>NC_136126.1:8828995-9518519 GCF_965212315.1 Lampetra planeri
CGCACGCACAACCTGAAGATGGTAGCAACTGTTCCCGTATACGTAGCGTACGACCTACCTACCATTGTATTGCTCTGGTTAACTCCACAGATATGCGGCACCCACATTTTAACCGTTAGACGTTTGTTACAAAAAGACGCGGTCACATGGTTCACGGCCAACAAGGTTTTCCCGCACCACCGACGAACACGTTCGGATAAGTACGGTGTGAAAGAAGTTCAACACACGCACACACTTCTCTGGGTTCTGTACCCAGCGGGTGTAAATATAGAACCGTGTGCTTTCTGTTGTCGCGGACACTCAAAGCAAACACTTTTACGGAGTTGCATCATCGACACGAACACAAATACTCGACATTGTTTGACGGTGAAAAAATAACGCTCCTCACCAATAAACAGGGGAACGTTGAGCCAACGTTATTCCCCAACATTTTGGCCCAAAGTTGGCCATTTTCACCGACTCAGTAAGAATTCAATTTACGAATATAAAGTTGCAGTTTGGGAGAAAATAGCTGTCTAAATGACGCGAAAACCCCCCTCGTGGCATTTGTGCCTCAAAAAATAAATTCCAATGTTGACACGTTGTCATTGCACAATGATTATCGCTCGTCGCTACAGCTCAACCAACGCTAGGCTATCTAACACGTGCACTGCCTCATCAAGGCTGTAGACGCGACTTCTGATGCGGCACAAGGTGGCATTATCTGCCCTATTTTGGTGTAAAAATATTATTGCCATTGCATGTTGCAGTCCTACAAATGGCTGACGATGAGACAAAGTGAGAATTCACAAAATGGCACACAAACACACAACGTTGAAAACTGGAGGCATTTCCTCCATCCCCAGAGCACAAGAGACGCGATCACGTGGCCCCCGTGCTTAGCGTTCTCGACTGACTAATTGGAGGTCGCAGATTGAAATCCTTGGCAGGTGTCAATTCTGCATTGAATTACTCTACAAAACGAGGACTGTACCAACTCTGTGGGAAGTCAGCAGTGGTCGTCGCGGATGGACTGGCCCCAGCATATGAACGAAGAATTTACACCGCTGGATCAGGGCTGATTTGTTTGTGCGGGGTGACGCTTTGAGCGGCGCGCTAATACAAAAATGTGCCTTTGCCTGTCGTGGTCGTGAAAAACTCTGCGAGTTAAACGTGAAGAAGCACTTCAATTGTGACCCGTTTGAAAATGAAAAGTGTAAAATCTGTTATGAATGCTGGGCTGACGATTAAGGGGGAGCCAAAACAAGGAGACACGGTGACATTAAAATATATTTTCCGAATATCAGACGGGAGAAATAAAGGCATAAACAAAACATCAATGTGCGAAATATGAAACGTCTAATCGGTTGACTACTTAACGTTAACGGCCAATTTAAAACGGACTCCGGGACATTATTGAAAAGTTTAATATTTGAAGAAAGCTGCAAAGTTGGGCCCAAGATAAATATGGGCAGAATAAAACTCGGGTAGTTCAACCAGTTCACGAATAACAATTGAAGATGCACACAGCAGAGTGAATTCAGGGGAGCTGTGCAAGGCAAACCGGGATCTGAATTATAATAATAAAGAGGCTTACGAGAGCAGGACTTCATGCGTTTGTAAAACAATGAACTCAACCGCGAAAAGCAACACAGCTACGTGGTTAAAATAAGATCGTTTCTAATCCGCGTGTATTACCTGCTGCAAAGATGTCAACTACCTCGCCTGGTACACAGGAGGTCGTGGGCTCGATCCAGACCCTGACCTCTGCTGTATATTTGGAGTTTGCACGTTCTTACTGCGGTCGCGAGGAATTTGTATCCGGGTCCTCCAGTTTTCCCCTCTACACATAGAATCAAAGTGCGTTCTGAGTATTTGGCTGCTATACATTTCCACATGAGAGGCCACTTCGATGGGCTATCATTTGTGGCCGCCAGGTCGCTTCTGTAAAAGAGCCGTGTAGCTAAGTGGACCTTACCTGAATTAAACTAAAAAGATCAGTTTACTTCTGTAAAATAAAAATTGTTTACAGAAGCGCAGACATTAAGAACATGCAGCAGGAACGGTGTGTGCGTACGCGTGGAGACGCATGGAGACGCGTGGAGACACGCGCGCGCACGTTTGGAAGGCGATGAGCACGTGGATCAGAGCACGCACGTGGGTGGCCAGGTTGCAGCGGTCATATTGACCGAAGAGAAAACTTGGGGCTCGCGCCACCGGACGTAGAGATGATGGGCCGGCGGTCGAGACGGCCAAGCGGCGCCTGCAGGGAGGGAACGCGGCCGAGAGGACGTCCAGCACTGCCGACGTGGAGCGGCGAGATGGGGAAGCGTGCCGAGAGCCAGGACGGGCCGCTGCGTCGTAAACTCTGAGCGAGGTGGCGACGGCTCGAGGCCATAGTGCGACAGTGGATCGGCCGCATGTGATGACAGCGGTGTGTTTACCCACGTGCGGCGAAACGTAACGTGCGTACACGTGTCGCGTGATGTCGGTGTCGCGTCACTTGTTAAAGCGATCAAAAACGACTGGACTCCCAGCGCTAAGTTACATTTCCAAAAATTGTGGCCTATTTTCAGCGTGTCACGGCACAAGCAACGCACAAGCCCCAGCGCTGTTACGCATCTGCAAGCTGCTTAACAGTGAATGTCAAATTTGCAAATGGCGAGAAAAAAAACAACAACACATCGCAAGAGAATAACAGCGCAGCCTGGAAAACCGTAGGATTCAACCGAGACACAAGCACGTGTACAGAGCACACCAGCGCGCGTGTGTGCTGTGCGAAACCCATCAGCAGTTGCTGGAGCACTGCATTGCGGTCCTCTCGACTCATCGTCAACATCAACATCAATCTGAGCAGCGCCTCCGATTTGCACGCTTCACTGCGTACGGTGTGCAAGAGGATCAACATACATAGAGCGATAGACAAATGTGGACCGGTGTCGTATTCCGTGCTGATGAGTCCTAATCAGGAGGAAGCCGATCCACAGTTGTCTCTAACTACATCACTGCCGTCTGTCGGTCGGTCACATTTTTCTCAAGCAAAATTTTTTACGGCCATCTACAAAAGACAAGAGAGAACCACGAGGCACTTGTTTGGGAACTGTTGATCGTGTTTTGCTGTGTGCGCTTGGAACTTGTGCGCGCAATTTTTTTTTTTTAAACGTGCGCGACTGAACGTACGACTGTCGAATGCCGTCAATGTGCGCAGAGGGTTCGGACGGAGAAAGTCGGGTGTCGCCTCGCGACGAAGACCTCCCTTTGCGCAAAGCGCCTACACCTCCACGTACATCCGCTCGTGCCGAGCCTTGGCCCAAAAAGAAAGGCGGGCGGGCCGACGCGACGCGACTTCAGTCTGATGACTTACAACTTTCGTGACTGCAGGAATTCATATTCTGTGGTTCTTTCGGTAAAGTCACGTAGAAGGGAAATAATAAAATAAAATATATATAAAACAATAAAATTCTCACGACGTTTCGATTGCGACACAAGCAATTTCTAATCACTTTATTTTTTCTAACTACGTGACTTTACCGAAAGAACCGTAGAATATTCATTCTGATGCGTAATTCCCACGATCGCGCCAAGAGTTGGACACATTGCGCCGAGGGCAATTTCGAGCGAAACGACATTGCGGGTGCGTGGCGGCGTCCTAGGAACGTCGATGGGGTTGCAACTGGTGAAGTAAAACCCGTCGCGAGCGCTCGCCACCCCCGCGCCGCGACTCAACACTTGCCGACAGAGTAACGCGAATGAATACTTTGTGAAGGTCAATGGGACTCTCTCGCTGCTCATTGCGAAAAGTGGCTTTCCGATGCAGCGCTGCAGCGCGACTTACAGAGGCTGCGTTTACAGGAAGAAACCGAAAACCCACATCTGCCAAGGATATCTGACAGAATGCTACCGGGAAGATTTTGAGGACCAGTCCTGAGGTTGATTTGTCTCGCTCTGAAGGTGTTTTACTTTTCGAGGTGAACAGGTCGATACGTTTGGCAACTGTCGCAGGCAAAGCGTGGGAGTTAATGGAGTTTGAATGTGGGAGCGCCGAGCGAAATTAGGTCCGGACATTTCACCGATTCGTGTTCGGGCTCACGACTTGCCGACCCACCCTGAATAATGACCAACCGAGACGACACAGCGGAGCGCAGTCGTCTCGGCGAAGGAAACGCGAGTGCGCGCGCGATGCAAATCTGTCCCGGATACGATTTCGCGGCACCGGCTGCGTTCGAAAGCCCTCGGAACGTTCGGTGGCACGCGCCTTGGCTGCATTTGCAGCCAGAAGAGCGTTTCCACGTTGCGTTGCAGCGGGCGCGCGGACGCACAACTCGCGGCCACAACCGGGCAAGACGATCGCGACCCGAGGGCAGCTGCTTGGAATGCCAATTCAGCGACCTCTTGAGAATCCGGGCGCCTTGCTCAGGGCTGAGACATTTGATCACGTGGCCAAACGTATTGTGTTTCAAGATACTTCCATGTATTAATATTATTACTTGCATACTCATTAAAGCCTCATTACTTTTTTTCAGGAGGGTCCTGACAAGGATTTGCAGTGGGTAGGGGGGGGGCGATGATTGTTGTGTAATTCCTATACGAGTAATTTGCGGGCAAATGTGGAGCATGACGGCAACACACAACGGCCTGCTCTTCTCGAACGACGTCACAGGATTAACCAGGGTGGCCGCTGCATTCAAACTGTACAAAAACCTCTGCACCGCGCGGCGAAAGAGCTACCGTCAGGCCGCGTCGCTCGATCACAAATGACGTTTTTATTAAAGTCACCTTGCAGGACACAAATTTGAAACGACGTGAATGATAAAATGCATCTGGAGTACAAACTTCCAGATGAAAATGGGTCATGTAGCTGCTTTCCTGATGTTCTGGCACATTGGGAGAATTAATAAAAATATATATTTGCCTTTTGTGTGAAAGCTTTGTGCGTTCCACCCCTCCCAATGTTCCCATCTCTCTCTCTCTCTCTTCAAACGATTAGAAACGACCGCGACAGCATTGCTCTTGAAAAACTTCAGTCCGCTGGCGCTGAAGCGTTAAAAGCATGCTCCGTAATCACGGCCGGGATGACACGTGCTGATAGCTGGTACAATTATTTTTGCAGAACAGCCCAGTGGTAAACAAAAGGTTGAAAAATCGGTGGTGGGGGAGGGACGGAAAAAATTGCTCAAATTGTTGACACTTTGAGAACTAATTACACCGTGAAAACCGTCTAAAAATGCTCTATTTTGTTGATTTTTTATATATATATATAAATCGTGAAACAAAATTCAACGCCCACTTGCGCACGAGAACGCGGTCTCGTTGCCTCCATCGGGAGCCAGAGCCACGGATCGGCTGTTGTAATTCTTGGCACAATCGACGACTCGCAACGTCATCGCGGAGGCAAATGAAACGCGACGATCGCAGAAAGCTGTGAAAGGCGCACGAGCGACGGGATCGCCAGCGACTGAACGGCACACACAACCGTGACGGGCAGCCGATCGACGAATACATCGAGTTTCGTTCGGCTGCCAGACTCCATGACCGATGGATCGCGAGCAAAGTTGGCGCAGTCGGAACGGTCGGAGCGCGAGGCGTTGAGGGCGCCATGGGCAGAGTGTGCGGCATTCAGAACGGCAGGTCCGCAGGCTAATTAAGCGGCACGCTTTACAACTCCCCGCTCTGATTCTATCGTCAGGGAACTCCACAAGAACGTGGCAGAGAATGGAAAGAGGCAAGAGAGTGTGAAGAAATATGCGCGCGATGATGCGTGCAGTGTGAGAGAGGCAAGAATCTTACTCAGAGCCGAGTTTTAACTTTGAACTATTTTTTATTTTACCAGGTAAGGCTCACCGAGCTCCATAGCTCTTTTTCAGAAGTGACCTGGCCACAATTCATAGCTCAACGAAGCGGCTGATCACGTGGAAATATATAGCAGCCAAATATTCTAAACGCGCGTTTCTAAATGTGGAGGGAAAAACTGGACGACCCGGAGAAAAACCCACGTGAGCACGGGGAGAACATGCAAACTCCAAACATACATACGCCAGGGTCGGGATCGAACCCATGCCCTCCTCCTGTATACCAGGCGAGGTAGTCAACATCTCGCCACCACGGAGCCCTCACAACAAATACGACCAAACATTCTCAAAGACATCTTGCGTGAAGACGACACTTTGCTGTCTCCGTGTGATTGTGCTTAAACAACGGTTAGCAACCAGACAGGGGGCTTCCAATTGACGCGAGCTCACCAGGCTTTTGTCTTGGACCTCGGAGGTTTATTTCGTCATCTGAGCCACGCGGACACAGACAATCACGCGCAAGCGAACTCCCCTCGGGAGTCCGGCTCAAGCACCGAGATGTTCGTCATTCGTGGGTTTAATATAAAGTGACAGCCACTCCACGACGAGGGCAGCCCAAGTTGGTTTCTCTTTAAGGACACGTCTCTGCAATTTCACCCTTTCCCAGACGTCTGCAAGTCGCAGGGTGGGTGGTCCCGTTCACCGCTGAATCTCGTGACGCGCAAGCAGTTAGCGTACATTTTATATAGAGGGGTGTAGTGCCGTAGTTTTTAAAGACATTGTACTCACCGCAGAGAACTGTCGTGATATGATAGCTGGTGCCAAACTGTGACACGCGCCCTCCCGCATGGCCTTGTGGGAGCCTCGGTCCCGATAAAAGTTATTTTAGTTTAGTTTTCATTCCGGCTCCGTTCCGATGATATACACGTAGGTAGACGTACGTGCACGTGCGTCATCGGAATGGAATCGGGAAGAAAAAAAACTGATGACGTACACCGTCGGAATGGAAAAAGGTTACGGAGAGCTCCTTGTCTTGGTGAGAGCGACACGCAACAAGTGAGAGTGTGCTCGTGAGGATGAGATAGAAGCCTTAAAACACGGGGGCCCACATCCGTGTGAAGATAAAATGTATCTCGAGGTGGTGCCGCAATGATTAAAATGTGACTCACAATATACACTTACACAAACGAGTACGATTCGACGTTTTGATTTTCTCAGCGGTGAAAGGTCAACAACAACAACTACCGGGGCAAGACGAACTCACACGTTCTTCTAAGAGCTATGTACAAATAAAATGGGCGGATAGACGTTGGAAGGTCAATGCTGTCTCTCGGCCTCACGAGACCCGACGACAAAAGAATCAGAAGGAATTACGATTAACACCCATTTAAAAAAAACATTAATATGCGATAGTAAAACTCTGTAAACACAACTTGCAATGTACACTCGCGCCGACGCACGCGCTTGAACCAGCTCATCGTCCCGCACCAGTTTGCTTTGCCCCCCTTTTGCGAACGGCGGACGCGACACTTCATTTGGACGTAACAAAAAATTATTAACGACGACACTCGGC
This sequence comes from Lampetra planeri, assembly GCF_965212315.1. Taxonomy (NCBI): domain Eukaryota; kingdom Metazoa; phylum Chordata; class Hyperoartia; order Petromyzontiformes; family Petromyzontidae; genus Lampetra; species Lampetra planeri. Next base: position 8,836,337 of record NC_136126.1, read on the forward strand.
GTACGTGGAACTGAATTAGGGACGTTAAAAGATTGCAGCGTTGGCGTTCCGCCGCCAATTCCCGACACGCGTCAAGACATTGAGATCTCAATTTTCCACGGTGGCAAATTTCTGCGGCAGAATCGCACGTTTCCATTTGACATCGGACAGATTGAGCTTGCACCTCTCAGCCCCGCCGGCAACTGGAAATTAAGCTCCACCAAATCCCTCCTGCCGTAAATTACATTTTCGGGATCATTAATTTCTCGTCGAAAGTCTCCCCCCGCCCCCCCCCCCCCCCCCCCCCACTTGGCTCCGGAGATGGCTTCTTTGTGACGATGGCTGCGTGGCGTTGCGCGTGCACGGAGGAGGATGGAGAGGGCGGCGAAGACGGGAGGCCGGGGTCGGGAGGGGTCGTCGTCGTCGTCGTAGCGCCTCACGACATGGCCGGAGGTTTCCTCGCCGCCGCTGCACTTCTCTCCGTCAAGAAGTCATAGTCGTACTGTCGGCGTGGGCAAGACGGGAAAAGGCGGCATTCATGTTAGACTAGCCACGGGGGCAGGGGAACATTTTACTCACCGAGGGGGTCGAAGCAGGACTCGCAAACACGAAACAAAAGTAATGGTAGCTCAACGGAGTGGCTCACGACGAGGGAATGTATTGCAGCCAAATGCTCTAAACGCGTGATGTTGATTATTATTATTAATGCGGAGGGGAAAAACCGGAGGACCCGGAGAAACATCCACACGACCACGGGGAGAACATGCAAACTGCAAAAAGAGCTCTTAGCCAAGCAGGCTGTACCTGGTAAATAAAAAAAAGAATACATGAATACTAACAATTAGATTCGAAACAACGTCAAATTTCGCGATTTTTTTTTTTAATTCACCCTCTGGACCTTCAGAAATCCTCGCCGCGTTGCAGCAACCCTGCCACACAAGTGCGCCATCTCAGCTTGAAGATAGCAGCGTCTAGACCACAGCGAGTCTACACCCATCTATGAAGTGTTATAATTCTTCGTGAGACATTACACCATTTGCTTGTGAATTCGTGTTGTTAATTCGTTCCATTTTATTGCAAAATGTCCACGCGGTGTGTATTATTAATTGCTTGCGTTTGCCTACGGAGCCGACCGTTGGCAAGGCAACCTTGACAATGAGACAGTGAATCTCCAGGGTTTAACCCTGGTTAAATAAAGATTAACAATAACAATGATAGCACGGTTGGAAAATTTCGTGGTAAATTGTGGAGTACAGAGAGGGAGAGAGAGCTCGGAGAGAGCAGAGAGGCACACGAGGACTCGGTGGGGCGGGGAGGAGAGCGGTGTTTGAGGAGGCAGTAGGAGCTAGGCCATGGGGCCATGAGGGATGGTTCACAACGGGTTTATGCTGGTTAAATAAACATTTACACGGTGAATATCGCTACCTAACCACGTCTGTTCACACAACGTTAAATAAATAATCGGGTTTCTTTTTGTACACCACCCGTCGTCACACCGCCCTTGTGAAATTAATTTCTCAGCAGCAGATAGTTTCAATAAGGTGAACTCGGTAGCGGTTTCGACTTTCGGCCGTCTCATCGGCAGAGTCGTTGCCCTGCTTCAACCAATCAATGCTGGTGGACCACCACCTGATGTTTGTTAGCAAGGACCATTGCTGTAAAAGAAAAAAACGGGGCTTGGTTCGAAGCAAAACTGTGTGTGTGTTGTATAGATAAAATAACCACGTGAGTGTCGCTGAGCGGAATGTTAAGGGAGGCTTCCTTCCCATTGAATTGGCGTCACGGTGGCGAGATGTTAACTACCTCGCCTGGTATAAAGGAGGTCGTGGGTTCGATCCCGACCATGAAGCCTGTTGTATATTCGGAATTTGCTTGTTCTCTTTCCCAGAGGTCACGTGGATTTTTCTCCGGGTCCTCCGGTTCTTCACTCCACATTTTAGAATCAACGTCACGCGCTTAGAGTATTTGGCTGCTATAAACGTCCACTTCGTGTGAAGCTATCATTCGCGATGGCCAGCTGGCTTCTGAAAACGAGCTATACAGCTCAGTTGCCCTTACCTGGTTAAAATGAAAACCGTTATAGCCGAGTAATAGAATAACACAAAGGCATGCTGGATATAAAAAAACACACAGCAGTGGATCTCGCACACAGCAGCGAGCGTTTCACCAGAGGGCGCCAGACAACTGCCGCTTGGCAGCACCAGCCGCGCTCAACCCTCAGCCTTGCTGCGTTCTCTGTGGCGCTTCGTGTCGACGGAGGTGACGGCGGCGGTGGTGGTGGTGGTGATGATGATGATGCATCATCAAAGGCACGGGAGAGCAGAGCGCCGCGCCGGCAATTACTGCGATCGTAAATTTCTGACACTTGAACACTCTCACTTTCATTGCCCTCAACAGGCCAATTCCTTTTCTATCACACCGAGATTATGGCGTGCTCGCAGACCGCCCGCCCGCCCGCGCCCCAGGTAGGTGCGTGGGTAGGCGGCTTTGTGTGTGTGTGTGAAGGCATATTCTGACGTGTGTGTGCGTGAGCATTCACGTTTTTGTGTTTGTACATGTCAGTGTGTGCGCAAGTTAGTGTGTGGGTATGCATATACGCGTGTGCGTGAGTGTGCATGATAGTGGGGAGCGGTAGTGCAGTGGTTAGCGATACGCTGCGCTACGAACCTGGCGACCCGGGTTCGATTCCCGCTCACGGCCAACACCGGTGACGGTTATCCGAACCGGTCCTGGGCCTCCCCTAGGTCGACTCAGCCTCAAAATTATTATCAGGTGCGGCGTGTAAACATCGCTACTAGGCAGAGGTGTGGACTCGAGTCATGTGACTTGGACTCGAGTCAGACTCGAGTCATGAATTTGATGACTTGCGACTCGACTTGGACTTGCATAACAATGACTTTGTCCCACCTATGAGATGTGGACTCGAGTCATGTGACTTGGACTCGAGTCAGACTCGAGTCATGAATTTGATGACTTGCGACTCGACTTGGACTTGCATAACAATGACTTTGTCCCACCTCTGCTACTAGGGAGACAAAGGCGGCCGGGCGTGGTGCTGGCCACCCACCTCCCTCGTGTGCTTCGGTGCCGGCCTTCAAAGGTGCTACTCGCTAAACAGCGCTTGCCCCAACAGTCTGCTAAGGATCACCCACCTCGGACTCAATCTCTTTGAAGGACTTGAGCTGGATGTGTGGGATCTCGTACTGTCGGCGCACACGGGGAGAGAGGTGGGGGGGGGGCACAGGGTGGGGGTGGGGAGGCACTTCAATTAACTGCACCGCTCCCAATCCTCGCCGTGCGCTTACTCCGCCACGCAGCGCCGCAGACGCCGTTGCTGCAACTGCTGGTGGTGGCGGCGGTGAGATGTTAACTACCTTGCCTGGCAGACAGGAGGTCGTGGGTTCCATCTCAACCCCGACGCCTGTATATTACGAGTTTGCGTGTCTCTCTCCCCGTGGTCGTGTGGATTTTTCTCCAGGTCCTCCGGTTTTTGCTCTCCACATTTAGAATCGACATCACGCATTGAGAGTATTTGGCTGCTTTAAATTTCCACGTGATAAGCCACTTCATTGGGATATCATTTGTAGCCAGGTCACTTCTGAAAGAAAGCTAAATAGCTCAGTGGGCCTTACCTAGTTATAAAAAAAAAGTGTTAAGTTTAGTTCTAGAATGCCACGCGCCCGCGACCCATTGCGAGTGCGGTCGGTGGATCACGCAGGTAGGCTTTCACGACCAATATTATCCATAATACAGATTTTTTATTGGGTTAGAAATGCCACTCAGATTATAAATGTTGTGGATTTGCTCTCCAACACACCGATGTGCCGTACTAGTAACGAATTGGCACGCTCTGTTAACGTGACAAACCTTACTCATTGGCTGTGTCGGGTGGTGGCGGGTTTAACGACACATTTATATTTACGCGATCTAACCCAAAAAAAACCTATTATGGGTCACTCGTCTTCACATGCAGCAGCAGCAGCAGCGTGAACCTCAACTCACAGGGCTACGGACTGGGGAGGGGGCAGGGGGTAGAGTAAGGAGGCAATACAGCAAGCATGTTGTTAGCGCATTCGCGTGCATTTCTCAGCGTTATCTCCTGGAATAGGGTTGGCGTTCTCCGGCCCCCGTGGCTATCTGGCCCCCCACAACGCTCGGCCCCGTCCGAAACAAACGTCCGTCAACTTCGCTGGGTAATCGGAGGTGGCGATTACGCTGCTTTGCAGCTCCCGGTCTAAATAAAGACTGGCGTTGTGCAGAGGTAGGTGCGTGGAGCCGTGCGTGCATTCCCTCCGGCCGGGCCGTCGAAAGCGCGGGCAATGTTGCACGTCACACCGACTGCCGAGAAAATCCTGCGAAACGAACTGAAAATCTTGATTTGAAGCTTTCGTGACTGCAGGAATCCATGCTCTTTGGTTCTTTCGGTAAAGTCACGTTGGTAGAAAATAAAATAAAATATTTTATTTTATAAAATATTATATTTTATTTTATAAATTATATTTTATTTTAAATTAAATACTCTTTGGTTCTTTTGGTAAAATCACGTAGGTAGAAAATAAAATAAAATATTTTATTTTATAAAATACAATATTTAATTTTTTTATAAAATAAAATATTTTTATAAAATAAAATATATATTTTTTATAAAATAAAATAAATTTTATTAAATAAAAGATTTTAATAAAATAAAATATATATTTGTATAAAATAAAATAAAATGTATAAAATAAAATAAATTTTATAAAAGAAAATATTTTATTTCATTTTATACCTACGTGACTTTACCGAAAGAACCAAAGAGTACGAAATGAAAATGTTATTCCTGCCGGAACACTGTTTCACGAAGCTGAAAGAAGACATTTGAACGTGAGTAAAATAGAGGTGTGAGGGAGTGGTGGTGGTTGTGCAGCTACTTGCACTAAGAACCAATTTGAGAGTTGGATTCCCAGTCACGGTGAACATCAATGGGTGAGTTGATATCCGTATCGGCTCTCCCAGTTGCCAAACGGATCACAGCGTGGTGAAGCCTGGTCAAACACTCCCCCACCCACCACCCCCATAACTGACACGGTGGTACGGAAGGACCATCCTACACACAGTGGTTTGAAATTACAAACTTTATTTAGCTGTATTATTATTATCATCATCATATTATAAATTGCTTCACTGCCGCTAAAATTAATAAACATTTAAACTTAATTGAAAATGCTAAATGTAATGCCCTTCGCTCCAAACAATTAATGCTTTACCAACAACACCAACAACAAAAACCCCGCGTCAATTAAATTTTCCAAGTCATAACAGCGCAGTGTTTCCATCGCACCGTTCACAGAAGAAGGTGCTCGCTTTTTTGAGAAAATCGATGTTTGATCCGATTCGAGTCTTTTTGCCTTTCGCTGCGTGTATGTGATGTTGAACTTCTTTCGCGCCATACGTAGCGCGCGCCTGTGTGTGCGCAACAGCAGCACTTGCCCCAGCGGTCTGTGAAAGCTATACGGGAGGCGGGGCGGGGGGGGGTCTTTGTCTTTTGTACAAAACAAATGCGCTCACCACCTACAGAACGTTTTTTCTTCGCGTCGGGAAAAACCGCAAAGGGCCCTCGCCACAACGGACGTCACGAGCGCGCGCGCGGCCAGGATTTAGTTTTGGAAGTAATGGAATATTAAATGACCCCGGCGAATTAAACAACGGAATCCCCCTCCCCCCCACCCCACCCCACACAACCCACGCACAGTCAATGGGACTTGATGAACGTCAGCGATTTCAGTTGTGCAACGCAACTTGTCCGTACGCGTCCAAACTTTTGCGCTGTACGACATCCACGTTGCATGTTTATTTACCCTACCAGGTAAGGCCCACTGAGCTGTATAGCTACTTGGTTCAGAAACGACCTGGCCACAAATGATAGCTCAACGAAGTGGCTTATCGTGTCTAAATGTATCGCGGTCAAATACTCTAAAGGCACGTTTCTAAATGTGGAGGGAAAAACCGAAGGATCCGGATAAAAATCCACGCGACCACGGGGAGAACGTGGAAACTCCAAATATACAGACATCAGGGTCGGAATCAAACGCACGACCTCCTGTATGCCAGGTGAAGTGGTTCACATCTCGCGACAGTGGCGCCCCACGTGCTCGCCACGGAGGTATTCGCGACCACGCTGCGGAGCTCGCGCTCGGGATGCGCCGCATGTCGCTCGGTACGTCTCACTCTGGTGTGCGGAGTGAAACGTCTGACATCGCATGTAAATATATGGACAAAAACAAAGATCCCCGGTGTAGCCTTTAACAGACGCTTGCGGCAAGAGCTGTCAGCGAGCACCGACGTAAACCCGGCAAGGCACCACGCCCGGCCTCCTTTGTCTCCCCAGTGGTGATGTTTACACACCGCACCAGGTACTCATTGAAGGCCGAGTCGACCTCGGGGAGGCGCCAGGATCGGTTCAGGTATTTGTCAGTGTTGGTGATCACGAGCGGGCCGTACATACTTCACCACGCTGGTCAGTGGGGATTGGAGAATGCAGCAAGTCCAGAGGACCATCTCGAAGTTGACACTCGCCGCCGTCGTTAGCCATGGACCGGGAATCAACACCCGGGGTCACAAACCTGACGGTGCGGTAATGGCTACCTACTACGTACATTGCACACGCACGTATAAATGCCACATTTCCACACGACACACATATACATACGCAGCGCGTGTATAAAAACTGCAGAGCGATCTACAGTATTCATAACGCGTTACAGATCAAGAACGCGTACAGGGTTCCTCCGTGCACTCGCCGGAATGCGGAGGAGCCTTCACCGAGGGATAAAGCGATGGATATTTACATATTTATTTGGAAGACTCTGCATTATTCATTTCAATACGAAGCATGTAATCGTGCCATGCCCGAGTGAAGCCTTATTTAAAATCGTATGCATAATCATTTCGTGAAGGTAGGCCCCCCTCGGAAAAAATATAAATACGCGTCCGGAGCGAATTCCTTTCATAATGTCATTTATTAACACGTCAATCTCTACCCCCCCCCCCCGCACACCCCACGCGTCCGGCCAGAGGGCCCCCCCCCATCTCACTTCCAAAGAAACCATCCTCGTCGTTTATCCGCCCCGAACTTCCGCAGAGGGTTCCGGCGCCGCACGGCGGCCGAAGGGACGCTCACCTGAAAGCCGCCGTTCAATAATGGACGCGGGATGAATGTTTAACGGCACGGAGGATTAATATTAATGTACGCACAACGCGGCGGTCGCAATTAGCCGGGGTAGCGCCGCGTCCACGCGGAGGCGGCGAGGAGCGAACGACGCCGGCAACGTCGACGATAAGGGGGTGCCACCCCCAACCCCCGACCCCGTGCGTTCGGGACACGGGGAACGAACGAGACCCGTCGGTAAAGAAATTTGACAACGGACAAGAACGGGAAGGGCGCTGCCGAAAGAGAGGACGCGGGCGTGCCAACGTGAAGCGACGCTCCGCCTGCTACGTGCCGGGTGCAGCGGTGAATCGGGGTTCGGTGGTGGGCGCCGCGCTGCTCCGTATTCATTTTGGTGGCAAATGTTTCCGGATGCATTTTGTCTCGCCATTTACAAGTGTTTGTGGCGGGACGTGCTCAACGCTCGTTGTGTTGTTCTGCCGAAAAAACACACGCGTAGAAAGTGACTCTCGACGACTTGTTTTTTTCGGATTGCACTTTTTATGAATGTTGATAATTTGAATGTTTCTGTATTTATGCAGGAATTTAACCCGCGCCGCTCAGATTTCAGGGAACCGTGCTGACCGCTACGCCATCGTTGGGCCCTCTTGAGATTTCACAACCAGTGAATTGATTCACGTACGATCAATACATACGTAAAAGGACATCATGTACAAAGATTCCCCATACAACCTCTACAGGCTGTTTGGGCAAGTGCTGTTAGCGAGCACCTATAAAGACCGACAACACACCAGGGGGCGGTGTGGCCAGCACTGCACCAGGGATCCAGGGGAGACCCAGGACTGGTTCAAATATATGCCACCGATATTGGCCACGAGCAGGAATCGAACCGGGCTCGCTGGGTTCGAGGCATAGCACCGTCAACCGCCACGCCACCGCTCACCGCATAAACAGGATACGCGAGGGTACGCGTAACGCACACGCGGCACGTAAAAAAACATACGCGCAAGATGTACACGCATACAGACACACACTCACGCGCACTCGACTGGAGGTGATGAAAGAACCCTTTTGGAGGAGGAAAGAACCGAAGATGAGAGCTCGGCGCTGGTGTCAAATGCCAAGCCAGGCATCGGAAGCATCCGTACCAACAAAGGGAACGTCTATTTGACAACGATCGGCACAAGCAACATCGTATGATCAAAGCCGCCGCGCGAAGAGAAAACGTACGGAGCGTGGCACCAATTAAACGGAAGGGCAATGTATTAAATTGCGAGAAGGCAGCAGTGCTGCTTGCATAAATGAATTTGTGGCGGGTAAACTTAGCAGAAGAAAAAAGAAGAGCTGTGAATTAAATGTATTTACTCACATTGTTACTGTCTGTCGCGTATCGTTCGTGCAGCACAAAGGGTACGCCTTCCATCGCTGGAGGGGGATGGGGGGGGAAAACACACGCACGCACACGCGCGCAGACACACGCACACAAAATCCCTGCTTAGATTTGCCAGGTCACAACACAGTTCTTCCATTAAAAAGCTTTTAACATTCCTCGACAAAAGGCGGCGTACAACCTTTCGCTTCTCTGGAGTGTTTCTTTTTTCTTGGGAGAAAAACAAGGACGGCCATCGACCGCACACTTGCATCAGTCTCATTTCACCATCATCACCACCATCACCATCATCGTCGTCGTCATTATCATCGTCGTCGTTAAGTAAGAGCAAACAAAACATCTGTGCGGCATTGCACCGATTTCTACTGCTATTGGCCCCGTTGCAGTAACTTTATTATGTTTGTTTATATTTGGTGGCAAAGGGTGAGCACCACAGTGGTTGTGAGTGAGGGTCAACGCCTCGCTGGGTGGTGGTGAGTAGTGGTGGTGAGTGAGGGTGAGCACCTGTGCTGAGTGGTGGTGAGTTGTGGTGGTGAGTGAGGGTGAGCACCTGATGGAGTGGTGGTGAGTAGTGGTGGTGAGTAGTGGTGGTGAGTGAGGGTGAGCACCTGTGCTGAGTGGTGGTGAGTAGTGGTGGTGAGTGAGGGTGAGCACCTGATAGAGTGGTGGTGAGTAGTGGTGGTGAGTGAGGGTGAGCACCTGATAAGAGTGGTGGTGAGTAGTGGTGGTGAGTGAGGGTGAGCACCTGATAGAGTGGTGGTGTTTAGTGGTGGTGAGTGAGGGTGAGCACCTGATAAGAGTGGTGGTGAGTAGTGGTGGTGAGTGAGGGCGAGCACCTGTGCTGAGTGGTGGTAAGCATTGCAGTGGTCATTGCACTGCACGACAAAATCCGGTGAGCAGAGTTAGATTCCAGGCCACAGCTAAGGTCGGTGGGCCCGAGTGATATTTGAACCGGTGCTGACTCTGTCTGCCCCCTTAACCAACCTGGATTGAACAGCGTGGTGAAGCATGGTCAAATGACTATCCATGATCAACACGGCATGGGCAGGCATTCGTTCAGCGGTGGATTGACAAAGGGCTGAAAATTGTATTGTTATGTTCATTGATAACAAAGAAGCAAAGGCATGTACAATACAAATGTTTTCTAAAGTCAGGACACATGAGGTTATTTTAACACCAGCATTAAAGGGTTTAAATTGTTTATTCTTTAAGTCGACATTCTATTATCTATTATCAGTATTGATCTCTCTTTCTTCTTCCTTTGCAGATGACATTTACAAAACTCGATCAAGAACCCTGAATGAATTGAGACACAAACATAATTGATGAATGTTCAAAGATTACAGCTGTCATCTTAAAAGAAAGTCCTAATTCAATTTCAAAAGAGAATTCATGCATGCATTCACGTTAATGGAAGTCACATTGAAACATTTGTTATAATAAATGACATAACCCTAAGTAAGACCCAAAGAATATAACCCTAAGTGATTTATAAAAATAAATGTAATAACCCTGTATGTCTTGACTTTCGGGCCACTTGGATTATTTAATATCACACATATCTAATGTGACACTGCCATGGAGTTACAGCGGTGAGGAAGAACACATCCAGACTGCGGGGCCCGTGAAAGTTACAGCCACGCCTGCCGTCCCCTCTCTCTACCCAAATGAAAGTCATCGCCTCTACCATTGTTGTCTCAAATGCCCAGGAATTACCACGTCCCCGTCGCCGCCCCATCCGTCCACGAATATTTCACACATTCTCACGAAAACTACAAAGCCCTTGTATACCGATCGCTGCGAAACTTACGACGACAACTCGCCAATACCAATGGCACGACCCGTATCGATTTTGGGGCAAGAATAGCAGCTCAACACTTGAATGTGCGCAGCGCTTTCAGCGCAGCGTGCCTCAGAATGCGTAAACCGTTCACTCGTGGGGCACCGGGCAGGGCAGTCGAGTGAGTCGCGCAAAAGGGCAGCGGGCAGAGGGGCAAGGTGAGCGGGGGAAGGGATGCTGGGATGGAAGTCTCCAAGGTACCGTGGGGGCGCCGCAGTGGCGAGATGTTAACTACCTCGCCTGGCACACAGGAGGTTGTGGGTTCCATCCCGATTTTCTGGATGTCTGTATGTTTGGAGTTTTGGTGTTCTCCCTGTGGCCGTGTTGATTTTTACCCGGGTCCTCCGATTTTCCCCTCCAAATTTAGAAACATGCATGTATGCAGAACATCTTTCGCACTGTGCACAGCCAACCGTGCTAATCGGAGGTGCGGGGGAAGGATAACAAACTAAACACAAAAAGCTGTTCTAAAGAAATGAGTTTCCAATCTATTTCCACGTGATAAGCCACTCCATTGAGCGATAATTTGTGGCCAGGTCGCTTCTGAAGAAGAGCTCTATAGCTCAGTGGGCCTTAGCTGGTAAAATAAACATTGTTGAGTTTCGTTTTAGACATTGAGGGTGGGGTTCAAGATGAGCAGCAGGAAGAACAAAGGAGCGCCGGGAAGGAACAGGAGGAGGGGAAGAAGGAACTGCCGGGCAGAGATGTCCGGGATAATGAGATGGTGGTGAAGATGATGATAGTAGCAGAGGGAACAGAGAGAGAAGAGAGACGGAAGGACGGAGGAGCAGCGTCTGTTTTCAGAGGGGGTGGCGGGGAGACGGGGAGGGATTCAAAGTGGGTGTGGCCACACGGAAGTCACATGATCTGCAGGAGGGGTGGGTGCGTCTGTGCGTTTCCGCGAGCGTGTTAATTCGCACTAATTAAATTGTGTGGATTTGCTTATCCGGGCTCTTCTCAAGTTTCGTGACAGCGTGGGCAGGCGGGAGACCTGGGGGAACGAGTTCCACGGTGGCCAAGTTCACATTTCAAAACGTCGCAGCGGGCAAACAAAAACCCCAAGCGTGGGCGTGCACCGTACTGCCAGTGTAAACATTCAAGCACAGCTCAGAGCGATGCGCTTTACGCGAGCATGTTTTGCTTACGCGCGCGCGATTAGCGACGAGGGATGCGCACGACCCGAAGCTCCCGGAACGCGCCCGATCCTTACGGCGGAGACCTCGGAAGCCAAAGCAGACACGGAGCTCCGGGACGGTGCTTGGATCGGAGACCACCGGGCGCAAAACACCGGGTGCGGTCGCCGCTGCCGGCGGCAGTTGACTCGCGGTGCAAACTCCACCGTCCTTCTTCCTGTGCAACCGCATACCTTCAACTCATTTCTATTGAACCGCTTTTTTGCGTTGGGTTTTGTTGTCGTCCTTCCGCCGCACCACCACCAACGAGTACGGTCGGCTCCGCGCAGTGCGCGCGAAAGAAAGTTCAACGTACGTCGTACGGACGCGCACGTGCGCATACAAGCCGTGCCGAACGGCATGGTGAAGTACGGGGAGTAGCAAATGCGGCGTACGCATTGTGCGTCGACGAGGATCGATAGGGGGCTGGTTGCGGACGCGCGTGGTTCGATGCGGTGCGCCGCGACCCGGAGCGTTGCGTGCGCGCGTATCGGGCGTCGGTGTCACCGACCCCACGGTTACAACGGCGCAGGCTAAGGGACACATTAACGTAATGATCCTTCGATAATTAATTAAGGGCTCGCGCTACACAGCCGCAGGGCCCTGCTCCACCAACAGCGGAGGAGAGGAGCAGAAAGGATGACATCAACTGCTGCTGCTGCTGTGGGGTGTTCGCCGCACAGCCCAAGAAGTGATTGATTGGGAAACGGACACTAATGAACGCCGTTGCACACAAGCACGCGGTGGTATATGCATGTACACGTACAGAAATACTCGTCACGATATATCGGCAGGCGAAAGCACCACTAACAGAGGATATCCCGGCAAATCATGCGAGTATTGAGCATGCGTGTTTCACTAATTAACTGCAAGCATACCAAATACGCAGACAGCAGGCCTCCTTCCTAAATCTATCCCTCTACATAAAGGAGTACGAGCATTTTTCTTTAGACAACTCATCAGCAACACAACTTTATGGGAGTTCATAATATCATCAGCTGCATATTTGGCAGGAATGATTCACTCCACTTCTTTATAATTCCTTTTTTCTTCTTGGTTCTTTCGGTAAAGTCACGTAGAAGGGAAATAATAAAATAATAACAATTAAACATAATGAAATAAAATTCTCACGACGTTTCGGCCACAACGCAAGCAGCCGTCCTTAGGTGAAGAACAGGGCTGTCGAAAAGACAGACGCTGAAACGTCGTGAGAATTTAATTTCATTATGTTTAATTGTTATTATTTTATTATTTCCCTTCTACGTGACTTTACCGAAAGAACCAAGAAGATGAATCCCTGCAGTCACGAAAGCTTTAAATCGAAATATAATTCCTTTGTTTAGTTTGTTGTCCTTCCCCAGCACCTCCAATTAGCACGGTTGACTACGTAGTTCAACAAACCTACTTACATATTTCATCAAATTCCCATTTTAAGGTTGATGATATAACCGAGTCGATAGGTTATATGTATGTTGAACTACTTTTGCACCGTTCGTAGCCAACCGTGCTAATCGGAGGTGTGGGGGAAGGACGAACAAACTGAAACACAAAAAGGAATTAGAAAGAAAAGTGCATATCTCCTTAATATCCGAAAGAAGAGCGTTCCAGGTGGCTGGAGAAGTGCATCTGAAAGCGCGCGATGCAGTGGCCATCTTTGTCCGATGGTTCACGCACCAACTGCCGATTGTGTGCACACACACACAATTAATATCAGTCCTCTACTCACCCAGCTCAGCCTTGATTTGACCACGTGATTATTGACGAAAGAATGTACCCAATGTACAAGGAGACACCACTTTAAATTGCACACGGGTAGGTCAGCAACCTACTTGCTTCGCTGCCTTACACGGGAACCTACCCTCGCCCGTGCCCATGCAAGGACGTCGCACACCGCAATAAGTCTCGATGCCGCATGACCGCGACGGTTTAGATCCGGGGTCGGCAGCGCCGCGGCTCCGGAGCCTGCGTGCGGCTCGTTGAGGACTGCTGCTTCGTCGTTTATTAAGGACGACCACCGTCTCGTGTTCACGTGCATTGCGGGCTCTTGAAACATTGACTATGGGAATCCATATTCTTGGTTCCTTTCGGTAAAGTCACGTAGAAGGGAAACAATAAAATAATAAAAATAAAAAAACAATACAATTCTCACGACGTTTTGACTGCAACACAAGCAATCATCATCAGGTGTGAAAAACACAGCAAGAAAGTTTGAAAAAAGTGTGATCATTTTATTGTTTTATCATTTTATTGTTTCCCTTCTACGTGACTTTACCGAAAAAACCAAGAATAGGAATCCCTGCAGTCGCGAAAGCTTTAAATCAAAATTTATGGGAATCAAGTTCACCGTGGGAGTCCAGTTCACCATGGAAGTCCAGTTCACCATGGAAGTCCAGTTCACCATGGAAGTCCAGTTCACCATGGGAGTCCAGTTTACCATGGAAGTCCAGTTCACCATGGAAGTCTAGCTCACCATGGTAGTCCAGTTTACCTTGGAAGTCCAGTTCACCATGGAAGTCCAGTTTACCACGGAAGTCCAGTTTACCACGGAAGTCCAGTTCACCATGAAAATCCAGTTCACCATGGAAGTCCAGTTCACCATGGAAATCCAGTTCACCATGGAAGTCCAGTTTACCATGGAAATCCAGTTCACCATGGAAGTCCAGTTTACCATGGAAGTCCAGTTCACCATGGAAGTCCAGTTCACCATGGAAGTCCAGTTTACCATGGAAGTCCAGTTTACCATGGAAGTCCAGTTCACCATGGAAGTCCAGTTCACCATGGAAGTCCAGTTTACCATGGAAGTCCAGTTTACCATGGAAGTCCAGTTTACCATGGAAGTCCAGTTCACCATGGTAGTCCAGTTCACCATGGAAGTCCAGTTCACCATGGAAGTCCAGTTTACCATGGAAGTCCAGTTTACCATGGAAGTCCAGTTCACCATGGAAGTCCAGTTCACCATGGAAGTCCAGTTTACCATGGAAGTCCAGTTCACCATGGAAGTCCAGTTTACCATGGAAGTCCAGTTCACCATGGAAGTCCAGTTCACCATGGAAGTCCAGTTCACCATGGAAGTCCAGTTTACCATGGAAGTCCAGTTCACCATGGTAGTCCAGTTCACCATGGAAGTCCAGTTCACCATGGAAGTCCAGTTCACCATGGAAGTCCAGTTTACCATGGAAGTCCAGTTCACCATGGAAGTCCAGTTCACCATGGAAGTCCAGTTTACCATGGAAGTCCAGTTCACCATGGAAGTCCAGTTTACCATGGAAGTCCAGTTCACCATGGACGTCCAGTTCACCATGGTAGTCAAGATTACCATGGGCAGGGTTTGGCAACCTGCTGCTTCGTGACGTCATTTATTAGGGACCACCGTCTCGTATTCACCACGGTGCATTGTGGCTCTTGAAACACCGTAATGTTTAACTGAATGTTGAAAAAAATGTTTTTTTCTTGTTATTTACATTTGCCGACCGCTGGTTTCGATTAAAACCAAGGTCAGGAGGTGACCACGGCCAATGTTGTTGATGCCAGCACTCACTGCCATCGATTCCTTTTGGCAAATCCTACAACTCTTGAAACAATCGACACCAAACCCTCCAAGATCCAGCTTCAGGTCTTCCCATTTTTACAATGGGCGAGACCTGTCTTCAAGGACCGATCCTACAGCCTCATCATCGTCACCACCACCACCACCACCAACCAGCACCACCAACCACCACCACCACAATCTGGGTTTGGCTCTTCACGTTGTTCACTCCCCCTTGGGTGGTGCGCCAATGCCCATCTCGGTAACCTGCCCTCCACCACCCTGCACATGTATCCCACCCATCACAACCTCCTCGTCCCGTGATATGCTCTGCAGAGATATTCTGCAATGTTCTGTTCTGAGCTGGCATGTCGCGTACCCTATCCTGTGCCGAGTATCCACGTACACGGGTGCTTACACCCACAGATGTGTCAGCTTCTACGCTCATATTTCAATACGTTGTATGTTTTCATATATCAAATTGTTCATATATCAATTCAAAACTGTTCATGTGGACTTCCTTCAAAGGTCTTAGAACATGACAGTGTAAAGTGTGATCTCCAGCTATGAATCTCTCTGGGCACTCTCTCTCTCTCCGTACTCTGATGAAGAGCCATTACTCACAATGCTGGACTCATATATACGTGTTTGTTGTAAGGCAGTGTAGGCAGGGAGGGGGCAGAGCAGTGGTGCAATTGTTAGCGCGCTGCACTACGAAACCGGCAACCCGATTTCCATTCCAGGACACGGCTAACATCAGTGGCTGGCGAGCGAGCGACATCTGATCCGATCCGCTCCACTAACCCAGCAACGGCCGACACGGTGCAGAGAATCCTTCATCGGGCAGCAGGCCGACAGAGAGTACCGTACATTATTAACGTTCAAAAGGCGGCGTTAATGACGATCGCGGCAGAATTGTTTCATACTCGTGGCTGCGAGTTTAATTTAGACGCCTGTGCCCTGGGTCGAGAGAAGCAGCTCCGTACCGGCAGTGGCAGCGGAGGATGCGGAGGATGAGGAGGATGAGGTTAATGTGCGCGCGTGCGTACGTGCGTGCGTGCGCGCGCACACGTACGGACGGACGGGCGTATTACTCGCGCCGACGCCTGGCCCGCTCGCTGGAAATGACGGGCCAGCCGCTAATTGTGTTCGCACGAGAACGCGTCTCGTGCCAAGGACATCAAACCACGATATTAAAATCTTGGGGGTTTTCAATTCCGCCCGGCGTTTTAACGAGGCCTGCCAGCGCGGATAACGGTCTCGCCCGTTTCATCAAGCCTTCATAAATAATTATCTGGCTCCTTTTGAAAACTTCAGGCCCACAGCTCGGGAAGAAAGCCAGCTCACCGAAATTGTCTGTTCTGTAAAATTGCTGTCTTCTAACTAGGTCTCTCGTACACAATGCGTCTGTATGTATATATGTAGGTCAGGGTTTTCCGAAACTCCAGTCTTCATGACCCACCGACCACCACCACTCTACCCCGCGTTTACCAATTTACTCCTCCCCATTCAAATACAAACGTGCACACTGCACGTTGCACGCTGCACGCTGCACGCTGCACGCCCCCGATGATAGTTAAACGCATCCCCCGCGCGCCACGGCAAGGCCATTAATGCTGTCTGCGTTAATGGAGCCGATTGCTATTGAGGTCTCGAAGAGTGCGGTTTTTCTTTTCTTTTCTAGACGAGCTAGAACAATTCCTAAAAATGATTGCAGCTCAGGGACAACTCAGTAATTTCCTTAAAGGGCTTTCTCAGAGGTCGCCCCGATTTGAAATCAACTAAATTTATCGCCGGAGGAAGGGTCTCTCTGCACTTGAATATTTGCGACAGGCCTGTCCATTGCAGAGAAAACCCCGGAACACAAGCTCCAGCTTCACCCCCACCCCTCCCATCCGGCCGGCAACACCAGACAAGATTCCAGCAACCCAGCCCCAGCTAGAAACGTTATGGCCATGTCCTTAATTGGCTAAAACTTTTAAAAGATACATTTTATAGTAACGTAGAAGGGAAATAATAAAATAATAAACATAAAACATGACCTTAGGTTTTTTCGGTTGATTCACGTAGGTAAAAATAAATAATAAAAATAATATTAATAATATAAATAAAATAATAAATCACGACGTTTCGGAGGCAGCACAAGTCTCCGTCATCAGGTGGGACAGTCACAGCTAAATTTACTGTATCAACTGTATCACTTGATACAGTACATTTAGCTGTGACGGTCCCACCTGATGACGGAGACTTGTACGTCGTCATTTATTCTTAAATTTCTATTATTTTTATTATTAATTTTTACCTACGTGACTTTACCGAAAAAACCTAAGAGTATGAATCCTTGCAGTCACGAAAGCTTCAAATCTAGAATAAAACGTGATTTTACCGAAAGAACCAAGAAGATGAATCCCTGCAGTCACGAAAGCTTTAAATCGAAAAAGAAATTTTATATTTGAAATTATATGCTTTCTTAACTTTTTTCATTCATTTTTATTATTCGTTTATTTTTCTCTGACGTGTTACGTCTGACACGGAAACGGTGTGCGGTTTTTATTGACTAAACCCGACTTAAGAGCTCCTGAGCTCACAGGGTGCTGCAAAATAAATGGAAAATGATCGCGACGAGTGAGAGAGACCCTCACTACTTGGATAAAACTCGCCAACGCACCGCCGCAAGACATTCACGTCAGCAGCGGGGGGGGGGGGGTTGAAACAAGATGATAAAATACTACGTGCGAATATTTATCTTTTTGTGTGTGTTTGTGTTACACTTTTCATATGTATCGTGAAACTAACTATTCGGTGAAATGCATATTCCCGAGAGGAAGAAAGTTTAGTAGGAAGGGGGAGCGGCGAGCTCTGGGATGAGCAGGGCGACACGTCACCGTACCCGTAAAGGGTCTCTTCCCATGGACTTCTTGCGTTCCGCTCTCATTTTTTGCAAAGTTTGAATGCACCGCACGACTGCTGCTGCTGCTGCTGCGGTCGGATAATTAAATAATTGATTGTGCTTTCTATCAATTAAGGAGACCAAGCACGCTCTCTGCACGTTGTCCTCCCAAGCCTAGGGGACACAAGCGCTCGGAAACAGCAGCAGCAGCAAGTGTTCGTACAAAACTTTTTTAAAATGTTAAATTTTAAAAAATCTCATTATACGCTGGCCTGCTGTG
This sequence comes from Lampetra planeri, assembly GCF_965212315.1. NCBI lineage: Eukaryota > Metazoa > Chordata > Hyperoartia > Petromyzontiformes > Petromyzontidae > Lampetra > Lampetra planeri. Next base: position 8,854,564 of record NC_136126.1, read on the forward strand.
GTTTTACGTCCGCAGTATTGTTCTCGCTCGTACCGTGTGTGCAGCTGATTGCAGGTTGTTCCCTGCACCTTTGGTTTTGTTATTTACCCCCAACCCACCGCCCCCCCCCTCCCCAAGGGTCTCTCTTTTACAGAGGAGACGAACGAGCGGCCCCCACGAGGTGCACGTCCGTTCACCAACCGCCACCAAGTTTCGCAGCCTGTTTCTTTTTAAATCACCGCATTGCATGCATAATTCTGTCTCTGGCCTACGCGGCAACGTACACAAGGCAATTACACAAAAGGAGTTGGCCCTACGTGGCGTCTGAATGTGAAAACTCAAAGACGCCGCGCAGAACCGGCGGGCCTATTTGTATGCACGCGTGTACCTTGAACTGCCTCCGCACCGTACGCAGCCAGCCGTGCTGATCGGAGGCATTTATTTTGTCGGCAGAGGCGGTCGGGCAAAGGCAGAGGGGTAAAGAGGAGCTCTTGAGCCGTGGACTTGAAGGTGAGGTAAAAGGGGGGGACACAGGGAGTCAACAGCACAGATGGCTGGGGGAAGGGAGTTCCGGACTACGAGGGCACAGCAGAGCCGAATGAATATTCTCCTCTGCTGGCTGACCTCTTTCTGTCGCAACAACGATTGGGCATTGCTTCAACCGTCGCCTCAATGTGTGATCCGCTGTACGAGTTTATACGACAAGTCAGCGTCGACACCCAGGTGCGGTGGGCACACCCGAAATCCGGCGCGTTGGAAGAGGGGTTGCTGGATCAAGCAGAGATTGCGTGTGATATTTTAAACCCACACCATTGGAACCTCCTTTGCCAGTAGAAAAATATGATAATTAGTTTTTTACCCTTTTATCTGGCAACAAAACTGACACCCAAAGAAGGTGTCAGTTTTGTTGCCAGATAAAAGGGTCAAAAACAAATTATCATTTTAAACCCACGAGGCTATAAGGTGGGCAGTAGATGGCAGTACAACAAGCGGGTTGCCGAAGCATACGTGTGAAAATGTTAGTTTCCAATCCATATGTACGGCTTTTCCACGCATACACTGGTAAAAAAAACAAAAAAACTTGGTGAAAACATCGAGTGCTGGATGAAGACCTCCCCACACTGCGTCAACCACAGGGGTTTGGTTGGGGATATGTTGCCGCGATGGTTCGTGGGGGTTGGCGAACGGTGACCCAGCGTCGTTTCAGACACACGTCGCAAGCGACCGACACCACCCCCCACCTCCCGTGCCACACACAAAGGTGATTCTGTGTGACCTGCGACGCATTTTTCTTTGCCCCCCCCCCCTCCTCTTCACGATCGTAGATGTCACCTGAAAATAATATGAAGAAACGGCCACAAACTCATATTCTTTGGTTCTTTCGGTAAAGTCATGTAGGTATAAAATAAAATATAAAACAGTCTGCATCAGCAGCAGACCATGCTTTCCCGCCTGATGACAGACGCTTGTGTTGTGCCCGAAACGTCGTGATATATTTTATTTTATACCTACGTGACTTTACCGAAAGAACCAAAGAATATGGATTCCTGCAGTCACGAAAGCTTCAAATCAAGCTTGGGCCACAAAACTCCTCGAGCTAAAACTAACGCTTGTAAAGGACGCCTACGATTTAGTAGAAAGTAAAAGAATAAATCCCACACACGGAGAGCAGCGGAGAAAGGAGACACTCCGGCCAGCCGGGCCACTCTCCGTCACCCCTCCCAGCCGCCGCTCGTCTCTAATCGGATATCGACGCACATTCCTGCTGCATCTGCTCCGCTGTTCGCGTTAAGAAGCATCAACGTACGGGGGAGACTCCATTTGCGCCCATAATTACGGTTTTCAATCGTCTTAAGCCACACGCTCCTGCGAACGAGGAAGGTGGGGGGGTCTGGGCGGGCGGGCGGGGCGACTGATGGCAATTACCCGTGGAGAGAAGTTACCAATACGGCTTCTGGGTTCGTGACAATCACGCGCGGCGCGTTGACAAGGTTTAAATATCGCACAGAGGGCTCAGGAAATTTCATTTAAAAAAAAATTCGATTGCAGCTTTTTTATTTACCTCCCTCCCGCCGACGCCCACGTTTTATTTTTAGGTCTCGCTCGCTTAGGGCAGATGGCAGTTAATAATTTTTAACACGGGGTGGAACGAACATATGCCGCGCAAGCGCAAATTTACCTATCGACGGCGTCTACAGATGTAGCAAGACCGTGCGTGAGCGCCGATGTGTACGCGCGTATAGTCTATGCGTGTGCGCACGCGCGCGAAAACCCATGTAGAAATACATCCAGCATATCCCTCCTCAACGTAACGCCTACGAGACCGCCATGAGTCAAAGTGACATTCATTTACGCGTCAAATATATTACATTGTTTCTAGATTTGAAGCTTTCGTGACTGCAAGGATTCATACTCTTAGTTTTTTTGGTAAAGTCACGTAGGTAAAAAATGAAATTAAATTTAATTAAAATAAAATAATAAAAATGAAATAAAAAGTAATAATAATAAAATAATAATAATTAATATTTTATTTTTTTAAATTTTAATTTCATTTTTTACCTACGTGACTTTAACCAAAAGAAACAAACCGTTCTATGCCGTATGCATGCATACACACACTTTGTTGCATTTCGTCAAGTTTAGCCTTCCCTGATATTTTGCTGCGGGGTAATATTGCTAACGATGAAACGATTTAAGCACCGACTCTTTTACGTTCCTGTTAAAAATAATGCTCAAGGGTTCGTAACGTTTCACGCATTCTCACGAGGCTACGAAGATCACACACGCACACACAAGTGTGTTTATACAGCACCCATGACAAACGAAGGGTAACTGCATTTGCCAAGGATGAAGTTCTCATACCTGCGCGTTCTCTCGCGACAGTAGAAATACGAATCTTTAAATAGAGCCCAATGAATATCTGATATGACAGAAGCAAAACCTACAGGGAAATCCCATTTTACGTCTGTTTATTTCTTATTAATCACATTTAATTAGTGTGAACGCACACACGCGCGCACGCACGCATCCAGCTAATGCGGTAAACAAGGGCACGTTTGGCAATCCGAAGCGAAGCGGTCATGCACTACGGATCGCCGAGTTCAAACCCTGACCACGGGGCAAACACCGGCGGAGGGCGATGTCCTGAGCCGGGCTCGCGCTCCAGCTGGGCTCGTTAAGGCCCCGTCGAGCCGAGCAGTTCTAATAATAATAATAGTTCAATTTGTAACGCGCGCAAATTTGCAGACGTAGTGGCCGCAACTCAGAGGCGCGGAGCCAAGCTCAGAGTCGCTCGAAAGCATGATTGTAGAGGTGAGTTTTTAAGCCTCTCTTGAAGGAGGCGATTGAGGTGATGATGCGAATGTGCAGAGGGATATCGTTCCTGACTGTTGGGGCTGCCACCGAGAAGCGGCGCATAGACATGACCCTCCTGGATCTTGTTATCAAGAGGAGGTCGTGAGTTGCGCTGCGCAGGCATCTGCCGTGTGCTGAGCTGCAAGTTGTCAATAATGAAGAAAGGTACGGCGGGCAGGCGGATATGAAGGCATTGTGGCAGAGGCAGGCGGTCTTGTATGTGACCCTACTGGCGATGGGGAGCCAGTTGAGAGCACGGAGATAGGCTAGTGAGTCGAGACGGGGATGAGTGTGGGCAATGACGACGCGTGCTAGGTTGTTTTGTACTCTTTGAAGTTTCTTTAGTTCTCTCGCAGGGACGACCGTCGGCCACGGCCACGCCCCGACCACGGCCATCGACAGTGGTGGCAGAGGCAGGACCGTGCACACCCGCAAGCCTTCAAAAACCCGCATTGACCAGCGTGGTGACGTATGGTCAAACGATCCCCCGTGACCGACGGTGGTGTCGGCCGCGGGCAACCAACTCGCCGTAAATCGGCAACCCGCTTGCTGTGCTTCCTCCGCCGATCGGCAAACCTCGCGGCGGGTGTCTCGTAAACAAAACAAAACGGGCGATGCGATCTTTCACTCACGTTAACTATAAATAATGAGAGTGATGCACGGACAGATTCAATGGACTCGTCGTCACGGTTCGGGGCGACACCCAAGACTCGCTGATTGACTTTTTTGTAATTTTGTAGCGTGCAGAATCCGTACGAGCTGACCTCCTTAAAACTACCACAGCGACACGACACAACACAATCCATCGTGGTCACACTTTGTACAAACTTTTCCCATGTACAGCCCCAGGTCAATCCACTGCTTGATGAGGGCCTCCCCAGCCCGTGCAGGTCATGTGGAGTTGAAGAAGGGAGGGTGAGCACAGACGTGGGAGCAATTAAGTACGGTACATGTATGGATGTTGCTGTGCCACACGCCACGTGCCGTGTATGTACAATGCTAAGCAGCGCGGATTATAAACAATCGATTCACATTCGCAAGCTTCTGCGCAGGCAATCGCCAGAGCGAGCATCGACTTTAATCGTTCGATCCAGGCCAGAAAAACACGCAAAAAACTGACGAACTCATTCAGACCGGGTCTCTGCAAACTTATATTAGCATGTGCAATTACGTCAAGGCAGCTACTGTTAGTTTCAAGACCGCTTGGCCATGCATCAGCGGGCAATGTATTATACGCGACACAAATAAAGACAATGATCCCCCGTTGAGCCCAGGCTGACTTCATGGGCAAGTGCTGTGAGCGAGCACCTATGAAGGCCGACACGGCACACAACGTGGGGGGGGGGGGTGGCCAACACCACGACCGACTCCATTTGTTTCCCCATTGGCGATGTTCACACATGGCAAAAGGTACATTTGAGGCCGAGTAAACCTAGGGGAGGCCCAGGACCGGTTCAGATAATCGTCACTGGTGTTGGTGGCCGTGAGCGGAAACCGAACTCGGGTCATAGCCATTAACCGCTAAGCAAACACTCCCCATTACACCGGACAGAGATCCCCCGTACAGCCTTAACAAACTGTAGGAGAAAGTGCTGTTAGCGAGCGCCTATTATACCCGACACACACACACACAGTCCCATCGCCGGCAACGTAGCAACAGCACAGCGTATGACTTCACATTCCCCCTACAAGCACAAAGGTGGGCGCTCCACTGCACTCTTTGTTCTTGATACCAATTAATGTGTCCTGCTCCCCCAAGCCCGGTTTGACTGCATTAAGAACAAGCGCCGATTGTCTTCGTGATGGGGCCTTTTGTACAATCGCCAGTGACTAGGCCAAGAGCATGAAACACGCTCCGAATGATAATTCGTTTAGCCCCGGCGATGACCCGGGGACTTGAACCCAGGAGTCTCGAGGGTGCTGGTTCAGTACTCAGACAAGGGCTTCAACCCCACGGCCACCTTGTCTTGGGCAATTTTTCAAAATAAGCATAATATATGCTAAACGCGGTTCATTTTCTGGACGGCAAAAAAAAAAAACCCCCTTCGAATGCTCTTTACGACCGTCTTTGTTCTGCAAACGCGCGCGAGCACGCACAGGCATACGTGTGCGTTTACCCGTCCACAAATACGCACGCACATATACTCGCATATATATACATACGCGCAAGCATGAAAATATAAATGACAAATATCCCCGGTTTAGCCTTTAACAGATTCATGGGGCAAGTGCTGTTAGCGAGCACCTATGAAGGCCGACACGGCGCACGAGGGGGGTGCCGATGTGGCCAGCGCCACGCCCGGCCGCCTTTGTTTCCCCAATACTGTTTAGACACCGCAGCAGGTACTCATTTAAGGTTGAGTCCAGGAGCGTTTTAAATATGCGCGCAGATGTGCGTACACACACCGAGCCAAGAATGTCTGTGTGTCCCGCATGTGACGTCACTCCACGTCGGCCAGCCCCCCCTCATTAATACTCATAAGCAGGTGACGTCACTCCACATGTAGCACCCCCCAACCCCCTAATTAATAATCATGAGCAGGTGACGTCACTCCACATGAAACAGCTCCCTCATTAATAATCGTCCTCCAAATGGACAACCCCCCTCCCCCATTAATAATAATTAGCGGGTGACGTCGCTCCACATGGGGGGGGGGCGAGGCGCCTCCTCCCCCCTCCTCGGCGTCAACTCACAACCCTCACTACACGTCACGCGATCTCTGTAACGCTGTTGAGACATCGAAGTAAAAAGGACGTCATGATGAACAAGGGATTATAACCTTTAAAATGAAATAAGTCTGTGTCACCGCGGCCTTACAACCTGCACACGCATTGATGCAACGAATATCACGTCGCGGTCTGCTTTTCGCTTGCAAGTTTCAGATTTACTGCAATACACCCGTCCTTAGACGGGCAAAAGGCTAGCTACTGAAGAGCTGCCCTCTTACAGGACGGTAAGTCGTGACAGGAGACCAATGCACAGTCGACCCATGAGGACGCAGCAAAGGGACTCTCTCACCGTGCTCGTGTTTACGCTCTTCGCCACGGCGTGTTGGGAACGCTAAAAATGTACCCGATGGCCCGGCCAATGAGTCGACGTTCCACAGCTTAAGGAAATGTGGTCGCGATCGGGCTGCATGGGCGCCACGCCGAGGCTCGTTTATACGGTCAGGATACAATTCTGAAATGTGCTATCCCACACGCGCATGTGCTGCGCAAGAGGGCGGGGGGGGGCTAAACCCTTTGTAATAGACACCCACTGAGCATCAGACCACGCGATGGATTAGGTCGGCTCGGCCGTGACGCAGAGAGTTCAAATCCTGGCTGGGGGTAGACTCTGCCCATCATCTCTCTGGCGGTCGATAAAGTGAGTACCGCTTTCTGGGATTGAAAACCAATTTCTTTAGAACTGCTTTTGTGTTTAGTTTGTTGACCTTCCCCCCGCACCTCCGATTAGCACGGTTGACTATGTACAGTGCGAAAGAAGTTCAACATAAATAAAACAATGGTTGCCTCGCGCCCGCCATAGGAACGTGGAATTTCCACCACTTGGCTCAGGGCTGTAAACGGGAGATGGTCACCGCCTCAATGATCGTTTCAGTTGGGAATCACCTTGACTTTGTTACCGATTCACAAAGTCGATTAAAATCGATTCTAGCGCTCACGATACATGCACTCGAATGGTGCGCATGTAAGATTGATTTGTTTACAGTGTATGCAAATGATACGCGAATCATATGCCGATGTGTTTTTAGCCAAATAGACTGAACACCACTGAAGGGAAGACACAGACAGTGCGAATGAGACGGAACAAAAAAATATATATATATATTTTTGGCCATATATATGCTGAACTTCTTTCGCACCGTACATAGCTAACCGCGCTGATCGGAGTTGCCGTGCTCTAACCACTGCTGGATGAGGGCCCTCCCCAGGCAAGTCACCATCTATCGCGGTCTCGCAATGCAACGTGACACACAGCTCCGGCACACGGGCCGACTTCATCGCTCCATCTCCTCGGTGGACGCTATGCTCGACCACCGGTCACCATCCCCCCCCCCCTCCTTTCAGCGTAACCACTACGGTACACTTGCGACGATTCAGAGCATGCCTGGCAGGTGGTTGCAAAGCATTACACGCCCGCGCAAAACACAGGTCTGCGGAGCACTCCGGATACATTTCAAATACACGCCGATGCACGTCCACAGCGCTGCACGCATTCATACCGCACCACGTGCACAGGTGAATGCAACGTTGATGTGTCAAACGCGCAATTCCACACCTGAGGCGTTGCATGTATATGCATGCAGGTGAACACGGCCGTACACACACACACACATATATTAAATACACACAGAGTATATTAAATACACACAGAGCATATTAAATACACACAGAGTATCTTCCAATGTATGATCCTGAACATTGACACGCATTGACGCACGTATAATATATTACACATTCATCAAGTGCCGTGTTAGTGTGTAAGCATGTACACACTAACGGTGCGGTGGTGTAGCGGATAGCGCGCTGCGCTACGAACCCAGCCGCCAGAGTTCTATTCCTGCTCACTGCCAACACGAGTGACGAATATCTGGGCCTCCCCTAGGTCGACTCGGCCTCAAATGAGTACCTGGTGCGATGTATAAACATCACCACTTGGGAGACAAAGGTAGCCATGCGTGGTCCTGGCCACATCACCCTCTCTTGTGCTGCTCCAGCCTTCATAGGTGCTCACTAACAGCACTTGTACCAACAATGCTTTTTTTTGCACATAAACCACAGGCCTGGATTCCCTTCATACAGACACACAAGCTGTTGGGGAAAGTGCTGTTAGAGAGGGACTGGAGTGGCCAGCACCATGCCCGTCTTCTCAGTGCAGATGTTCACACACTGTACCAGGCTCTCATTTGAGTCCGAGTTGACCTCGGGGATGCCCTGTGACAGGTTCAGATATCGCTTGTCCGACACTATCCACATCCCGGCATTGATCGTGGAGATTTTAGCACCACGAGCGAATCGCCCTCACCACCACCACCACTTCTTCCCGCACAATTGTTGCGCTACGACAAACCGCACGCGGGTTGACACACGAACATAAAAGTGCAGTCAAGTAAACACGTTTTTCATTTCTTTTCCCCCTTTCCTCAAATCTCTCCTTAAAAAACTTTTTTTTTTCTTTTATTAACGCGAGCGCGCGCGCGCGCTCGCTCTCACGCAGACGCCCGCTCGCCCCTTCTCGGGCGCCGTGTAATTTTCAGCAATCCACCAGCGAAAAAATGCAAAGGCATAACACCCGGCTACATTAATACTGTGACATTCACATAATGCGGGGCTCTCGGCACAAGGTGAGCGCGCGCGGGAGAGGCGAGCATGAATTAATGCATATTTAATGAAGCCGGGGAGGCCTCGACAGACTGGGCTGAATAAATAATGAAAGGAGCGCTTTTTCATATATCTGCTTATCCTCCGACATAATTTGTGCGAGCCCGTGTGCTTAGCCGGGCTCGTTAACCCGTTCCGCGGCCGTGGGACGGCCCTTGCTGCCGCCAGATTCTCTCTCCGTCTCTCTCGGCGGGCCGCCGATAATGAAGCCCGGGCGAGAGAGAAAAAAAACACGCACACACACATACACAGGGCTCCCGTTGTCGAATGATCGCTGGGTCGCGGGCGCTACCGCACCTGCAAATCCGGCCCATTGCAAGGCAGGGGTTGGGCAGAGGTAGTTGCGTACGAGATGCCCACCGCAGCACGTGTATGGTGCAGGGAGCAGTCGTGCAGCGGTTAGCGTGCTACGAGTCCGGCCACACGAGTTCGATTCCGGCTCACGGCCAGCACCAGCGACAAATATCTGAACCGGTCCTGGGCCTCCCCTAGGTGGACTCAGCCTCAAATGAGTACTTGGTGCGGTGTGTAAACATCGCCACTGGGAAGACAAAGGCGGTCCGGCGTGGTGCTGGCCACCCACCCCGTCGTGTGCCGTGCCGACCTTCATAGGCGCTCACTAACAGCACTTGCCCAAGTCGGTTGAGGCTACACGGGGGATCTTTGTGTTTTGTCTTTGTTTGGTGCAATCAGGTCCCCCATTAAAAAATGAACACTCATTGCCCAATGGGTTTCACTTGTGCCAACATAATCCTAGGAAATAAACCTCACAAAACATTCGGTATGAGGTCAATGTGGCGGTGGCTGCATGCAGATTTCCACGCAGCCTGCAGGGATTTTTTTGTAATTGTAGTCGGATGGTATTCATGGGTTTTTTTTCTCCAACATCCTCGCACAAGCTGAAAGACTAAGATAGGAACGAGTCTCGAGACTCACGTGTATTTCCTAGAAAAACAAGGGGCTTTGCTGCTGCTGCTGCTGCTGCTGCTGTTGTTGTTGTTATTGCAAATATATTTTGACTACATTTATCCCCCCCAAAACTGCGGTCTAAAACCAAGGTGCCCTTGCAGGGAACATTCGTTAGAGCGATTCGCAAAAAACCCTCTTCTTTATTTTATCTTGTAAGGGGTGTAGGATGTGCGTGCCGCAGCATTACTCGTCGCTGTGCCATTGACAGATATGTCCGTCAGACAAAATGTAGATTGAACTCGTGCCGACGAGTCTGGTACCGTCTATCCATTATAATACAATTCCCGTACGATAATGGAACTCGTAGGATTTTAAATGAAAGGCGTCGTCACAGTTTCAGATGTGTCTGCGCCGTCGTCGCGAGCTCGGGGGCCGGACAAAATAACAGGGGATGGCGCCCCATTAAAATTTCAGGTGCGTCGCTCGCACACAAAGACAGGAGGAGGCGCACACGCGCACGTGAACGGGCGAGCGCGCGCGCGCGCCCCGGGTTCTCCTGCAACGCGGCCGCCCTTAAGAGCGCGGCTGAATTTATTAATTGTGACAGCACTTATCTGTTGCCCACACCGCAGTGACGCAATTATCATCAATCACGGCGGTATTGTATCAGCCGCCGATGAGCGAGGCCCGGGCGCGAGTTCCGAGGAGCACGCAGTTCTGCTTTGCGCTATTAAGCGGCGGAGTGTAAAAATGAGAGACGCAGAAACGGCGAGCAAGGAACGATATGTATACGTACGTTTTCAAATATCTCCCATACTGCTCCACTCAATTAGAAATATATGTTTGTTGAGTAAAATACTTTTGGGGAAAAAAGTATATAACGACATTTTCTGTGACATAGGAAAAAATCATAATGCTGGCTTTGCCAAAAATGGTGTTGGGGGGGAGGGTAAATCCTCACATTGAGTTCAAAGGATGAGGCTGGAAATGAGAGCCCCAATAAATTAATGCATTTGCATGTTTTAATGGCTGGGCTGCCACCCAATGTAATTGGCTCTTGCGGGAATTAGCAGATGAAATCCAGGCTGGTCCCAAAACTGGGCGAGCTGAGAAGTGACATTTCAGATTTTTACTGCTCTTTACTATGCGGCGGGGGGTGGCGGGGAATGTATATGTGATTTAAATAATAAAATGAACTCGGATCCTGGTTTTGATGGAGACATTTGTTGCTGTAGATTAGCAAATCGACGTGCTCAACATTGTAACCTATCAACATGAACATTTGGAGGTTGCGTGGTTGTGGGATGGCCTAAAAATCTCACTGAAAATAATTGGAAATGCTCCCATCCTGACGGGTGTATTTGTGAAAATGCTCTGCTTGTGAAGTGTGAAAGCAGTCCTAATTCTATATAAATTGAGGAATTGCAAACTCACGCATCACATGTACGTTCATATTGAAGGGTCATATTATTTTTCTCTTCGACTTTCGTTTCCACGTGATATTTTTGCGTTTACGTGGTGCGTTAGCTTCTATTCATTTCGCACGAGTCGCACGTTTTGCTACGTTGCACAATTAACTTTTGTACCGCGATCTCCTGCACATGTGTTTGTCTTCTTTGCCGTTTTCCCAGATTCCCCTTTTGCAGAAAAGAAACCTGGTCGTCTCAACAGGCTCCGGCCAGGTATTTAAAAAAACAAAAACACAATAATCATCACCAGTACAGTACTTGTATTCCCCCCCCCCCCACCTCACCCCAGCGTCATCATCGCCGTACATAGCCAGACACCCTCATCAAGGTCAATTAACGTTAAATGACGCCGGCGAAAAAGCGCCCAGCGCTACCCGTTGCCGTCCGATTAAATATTTAAGGGCGAGCGCGATCCGCTGCTAAGCTGGGCGATGCCGGTTAACCCCCCACCCACCCACCACCCTTCTCCGACGAACACCCCAAATCAAAGTTGAGCGCTCAGACACAAGCAGAGCAACTCGCAGACCCATGCTAGGCTGAGCGGCGTAATTACAAAAACACATTAAACCGCGCCAGCAGAAGGCAGCCAGTGCTGCTGACACCATAAAAACGCAATTAAAAGAAAGGTTCCTTTCAATGAATTTGTAACTATGAAAAATGTCGCAACACTTTGACTCATACATCAAGGAGCAACTATGGGTGGCGAAATGGTCTCTGAATATTTTTGTTTTCCCCCCCGCCCACCTCCCTCAATCCCCGTTCGCCGCCTGCGAAATGCTCCGTCGAACGCTATGCGGGGGTAAGACGATTGTTCTGCTAAATTAAACACAGCGGCCCCCGCAAGGTGCCTGCAAATAATCAGACGCAATTAGTGTCATTGCCGACGTTGCGCTCGGTGTGGATTTTTTTTCTCTCTCAACACCACCCCCAAAGTCTCTGACAAAATAATTTGTGGCTTGCAGACGACCCCAAAAGAAAATGCGGATTCCCACCACCCCCCCCGCCACCCCCTCCCCTCCTTCCACTTTAGTGTGCAAGGCGGTGGTGACGGGTGGACAGCAAACGGGAAGCGGGCGCTTATTTTTTTTACTTTCCCACCCTCCCTCCCCTCTCTCTCAACTCTAATCAATGCAGCATAATTTAACACATCTGCCTATGCGGTATTTTGAGAGCTTGATCGTTAAGCCCTCATTAGTATTAACCCATTTGCCGGCGGAGGAGCCCGGAACAATGAAATGTGCTGGCGTTCTCGCACGATCAATTTTTTTTAACCTCCCCTCCGTAAGACTCTCGCCCCCCCCGCCGCCACCCATCGTACAATCGGGACCACCGCACGCTCCCGAAGGGAACGTGTGGGCTACGCGGGTGATGCGGGCCCTTCTCCCGCCTCTCCCATCCCGTCTCCGCATCGCTGGCCGCCGTCCGGCAAGCCGCGGATGGGAAACGCAAGATGGTTAAAACCTAGTAATTTTTTTTTATTAAATTATATTTTCACTTTCCACATCATTAAAATAGCTAAATACATTTCATCGCAAACAAAATGTACATTCCAATAATGAGCTGTCATTAAAAAGACATCTCAAACGGGCTTCCAGTCTCGTGCGGATGAATCAAGCCCCAAAAAAAAAAAAACTCCGCAACATCGCACGAGTCAATCAAATAAACATGATTCATCCACACACGCGGTAGACCCACCGCCGCGCTCTAACGAGTCTCCTTTAATTGGAGGCAGAGCCTCGAGTTACGGGAGTAAAATGGGGCATTAAGAGTGCAATCGGCATTGAAATAAACGCGCCACATCGCTTTCGGCCGAGAAAGTTTTTTGACACCACTTTCAAAAAGAAAGCCTTTTGGTATCATCACGTGGGGGGGGCGGGGGGGGGAGCTCGATCCCCCGCACCCATCCCCGATGGGGGGGGGGGGGGCGAGGGGTAGGACGGAGGGGAGCCCCTGTGCCTTAAAGTATTGTCTATTAAATCAATACATATTTTGTTAAAATACGAAATAGCGTGAGTTGGACACTGGGAGTGGTGTTCTAATGTCGATGTTCAGAGCGTGTCGGTAGCAACGGTGTGAACAAACGACGATCTACCGATTGCGTCGCACCGCCGTGCGGCCCCGTCTCGGGGCTGAGGGACGCTGATTATTCAGGCGCAATTACAAATACGAGATGTTGAGATGGAGCAAAAGCAGCGCTGTGCCGACCGACTGGTGGCGGCATGGACGCTGAAGTCCGAACTTAGCGGACAAAGAAACGCAAAATAACAAAGCCGCTAACGGCAGACTCTCGCAGCGCGACGTGCGTCGAGCGGTGACGGCTTCAAATCGATCTGGTGCGTGTGTATTCTGCGATGGCGTGCTCAACACGATACGACCGCACTTCATGAATGTGCGCGCGCGTTTTGTTATCGTCCGCCATGGTCAATCCATGGACGAAGGCCCCCCCCCCCCCAACCAGCCAGCGTCTCTCACACAATCCCTGCGATGGAATAGAACGTACGTTTAACTGTTCGTTAACGTACAAAAGACAGCGACTCTTCCGTTAGTCATACGCATCAAAGGAGGGCTGTTAGCGAGCTTCTATGAAGGCGTTGAGGTCGCAGGCAGGGGTGGGGGTATGGTCACCGGTGTCTCTCCAGCTGACGCTGGAGGTAAACTCGCTGTGCTTGCTGCCCATTTGAGGCCGAGGCAGCATCGGTTAGAAGGTGCCCTGGTGCCAGACTGAGATACCAATTGGCCACACAGGGATGTGCACCACTATCAGGAAAACCTGAACCCTGAATTCGGTTCTACAGGATCGGAGCGCAGTGCAAGATCCGCTGCACCACTTTGTGCGCACACATGCACGCACCCACACACATGCACGCACGCACACACACACGCACACACACACGCACACAAACACGCGCACGCTCGCACACAAGCGTGCAAAAAAGTCCGACGTGCGCGCGTGTGCTTTCACAAAACGCAAACGCACGTGTGCGCGCATGCACGGACGCACCCACAATGCACCACACACGTGTGCACACGCACGCAGGCTCGCAGCACAAAGCACCATGCACGCATGTGCGCACGGGTGCACACACGCGCACGCACACAAAGCACCGCGCACGTGCGCCGTGTGTATGACCAATGCAAGAATCGTTGTCTTTTGTACGTGTAAAAATCCACACGTGCACGCAGACGCCCGCACACACAGGCTCTCTCACGAAGCGCCGCGCACGTGTGTGGCATCGTGTGCGCGTGTGTCAGAGGATTATAAAAAAGTTTTCCTTTCTGTTCACATTCTTTGCAGCCCACGCCTGATACAGACAGATAATGGCTGCTGCTGCCACAGACTATTTGCGATACCGATTTTTTTTCTCTCTCCCCCCCCCCCGTTTTCTCTGAAAAGGAAAAGCTTTTATTTTCAATTGGGCGGAACTGCCGCGATGATTACAATCATTTGTGGAAACGCAAACCACCGCATGGCATTCGGATTTTAAATGCCCTTCCAATGTCGCACGCCGTTTGCATTTGCCACTCAAAGCGGCAATGGCTGCACTTTGAACCCCATCTCAATTTTGTAAAAAAATAAAATTAAGTCTCTCGGACGAAACGGGCCCCAACACGCACAGCGCAATAACAGTGCGGATATTAACGGAGGGCAGCTCCACCAAGTTAGGCAACCTCACGATAAAACATTTTCAGAAACCCGCTAAGAACGCGCACGGGGTGTGATTTTGAAGGTAATTATCTATAGTTTTCAAAAACACACGGATTGATAATTGTTTTTTTACCCTTCTATGTGGCAACAAAACTGACACCTTTTTTACAAGGAGTCATGTTTACATAGCCCACAATACCTGCAGTCATAATGCAAACAAAAAACACAACTCTGATAATGTGCACTGTCCTTGAAGTTGATTGGTCCACACCCGAGTCAGCTTTCCTTAGAGCCTAGTCTCACATGGTCACAACATCAAGGACAGTGCACATTATCAGTTATGTTTTTTGTTTGCATTATGACTGCAGGTATTGTGGTCTATGTAAACATGTCTCCTTGTAAAAAAAGGTGTCAGTTTTGTTGGCAGATAGAAGGGTAAAAAACAAATTATCATATTTGTACTGGCAATGAGGTTCCAATGGAACACACGGATTGTAAAGCGAAATAAGACAACGGTTCGACGGGTGCGTGAAGCCGAACAAACCGTCACGTACCAGTGTGGAGGAATAATCATCTGGCTGTCGCCTGGCAAAACGTCGTACTTGGATTGTAAATGTTGTGGATTTGCTCTTACACCGGTGTGCTATACCCGTAATACTAGTGACGAATTGGCACGTTCTGTTAACGTGACAACCCTTACTAATTGGCTGTGTCGGGTGGTGGTGGGTTTAACGACACACATTTATATTTACGCGATCTAACCCGAAAAACCTCTATTATCTTCTTGGTTCTTTCGGTAAAGTCACGTAGAAGGGAAATAATAAAATAATAATAAATTAAACATTATAAAATAAAATTCTCACGACGTTTCGGCCACAACACAAGCAGCCATCCTCAGGTGAAGACAGAGCTGTCTAAAAGACAGTGCTCCAACGAACACTGCTAAGCTTGGCAGCGTATTTTAAGCTGGGTGGGAGGAGAAGAGTGCCTTGACAAAGGAGTTTACATATCAACAGAAGAATTTAGCATTGAATAAGCTGTGTTAATGTGAGATAATTAGCAGGATGTTAAAGTCAGAAATTAGCATGTAACTGGGAGATTAGCATGATGTTAATGTGAGGAATTAGCATTAACTTGTCACGGAAGTGGCTATGTTAAAGTCAGAGTTTACATATCAACAGAGGCATTTAATATGTAGTATATTCACCTGAGGACGGCTGCTTGCGTTGTGGCCGAAACGTCGTGAGAATTTTATTATGTTTCATTTTTATCATTATTTTATTATTTCCCTTCTACGTGACTTTACCGAAAGAACCAAGAAGATGAATCCCTGCAGTCACGAAAGCTTTAAATCGAAACCTATATTATGTTTTCAAGTGTGTCCGACAAAGTGGCATTTATGAGCATTTTTCCCCTAATCAAGAAAGAAGGACACACAATCTTGCTATCTGAACTACGTTCTTAATTGGCGGACATGCTACACAAAACTAAAAATCCACTTAAATTATTATACAAATGATTATTCGCATTTTTGAGTGTGTCTCAAACGCACAATCGTATAACCTTTGTTGTTCACCCTGAAAAGCCTCGAACCAACTTCACACACGATCTCTTCGTGAGCCACGTCCTTTCTCAAAGACATCAGCGATCGTGGTCTTCCTTCCATTGAGCTCTGTCCATGATTATGTAGATTGGATACTCCCAGGTGCGGCATCCAATTGTTCAAACTGTTTACGTCACGTAATTTGTTGTCTTCCCTGTTATTGACCCACTCAAACCATTATGTACAAAGGAAGGAAACGGATCCCAAATCTACAGCTCAAGGTTAACAACCCACTTGCTGCACGGCCGTCTGTACGACACCTCGTAGCCCAGCATGTGGGTGTCTCGGCACGTGAGTGATGATCGTGCGGAGACGCACACATGTGCATGGTGCGGTTTTTGCCCGACCGATCGCCAGAGATGAATATCCACGGGGAATAGGGACGTTAATTCAAGTCTTTTTGCATTAACGCCAATCTTACGCGAATAAAGATGAAATACTTGTAATCGGTTTGCCATAAATATGGACATGTCCAACAATAACATGGCGAGATGTTAACTACCTTGCCTGGTATACAGGAGGTTGTGGGTTTGATCCCAACCCTTACGCCTGTATATTTGGAGTTTGCATGTTCTCCCTGTGGTCGTGTGGATTTTTATCCGGGTCCTTCAGTTTTTCCCTCCACATTTAGAATCAGCATGCATTCAGAGTATTTGGCTGCTATACATTTCCAAGTGATCAACCACTTTGTTCAGCTATTGTTTGTGGCCAGGTCACTTCTGAAACACAGCTATGTAGCTCAGTGGGCCTTTTAGTTTGTTGTCCTTCTCCTGCACCTCCGATTATGACAGTTCAACATACATACATTACCTGGTAAAATAAAAACAGTGTAGTTTAATATCACTTGGGTCTTTCGGTAAAGTCACGTAGATAGGTTAAAAGAAAATAACAAAAAAAAACTACGAAGTTTCGATCGTAACACAAGCGGTCGTCATCAGGAAAAGGGGGTTATAGCTTCTAAAGGAAAACTGTTGATAAAGGTTTCAAATGAGTGTAGCCCAAATGTCAGCAGCATGGGTTGGGCAGCTAATGTAAATGTAAGTGACGGGCAGCGACCGCGATGGCGGTGGATTTCCACCAATTAAATGTCACATGAACATAGCCACCTCAGTGCACTTGTCGTGGAGGCCGCTCACCGATCTCACATTAACATGCTCATTATTTACCTGGCAGCCCTTTCATTGGTGGAAACACACCACCAATCACGGTCGCTGCCCACCACTTACATTAACGTTAGCTGCCCCACCCATCCTACTGACATTTGGGCGACACTCATTTTAAACCTTTATAAACAGTTTGCCTTTAGAAGCTAACCCTCTTTTCCTGATGACGAACACTTGTGTTGCGATCAAAACGTGGTGGTTTTTTGTTATTTTCTTTGAACCTATCTATGTGACTTTACCGAAACACCCAAAGAATATGAATTCCTGCAGTCACAAAAGCTTTAAGTCAAGATTTAGTTTAATAGTTTATAGTAAAAGTCCCGCACTGCGCGTGCCCGCTTGAATGTACCGTATGGTGACCCATGAGCCCTGCACGCTGGGGTTTTGGTGATGGACGCAGCTCACAAAAATCGCTTCCGGAACGCGCCGCGTGGATTCCAACGTTCGCGCGAGCACACTCGCCCATTGCACGATCGACGCTCAAATTGTCACGCGTTTGACAATCGAATCTGGGACTTTGGGAATTGATTAAAAATGGATTCTGAAAATGATTACCGACAAAAAAGAAAAAAAACGTACTCTGTTTTTTTTGGTAAAGTCACGTAGGTAAAAATTCAATAAAAATAAATAAAATTACGACGTTTCAGAGGCAACACAAGCTTCCGTCTTCAGGTGGCACCATCACAGCAAAATTACTACGTGACTTTACCGAAAAAACCAAAGAGTATGGACCCTTGCAGTTACAAAACTTCAAATCTAGAAAGAAAAAAAACGATGACACAACCAATGCAAAGTTGGAAATAGGCAAAAGATAAAAGTGATCACTGGCTGAGTGGACCGAGTTAACTCGGTGTTACCGAGTTGTGACTAGGAGAGAGTGCGCACACTAAATTACACTACACTGGGAGTCGACACGTTCACGGGTTTAGAAATACTTAAACAGACCACATGCATTAAGACGTATTAAACGGATTTCACAGCCAATAACCCCGCAACTCAAATTACTGAAAGAGGTGGCTCCATTTAAGTCCTTCCATGTGCGAAAAAAGCTACACTTCGAAACGAAGTTTGAACAGGCGCGTCGCGAGAATCGGCTCGGCAGGGTGAGCGAGCGGCGCACGCGGCACAGAAATAGTCGCGACGTTTCAATGCCAAAGGAGACGTAAAAGAAGAAGAACATCCACTGCTGGCAATGGTCAGCGAACTCTTCTCTCTTTCCACTGCACCAACTGAGCTGTGCCGGGTCCCTCGGCCGAGCCAGCGCAGCACGGCTCCAAAGAGGCACATATTAATGTTTTACTCCTGAAAGAGCGTCACGCGCGCAACGGACACGTCCTTAGCATCGCCCCTGGCCCCGCTTGGCCAACCAGGGGGCAGATTTAGATGCGCTCGTGAAAGCAAAGTAGCACGGTTTGGTTCCGGCTGAGCCATGGGCTCGGCAGGTCGCCAGTGGAAAAACCACCCACACCGCGAGGGACCCACGGTGGCTCTGCTTGGATGTGCTAGTGGACAAGCGGTTGTGATGGATTATAACTCGGCCGGGTGATGTCATGGTGGGAGCGCTTGACTGCCAGGTGGAAGTTAGAATCCTGGTTTGGGCGTCCTCTCAGCTCACCATTACTCTGGGGTCGATACAAAAGCACTATTTTGTGGGAAGTAACGGTGGAGTGATTCCCACCCAGCTATTCTACGAATTATCATGATGTAGGATCGCAATTTATTGTTTTAGATTGCGATGAATGTTATCGCCTTTTGTTGGCTACAGGGGAGCCAGAGGCCTGATACACACCCCACACGTACCCATGATTCGATGAGTAACATTTTTGAGCTTTAAAATAATTGTCAATCGATTAATCGGTGCGTTGTTAGAACAGCGGACATTCTTTTTAAATACGGGGTCTCACCATGAGTATGTGGAATTTACACCATGAAATTACCCATCAGAGTACCAACAAGTAAATACGAGTGCCAGGGTCCGACTCTAAATGTCACGCTCTCTGATCGGCGACAGTGTGAATAGTAGCCGCTCTACTAAAAATGTTGTATCTTTGACGGGCAAGGTGGCAGCAACACAGCCAATCATCTCGTGGAGCCAATAAAACAGGTATTACGTTGTGGGACACGCCGACAGCGTTCTGTCGTACAGGCGGAGAAACTGTCTTCAGGTGGAAGTGAAACGCTTTAAAAGGTCGGCCTTCGCCAAACTTCCCGGGCGCGATCTTGCGAGGTTACACGCGAGAACGCAGGGGGCCCTGGACAATCGCCAACGAGCCTCGCAGCCCGGGGAGATGTGCGGGCGTTGAGTTATGGGTCGCACACGGGCTCTCGGCTGCAGATGGATTGCCCGGCCGCCCGCGCCATTTGGCTAAAGCATCTGGGCTGGGTCTCACGCGCGCACCCCCCGCGGAGGCCCAGTGAAGGTAACGGAGGATGGGGGGGGGGGAATAGGTCTCGCCAAATTAACGAGCGATGAGCTCGTAGTAATGACCAAGCGTGCAACTTTTTTGCGTTCTATCAAATTCGCCAGGGCGCGGGAGTTAGTGGATCGCGAGGACTTTAATCATTGTCGTGTTGCCACAAAGTGGCCAGGAGATGGCAGTACAGCAAGTATGTTTTGTTATCCATCGGTGTGGCCATTATGAGAACGCTGCGGTTTCTGCCCGCGCCGAGCTTAAAAACACTCATCAGAAAAGAAATGGTCAAACATTTTAACCCGGTCGAAGGGCACAGATACATGCCCATAAGCATTACGGCCAATAGTTACAGCGAAATAATGCGGCAACTGAATATCGCTGCGAGGTTTCCCGGATATGGCAGTGGAGAAAGTAGGTTCGTTTGCGAGCACGTGAGTGCGGTGTTTTTAGGGCGCCATCCCCTCTTGTGTGTGGGTTTTCTCCGGGGTAACCTCTGCACACAAAACACCCCCCGCGTTATTGTAATTGGTCAAAAATACCAAAGTGGAACCATCCTGAAAAAGGTCTTGATGGTGCAAGGGTAAGGCTTTCCTTAATAAATAAAAAACACATTCCGTTACGATCATTACTGTACGTCTGCGCGTGACAGCGATGGCCTCGTGGGGCCCATAATGGCCGTGTCAGAGCACCGAGTCAGCAGCAGAGATGCTGAGTCAAATCCAGGGGGCGCGGGGACCAGCGTGGTGTGGCTTTGCTGGGGGGACTGGCATTGCGAAAACGTTGCGAATTACCGCCGTACGGCCTTATTCCTTCCATTTGCCGAAATGTAACATTAGCATCTCCATTTACATACGATTTGCATAAATCACGCACGGATCAATTCTCATGGGTATGATTTGATGCGTGTGTACAGTGATCGCAAGTATCACCTTGATGAATCGATGCTTTGCTCACAGAGCACGATGGGAATGCGAGTGCCGACATAAATGTTACAGACAAAAGCGTTTTGTTTGTAACCGTGACCTCAAAACTGTTATTTATTTAGCTTATTTAAACTTGCGTGTGGACTCCCACGCTTGCTCATCAATTGGTGACAATTATAAGAGAAGAAGGAATTTAGAGTGGATGGCAGAAACACAAGTCAAAATAACTTCCCTGCTCATATTTAGCACTGAGGTGGTGCTGCCCATCCGTTTACAGCCTTGCAGAGCCGGTGGAGGAGATTCCACTTTCATATGGTGGGGACGAGTTCGTCCATAAAACAACCACTATTAATCTGATCTTCTCCAGAAAGTGTGACTCTTATTACCGACCCCAACAATATGTTGAGCCACGTCATCCCCCCCCCCACCACCGAACCTGGATTTGAACTCAGATTTGAACAAGTTCAAAGGGCTCGCATAATGTACTTTCATTCATTAATCCCCCCCCCTCCCCCAGTGTGGTCACCACATCTACGCCTCTGTATAAGGAACGAAACAGGTGGAATTCTCCACAAATCTGGCTATCGCCTGATGAAGCTAGTTGTAATTCCAGGCAAAACATCGTACTCAGATTCTAAATGTTGTGGCTTGGCTCTCCAACACACCGGTTAGTGCTGTACTAGTGACGAGTTGGCATGTTCTGTTTACGTGACAACCCTTACTAGTTGGCTGTGCCGGGTGGTGGCGGGTTTTAACGACACATTTATATATTTTCCCAAAAAAACCTCTATTATGGATATTGGTCGCGAAAGCCGACATGTTAAACTGATTTGAACTCAGCCTTCTGACCACGGCTACTGTCCAGCTGGCCAACGCGGCGAGGTCGGTAATCGGCGTCCGTAGCAGCGAGGCTCCAGGCCGACGCTGCCGAGGCTAACGCCAAACCACAGGTGTCTGGGCAGAACGCCGCTCACTCGCTCTCTTTACCAACACCACGCGTCAATTAGCTAATCCAGCGCAAGGAGCCGCTCTCTGCCTATTAACATTAATTAGGCTAATTAGGTTAAATCCACAGTAGGATTCTGGTTCCCCCCCCCCCCCGCCGCCCCTGAAAGCGATCTGTACAAGCTGCAGCGCAAACGTCGTCCGCAGTGCCACCGTGCCGCTCGCACGGTGCTGCTGCTGGTGGTGGTGGTGACGAAGATAATGATGGTAGGGCTCGCTGCGTATTATTGATGGGAAGCCTTGCAGGCTCAGGGCTGTCTTACAGGAGGGTCTTGCTTGGGATGCCGGACCAATTGCGTATAAATAAATGTGGCATGCGAACTGAATAACTGGTGGCTAATTTTTTTTTCATCTATTGTGGGGATGAAAGCGATTTAACGAGAAGAATTTTAATGTACGTGATATAAGCCGAAATGTTAATTCAGGGACGATGTTTGCAGCGGTGTAGTAACGCGAGATGTACATCCTCGGCTATCTTCACCATTAACGCACACCGACTAAAACTCAAAATAACCCAATGATTAGGGGAGGTATGTGGGGTGGCAGCTACGGAGGTAGATACATGCGGCTCTATGGGTCAAGCACTCAGTGAGTGGATAGATGAGTAAGTTACTGTGTGCAGGTATAAACAGTTAGGTAGGTAGCCACCCTTTACTTAAAGGTTACAGGAGCAACGTGAGCGGCAGATCGGGATGGGCTTTCCCTTGTCAAAAACCATCAACTGTTTTTATTTTACAAGGTAAGGCCCACCGAGCTGTAAAAAGCTCTTTTTCAGAAGCGACCTGGCCACAAATAACAGCTCAACGAAGTGTGGCTTCTCATGTGGAAATGTATCGCAGCCAAAAACTCAAATCATATGTTCATTCTAAATGTGGAGGGAAAACCAGAGGAGACCCGGAGAGCAATCCACGCGACCATGGGGAAAACCACAGACTCCAAATAAAAAATATATGGGTCAGGATTGAAACCCAAGGCCTCCTGTATACCAGGCGAGGTAGTTAACATCTCCTAGCCACACCGTGGCGCCCAAAAAATAAACACAGCCTCAACGACAGATCCCCGACCTCGACAATGCAAAAAAAACATCACGATGCCTGCATCTCTCAATGGGCTGTGACCACGGAAAATAGAGGGGGGGGAGGAGGGGGGGGCACGCCCAATTAACAGAGCACGACAGATCAGACGAGAACCGAGAGCCTTTCGTCGCGGACTGCCGATCGGTTGCGCAGGCACCACCGTGCGCATTCGTCAAATCCGGGAGTGCTGATATCATACATCGAGCGCACACCATTATACTTAACATCCCATTACTTGCAACACGAGGCCATTACGATTAAGCCCAATTACGCCGCTAACAAATGCCGCAAGCCCGCGCTGCATATAATCATCATTAATTATGCTAATTAGCATCTAATTAGCCGCAGCCACGGGGGCCCGCTCGCTGCTTATCGGCCAATGAGAATGCGACGAGAATTCGCCTCTGACTGGCTCTAATTGCAAGGCAGCGTCCCCACAACTTTGCTTTTCATCACCTGGGAGCTGGCTCCAATTACAGAAAGCGAGAAAACAGCTATTAACCGTTCCAAAACAGCCAATTTACCAATTACCACCCTTTATTGTTGAGCTTTCCAAAGCGAGCGGCTGGGACGGCTGGCTTTGGTGAGATTAATTCACTTAACACAAGGGCGCAGACCGCAGTAAGCCTCGCTCCCATCTGATTGCGGGCACCGCGCGAGCCATTACGCTTATTACAAAGGCGAAACGGCATTCGACCGCCGTTATGAAAAACCTCTTATTACCATTCTCCCCGAACCCCCTGCTCTTTACATATTGCTATCTGCGTTTCGCAGGCTATCGAAAAATGCGCCATGGCACCGGCGTTCATTTAAATGAGAAAAGCCGATCCCTTTGAAAGGTGAAGGCCCTTGAGATGCCTTAGAAATTAGCGATTTGAACGACCTTTATTATTGTGATCATTTTTGTTGTAAAATCCGTTATCGGATTACGCGTTATATTTTTGTTCCATTGTCAATACGCCGCTAAGCGGCGGGCCCCCCCCCCCCCCCACGAATCGTTTCATCATACTTCGCCACGCATGTCAGTGTGGGTTCGCGCTCGGCAGCGGTTAGTGCACTCCCCACCGAGAACCACCTGGAGGACCCCAGTTCGATTCCCAGCCTCAGCTAACGTCAGCGACACGTGACATCCGAACCGCTCTTGGGTTTTCCCACTTCACCACCCCGTACTGATGAGCATTATGAAGCTACGGGTTAAACCCCCCTCCCCTCCCGCCAGCCATCATCAACTCAACGTGTGCGTGTACGTACGCACGTTGAACTTCTTTCGCACCGGACGTAGCCGATCGTTCCAATCGGAGGTGCGGGGGAAGGATAACGAACTAAACATAAGAAGCAGTTCTAAAGCAATGAGTTTTCAATCTAGAAGCCTTCATCCAGCAATGGATAAACAAAGGGACGTACATAATGTATTATCTCTATTCATTATGCCTCTTACTGCAGTGCTATTATTGATAAATTATGTGTGCATTAAATGAACCGCCAGTGGCATTCATCTTATGCAGCATCACGCGTTCGCACCGAGGCAGGAAAAACAAGTGCAGGCCCATATAATTAGCCACTACCCCCACCGTCGTCATTGCTTCCTCGGAAACCGCGGGTTGGAGGGTTAATCTCTGCTGAAGTGTAATAAGTTCGCGGGCGCCTGAGCCAGAGTTAATTTACTGGAACACGCAGCAAGCCCTGCCTGCCTTTGATTAAAGTGGGTGGCGATGATGTGCATTTGCAAAGTCTCTTCGGGCACAATTTCCTTCCCTTTTATTTTCTTCTTTTTGCCTCCCGTGAAATTCGCGGCAGCTAAGTTCCCATTATTTGATGCAAGTCGAGGCAATTCAAACATTTGCATGCACAGCGCGGCTCCGACGACGCTTACGGGCAAAGCGTCTCTCTGCTCAAACGAGTATTGGACGGTGCTCAGCTCCCGGTCCCCTTTAACAGTTAGCGGTGTGTAAATTCTACGTACATATGGCAGGGTAGCAGTCGGTTCACATTGCAACCACTGTTGATTTCGCCGCAGAGTTGGTGTTCGCTTTAAATCAGCCCCGATGAGATGATGAGCTCAATCGAAACCCCGCCGGGAGGTGGTGTCACGACCACCTTCTTGACTGCGAGCCGGATGACTCCGATGGCCACGCGCCACCGCGCAATAACGAGAAATTGGTTTCCCGCTGACAAATATCGCTCAGCGTTTCGACCGGCCCCCGCTAAAGCGCCAACGACGCGTCGATCGCTCAGTTAAGGTTTCGTGGAACAAAGCGGTCGGATCGCGAGTGCGTAAACCCCGTGACTCCTGCAACCACTAGAGGCCGCTGCATCGCCACAGCGTCAAATGAAACAAATCCATTCCTGACATCTCAACGTGACCCTGAACTGCGGCGATTCGCCGAGTACCGGCGCCGGCAGGTGATTGGCTGTCGACCCCCCAAACTTCTACAGGCTAGGCCAGGGGGGGTTGACAACCAAAGTAACAATAAGGGGCACTTTTTTCGAATTCGGTAAAAAAAACCCTCAATATTTCAAGAGCCACAATGCAATGCGAATACGAGACGGCGTCACAAAGCAGTCCTTGAAAAGCCGCATGCGGCTCCGGAGCCACAGGTTGTGCCAACCTCTGCCCGTGGTAAAATGGATTTCCATCGTAAACTAGACTGCTAAACTGAACTACCATGATCAGGGGCCAGCAACCTTTCAAAGAAGAACAGGCAGGAATGCATTGCGTCGCAAAAACGGGGACCGTAAAGTGTCACGAACCGAATAAAGTAAATTGAGTTTTGTAAACAAAAATGGCTTCCCTCAAGAGGGCAGCCAAAGAGTCGCCATGCGGCTCCGGAACTTCCGATTGCCACCCACTGGGCCAGGCCAATGGCTGAACAGTGGGGCAATCTAAAAGTTGGAGCATTACTGAGAGCGGGGGATAAAATACATTAACGTCGCTTCGGCAAAGCCACGCGAAGCGCGCTCCCGATTGCGCTGCAAATTTCACGAGCGATCGAGCGTGGTCCGGCTTTTGTCCAAGCGCCTCCGATGGCGGCACCTGGGCGCTAATTAGCAAGGCCTACGAAGACGCCAAGGTGTGAATTAACAGAAGGCGGCGCAACGCAGGAGGCGCGTGCCATCGTCGGTGGAGAGTCCAGCGGCGAATGCTTTGAGCACGAGTGCCAAACGGGCTCTCGACTGTTCACTTCGCTTTAAACAGCTCGCGCGCTCACGCGCAGCGAGGTTCCAAGTTCATTTTCCCGGCCGACGTATTATCAGCCCATCACCATCATAATCTCTCCGGGGTTAACCGAAAAAAAATACAGATTTAGGGTGAATCAAACCATTGTTGTTGTTATGCAAAGGTAAAATGGGGGGTTTATTATTGTTTATTAATTTTATTATTTTATTATTTCCCTTCTACGTGACTTTACCGAAAGAACCAAGAATATGTAAATAGGAAGTCAAGGAACTGGCACTGACAGGAGTGGGCAAGAACGAATGTAATGTAGCTCATTCATATCTAACATTCAAGGCCATTCTTTAGATTTGCCTACTCCAAAGAATTGCCATTACCTACTCTGATGAACATTTCCATCAACCAATAATCCATAGCTAATTGCATATCATTTTTAGTTCTACAATGGTATAGGAATGTGTACTTTCCACTACAGGTCCATGGGCAGCAGAGATGAGCATCTCCCAACGCACATTTTAAACACAAAGTCAAGTGTGAGAAATTGCAAAATTTGACCATTTTGTATACATGTGAGGTGGACAAACTTCCTGATGCTACAAGTGACAAACCAAAACACGCACTGGCCAAAAGGCGCAAGACTTGTTTGCAAGCGCCGATTCGCTGCTGTGTTCTTCATTTAGAAATCCACGGGAGCACTCAAGTAGTATTCACATCTGGCTCTACTGCCTTGGGGGGGCGGGGGGGGATGGTGAGTGTCCCCTGGCCGCTTCCGCAGATTTTTCCCACTTCTCTTAAAAGTCGCATTGAAAAGTTAAACGTTAGCTGGGTCTCCACTGAGCCGCGCTCAGAAACTGGCCTGAAGCCGCTCGCGTCTTGCGAACCGTGGTTTGATCGCCCCCTGCTACGAATCCGCGCCGCAGCGTGGACCGCGCCGACGATCGGCGGGACGACCGACAAGCGAAGCCCCCGGCCTCGAGGTGACCACGCCGACGATCGGCGACCGTGGCCCGCACGTCCACCACGACGCCGGCGGCGTCTGCGGGTTCCGCGCGACGCCCGAGGAACGACGAACGGCCCGTCCCGCAGTGCTGTCACGCGGCCACGACGAAAATCCATCTCGCGCTCCGTTTAAGGGGTCAAACTAAAAAGCCACCCTTCTCCCGATTCTGAGTAATCGCTCGGGCTCCTTGGATACATTGTGCGCGAGCTTAAGTGGTCCCAGAGAGCCCATTTAGGGCAATAAGAGGTCGCAGCTTAACGCTTATCATCGCGAGCGTCGTTTGTTGTTGCGTACCGACAACGTCTCCGCGGCCATCGTCAGAGGCGGGCGCGCGACGATGGCGCGCGTGCGGGACTTTGTAAAAACAAGCGCAAGGCGGCAGCGGACACAGCGTGGGTTTTACGGCGCGCTCGGGACGCTGTGGTGAAGTGAGTTAATTATCGGCTGCGGGAGAAACCAGCAACGGCGAGTTAACCTCATTTACGGCTTTCGCCACCCATCCCCCCCCCAGCCGAGCAGCCCCCACCCTCCTCCCCGCCCCGGCCGCTTCCGCAATGAACGCTCAAATTAATTTGGAGAAGTGATTTTGTCATTATGATTACAGAACCCCATACTTCCTATTATATTTCTGCTAAGGTATCACTTTAATAAGCTGTAGTTCCGTCTCATAAAGGTGTTTTTTCAATATATATACCTTAAGATTTTTTTTTCCTGCAACTTTTTCCGCTGATGAAGCAAATAAAATGTTACCTCGAAATAAAAAAAATGCGTCTAACGTCCCCATCTAACATTAACACAAACATCACTTAAATGGGGGGTTTATAAAATATATATCTATATACGAATATGAAAATACACATATATTCGTTCGGCTGTTTTTCCAGAAAAATTAACTCAATTTCGTCGATTTCAAATTCCAAAGCGAGACCAGAATCCTGAATCAGTTCACGTCACCGAGCCTAACCTTGCGATCGTCTCCGACAATGGCCGAGTGGGGGTGGGGGGGGAAGTAAAAACAACCGTGAGGACGGATTTTTTTGCACACGTACATCGAGTTTCACTCGCGCACCGATCATCGCAGAGTGTCACTTTGTCCAATTAAATCAGTCATTTCCTTCAAGGAAATTCAGTTTGAGGGGACCTTAATGCTAGGCAAAAAAAAACTACAACTAAAAAAATGTGCACCGCTCCGACCGTTTAAATGGCAAAGTGAATCATTTAACTGTCTGCCCGTGCCGGGGCACCCAACGCCGATGGAGAGAAGGGAATTGGATTAACAGTCCTCCAAATCGGCAGCCGATAAGGAACGGCGGGGAAGCGAGACGTCGCGCAGTCAATTAAAAAAGTGCTGATTGCTGTGCGAGCGGGAAATTACGCCTATTAATAGATGGACGCAGCTCCCCGGCGGCGGGGCTGACCACACTCGCCGCCGATGCCGCTACTGCGTGACGGATGGCGCAACGCTAACTTACTCCGTTGCAGTCGGTGGGGGGGAGGGGGGGGAGGGGGGGAGTGCGAGAGGCCACGGTGACGGAACGGGCAGGTGCGCGCGGCAGGATCTTGCGGGGCAGGCGTTTTTTCGCCGCGTGGCGAAGGCGGCGGCGGGGGGGAGAGAAAAAAACAAACGGCGGTGTTGGCCGCGCGTGGCGGGCGGGTTTTCTTTTTAATCTCCCCCAGAACGCAGCCATTACAGACACGCGCTCTCGTAAATCACCGCTCTAACAAGGCGCCCCTGCCGAAGGACGTCTTCCAGCTTTTGCCATTTTCGCTCGCAGGGCCCGCTCCGCGTCCTTGCTTGGCCGATGAGGACGGCCGAGTTGACGGTTCAGGGGGGGTGTGGGGGCAAACTGTGCACTGGGCGCATGTGCGATCACCTTCAGACACGTGCCTACGTTGAGTTACACCGGGCCGCCTGACAGAAAACCGGGGCATCGCTTCCGAGGAAAGCACCTCTATTTGATGAGCGGATTATCCCGGGGATTGTGGGGGCGGGGGGGGTGCCGCCACTAACTCACTGTGAAGTCACCGAGCAGAACGTTATTTATGTGCACGCGTGCGAATTAAAAAAAGAATGACACCTATTCGTACGTAAAAAAGATTACGAACGGCCCTCTGTCATTCCGGTGCCGGATGAAGGCCCTCCGCGCGCCGTTGGCGATGCTTGTTTCAACCGTACTTCACCACGCTGGTCTGTGCGGGTTGGTGAATCGGGAGAAGAGTGATTGAAAAACGATGATATTAGCCGTAGCCTGGAATAAAACTCGCGCAAACCACCGTGCCGCCCACCACTCCACCCTACTCCTGCATATCGCAGTGCTTCCACGCCCGGCGACACAAAAACCACAAGCAGATTGTGCAATTACGTGATGCCCGGGCAATTAGGAAGGCAATCATAATTGATATACACCGTGACAAATGCCACAATTATTTTCAATTAAAAAGCTATCCAGGTGGGGTGGGGGGGGAGGTTTCGAAAGGCTCGTTACAAACGATCGTAGCCATGAAGACAACTTCGAGAAAGCGGGAAGTCACCGGAGGGCTCTCGCTGCTTCGCTTCCCCACGATGAACGTCAAACCGTTGCGCAACTGCTCGTTGCGGCCTTAGCGACGTTTCCGCGAAACGTCGCTCACGTAAACTTTTGTTTACGGCCGCCGTCTTCAATGCGGGGACCCCAAATGCAGAAGTTCATCAGTGACCGTCTCTCCACTGCTGGATGAAGGCCCTCCCGCAAGCCGGCCGCTAACGCCGCACGGTCCTGCAATGCCGCAATCCGTCTTGCTCATGCCCAGTGTACACACGCGTAGTATAAGTCAACGACTGCAGTGTGACAACAGCAGTTGCACCATAGATACTTGATCGGCAGGCTGCGTGCAGTGGGGTAAATCGTGGGTACTGCCCGCTCTTCCAAGACGTTTGACTGGCGTGGAAGAGTAGGCCAAAACTACCCACTAGAGGGGCTCTCGAGAGCTCCTTCTAGTGGAGGCCCTTCCGCCAGCAGCGGCGTGAACAGGCAATTGCAGGGCTGCCCCATTATACTTTTGCTACAAGAATAAGAATACAAACACAGGTCATGTTTATGCAGGAAAGCCTCACCGATTCTCAAGACTCTTCCAGGAGGCTCCTCATCGGGATGGTTGACAAATTCCTTTTGTCAACGAGGGCAGCAGAAGGCATGGGACACGCGCGCTCATATGACGGGGCGCACAACTCAAAACGTCCACACGGATGAAGCGGTGGGGTCTAGCTTGGCTTAATAAAGTATTCATCAATTCCCAAGAGACCACAGCGGCTGAAAAATGACAAACACAGGAAAACAGTTATGAGTGACGAAGCCAAAGGGCGTTCGGACAAGTTACGAGAATCATTCTGGACAAGAACCTGCACTTGGCAATTCACAGAAAAGTGGATGGGACCAGGAGTAGGGGAAGACAGTAAACTAGGTGGATAAATGCCACGGGGGAAAAAAATACCCTGGAAGAGAAGAGTTTGTTTGAAGAAGTGAAACTGGCTGAAGAGAGAGAGAGAGAGACGTGGCAGAAATTCACTCGGCTCCATCGTCGCTTATGAGGTGATGAAAGAGAAAGATGATGACGATGACAATTAAATTGCTCCTTCGATGGCTGCTCATTTGCGGGGCTCGACTGGGGGGGGGGTGCGACGCTAACAGAGCGCGGCGCGACAAGGCTCGGCCCTCTCGGTTATGCCTTTGCTTCAACAGCAGATGGACCCACAGCGTGCGTTTATGAACGCTCGGCCACCTCGAGGAGAAACCCGTTGCCAAACGAGCATTGCTGGGCGAAGCTAAAGAGGATAACGCAGCTACTTGCCCACCGAGTCAAACTAATGAAAGGGGCATCAACCCGCGGAGGAACGCCAGACACCCGGCAACGCGTTCGCAAGCGATTCAAATTCAGTGCCGCTCAATTAAAGTAAAAAAATTAAGCGATTAGTTTTGGGTGGTATATTTCGGGCCTTCGTGGCATTTTCCCTCATTTCCCCGACCACTTACAGCTCCAGAAACATTGGCTAATTGTTAAATTCAAATAATCCGTTTATTTAATTAGGCACTCGCATTCTTGCGGATGAAACCGATTTTGTTTGCAGGCTCCCCCCGGCGCCTGCTGTGTGCACCTACGAACATGCACACATTATTACCAGCGGTACCAAGCCTGTGGCAAGCACTGCCCAGTGGCAGTTTGGCCACACTTGAATATCTCTCGGCCACTAGGAAACCAATTATGAGGCAGGAATTTTATTTTTTTACTTCGCAAAAAAGTAAATTATTTCCTGCTGAAGTGAGCAGAGGCAGTGATGATCTCACATTTACAAACCCTGAAGCAGGGATGGAAATTCCATTTTCTTCGGGTGAGGGCGAATCTCTCCAGCGGACAACCACTGTCGATTTCCCCACACAAAGTGGTACCTATTTTATTCGCCCTGGAGGGAAGATGGACTGTGTCGATGCGCAAGCAAACTTCCGACCGCCAGCCGCTCACTCCCGTTGAGGCAGCCGGCCCAGTTTCACCGAGAGGCCTGTGCCAATCTACTGCTGGGTGGAGGCCTCAGCATGTCGTGTTGGTCACGAAGGTTGGTTTATCACACCTCACCACAACTAATCAACGCAGGTTTATCCACATTTAATTTCAGCGTGTCCGTACATGCATTTTAAAAAACTTGTCAAAGACGTTTAAATATACGTGCCGTGATAATGTTTTTAATTCAGAAGAAAGATATTTTGCATCGATCCTATCAACATTGCAAACCCTTCTTTCACCAAGATAAACAGCACTTATTTGAGCACAATGCTAATTGGAAACCAAGCAAGGCTGTACCCACAACCAGGGGCCGAGGGTACACTGCATATACATCGAGCTTGACGGGCTCATTAATTACAAGACCTATCGCTATAAATTTAGCACCGCAAGCTGGGCAATAATGCCTAGTTGCGGCTCCTGCAAAATCAAATCTCCAGCACTAATAGCTTTAAAGTGGCCGCCTTCGCACGGAAAAAAAAAAACGGAGGAAACTAGCTGGTGGTTAGGAGAAGACACGATCTCACGCTTCGCTCGCAACGCCGCATTAATCCCGGTCTGAGAAGAGACTGCGTGAATAATGGGTAACATCATCATCAGCAGCAGCCACGGTCGATCCACTGCTGGATGAAGTGGCCACCGCCAACCCCCCTCCCCACCCTTGCGACGATCCTGCATTGCAACAATGCACCCAGCACGTGGAATGAATAAATCGCCCATCTCCTCGGCGAACGTCCCCTTGGATGTGACGAATCATAGTAACGAGTTTCAGGCAATGGCAGTAATTTACGGTTCAAAAATGTTCGTTTAAAAAACGTGAGGGGGCGTCGTTCTAAGCGTGTTTTCGAGCTGATGGGCCCCCTCCTGTTTCGCTCGATGAAGGACACGGGGTGTCTACAAAAGGCTTAATTCCATTAATAAAACAATTACCACAGAAGTTTGGGTCTATAAACCTCCACTCACGCTTGGCAGCGTGGAAGATTTTACTGCAAGAGTCTGCTCCGGGTTAGGCCTGCATGCGCCCGGCCGTGGCGTTGGCGATGCGCGTCGTCGTATTGAATGCGATCGCTTAAGGTGCCTCTGTTGTGCGCCGCTATTAAAGATGTCTCAAGATTTTTGCGGTTAACAAAAACTTGAGCGAGTCTGAAGATTTGTTTTTGCGCACTGTTACTCGTCCGGTCCATCACGAATGCGCCACACCGATCACACACAGAGTAAGCTCTTTGGAATAACAATACTCTGCTTACAGTCTTTTGCAAAACTGGCTCAGATTCAAGGATAGATCCGGAACATCTGCCGGAAACCGGGTCCAGGTCTTCTGGGCCCGGAGACACTGGTGAAACTGTGTCGGTCGTGTCAACGCACAAGGTTTGTCATGCGGCCAGCGCTGCCAGCAATTTCAACTGTGCGGTACGACCTGCGGTCTAATTATAATCATTATTTAAATGATAAATGATACCTTTATTTAAACACGGTACAGTTAGGATACTGTAGAATCTCCCCAAGATCCTAGGATTCCCAAGATCCCAAAGCAGGACCCTCTTGACAAAAGAGACATCACCACCCTCGGTGGGGGCTTAACGCAAAAAAAAACATAGTTTTTTAAAAAATTCAAAGCTAGGTAAATGTCAAACAATTATGTACGTACGTCGAACTTCTTTCGCATCGTACGTAGCCAACCGCTAACTAGGTGCAGCAGAGGAGACGTCAAGTCTGGCGAACAGCTACTGCGCCATGCCACCAAATCGCAAGCTCAGCTACTCGAAGAAAACCAACGAGTAACAGCGTGAAACAAACACGTTCAGCGAGGCGGCGTTTATTCCAATGAAGTTGAAATCGGCCCCCAAAAAACCCCCCGATGAGGTTACATTTACAAACCTGGCACGCACGCACGCACGCACGCACTCACGGAGGAGGAGAAACACGCACGTTGCAAACAATCGGGTGATGGCGCGGGTGGAATTTTATGAAACGTCGCACGGCTTGCCGTGGATTTTTTTTTTAAAGCCCATTACCGTGGGCCCGCGATAGATCGTGCGAAGGGACAATCTACAATATTCCAAGGCGGTGGCGGCGGCGGCATTACATTCCGTGCGAGATTACCTGTTGGACAAAAGCGCGCTGCACATGTAAATTAGGGCACCTTCCGTGGAAGCTTCGCCCGGTGCAATTTCCCCACGTGCCATTAACCTTTACGCTAAACCCAACGCCCAAGTGGGAGTAGCGGTCAAAAAGTTTTGAGAATGAGACTCTTCAAAAAAATATATATAAAGGTCGCAGGAGGCGAATGCTGGCCTCATTTACACCCCCCCCTCAACATCCTCCCACCCCCCCCTGCCCCCCCCCCCCACCTGCCCCTCCCCCTGCCCCCCCCGCACCTCTATGTCAAATTCCAATTGAGTATCTCCCCCACCCACCACATTCTCAGTTATTCACCAGGATTCACGGAATAATCACAGAGTCTCAAGATGCTGTTTCAGGAGGGTCCTGCATTCGAAAAATGTGCTTTTTTTTACAGACATAAACACCGAGCTCTTGCTTAAGGTCTCCCGCGCCCTACCTCCCCACCCCCCCTTCTCACGTCCTACGGAGCGCGTCTAACAACCCGGCTCAACGTAGCCATAACCAGCACCGTGCTTGCTGAGCGGCGCTCCTCCGTAGCGGCACCCATCGTCTGGAACTCTCTCCCCGCTTCACATTCGCTGCATCCAATCACCACCCACCTTCAAGCAGCAGCTCATGGCTCTCACCTGTTCAGGGCCTTCCCTTGTCCAGGCTCTCACTTTTCCAGGCCCTTACCCATCCAAGCTCCCACCTGTCCAGGTTCTCACCTATTCAGGCTCTGACCTATCCAGGCCCTCACCCTATCCAGGTCCTCACCCTAACCTAGCCCTCACCTATCCAGGCCCTCACCCTATCCAGGCCCTCACCCTCACCTATCCAGGCCCTCACCTATCCAGGCCCTCACCCTAACCTAGCCCTCACCTATCCAGGCCCTCACCCTATCCAGGTTCTCACCCTATCCAAGCCCTCACCCTATCCAGGCCCTCACCTATCCAGGTTCTCACCTATCCAGGCCCTCACCTATCCAGGCCCTCACCTATCCAGGCCCTCACCTATCCAGGCCCTCACCTATCCAGGCCCTCACCTATCCAGGCCCTCACCTATCCAGGCCCTCACCTATCCAGGCTCTCAGCTATCCAGGCCCTCACCTATCCAGGCTCTCACCTGCCCAGGCCCTTACATATCCAGGCCCTCACCTGTCCATGTTCTCACCTCTTCAGGCTCTCACCTGTTCAAACCCTCACCAGTCCATGTCAGTTACCTGTTGCAGTGGGAAGCAGTGGCATTGCGCTCTGAAACCGTCTCCCCCGTGAGTTCTGTGCTCCGACCCTTGAGCCGAGCGGCCACCTATTGAGGCAGAGTTCTTCACTAATTTTCCAAGGAGGGCCACTTTCGCTGTGAGGGCCACCACACCGCCCTGCAAGGGGTGTTTTCACTCGTTTTGTGTATCGTCGGGGGCCGCACGTCAGGGGCCGCACTAAAGGCCACCAGGGGCCGCCAGTGGCCCGCGGGCCTTGCAATGAACACTGTCTTCAGGTGTTGCAGCTTGAGACGGTGCTCACTAACAGTCTACACACTTCAACGAAGGAGCATTATATTTGTGTGTGTGTGGGTGCAGAGAGAAAAGTGGATTCTTATCTGTACCAACCTGACATGGCGGACGTGTAGATGGCTTGGCTCTGATAGCTGGTGTCTAACCGGGCATCGAACCTGCTGGGCAACACCGGGAGAGGAGCCGAGTCTTGCCTGTTGAATAAAACCAACAGTGCAAACAATCGATCAATCACTTTCATTCGGGAAGCAGGCAAAAGCTCATTGGGCCAGTGACCCCATCACTGAAGATTTCTGTTAGAACTATTATTACCATTACTGTTGTTCTTACACTCGTCAACCCAGCAAAGCCTCACCACCGAGTCTCGTGACTCTTTTGTGGGGAAGGTCCTGCCCAGCTTTTATGCCCGGTCTCATCAGAAGTAAAAATCTACGTAAGGTTTGAGCCTCGACAATGCTTGTACGAGTGACCACTAAGGTATTCTACAGGTTCACTGGACTGCAGCGCTATATTGTCAGCAGACGGCAGTATAACACGACCGTCGCTGGACTGTACCTCTAGGCTCCCATGCCCAGGCTCGCCCCCGCCTTCACCAATCTGCACCGACCGGCATGACGAAGTACGGTAAAATAACCCAGCACGACCCCGCGGTTGTGTCGTTGAGGCTTCTCGCTCAAATCCAGCAGCGGATTGACAAAAAGGTGCCGTGAAACATGCACAAAAGCCCGGCGAAAGCCACATTCGCCAGGTCAAAAAAAAACAAAAATCACAGTGCCAGCAACTGGCACGACAAGCAATTACAGGGGCCGCCTCCTCTTTATCTCACGCTTGCGAGCTAGCGGCGATGCCGTCGACGCACACCTCTTCGCTCGACTTCGCCGGCTTCTCACCGGCAAAATGTGAAGGCTCGTAATTACGCACGCCGTTACCCCCCCCCCGCTCCCGCCCATTGAGCTTTTGTTCTTCACGTAAAAATATTCTTGCGCACGCTGCCCGTATCAACGACGCAAGAGAGGAGGTTTGCCTTTTTCATTTAAATATTAATTACTTGTCTCGAGGTGAGATGATTATTTTTTTTTGCGATTGACATAGCAGCAAGACAGAGGTGGAAAGGCTTTGAAATTGAAAGCAATTTTGATTAAAGCTAATAAATTTAATTACCCTCCTTTCTCAGCATTAGAGTTAGTACACACATCATTTTCACTGTGGTAATTGCTCCCAAAGAGCATTGTTAGACCCTGGTTGCAGTCCTTCAGTAAGCGGCTCCTCGCTAACGCTGAGAGGAGTGCTTTGTGTAACGTCACGGAGTCTTCCTGCAAAATCCAGGCACGCTCCACATGCCGCATCAGAAACTTCATTCCATTGCCCGATCAATCGGCGCAAAATGGCGGTGCAGCTGCGAAGCGGAAACTGCACTCCGATCCCAAACCGCCCCGAGTTTGATTACCCAACGTGGCTAACATCACTGGCGAGAGACATCGAAACTCAAACTAAACTTTGTTAAAGCCAACGGAGATATCAGCCCTTTTGCAGAGGCGACAAGGCCACACATGACAGCTCACCGAAGTGGCCGATATCATCGTCACGCGTGGGAATTCGTGTTGTTTCTACATACGGAGAGGTGCCCAATCGGAGGGCCCCAGAGAAAAATCTGCACGACCACGGGAAGAGAGATAACACACGGAACTACAAATTTAACCTTATGGCGGGACCCCGGGGTCCCATAAGCCCCCAGCACTCGCATAAACTCCTTTGCGACGTCATTATACGTCTGTTGAAGGCGAACGATACGGCAATCTATTCCTCTCGACGAGCTCTACACGATGCGCAAATCAAAGTTTCAAAGTTTAGTTTCTTCTGCGCATTCGTCCTCGCTGCTGCGCTTGGACGACACGACAACAGAATGGACCGCGCCAGGTGGGTCGCGGCGTTCATGTGCGCGGTGGGACGAGTTGGCAAAATGTAATTAATTAATTGATATTTTGGCTTCCGTTTATTCAGGACCCCGGTGTCCCGCCATAAGGTTCAAATATACAACAGGCATTGTTGTCAGGGTCAGGATCGAACCCACGACCTCCTGCATACCAGGCGAGCGAGATAACATCGCACCCCCGTGGCGACCCCTGACATCTGAACTTTGACATAGCCCCCCCCCCCCCCCATCATCCACGAACCTGTACTGAGCAGCATGGTAAAGTATGGTTAAACAGCTCCCACAACCTACATTTAGTGGGGAGGTGTTCATCCAGTGGTGGATTGACCAAGGGCTGTAAATGATAAATGTTATTCTTTAACATGTAGGTCCTTGCAGCCAACATTACGATTCACAATTACATTTTTGGTGAGGCCACGTTATGATTTGGCCAGATCTGTGTCGCAAGACACAGCCAAACAAATTACATTGTAAAGCGTACCGGCATTTAAACGTTCCGATACTTATTGTTTCAGCTTGCCAGTGAGTTCAGGAAATAAGACGCCCCGGAATATATAACCCAACCTAAATATTTTCCCATTGTCAGTAATGCCATACAAAGACAAAGATCCCCCATATAACCTGAACTGACTTTTGGGACAACTGCTATTTGCGACCTCCTATTAAGGCCGGCACGGCACACTAGGAGGTGGGTGGTCAGCAACACGCCCAGCCACCTTTGTCTCCCCAGTGGCGATGTTTACACACCGCACCAGGTACTCCAAAAACGCACCACCAACCTTTGCTTCACGGCGTACCAGAGGAACGGAATTACAAACAAATGGGACAACAACAACAACAAAAAGACAACACAACTTCCCACTTTGGGAAGAGTGTCCACAATAGCATTTCAACTACAGGAGGGAGACAGGAATATTTCAGAGCCGCCAGCTCGCGACCGAGCTGCGCAACGACAGGGGGACGATGCGGTCGCGCGCGTAGAACTTTCACCGCTGGAGTACGACCACGACGCGGCCCGCCTGCCCGCGTCGCGTGCCGTGGCAGGGGTAAGTGAGATGGGTGGTGGGGGGGATAACGAGAAAAGGAGGGGACCGAGCACGCGACTGCAGGGGGAGCGGCGCTTGTCACTAGCCTCGGGCAGACCCCCTGGGTGACACCGAGATCAACTTAGCCAAAAGGATCACCGCCAACCACTCCCAATCCCCTTGAGCGGGGGGGGGGGGGGGAAGCGTGGCAAGACGCGACCGGCAAGAGGCACGGCCGCAAGGGTCTGGAAAGTTATGCTGCACGATGTGCGTTGATGCAGTTTTGCATCTGGGAGCGTGCTCCCATGCTGTGCAGCAGAGAAGCAAACGGCGAGGAACGCTTCATGTTCGTCGCCGTTTGCACGGCTGACTTAGAGAGGTTGCGGTGCACAAGCAGCAGCATTAAGGGTCCGGAACAATGTACTGCACGATGTCTGTGCATTTTGCTGTTGACCTGCCGTGCAGCAGAGAAGCAAACAGGCTACTATTGTTCAGTGCTAATACACAGCTGACTAGACATTCAGAATCGAAATATTTATTTAAACCGAATAAATCCATTGAGTTACAAAGCTCTTTTTCACAGATGTTCAGTAGGGGCTGGTCAGAACGTTACAACAAAACAAAAACACGAAACGAATTGCATAAAATATTTACCTATATTAATCAAACTAAACTATGTTTAATCTTACCAGGTCAGGCCCAATGAGCTATTAGCTCCTTTTTCAAAAGCGACCTGGAATGCAAACACAGTTCCACGGCAGCCCATGAAACCTGATGGCGTGTTATTCAAATGATGATTTAGTTTAACAGCCGTCATTTCTACCAGTGGAGGCCAATTCTTTGTTTTACCAAAGAGATCCCAATAATATTGGCCAAAAGACGAGGCTGGTAAACAGAATGGCAGCCAATTGAGGGAAAGGATGTACAAGAGGATGACCACTGCGGAGACGGAGCAATGAGATCAGCTCATGCGCAGGAGTTAGATGGATGGCAGCAGGGGGCGCTGCGGTGGCGAGATGCTTACGACCTTGCCTGGTATACAAGAGGTCGTGGGTTCGTGGTCATGGGTTCGATACCGACAATGACGCCTGCTGTATAATTGGAGTTTGCATGTTCTCCCCGCGTGGATTTTTCTCCGGGTCGTCAGGTTTTTCCCTCCAGATTTAAAATCATGCGTTTCGTTTAATTACCTGCTATAAATTGGCACACGATAAGCCACTTCGTTGGGCTATAATATGGCCAGGTCGCATCGCAAAAAAAGCTACCTGGTAATATAAAAAAAATAGTTTGTTTGCAGCACTGGACTATGAGGAATGCAGATGGCAGTTCAGACATTGCTTGCTTAAACAAATGATGCTTGGTAATACAACTGTAGAAAGCCAATAGGTTAATGAACTAAATATGTTTTATTTTATAAGAATTACTCCCCTCTCCCATAAGAATCACCATCAGCCGTGAGCAATGCTGGATGAAGACCTGTGGAAGCTGTCGCCATTCCTCAATGACTCTGCGATGCACCGTACATCTGGTACTTACACACGTGCAATTTTCACTGCTCCATCTCCGCGGAGCAAGTCCTCTCAGATACGTTCTCTCCTTTGACCGCCACCCAGTCGTTCAACACGACCACCGGTCAAATCTTCCCTCCTAGCGGCGTTGGCTGCCCAACCCAACATACTTTCTTTTCTTTGGAGTCAATCCGACGTCAGTAACCTGCGTGTGCTCTTCGATCCGTCTCTTCCTCTTACAGCCAACTCGGCGCAATTCCAAGCACGCAACCTCCCCGTGCATCTTTGCGCGCCGTTCAGTTTTTGTCCCATTTTCTTCATCGACCTTTTCCGTAGGAATGCGCGGCTAACACCGGCGGCTCGGTGCCACAAACGCAGATGAGCACAGGCCAGCGCTTGCGTGGGCACGGACACAACGGTCGTTCTCGACTCCAACCACCAGTGTGAAGATTCCATCGAGAGAGGAAGGCAGTGTTAGCGCGACTGGCACAGCAGTGGCATCCACGGAAGGTCAGGTGTCAACAACTGTTCAGATCTGGCAGAGGGAAGGCAGCGACGGCGAGGTACGGCGACGAAAACGGCACCGGCTACAATTATAATCGTAGTCGGTGCCAAGGTCAAAAGGTCAGAATCAGGTAAAGAAGTAATTACTCATTTAGCCGATTGTGACCTCTTGACCTTGGCCCCCTAACCCTGAATATATATACGGCAAGGAGTATCGACGGCCGACTTTGACTACAGCCGGGGAGTTTTTTCAGGTGTCACATCTCGAACCGTCCCAGAAGGCCGACGCCCCAAACACGACGAGCCTGGCCTAAATTATTCAGCGGTCCCGCTCTCAAAACAAACGGCACGGCCGCGACAGATCCAGCGGAAATGGCCATTTGGCGGCGGGAGTGTCGTGGCGGGAGAAACAATGGCAGGAGGAGAGGAGGGGGCGGCAGGAAGTGTCTGTGAAACGACCGCAACCCATCCGCTCCCCATGGGGAGCGCTCGGCGGCTTCCTGAGTGCAAGTGACAACTCCCGCTGTTCGTGGACTTTGTAAAAAAAAGAAAACTCCTAACATTGGCACCAGCAATGGTCCACTAGTGCTCCGACTTCCCAATCTTTGTGATGAATAACAGCAGTGCCTGTCATAATCAAGGTTTTTGGGTTTGATCGCGTAAATATTTAACGTGTCGATAACCCACCACCACCCAACACGGCCAATGAGTAAGGTTTGTCACGTGACCAAAACGTGTCAATTAGCTATCACTTCAGCACGTCGGTGCGATGGCGAGTAACCCCACGACATTTACAACCGAGAACGACGTTTAGCTGGTGATTACAAACATCTTCATCAGGCGATTTGCCAGAATTGTGAAGAAGCCTTCCTGCTTCCGGTCTTTTGATGAAGCCGGTTGTAATGAATAGCGAAACGCCGTGCTCGATTGTAAATGTCGTGGGTTTACTCGCCATCACACCGATGTGCTGAAGTAGTAACTAATTAGCACGCTTTGTAACACGTGACAAACCTTACTAATTGGTTGTGTCGGGTGCTGGTGGGTTAACGACACGTTTATATTCACG
Organism: Lampetra planeri; assembly: GCF_965212315.1. Lineage (NCBI taxonomy): Eukaryota > Metazoa > Chordata > Hyperoartia > Petromyzontiformes > Petromyzontidae > Lampetra > Lampetra planeri. The sequence continues at coordinate 8,895,850 of NC_136126.1, forward strand.
CGGTCTCATCCAAAAAACCTTTATTATGAATAACATTGGTCGCAAAGGCGGTTCTTTATTTACTCAGGACGGGTGGCGCAGTGATGAGTCCATTGCAGCGATAAACGTCACGACTCGAATCCGATTCTCGGCCATGGCTAATATGAGTGGCGAGTGATATCTGAATCGGTCCAGGGCCCCGCAACTTTATCAAAACCACGCTCACCAGCGTGATGAAGTATGGTCGAACGACCCCCATGACCGACACCTGGTACAACATGTACCGATGTATCTATGAGATTTAAATTAATTCCCATGCTTAGGATAACAGACACCGAATCGTACCAAAATCGTTGACTACAGTGTACGCAAATTGGATGTTAATCGTGTTCAAATCGTACGCTCACGAAAGTCGTAGAATAACGGTGTGAATGTGACTCTACAAACGAGAAGCAATGCAAACGAGACGCTGCAAGAAAATAAATAACTTAATTACAACCGGAGTCGCGGTGGTTTGGCGAGTCACCAGGGAGCGAATCGGTGCAGGTTTACTTTAAGAGCACGTACAGCGGCAGGCCGCGATTATACACAGCGCAGTCTACGAACCACAGCACCACCACTCCCATTGCACAAAAAGACAAAGAATCCCCCTTTTAGCCTTCGTGCTGCGAGCGAGTACCTATGAAGGGGATGGTGTAGTCGGCACCACGCCCGGCCACCCTGGACTCACCAGTGCCTATGTTTACACATCACACCAGGTACTCACTTAAGGCTGAGCAAACCTAGGGGTAGGCCCTGGACTGGCTCAAGGTTCAGACTGTCCACCAATATTCGCTATGCCTTGGAATCGCAGCCAGGCCCCTGGGTTTGTAACTAAGTGGCGGTGGCGTCTCCACGGCACTTGTGCCATGCGAGGTGGGCAAACAGACAAAGATACCCCATATAGCCCTAACAGACTGTTGGGGCAAGTGCTGTTAGCGAGCACCTATGAAGGCCGCCACGACACACGAGGAGGTCGGTGGCCACCACCATGCTCGGCGGCCTTTGTCTCTAAAGCGGCGATGTTTACACACCGCACCAGGTACTCATTTGAGGCCGAGTCCACTTAGGGGAGGCCCGGAACCGGTTCAGACAATCGTCACCGGTGTTGGCCGCGAGCGGGAATCGAACGCGCGTCGCTGGGCCGCTACGCCAACGCTCCCCTACGCGAGGTGCACACGCACACAAAGACAAACGCGAACGTATACAAGTGTCCAAAACCAAAACAAATGAGCAGCAATCCATAGGCATCAACCAAGGGATTGGATGAACCGGCATTCAATCACGCGCACCTAGGCTGTGCATCACGGCGGCGGCTCAACGACATCCTGACCTTCCAGCAAGGCTGCAGCGCAAAACTCCAGACCATCTGCCTATAATTACCCACAGAGTTTAAACTGCAGAAAAGGCAGGAACGGCGAAATAGATGGTGTGTCCTGCCCGCATCGACATCTGCACGCATTAATCAAAACAGTGCTCGCGTGTTTACTCTTTGAGAGAACCAAAAACAAAAATCGGCCGTGCCAGCGTAAGTTGCTATACCCTTGGATGGATATTCTCACCGCTGGCTGTGAGCAGCCTCGTAAGGACGCTGGCACGATCGGCGATTCTCGCTCAACGAGCTCAGTCCAGCCGACAAGTGACGATTATTTTCCCCGATGGTTAAATTAGTCCTTACGATTCAAGGTCGAGATTTGATTAGGGAATCAAATGGGTTTTTTTTCTTCCCGATTCACGGGTTTCGTTAGTGAAGTTACTCGTCCATTCCTTCTCGTTTGTAGCGTGTAGAGTTCTCTGTTAGTCAGTCGATGCGTTAACGTTAGTCTGTAAATTACAAAGGTCATACATTCTCAAGTATTTACGTGTGCAGTTTCATTGTTATTGTATCGTCAGCGTAAGAACATATTTCCATTGATGAATATTTAGTTTAAAGTGCCCTAGAAAGTCAGGTATATCTGATCGCTGTAGAAATGTAAAATATCAATGTTAAAATAAACTCATTGTCTTTAGCAAAGTGCAGATTTGTGCCAGAAAGGCACAAATCATGTAACAAAATTTAGTATTTACTTGACAAAGGGATAGTTAAGAGTGCAAAGAAACAATAGTAGAAGCACAAGAAGAAAATATGGAAACCAAATGAAACGATAATACAAAAAATAAACACTAACACTACATGCAATGCAAACAAATATATACTTGTAAAACGTATAGAGTAAAACCTTGAATGGCGAGCATAATTCGTTCCAGAAACGTGTTTGTAATCCAAAGCACTCGTATATCAGTTGTGATCACGTGACGCTCGGCTGACAAAGCGTATACACGTACTACTCGTATTGCAAGACCTCGCTCGTTTATCAAATTAATATTTATTTAAAAATGTGCTCGTCTTGCAAAACACTCGCAAACCAAGTTACTCGCAATCCAAGGTTTTACTGTATTTCTACAATTTCTGAAAGAGCGCATTCAAAATGATCATCATTCCCTTTGCATATAAACTCAAAATAACACTTCGGAGTTTATGTACGGCTGAGGTCAGTGGTTCCCAAGCGGTAACCTGGGTACCACTGGCAGTTTGGAAGGGCATGCGACGTGGTCCCGTGGAACGGTTGCAGGCACAACGTCTTTCGCCAAGCGCGGCGAGTGAAACCTCACAGCCCTTTTCTGTGGGTTTCCTCACCGCGGTCCGAGGGCCCCGAAACCACTGGCCTGGGCCACGTGCACCCTCGTTAAGGGCTGTGAAGCCAACGTCAAAGTGGCGCGAAGGAGCTACGTGTGGCACTCATTCCCGCTGGCGGTCTTGCGCCGGCAACGGAAAATTCCACTCCATTCACTGTTAAGGGGCCAGTTCTTCATCGGGGTAATGCTAATGACAAGCCACAAAGTGGTCCTAGTTATTTCTACCCCGGGGGGGGGGGGGGGGGATGATAGGTTGAGTCAAACCACGACCGAGATTTGAACTTGCAACGTGCATATTGTTAACTCAAGCGCCCTATAACCACTACACCACCTGGCCGGAAGTTAATTAGGCTCATGATTAATATTTATGAATATCATTACGGCTCAGTGCGTGCTTGTAGCAAGCCACCACAAACCGATAAAGGGCGCATATAAACAACATTGTATACACAACGACCAAAAACTTGCTTCAACAAAAGGCAACAACATCAACGAACACAGCAACGCAAAGGGGGGAAAAACAAAACCCGCGGCAGAGCCCCGTGGCGCGGGAGTTGGAAGACGCGCACGGGGGGAGGTCGGCAGTAAATTCCCGCGCGGCTCGCGAACTGCTACCGCATCGTCGCTTTGGCGAGCGTAAATCAAAAGCCTCGGAGAGTGGAACGCCGGTGGAGCGAGGTGGTCTGGGCAGCGGAGGTATCGATACGATAAAGACAGACGCGCATCGGCTACTCGCGGCGGGCCAATCCGTCTCTCACCCCCCCCCCACCCACTCTCGGAAAATTTGAAAATCTGCTGCAACCGCGCTGTCAATCGATCCATCGGAATGCCCTCTGGGAAAGGGGGAGAGAGCTAGGAGGTGAGAATGTACGGCAATAGGGGGGGCACCAACGGACGTGTGCGTGCCACATCCCTGTCACCGCTGTTGCTGACAAGATGGTAACACGGGAGAACATGAACACAAATATGGGAGTGTTAGGCTGGGAAAACTATTTAAAACTAGACTTTCGTGACTGCAGGAATTACTCTTTGGTTCTTTCGGTAAAGTCACGTAGAAAGAAAATGTAATTAAATAATAGAACACTTTTCGATTTAAAGCTGTCGTGACTGCAGGGATTCATATTCTTGGATCTTTCGGTAAAGTCACGTAGAAGGGAAATAATAAAATAATAAAAATATAACATCATAAAATTCTCAGTGAGAATTTTATTATGTGACTTTACCAAAAGATCCAAGAATATAATAGAACACTATTTAATATTATTTAATTTATTTTTCTATTATTAAATAGTTTTTTTCTTTTTCTTTCTATGTGACTTTACCAAAAGAACTAAAGAGTTAAACTAAACTATTATATATTGAGCAGGTAAGGCCCACTGAACTATTAGCTTATTTTTCAGAAGAGACCTGGCCACAAATGATAGCTCAACGAAGTGACTTATCACGTGGGAATTTACAGCAGCCAAATACTCTAAACACGTGTTTCTAAATGTGCAGGGAAAACCCGAAGGAGCCATAGAAAATTCCACGCGACCAAGGGGAGAGACACATGCAAACCCCAAATATACAACAGATGTCACAGGGTCGGGATCAAGCACACGACCTCCTCCTGTATACCAAGCGAGATAGATAACATCTCGCAACCGTGGTGTAATAGGTTTGTCCACGGTAATGATCGGCCGAGTTAACAGCACCCGGGCAAACCTCTCGACTTGCCGATTTAAGTCGAAGCAACCAGCAGGCAACGTCAAAGAAAGTTGGTCCCCTTTGGCGTGCGGGGGAAATTTTGTACCCAAGTACCGCCCGGCCACTTTTGAATTCCGACCAACAACCCCGTGCAGGAGGCCCAAACGTACACCCAGGTGCAAAAGTTGGACTCTAGTCAGGTTGCGTGAAATCATGGAACATACCCACAAGTCCCTGCAGGTCACAGTAGCAACGGGGGGGGGGGGGGGGGTTACCCACCGCCATCCGATTTAAGGCACACATTGAAACAGGCGACGGTATGGATATATTAAATGTCAGTGCATTGGAAATTCTGCAACAAGCATTATTTTGCTCGAATGTTGATTTACAAGTGCCAATGTTCGAGTCCAAGTCAATCTAGGGGAAGCCCAAGCCAGATTCAGAAAGCAATCGCCAATTACCACCAGGCGACTAGCCATGTTAGCGGGGGCTCAGGACAGATCTCGCATTGCCACATGGGCACCGGGCGCTGTGCATCACGGCCAGACGGCCACGAATTGGACCAACATTGTGTGCTTAAGGATGTAGTGTGCGCTGCAGTGATCTTATGACCTGCCATCACTGCCACTTGCCACCACGCGGCCGTGACATCACAAATACACGCGTGTTTGCACGCACACACACACACAAGCGTGTTTGCACGCACACACAAACACACATTCAGGCTGACACACGAGCTAAAACATTTGCTGGAATATCATGCTTTACCAACTCCCTTTATCGCAACGTTTTATATGCAACAAGAGAGGGGAGTTAATTATTTATACGTGAAGCAGCGGCGCACAGTGGGCAGCTCAATGCACTACGAACCCAGGGGAGCCGAGTTCGACTCCTGACCACGGCTAACATCACTGGTGTGTGATGAATCCGAACCAGCCCGGGCTGCCTCCCTCCTTCACCAACGCCGCGCTTGCCGGCGTGGTGAAGGACACTCAAACAATCTCCATGACTGACAAGGCGTGGGGGGGGGGCTTCATTCAGCGGCTTGACAAAAGGCAGTGAATTATTATTTTAATTTTTTGTCATTACAACTAAAATCCTGCAACACAAAACCCACCGACAACGACCGATGACACAAACAGTTAATTGGCAGGAAGGGGACAGACATGGCGAGGGGAGAGGGGGGAGTGTGCTGGGGTCCCTGACGGTACTTCCCGCAGAGCAACCTTTAGATGAAGCTAATCTGTATGCGGGTGGTCGGCCTGTCTCGCTCATCAGGCCGGCAAGCGAGCTACGGCTCCCGGGCTCCGGCGAGGGGACATTATTAGGGTAATTAATCTGCCATTAACCAACATCGGCAGCCCCCCCACACCTTCCACCAAAACTGGCACAGCGGTACGGCCGGCCGTGTGACGGGGACGGGCGCCGACCGTGGGGGCGAGGGGGGGGGTGAGGGCATTTATCCTAAAAATAATGTACAGCCACGATCTATCCACTGCTGGATGGAGACGACGTCTAAGTCCCCCCCCCCCTCCCCAAAGCCGTCGCCGCCGCTTTCTTGTGCTCAGGCTGTGGATCTCCACGGCGGAGGGACCTCTCGTGAACATTCCCTCCCTCCTTTGGCTGTCACCCCGACGCTGGGCTTGACCACCGGCCACCGCCCCAATCTGGAGACGTGTCCTGCCCAAGGCACACCTTTCGCTTCTGAAATATCCTTTTGAAAAATAATTGTACTGCAGTACAGTATCCGAACGCAGGAATAATTACGCTTTGCCCGAGCATAAAGTGGATTACAAATATTTTTTTTATTTCCTAAATTGTTTGGTGCTGCTACAAAGGCAGCAAGGCAGCAGGGCACAAATAATAACAAAACCTCAACACGTTCGTCAATAACACTACGTGTGACGTTTCAGGTAAAGGTCCTTCTTCATAGCACGTAACATTTGATGTGCTAAGAAGAAGGCACCATGTGTTGAATGTTCTTGCTATTTAATTAATATCTACAAAGGTAGAACGATTGCGTTTCATCGCTGAAAAGGAAATCACATTTAATTCATGTTGTTCAAACAAAAATAACCCCTGGGCCAGTTTTGATTGTATCGAGTTGCATCAGAGAGGCCATTCTGCTGCCTACAAATTAACACTTAATCAAATTTCACCAACAATAACTTTTTTGCGAGTGCCAAAGCACGCTCGTGTGAGCGAGTGAGTGAGTGAACGGATATTTAACGTGAACATTGATTTGTGATTTACTTGTCTGTGAACTCGCGCTTTAATCTCTCGCCGGATCATGCCGCACCACTTCTAAGCCGTCACTTGATTTTAATGAGCGAGCGTTCACATCGGCGGTCACTGTCTCATTAGCCAAAGTGGTGTAAAGTCCTGCCACGACCTTCACTTGACACTAGGGGGCGGGGGAAATAAATCTGTCAACCCATAAAAAATATGATAAATCTCTTTGAAGTGCATGCTACAGTAAAACAATGTAACTCAGGTTGTTACAAACATTGTTTTTTATTCATTTTCAGAGCGCTTTACACTTACGCGATGTACATCAACATAACTGCGCGACCCTGCTCATTCTGACAACATGATCTGACGATTGCTTGCCTGCTTGCTGCTGCTACATTGGCATGTGGTGCACAATTAACAGAAAGAACTCAACACGTTCATCAATAACACGGCGTGTGTGGCCTAAACAGGAAAACATATAACAGGCGACGTTTCAAGCAATGGCCCTCATCTTCCTAGCATGCAATAATTTTTATCGAGTATTTTTTAAAATTTTGAGATTACTTATAAAAGTGCATAAATACCCCCATTTAAAAACGGATTCCTGCGCTCACGATAAATGCATTGAATCGCGAATGTAGCGGATCAACTGCTCTCCATTCACACACGTGCTCCCCGATCATTTTATGTCAACCCTGCGGCCACTAGAGAGAGGCGCTTCGATACATTACAATGGCAAAAAGAGGTTCGATTCTCGAATCGAAATGCGGCCCCCAAATCGAGACACTTAGTGGAGCCACGAGACAAAAGGCGAATTTTCTAAAGTCATGTCCTGCATGCTCCGAGTTGGAAGTACCTTTCACCAGCGAGCCATCTTGTCACTGACAGAGCCTCATTAGAACAAACGCCAAAATCCTCCAAAGCAGAATGAATTACTCTGCACAGAAATTGTTCACGAGTAACAGCGAGTCGGCAAAATAAACTCGCTGATAAAGAGATCGGGTTGAGACTCGAGCAGGAGGAAGCCAAGGTGTGGACTCAAGAGAAGTTCACCATGATCATCTTTGCTTCATTGGTGTACTTTTGACCATATTTGGTATGCTTTTGTAATTTAAAGGACCCAGGTCACACTTGCAAATGAAGAGTCCTGCTGGTCTCGTGAGATCTCGCCTGGCTCAACAAAATCAACTTGAATGCCATTCGTGCCACTGCACACCTCGCCACATTTCCCCCTTATCTTCTGCCAGATCTCACAGCTGTTGTGGGGGAGTTCACACCCGACCCCCAAGGTCTGACCCCCAAGGTCTGTCCCTCACAATCTGTTCAACCACAGAGTCTGGCTTCCGTGCTCGGCCACGACCTCTGGGTGCCACTCCAATTCCCTGTCTCGGTGACCTCACAAGAGCTCTGGGTGTAACGATCTTCCCTCCCCTTCTCGATTCATCGCCGCAATTCCGTCCAAAGAATTGTTGCCATTTCATTTACATCGTGGCGAATGCAGCTGCCGCTAGTGGCTGGAGAGATCAGGTGAAGTCATTACATGCAATGGAAACAAACTGAAAAACACTCAATCTTCAATACGCCATTTCAATGCGTGCATAATAAGCTTAAGAATCAATATTAACGGGTGAACAGAAGCAGGGTTACATTTGTAGTAATAATAATAAGTGTCCTTTTTTTACCCGGGGGCAAGCCTGAGCCTCAAGATACGTTTTTTTCAGGAGGTTTCTGCACTGGGATGTTCGGCCAATTCCAATAATGAGGGCTCTGCATGCGGGAGGAAGTCCCTGCAGAGAATCCACACATACGAGGAGATATTCACTCAAATCTTCACACAGATAGCTTCAAGAATCAATCTGCTGTGTACTGACACCTCCTGGCCACCTCGCAGCCTAAACCTGTGATCCACCAAAGCTTGCCACCTATGCCATTTCCCAGCCATCAGACCCCGCTCTTGCCAATTACTGCTTAAGACCATAATATCGGTTTTTTTTGTGGGTTACATCGCGTAAATATAAATGTGTCGTTAAACCGGCCACCACCCGACACAGCCAATTAGAAAGTATTGTTACTAAATCAAGCATGCCAATTCGTTACTAGTACAGCACACCGGTGTGTTGTGTTGGAGGAGTGTAAACCCACAACATTTACAATCTGAGTACGGTGTTTCGCCAGTAGTTACAACTAGCTTCACCAGGCGACAACCAGATTTGCGGAGAAATCCTCCCGTTTCTGCTTAAGGCGTTAATCACCCTTCTAGTGACACCTGCTGCCCATGCAAACTTACTTTTTGTTAACAGTCAATGAGATGTCTCTAACTCGGGGACCACAAGAGATGGTGATGGCTTGGGGAAGAGGCCTTCAGCCAGCAGTGGACTGATCATGGCTGGCCATGATGATGCCCATCTCCCGTGACCAGGATGCGTGGTGGTGTGGATATAACGAAGACGCAAGAGGCGCTGGATTGGGCCATCGCGCAATCATTTTTTTTCCCGCACAGCCTTTTAATCTGGCAACCAGCACACGCTTCCCGAGTTTCGGAGCGAGGCGTCTTCTCTCCCTGGAAATCTCAGAGCCCTTCCCTCGCGTGACCACGAAGCCACGCGCGCAAACATACGACGGCTGCCACCGCACCGTCCCAGCACGCCGCAATTACCCTAATTGCTTCTCGCACATACAGCGGTTATTTATAAACTGCTTTCACTGCAAAGCAATTTTCAAACCGTGCGTGCGCATGCCCCCCACTTTGCATCGTCGCTTCACCTCCCCGTACGCCCACCATGCCCAATCAACCACGCCCCCCCACCACCATCTCCGCCAATCCTACCCGCAAGAGTCTGTCGGGCAAAGCTACGCCTCTCTAACAGTGTGTTGACGTAGAAGAGCATTAGCTAACTTACAAGGTGTGAAAATAACTTTGAGTTTTGGGTTGCCCATGTGGCAACACATTTAGTATGTTCTAGCCATATAATAATGTTTGTGTGGTGAGATCGCCCACTATGCGTGGAGACCAGGCTGGTTTGTTGAATTTCAAGGTTAAGATGATGACCCAGCGATGGGATTTTCACCAGCTGCATGGAGTTGGTCAAACGGGGCAGTGAAATCACACTAAAGTGGGTAAAATTGTGAAGAAGTCTGAAATCCGCTGTGTTATAGTAATTATCATTTACAGATCTGTAACCCCTGTCTTCCCGACATCTCCTGCTGCTGTTGCTGATTTCATTGGGGATGTGCAAATTATACAGTAATAGAGTACACAAATACTGTGCACGTGTGTGGGTGTACAACCCTTTGTCAATCCACTGCTGATAAAAGCCCCCCCCGAGCCACATCAGTCACGGGGGGGTTGTGTTTGATCAGACTCCAACACGTTGTATCTATGTATGTAGCACTTCTTTCGCACCATACAAAAACAACCATGCTAATCGGAGGTGCGGGGGAAGGACAATGTTGCTTCGCATGGAATGATGGGGGGGGTGGGGGGGCAAGAGAGGTTCAAATATCACTGCCACTGACAGAATCCGTGACCGAGAATCGAACTCGCGTCACCGCGTACGCAACGCAGTGCGCGCTAACCGCTGCGTCTAGCGCTCCCACCCGTACAAACACGACAGACGCTATTATATTTGGCAAGTGTAGTTCAATCCCACGATGGTTCCCAGGTTTGCCCACAGTGACGTTTAACGGTGTCGCCCGCAAACGCACCACCCACCCCCCATCGCCTCTTTCCGCCGCTCCGTAAAAGCGGCGGAGCTGAGCAAAGAACTCCGAGGAGAAGCGTAATTTCCGAGCGCTCGCGCGCGAGACCCGCCACTAAAGATCTAAAAGTTCCCCTTTGCCTGCCGCGCGCGTTCCACCAAGGCCCCTGCATGTTTTTGGATCGCGCGCTAATTGCGCCGCGCCGCAGTCGTGCGCCCAAACAGAGCCGCGCCTGCGCGCGCCGCGAGTACCAAAGGTGCAGGCATTAAGTGGTCTTTGCTGCCAGATGGCGGCTGCACACAGGGCTAGTTTAAATTAGGCGGAGGAGACGCTGCGATCTGCCCCGGGAATCCGCGTTCGTCACAGCCAGCTGCTCGCCGCCGTATAAGTAGACGTGGGCGCCGGGTTATTTATTTAACGAACCCAAGTCGTTTATTAGAATAAATATTTGGAACGGGGAGGGGGGGGGCAGCTTTTGGGGTCAGGTCTAATTATCCGTACGGCCGTAGAAGCTTCTCACAAACGAACGAATAGCATAGACGTGCTTTGATGCAACAATTAGCAAATATCAAAACACCACAGGCACGATGCACTGTGTATGTATTTGGGTGATTTGTTTATCTTTCTTGTACTTTGCACTACAATTGTATTGTTTGTTGTTGTAACGTTCTTACCTGCCCCTACTGGGCACCTGTGATAAAGAGCTTTATAGCTCATCGGATTCCTCCAGTATAAATACATATTCTGATTCATTGAAACTATTTAGAAAAGTTAAGTGCCCTTGGGGGCAGGATATGTCACCAAAAGGGTTGATGGCTGAAGGGTCAAGAACAATAACAGAGTGACAGCCACAAAATCGAACACGTCCGAGATGAAGTCCACTGGAGAGATGGAGCGACGAAATTAGTTTGTGTGCAAGTGCGGGGTGGATTGTTACACGCAAAATCATAAGAGAGATGGCGGCGGCTTGGGGAGGCCTTCGTCCAGAAGCGGATTGACAAACAAGCTGGGAGCCAAGTTGCTTGAGACGAGTCAATTTCTCACCTAGTTTATTTATTTCTGTGGAAGGGAACGTGGAGTGGCCAGAAACCCCCCACCCCTTACCCTCTACACCCCCCCAACCCCCCAACCCCACTTGCGGAACTGGAAGTCACTGTAAACCCATTCAAAAGGCATCGGCAGAGATTCTCCAAACTCTATGCACCCACAGAGCCACTGCCCATCCTCAACAAATATCTGCAGACCGCCGTGCAAGTCAAAAAGGTCAGATGGTGTTTTTTGTGCAACAAAACTTAAAACCATCTGCAACAGTTCCGCGGACCACTTCCCGCGTGCGGCCTTGCGGAGGAGCACCAAGAGGCCCGCGGACAGCAGATCGTAAACAACCGCACTACCGCACAGATTCACCGACCACCGTCGTCACAGCTCTGCTGGCCCGGTGCCTATACGATCCACCAAGCACAACTCCCCAAAGCACTGAATTTGAGGCCCTCCATCCCGACAGAGGTGGCAAGTGAATGAGGGGGCAGTTGAGAGTCACGTACCTTGGGGGCATCTTGGGTCTGGGGGAGGGCGTTGGGGTTGGCAGCTGGGGGGCGCTGGGCCCCCTGACCATGCGGAAGGGAGACTTGGGAACCCTGCCTAGCTTGAACCACAGCCCCATGCTGTTCAGCTCCCTGCAAAAAAAGGTATCAAAGACAAAGATCCCCCGTATAGCCTTAACATACTTTCGGGGTAGGTGCTGCTCACGAAGGCTGGCACGGTACGCGAGGGGGTGGGTGGCCAGCACCACACCCGACTGCATTTGTCTCCCCAGTGGTGCTGTTTACACACCGCACAAGGTACTCATCACACTGACACGTACCCAACCACATTTAGTTCTAAGTATACGTACCGAATGAGAGCACAAAAAACCATCGAGTTATAATTAGGCTAATTTCCAACTAAAATATCAATGCGATAAGGTAATAATTTCTCTCCATAGCAGGGTTTGAAAGTGCGTCCCTTAGTATGTGGATAATAAACGTCACTTGATGGGACATTGGAAGTAGTTCTGTGAAATCTGGTTCAGCAGGCTATTTTCTCGCCCACAGCTCTGTCGTACTTAACATTTCCAAATGCACATGACTTGGTGATGCTGCGTTGGCAATGATGCAAAAGCACAAATAACAAAAAACCTCAACACGTTCGTCAATAACACTGCGGGGCCTTAAAACGAAAAGAATAGAATAGGCGATGTTTCACGGCAATGGCCCCATCTCATATCACAAACAGAGAAAGGCCTAAGAGTGCGTGGCTAACAGTTGGTGACGGCAACATGAGGCCCGATACGCATTAAATTACAACAATATATTCTGGTGAACCATTATTTTGTATTGGCATATGTAGGTTACTCCTGTTCCAAACAAGGGCCATTGCTCGAAACGCCGCCGATTGTACACAGTGTCATTGGAAAACAAGTTGGGTTTCTTTAATGTTCGCAAACGATATAATAAATCTCAAAGCAGTCGGTGCAACCCCGACGAACCCACTCTGTACAGCCAGCCAACTCGCGTACGGAGCAGCGGATAGCGCGAGTGTGCCCAGCCGGCACCCCGTGCCCCGTGCCCCCCGTACCCGATGAATGTGTAGTGCGGCGGGGGCTGGCGCGCCCGCCCGTTGACCTTGACGTCGCAGACGGCGACCTCCGTGGAGTCGCGCGGGATCAGCTTCACGCACAGGCGCTTCTTCTGCAGCGCAGGCTCCTCTGCGCGGTGCCACACGCACAGATACAGAGATGCACTAAGACAAAGGTCCTCCGTGTAGTCTCTAACACACACACAGTTGGGGCGAGCGCTGCGAGCAAGCGCCTCTCGCGCTCGGCAGGGGGGGGGGGGGGTAGTGACCGAGTACAGCCGCCTTAGTCTCTCCCGCGTTCGTGTCGACACACTGCACCAGGCACTCGTTTCAGGCCGAGTTGACCTAGAGGAGGTCCAAAATCAGTTCAGATATCGTTCGTAACCAATGTTGATTGTGGCCAGGAATAGAACACAGGCAACGCTGGGTTGGCAGCGCAGTAGTGCGCTAACCACGGCACTACCGCGATCCAATCACGCGCTACCTCCACCACTGTTGGCATTATTCGTTGGGTTTCTGGTTATAAGTAGGAGAAACAACTCGGCGAATTCGTATATAGTGAGCCACCATCGCGTGTTCCAAAACAGTGTTGTTTCTGTTTAGCAGATTCTTCTGGTGTTGTGTACTGTGATTTATGGGTTGTTGTTGCATTAGTGTCCTTACCACAGCAGTCTACAATTGGTTGGAATTTAAAACCTATTCTCAACATCCTTAATACATTCGTTTGACTCCCTAGAAACGAAGTATTCATCTTTATCCTGTCCGTGCATTGGAATGTGTTTTGTGGAAGGACGTACACATTATTTATCTGTCCCATCAATTTTCCAAAACAATGTTTCGTCGAAAAGGGAACTGCAATGCGAATGTACGAAAGGTGAGCATCGGTGGGGATTCAACCTTTATACGAATGTGACACCCCACTACCACCCAGGCAAGCAAGGTACCTGCAGGATGTAGGTTATACTGGTAGGAACCTCCTGGTTACACCAGCCCACAGGGGATTATTGTGTCCGTCGTGCAGGGAGGGGCTGGGTGGGGAGAGAGGGGCTGGGTGGGGAGGGGAGGGTGGGGGAGGGGCTGGGTGGGGAGGGTGGGGTGGGGCTGGGTGGGGAGGGCGGGGAGGGGCTGGGTGGGGAGGGGCTGGGTGGGGAGGGGCTGGGTGGGGAGGGGCTGGGTGGGGAGGGGCTGGGTGGGGCTGGGGAGGGGTGGGGCTGGTCACCCCGTGGTGCCCTTATAAAACTCAACGTTTAACCTACTCACGCCGGCTTATGCCCGCCCTCACAGTCGGGCATATTTGCGGAACACACCACGCCGCCGTTGACCCTGGCCACTGACCGTGCAACCCAACGTTCCTACCAGCTCCCTCCGCAGGAATGTGTTTTCCGACCTAATCATGGAAAGGTCAAGCATTCCACTTGAATACTCATTCCATCCCATACCCAACAAAACTCTTTAAAATCGATCTGATCAAACATCCCATTCAATGCAGGAGGACCACTTCACAAAATAGTTTTCTTACTCTGTGCGGTGTTCCGAGATAAATTATATAATGACTACAATGCAAACGCAGTGATGAGTAAGTGTGTGCACCCCTCACAATCGGAAGGTTACGAGTTAAAATCTTGGTTGGGTGTCGACTCGGCCGGCCCATCATCCCTCTGAGGTCGAGAAAATAAGTACCATTTTAAAACGTAAATCAACAATGGTTGCCCTAAGGAGAGACTCTCTCCCGCCATAGGAACGTGGAGTTTTCACCACTGGTGCTTGGCCGGGAACAGGAGATGAACATTGCCTCAATGCTCGTTTGAGCAGGAAGTGAGTCAGCTGAGTTTGATTGCTGGTCGTAAATAACATCAATGACAGATGGCATCAATGTCTGTCCTGGTTCACCCCTAGTTAAACTCAGCCGTAAATGAGTAGCCGGTGTGGTATATGAACATCTAGGAATAGAAAGACCAACGTGGCCAGGCACGGTGCTGTCCCCAGCACCACCTATTGTCCACGCCGGCCTTAGCAAGTGCTCTCTAACAGTACTTGACGTTGCAACTTACCAAGCCAAATATATCTCGCATTTATTTTGTTTACATATCTGTTGCCTTGAGTAAAGTGGCCTCCACTATGGGAATTTGAAGCTTACTCCGCTGCCTTAGCAACTGCCAGGATAAATGAGTGCACGCCCCAATGTTAATTCAAGCAGACACACTCTGACAAGTTCAACTCCCGGTTCTGGATCAAATAAGCCCATCATTTCCTTGGAGCCGATTAAATTATTAACACTGTCAACAACGGTTGTCCTATGGGATGACTGTAGGAACGTGGAATTTCAACCGGTGGCTCGTTTTTCCATTCCACGTCACCACCCGCTTAAACTAAGCGCCGCTGGCAGATGACGTGCACGTGGAAATGCGCCGACCGCCAAAGTTGGAAGAATAAAAAAGACACCTTGAGAAAAAAAAAACACCCGGTGACATATAAGCTGGGCGATGTGCATTTCACGACAGCCATTTACCAACAACGATGAAACGCTGACGTCCGTTTGAATATTTCCCGTAAGCTGGTGTGACGCACGCAAAGGTGGAAGAAAAAACCATCACAAACAAGCCTACGGTAGCGGCCCACCGAGGCCATCGGCTAGAGTACACACCGTCTAAGTACCGGACGTGAGCCGACGTTTGCGACGGGTGAGAGTAAACACATTCATCTTTCCACAGTTAGGGTCCGCGATATAGTCAAGGGCACAGCGACGCGAGCGCACGTGGGGCCGTCGCGTCAACAGCACAGGTGGCGGTGCGTGGGCCGCGCCGTCGCGTGCAGAGCGCGTGACCTTGTCGAGGGGCTCAAAATAATCACGCGGGCGTCACCGCAGAGGATACAAAAATCTAAATAAGCATACCATTTTGTCTCTTTTATAAATCCGTCTCTGCGCGTTAAAAGAAACAAAACTGATTTCTTGCACAACTCATCAGCCGTCACAGCCTTCCGGGAGTCCATAATTTCGGCAGAATTATTTCCAGACAAGCACCCTCTGTACCGGTTTTGACGTAGTGTATCATCAAGCAAGCCTGACTCTGCCGATAAGAAACTGCATGTCAAAACCGGCCCAGAGTTCGGGTTAACTGAAATGAAATACTCCCAGAAGGCCATGCAGCTGATGGGTTGTGTAAGAAATACATTTTTTTTTTCATATGGAGAGATAGATACATGAGGAAGACATATTGTCTGATTATATATTTTGTCGAAAAGTAGAAGCCTGTCAGCAAGTAGACTGCTGGGGTCAGCTTCATAAAACAACTGAAGTACAAAATGCCCCCCTTAGCTCCTATTTAAATCAGTGTCTTTTCAGGGAAATTTTCATTTAAGGGGTCTGACATAACTGCCCACTGAGGATTTGTGTGGGAGTTCACAAACGAACTCGACCGAAAAAATCGCCAATGTCATACGCGGGCCACGATTCACTGCTACCACTGTTGCCAGGCGTGTGTGAGTGTGTCGTTCGCAAAAAAGAAAACACACTGTGCGAGGAGAGGTGTGGCTTGGTGGCCTGAGGGGTCACTGGGACCATGGTTGGAACCGCTGAGTTTCTGCGTTAGAATCTGGGTTTTTTGGAAGCCCACTATTAAGCCGGGTGCTCAGCGGTAATGAGTTGATGGGTCTCGGCCCGGTCACAAATGCTCGGATAAATAAAATCCATCGCATGTGATTTGGTTTTTTACTTCAAGCCGCCACGTTCAAACTCTCAAAATTACAAACGCCAGGTTTACTGTCAAGCAATAAACATATCTGTGAGCAGCAGGGTGTGAGAGAACCACACCCCGATTGTGATGTTCTTGTCATTCAAAGTCCCCATTCCCGGATGGGATTGGCTGCTCAGATTTTCTTTCTCCATGAGCTTAAATTCTGCACCTCTTCTCTATTCCCAGCCACTGTCCTCGTATCTTGTTCCACCGTAGCCTCCCATCCCACCCTCGGTCTCCCTCTCCCCGTTCTGCGCTGCACCGATGACAACTCCACAGCCCTTTTAGACGATGGGTCTCTGTGTGAGTCTGTGGCTCTCTAATCTCCACAGCCCTTTTAGACGATGGGTCTCTGTGTGAGTCTGCGGGTCTCTAATCTACACACCCCTTCTAGACTATGGGTCTCTGTGTGAGTCTGTGGGTCTCTAATGTCCACAGCCCTTATAGTTGCATATTTTTTTGTCCCTTCTCAACAGGTGCCCAAACCATCTCACCTCTGTCACCTTCTCAAGAAGATTAGCAAAAACCCCTTGCTAAGGCTCCAAATTCTGCATCATCCCTCTTTTCCCTTTAAGATATTCCCAAACATTCTTCTCACATTCTCATCTCTGTCCTGGCAAGCAATCTCTTTCTCCTCCTTCCTTACTTCATTCTTTGTGTCAGCGTTTCTGCACCGTGTACCAGCACTAATCACGTCACTCTTCCAGAGTGATCGTTTCACTGTTTACAGTATTTGGCTGCTATACATTTTCACATGATAAGCCACTCCATGAAGCTATCATGTGGCCAGCTGGCTTCTGAAACACATTCCTGCGGATGGAGCTGGTAGGAACGTTGGGTTGCTTGGTCAATGGCCAGGGTCAATGGCGGCGTGGTGTATTCCGCAAATATGCCCGACAGTGAGGGCGGGCACAAGCCGGCGTGAGTAGGTTAAACGTTGAAGGGCACCACGGGGTGACCAGCCCCTCCCCACCCAGCCCCCCACCACCCTCCCCACCCAGCCCCTCCCCACCCAGCCCCTCCCGACCCCTCCCATTTTTGGATGCACGACAGACGGACGGACACAATAATCCCCTGTGGGCTGGTGTAACCAGGAGGTTCCTACCAGTAAAAGAACTACATAGCTCAGTGAGCCTTACCTGGAAATACAATACATTTTCCCTTCCAGTCTCTCTGGCATCTTTGCATCAAATACAACTCCTGAACCCTCAATACATGTAATCTGTCCTGCTTCAACAAATCACTCGTGACATGACACTTACAGCACCTTTGGAATAGAAACGTGAAAAAATAAGACTAACTAATAACACTACACGATTTCGTTTCGTTCAAACTAATATATCTAAATCGGCTTAACCAGGACAAGGAAGTAACGGTGTGAACAGGATGGATGAGGGCAGACAATGCAGCTTCTTTCACTTTTCTTGACTATGAATTCCAATGTGGGGGTATTGATATGAAAGTGGACAGGAGACATACAAACATACTCTTTGGTTCTGTCGGTAAAGTCACGTAGGAAAAAAATTAAAAAATTAAAAATGTTAAAAATAACGAAATCACGACGTTTCGGAGGCAACACAAGCTTCAGTCATCAGGTGGGACAACCACAGTAAAAAAACATTTGCTGTGGTTGTAAAAATTATTTTGCTGTGGTTGTCCCACCTGATGACGGAAGCTTGTGTTGCCTCCGAAACGTCGTGATTTAGTTATTTCTTTATTTTTTTTCACCTACGTGACTTTGCCGAAAGAACCAAAGAGTACGGATCCTTGCAGTCACAAAAACTTCAAATCTAGACATACAAACAATGAATGTACATGTTACCAAGGCAGCCATTTTTAATGGACAGGTTTACTGAGACACATAATTGAATGGATTGGTGACAGACGGACATATGAATGGACAGTTAACAGACAAACATTGAATGGACAGGTTACTGGTGAAGACATTCCAATGGACAGGTGACAGACAGAAACAATGGACAGGTTACCGAGACATACAATCCAGAAGTGGGACACTTTATCAGCAGACCCTGGAGATACGGTTTTGCCTCTGCAGCAGTTATGGAATCTGGCATGGGGAAGGCAGAAAGGGTGAGATATCGTGGCATCACTGACTGGCATGAGCTATGATGACCTCATGATTTGTGAATAAATAAAAGCTATGCCCAGAAAAAAATAAAAGTTCTCCCAATAATTTTGATGTTTTACCTACGTGACTTTACCGAAAAAACCTAAGAATATTCTCCCAATAGTTCCCCAGTAGAAGATATAATAATCAATCTCAGGTGTACTTCACCTGCTTAAATAAATCACAATTAACCGAATTACATTTTGATTTAACGCTTTCGTCACTGCAGGGATTCATATTCTTGGTTCTTTCGGTAAAGTCACGTAGAAGGGAAACAATAAAATAATAAAAATATAAAACAACAACATTCTCACGACGTTTCGATGGCAACATAAGCAATCATCATCAGGTGTGAAACCCACAACAAGAACATTTTAAAAAGTGGCGTTTTTTCTTAACGAAAAAAACGCCACTTTTCTCATTTTTTCTTGCTGTGGTTTTCACACCTGATGATGATTGCTTGTGTTGCAAAACGTCGTGAGAATTTTATTGTTTTATATTTGTATTATTTTATTGTTTCCCTTCTACGTGACTTTACCGAAAGAACCAAGAATATATAATCGAATTACATTACAGGAAAGGTTAGGGTTAGTTTGAGTTTATGGGATTGCTCCCTTTTGCAAGTGTTGCATTGATAAACGCTGATACACACGAAGAATTCATGCATTTGCGCATATATCACATTTATACGGTTTCACAGACATACAAGCAATCATTAATATAACGGTCCTCTTTACCGTCACAAAAATGTCCTCGTGTGATTAACAACTTGCTTCCCAGCTTTAGCAAAGCCATTACTTAAAACTTGAACAAAATAATCGTGCAGTAATTACAGCTTTCTGAAAATTAATCTTCAACAGCAAGGTAGGGTTTTTTTTTCTGATAAATGTGTTCAATGTTGCTCTGCCAGATGCTTAAGCGGACAGATTAATTTGCCGCGCATTATCAGAGCGTTCTCCAAATTCAGTGACACACACAGATATTGCCTTTGCAAATTTCCGATACACTTCCATCATCTGCACAAAAATAGTCTCACCATTAAACAATCATTACATCCAATTACGCAGACGTGTACAATTGTATTTGATGACTGTCAAATGCCAAGCTTCTCAAATGGGCAATAAGATTTATAAAAGTCAAAAGCACCTCTGCGCAAATGAGCAATGGTGCAGTGCTCACCTTCATATCTTTATTGGTGGCTCTGAGCTAGTGGTGGAAAGTCCACATTTTTCAGAACCAACCTGGCCACAAATTGTTGCTCAACAAAGTGGCTTATCATGTGGAAAATTATAGCAGCCAAAGAACGCGTGTTTCTAAATATGGAGGGAAAACCCAGTGGACCCGGAGGAAAATCCACGCAACCACGGGGGGGGAAACATGCAAACTCCAAATAGACAGGCATCAGGGTCAGGATTGAACCCACGACCCCCTGTATACCAGGCGAGACAGTTAACATCTCGCCACCATGGCACCGAAGCAACCACCAAAATAAAGCAACATCGTAAGGGTGCATTCCCGAATTTTCATAATAATCTGAAAAATTCTGAAATCAGGCCCAGATATGAAGTTTTTGGTAAACCGAAAAAAAAATTGTACGCTTGGATTGACACTAAAGTAAGATGTCACGTAAAATGACACCGCTTGTATTCTGTCATTTCCCCAAATGATTGGTATCATCTTCTTGGTTCTTTCGGTAAAGTCACGTAGAAGGGAAGTAATAAAATAATAAAAATAAAACACAATAAAATAATTCTCACGAAGTTTCGGCCACAACGCAAGCAGCCGTCCTCAGGTGAAAACCAGGTCCGTCGAGGCGACAGAGTCTGAATGAAACAGCACACGAGCTTGGAGCATATATATAAGCTGGGCGCCTTGACAAAGGAATTTGCATATCAAGAGGAATTTAGCATATTTATGGGAAATGCAGGAATGTGATTAGTACTACATATGCATGTGCATTATGATTGGTATCAGCCGACTTCACTGTAAACAGAGTGAAGAAACTGTGCTGATGCTGCTGCTGCAGGGGCAGTGGTGTGCAAGAACAATTAACAAAAACAACTCGCATTCATCAATAACACTGCGGCCTTATAACAAAATATATATTAGGTGATGTTTTGGACAATGGACCATCATCATAGCACAAATATGTTAGACTATTAAATCACATAAACAATCCAAAACATCTGAGATAAGATCCAAAATGTCCCTTAAAAACCGTGTATTTTTTAAAAATCTGAATCTCATCCCGATGTATACAGCTATACATTTTTTGCACTTAAACATTTCAAAACAGACATCCTATTAGGATGCATTTTGGTGAAACCTGGCAATCTAATTATCCTCAAGTCTCTCATTATACAAAGTTAATAACTGCCAGAAATACAACTATTCTACAATGCATTGATGCACTCGTTTAGAGCAATTCATTACAATCCCATCAAACATTCGCAAATAAGCTCGTACACACACCACCAACTTAAAACTATCCTTCACGTCCCAATTTAAAGCCTAATTGATTTTCAACAATATTTCTGAAGGATCTTGCCACGTGAGATGTTTACCCAATCATTTTGTTTGGGTGGGTTGGACTGGAGTGCCCAGAGAAACCAACACATGTGTGAGGATAACAATGCACACATGGTACAAAAAGGTTCCATAGTAAGATTCCTTTCAACTGGAACTTTGTTTCCCCTATTTACATTTGTTTGCGGAATGCGTTCGACGGTGGTTTCATAAATGACATATCATCCACCAAACCACCACCAAACCGCTGCTACACAGACGTGCGTCAAGCAAGGTGCGCGTCATCATGGTGACATTTACATTACGTCCGCAATCCCTGGACCTGAAATACAGGGTGGATCAAAACTTAACTGCAGTAACCTTGAACTTTTTACGGACAGAGGGGCACCACAGTGACAAGATGTTAAGTGCCTTCCTCGGTATACAAGAGGTCATGGGTTCCATCCAGACCCCGACGCATGTTGTAAATTTGGAGCTTGCATGTTCTCCCCGTGGTAGTGTGGATTTTTCTCCAGATCGATCAGTTTTTCCCTCCACATTTAGAAACATGCTTTTAGAGTATTTGGCTGCTATATATTTCCACATAATAAGCAACTTTGTTGAGCTGTCATTTGTTTCTTCTGAAAAAAAGAGCTATATAAGTCAGTTAGCCTTACCTGATAATAATTAAAATATAAAAAAATAGTTTAGTTTAACTAATTTCACAGGTGACCGTGAGACATTTGGATGGACAGCTTACTGGGACAGACATTTCATTGACCGTGTTAACCATGAAAACTTGGGAATTTGTGTGTGGTGAAGAACAACACTTGACTGCAGTTATGCTTGCATACATCGAGTAGACAACCACTGCAGCGGCACAGCTGGACGCACGCTTACATACTCGAAATACAATTACAGCGGCATTCTAAATATATATGCAGCACTAAGAAGTGATGAAAACACGCAAGCCCTAAGAAACCAGTCTGGTAGCTGTGGCTGGCGACATGGGCAGAACACGCAGCGATAAACAATTAATTTTGTTATCACTGTGCCACTACCATAACACATTAAGCGAACTTAAACTCTCTTTCATTTATCTTTCTTAACATTGAAGCAGGAAAGAGCCTATCAAGAGAGACCACTGTTTACAAGGAAGGCCTGGCAGAGAAGAGGATGATTCCAATAGTTTTTGTAGTTTAGTTGCCTACTTAATTTTATAATATGTTGTTCTGGGCTTTTAATATCACCACTCAATGATATACTCTTGCGAATCACGTCACGGGCTTTTAATGGTTTACTTTAAAGCCTACAGGGTGTTCCCGTAACACCCTCTACTCATACAAATCAGAAGCAATTGACATTTCACATCTGCTCAAACCGGCTTAATTACAAAGCCTTGTCCATTCAATCTGTGTGCTTTATAACCCAGCAGTCCACCGAATCTCTTTCAAGGGAGACTTGGGTCAAGCCCACCACTCATCAGGCAAGTCTTTGGGACATACAAGGACCGGCAGAGGAGGACCCTCGATTCAGGACCACGAGCCGGGCATGGCATTCGCGTGACTTCATTTAAACTGGGCTAGCGGTCCCGGATGGAAAATAACAAAACCTTGAGCACCGGTCATCGTTGCCTTGGGGACCGGTAAACAAAGAGCGGAATGGCAGCTTATGAGCACACTGCACGGATCAGTGTGCACATACTAGAGGACTGAAGTCACGGGAGATGTTATTGCCAAATGTGCAGCGTCAAGCGAAAAACTGCCCTGAAGTCCCTTTTTTTTGTAAAACTTTGCCGGCGGTTTGTGGCTCTCCTTGCCGTGACCCGTGCCGGGCAGGCACCAGGCACGCCAGGCTTCTTTTCTGAGATCGGGCTCTCGTCTTTCGCCTCCGCTGCGGGAAATATTATCTACAAAAGAAGCAAGGGTGGAATGACACTTGAAAGGCAAAGCCGGACGCGGCCGGGTCGTTCGGGATCGCCGTGGCCACGTGAAAGAGCACCGAGCCAGCACCGCCGAGGCCCTGGGTGTGAATGCCGGGAAGCGGCCACCTGAGAACAGACCAGGTTTCTTACGTGCAGCAAGTTGCACCGTCTCAGCATGAACAACCATTGGCTGCAAGCACATTAGAGCTTGTTGATATGTTGCAGGTTCACAAACCGTGGAAATATTGGGGGGGAGGGGTGGTCAGGAGAGAAGGGGGACAAATCCATGGGGCTGTCCATACCCATGTAATACGTTTCTATGGGGATTCTGGTCAATAATCACCACCTCATTTTGGGGTCAACCATCGGCACCACCAGGGACTACCACTAGGACCACCAGGACGACCACACTGAGACCACCAGGGCTACTACCACACTGGGACTACCAGGGCTACCAATGCCCAGTGTGCAAACTTCGCCTGACTCCACCCAAACCCTCAGCTCATCATCCATCATCCCTCCAGGGTAAATAAAACGAGTGCCACATTGTGAGGAAGCCAACAACGCTTGTCCTTTGGATAGACTGACCGCCATCGTAGAATTGTGGAATTCTACCACACGCTCACGGCTCTAACAACGAGCGACAAATACCGCCTCAATACTTACTTGGACAGGAGAAAGAAAGGGCGGCTACGTGGCACTTGTAGCCTCGGCTACTGCCAAGCGTCTGGCATGTACACAGGGCGGCTACGTGTCCACGGTATGACCTTTGCTAAACCCTTAGTGCACTGTGCTTCAGAGCAGCGCATGGGTAAGGAACATGGCAAGGTTGACCTACACTGGATGGCACGGGCCCTCCCATCTAGCCCGAATGCCACGCTGGACTCCGGGGTGGAATGGGACAAGATCCACTCTCGAGGCATTGCCGATACATTTCAACGGAGGTTCTGTCCAGCTGAAATTGGTGATGCTTAGCTATGATAAGCCGAGCATGGCCGAAGCTTACTTAGGTTAGATTTGATAAAGATTCGAAACAAAATCCCTTTTCTATCACACGAATCTTCCATGGCAGAATCCCTGTTAAGAGTTCCATTCAAGCGAATGTAGATTCCAACACGGAAATCTGAATCTTTATTTTAGAGAAATACGATGAGTTATGAGGCTCTTTTTCACAGATGTCCAGCATGGGCAGGAATGACCGACAATAAGATAAACAAAAGAAACTAGAAACGTGGAAGAATCTCAGCTCTACCGCACATTGAAAAGAAAACGTTACATTTTGGATGTGCATCTCTTTAAGCTTCGCCAAAAGAGGTTGTGTGGCAGATTGGACAGAGTGATTGCCATTGCCACATTTGTTCACAACGGGGGAAAGATCACAGGGAGTAGAGGTTGTGTAAGATGTACAACCTCTAAGAATGTCAACAAAAAAATGTACGCGTCACTGTCAGGCCATTCACACGGGATGTTTACACGTGCTATCATAGTAGCACACAAACTTACAGCACAACTGTGATACAATAAATGACAGGTACAAAAGCTAGACACACATTGTAAAAGCTGTTAATGTGTACAGGGCGCAGGGCACCATTCAGCAGTGGATTAACAAAGGGTTGAATGTGAACAGCGTGTAAATGGATGCATTTGAAAAGATTGAAGATTCTTGTTCAAAAGCACAAAGTTCGCACGCCTTTGCTTGATAAGATCGGGACACGGTGACCCTGGACATTGGTGCTATTGCTAAACATAACACTACCTCACCTCCGATTGTGCAACACACGTGTGTTCTTCCGGGAACCCAGCGAACGCCATTTAAAAAATAAACTATTTTTTTTATTTTA
Source organism: Lampetra planeri (assembly GCF_965212315.1). Taxonomy (NCBI): domain Eukaryota; kingdom Metazoa; phylum Chordata; class Hyperoartia; order Petromyzontiformes; family Petromyzontidae; genus Lampetra; species Lampetra planeri. The sequence continues at coordinate 8,920,909 of NC_136126.1, forward strand.
TTAGGCAAGGCTCACTGAGCTAATTGGCTCTTTTGCAGAAGCTACCTGGCCACAAATGATGGCTCAACGAAGTGGCTCATCACATGGAAATGTATCGCAGCCAAATACTCTAAATGCGTGTCATATCTAAATGCGGAGGGAAAAACCGGAGAACCCGGAGAAAAATCCACGCGACCACGGGGAGAACACGCAAACTCCAAATATACGGGCGTTAGGACCGGGATCGGACCCACGACCTCCTGCATACCAGGCAAGGGAGTTAACATCTCGCCACCGCAGCGCCCCAATTAGCCAATGCCTCACAAAATTATTTGGCCTCGTGGCAAGAGGTGGACCGAACACGTTGTATAGGTGTTGCACAATTCAACCGCAGCTGCAAACTAAATACAAAAAAAAGCGTCACTTGACCTTGCTCGCAATGTCACGTGGACTGTGAAAGATAAGCTGCAACTTGACTTGAACACAGGGATCTATACATGTTACACTTGTACACTCTCACCTACCTACTATTCACATATGTGCCCCCCAGGTTTTAGTGAACAGTGGCTGAGATCGGGGGTGACCAGAGTCCAATTCCTGGACATGCATAACATGAGTGGCGAATACCTAAACTGGTCCTGCACCTTCCCTAGGTTTACTTGGTCTTAAATTAGTACCTGGTGCAGTGTATAAACATCAGTTACTGGGGAAACAAAGGTGGCCGTGCATGATGCTCGCCACACACTGCCCCCATCTTTCGCCATACCTGCCTTAATAAGTGGCGGTTGCTGACAGCACTTGCCCCAATCGCTCTATACGGCAAGAGGGAAATCGTTGCCTTTTTGCATTGAACATTAACATGGACAGTTAGTATTAAACACAAATGACAGCCTAGTAATACAGTGGCTCTGGCATCACGTAATTAATGGGGCCACTACACAACACGGCAGCCCATTATCATTACTTTTGCAGAAGGCTAATAATCCGGAAGGGCTTGAGTCAGCAAAGACGCTTGCGCATAGCGGGCTCAGTCACAAGACTGATGACAGAGGCAGTGCACAGACACAGCCCAGAGACCCTTGCGTGCGACCCACCCTATCTCTGGCAACGTCTAACGCCAGCTTAGTCTGGCGAGGAGCAGATAAAACGGCCGCGCATACCCCACACACAGGGGTGGGGGTGTGCGTAGAGTGCCCGGCGGTTTTCCCAGTGGGATGGGTATCCTCGAAAAGATGTTCAAATGTATGGTGATAAGCAGCATTTACATACGATGACCAATGCTTCGGCTTGAATGCAAAACGTGTATTGCATTGGCGAAGGACTGTGAATGCCGGCACGGCGCACGATGGGCAGCGTGTGGTCAGGACAGCACAGGCGGTTCATTTTTAGTTGAATTAGGGGAATGTCCCGCTATTGCGTGACAGACCGCCACTAAACATCCACTCTCAATTAGGGTGCACGCATCAACACTTAGCCTCGAGCATACAATCACACAAATCAACAGGGGAAAGGGCCCCCCTGTTTATCACTATAGACCACAAAGGCTAGAGCTGTTAGTGAGCATGTATTGTGCCGATACTTGCTGTTTGTATCGTGAATGATGTAACCATGATTGTAACTAACATCTGTACAATATCTGTACTGTCGCAGGTCATCCATGAAACAGAGCCTAACAGCACATTGGGCCCTTCCTCCTGAAAAAAAAAATGCCCTATCTATCTTCATAAAACCTGTTAACCCAAACCCACAGCTTAAGTCTAAAATATATGTACCTCGGCTGTGTTTTGTTTCTCAGACCGTCTCATCGTGTAAAACTTCATTAAATTATTTTTAAAAACACTTCCAAGTTATTACTAATCATGTCATTATGGTACTCCAGTGATGTTGCCAAGGTGTCATGAGAGTACATTTTAACACATCGATGGAGTGACGCGACTTGAGCGATATGGTAAAGTGCCAAATTGAGATTTTAAGATCGTTGTTTCTCATGAATGAAGCTTTCAAATTGCGTGCAACAGTCTGGAACACAACAGCCAGGTACGCATCCACATCAGCTGTTTTCGGGTTGAGTCGTCATCCGGACAGGTGGCTCAACGGTCGAGCAAGCAGCTCAGTGCGAAAGGTTGCGGAGTTCAAATCCTGGTTGGCGATCGACTCGGCCCATCATCCCTCCGGGGTCAATCAAATTAGTAACGCTGTGTTGGAAGTCAACTCTGGTTGTCCTTTGGACAGACTCGCACACCCCGCCGTTGGAATATGGAATTCCGAACACCTACTCAGAGCTGCGAACGGGCAAAGAACACCGCCGCAGTGCTAATTCAAGCAGGAAATCACTGACTTCACTTCCTTTAATGGCACAGACATTACTAATACACGGGCTGTGACATATCCATAAACATTTACGAGTCTGCCATGCAGCACAGTAGCCTGTGATCATTACTTTTACGGGTTAGTGCTCCAGTCATTAATATGACCATATAAACTTACCGCATATGCATATATCTTAACAGTTATTGGGGTTGCAATTCACATTTTGCTCGAATAACTACCATTAACTTGATTACGTAATTATTTGAAAAATCGATAGGGCATAATGAGCACCTGTATTGCCCGTTGAAGAGAAACAATTCCATGTTGGAACAAACGTGCGTGACCATTGAGGCCAAATCTCCGGTAACCGTGCCCCCATCATCACATCTCAGAAGCTGGATAACACACTTGGATGGGCAACCACCAGGCAAATCAGGTTGTTTGTAGCCTGCTGCGGGGCTACGCGTTTGCCAGCAGAGTCTAGCAAATTGTCGCGCTGTACTCATTACGCTTCGCACCTTCATCGGACGCAGCACTCGCCAGCGTAGTGAAGTACTTCAAAGGCCCTCAACCAGCAACGGATTGACAAACGGGCCGCACGTGTGCAACCGGAATATTGTAAAAGTTATTCAGCTTTATGTCTTCCGGTTACACGTCCACGCTTATTACTGTACCCCCCCCCCCCGCCCCCAGTGAGTGAGTGTGTGGCTCTGTGGCAAGTGCATGCGGCCACTAGGGCCCTCGGGGGCTCACTCGTGTCCAGGGTGTCCTGCACGGCCATAAATCCCACGGGCAGCGTCTCCTTCTCTCCCACCAGCTTCATGTCCACCACCACGTTGTCGCCATGTCCCTGCGGGTCACACGCACACGCATCCACCGATTAACCCCGATACGGCGGCGGTAGAGCAGCACGACCTGTTAGCGAGCGCCTATTAACCCTTTCCCATGATTGGTACCGAGGCCCCCATAAGGCGATCGTGTCGCTACAGTTCTTTGCGGCGACTACAATGTCTTTAAAAACAACGGCACTACGTCTCTATAAATAAAATGTAAGCCGAGGCCGTTAGCGCATTCCGAGATTCAGCTGCGAACAGGACCCCCTCCCGCACCCTGCAACTTGCAGACATCTCGGAATGGGAAAGTGTTCACGGAAATGGCATGCCACAAACGAAATCAAAATCAAACGAACGCCGTTGATTTTGTACGATAATATCGTACCGAGACTGTCTGTCCTGGGCTGTCCAAAGTGAGTGGTGATGTTTCGTTTAATAATGGGGGGAGGGGGAGGTGGGGAGAAAGAAAAATACTTTAACATTATGGTCTGGCCCATCATTATGGCACTCCAGTAATGTCACGGCGATATCATTACTGCAAGTTCTACGATGTGAATGACGCGAAATCAGTCGAGGGCCACGGAGGAGTACCTGCCGAGAATGTAAAATGTTTTTTCTCTCATTAAGGAAGCTTGAACGACCCAGGACACAGAGCATCGTTATTCTTCTTGTCACGACAATAGATTGATTCATCGATTAAAATCGAATCTCGTATTCAGTAAACATCTACCAATACATTGTTTACAATATACCTGTATGCAAATGTTACATTTCAGAAAAGCGAGCGAAGCAAGGTGTATGAATGACACAGGGACAACTGTAAACAATACCGACGAGATGGCAGAAGAGACCAAAAATCTATTCTTCAATCGATGAAAACTGTGACCCCAATTCGAGAAAAACCCACGGAATCATTGGGGGAGCAGCGGTGGTGCATCATTGCTTATTTTCTAAGCACTATTTATATCAAGGGTGGCACGATGGGGTTTTTTTAGAATCGGGTTTAATTGTCTTTTTATATTAAACCCGATCATCTGAGATTGGGAGAAATCCGGTTTAATTGGTTCTAATTGCAGAACCGCACTTTGCCAACGATGCGCTTCATCCATTCCAAGCTAAGAAACTCACTGGCGGTGCCCACGATTGTGGAAAAGCTCGTGTTCATCAAGACCAACCTGCCCGCCGCATTCTACGACTACCCCGTGCCCGACGGCCCCGAGTACGATAGCAGCACCGACGAGGAAGCAGCCTAAGCCTTGGATCAGAGTTTCGTATTCATTAAACCAGGTTAAAATTCCCAGAAATCGGGTTTAATTGTATTAAAGAAAAAACCCGATGCCTGCCGCTGGAAAGATCGGGTTTTTTCCACCCATGATTTATATTGGCATCGTCCTCTAAGGCTGGCAAAGCAAAGGAGGGGGTGGACCAGCAACATACCCTATATTTTTTTTATTTTACCAGGTAAGGCCCACTGAGCTGTATAGCTCTTTTTCAGAAGCGACCTGGCCACAAATGATAGCTCAACCAAGTCGCTTATTACGTGGACATTTCTAGAAGAAAAATACTCGCAATGCATGTTTCTAAATGTGGAGGGAAAAACCCGGAGGACCCGGAGAATAATCCACACGACAAATGGGGAGAACACACAAACTCCAAATATACAGGCGTCAGGGTCGGGATTGAACCCACGAACTTCTGCACACCGAGCGAGGTAGTTAACATCTCGCCCATGAGGCACCGCACCCAGCCACTGTTCCCCAGTACTGCTGTTCACACACCACACTACGGGCTAATTTAAGGCCGAGTAGTTCTTAGGATATTCCCCGGACTGGCTCCAGTACCATGTGTCAATGATGTTGCATTGCAGTACACAATGCCTGACACACACAAACATCGACCACATACCGATTTTTTATTTATAATATACACCCACATTGAAGCTAATAATAATACATTTTTATTACGCATTATATAACCTAGCGTCGAATAGAACCCATATCTAAAATGGGTCTTTGCCACTGGCATCTTGGCAGCTGACCATCACTGCTTAAAGAAAACCTGACTGCGTATATGAAACGCTGTATGTTGAAACTGGTCCAGAATTTACTTGCACCGAATCAATGCTGCTGAATTATGCACTCCCAGAAGTTTTAGTGATTGTCTGCTTATCTGTTTTGTGACTAGATATGTGGCTTATATGTATGTAAACACGATCATGCGTTTCTGTGGAACATTATGGGTACACACAAAAAATAAGCTGCAGTATATTCTGTATCTCCACACATTAATTGTTTTCTGCTTATATTTACTTGTATCTATACGCATGCTTGATTGTCCGGAGAATTCATCTTAAACTGCTCCAGTAATTTGAAGGATTGAGGTGACATTGGAATGATGATATGTAGATTACGTGAACAAGTTCGAAATGACCAAAAAATATGACCCTTTGACCCAAATGATAATTTGGATATCAACCCTCACACTCGCTTATACGCGTCACCATTTACAATAAGGCGGCACGTGACAAAGGCCCCGTTTCTAAATCAAACAACGGATAGACAAGTTCCACTGGAGAGGGATGTGTTGACACGATAGTTGTTTGCTACAAATAATGTTCATTTTAAAAAGTTAGAAATTATTTCTACATTTCGGGAGAACTCCCGACAAGTAATTTATAACCATTACAACTCAACTGGTTTCCCACCAGCTCAACATACGCAGGCACAAGCGCAGGCTGGAGAACTGAATTTGCTTGCTACCCTCTGCATCATCACTGCGCTTAGTGATGGAAGTTCGCACACTTGACACAGCCACGTTCACACTGCTGATCAACCATGGCGTACCCACTCTTTGGTTCTTTCAGTAAAGTCACGTAGGTATATAAAAAAAATATATATATATATGGCGTATCCATTAATACTGCCGGGTGGACAGAGAGGCCGCGTGGAACTTAATAAACCTGCCCAAATTGTTTCAACTGCCTCGCCTGGAGATCGAACCGAGGGGCTCTGGATCGTAAGTGCAGTGTGATAACCATTCCACCACGGCAGAGTGGTTACAGCAGTATCCACTCTGTGGGGTAACTACTTCAAAGTGTTGGCCACACTCTGCCGCAGCTTCAACATAACTCAGGCGAATATTTCAAACGCCTCGGGCTATTCATGCCCGCGTATGATCACCCCACCCCCCACCCCCCTAATTCTTTAATTGGATTTTGCAATGTCCTTTATGTGACCTTTATTTAACGAGGTGAGAGCCTAGTAGCTGGGTACGATGGCGCATGCCTCCCACCAAGAATAAAGAAGCAGGGGTTAGTGGATCGCATTGTGATGAGGGTGTACCTGAAGGAGTCTGACCTCGCTGTTAATCTACTGCAGCGTGAACAACTCCGGTCCGCATGATGACCCCTCCCCATGGTCCGGCTTTCCATGATTAACAACAATCAGGTGCAGGCAAGTCAGCAGCGCCAGAATTTGCATACGAATAGAAAATATTGCTAATCACGAAAATGTGGATCGCAAGGGCTTCGCAAGGACTGGAGTTGAGAAACACTGATCTACACAAACACATTAAACTCTGGAGTGATACTCATACATTGGGACAATGTTCTACATTATGTTGAAATTATCACATCTACGGAATAAACATAAATGGTTATTGTTTGGACCGGCTTGCGCAGGTTGGACCCATCAAAACAAGACTGATAGTTTTACTATCGAATTAAACAAATTACGCCGACGGGTTTTGCAAAATAAAGTCTGGGCTTTCGAATGTCTACTCCTGCTGCCTGCAATTATAAACATCAGAAAGCACCGTTCTTTCATGTTAATCCGAGTTGGTGTTTAATAGGTCAGAGTATCCCCTAATATGCCTCCTGCTGCGTCTTGACGCCATGGAAGCACTTTTTATCTTCAATTACCCTGCCAGGTTCTAAAGCGAATTGAATCAAAGATTAATATATTTATCGCGTGTACGAGAGGGCTTGTGCACGCCCACATGCACGCAGAGAGCGCATGCAACGATACCGTATCGTACACATTGCCTGTGCTTGTACACAAGTGTCCATGACATTATCACCCATTTCAACTAATTATAAATAAGGCAGCTCTTTGAACTGTGGCAAGTTGAATGTCAGGTTAAATGTGAGAGAGAAAAAAAACTCAAACGCTTCAGTGACCTTTGACGGCGGCGCGTAACAGAAGCCGTCGCAAAATGATCACTGCTGAGAAGTTGGCGAGCGCCTGCGACTGTTCTCGAACAGAGAGAAGACGACGACGAAACGCTTCGCCCACACCACGACGGGGCGCGCACGAAGGTTCAGCCGGACCGGACTCGTGCGATAAAATCTCCACGCTGCCACGTGCGAGTGTGTAGCTTTATCGACCCGGCTCACACCGCCGTGCAATTATTCCTCAATCGGATTACGAAATTACTCAATTGGAATAGACACAAGCGATCATTGCTCCCGACTGAATAAGTTTGGCAGAACCATTATTAAAAAGAGTCCGGAGACTCTCAGTGAGGCTTTCCTGGGTAAACAAGCGTATAAATCATACAATCATTTATAATTCTTTACTAAACGGATGACACCTTCATGGGTGCCCTGTATTACCTAATCATCACCAGTAATAACGATGGATATAATTACAACGTACGTTATATATTATCTTGTCTGTAGGTGCTGTGACAAAGTATCCAACTCACAATCAGGTCACGTGTCCGCACAGCCGATCATCTCTCCGTGGTCATTAAAATTAGTGCCACTTCGCATTAAGTCAAGAGCGGTTATGTTATGGATAGCCTGGCCCCACCGTAGGAATGTAGAATATCTACAAATGAATCAGGACTGCCAATGAACATGAGAATGGCTCAATGCTTGATTGAACAGTCACTGATTGACCGATCCACACACACATGACACACACATGACACAAACATGGATGTGCAGCCTCTTTGTCAATCCAATGCTGAATGAGGACCTTCCTACGTTGTGCAGGTACACCCACACACTCATAAATAAATAGTAACTTGATTGAGAATGCCAAGTATAAGCCCAGTCCAAGTCTGCAATATTACACACTCGGAAATAGAAGCTATTGACCTTGAAATGATGCTTGCCAAAGGTTTCTAAGTTAATCAAGTTTCCTTTCAGTTGTGATTTATTTATTTAATCTTACATATACTCTGTCGAATTAAAAAAGTCAGCGTCTTACTTATCAAGTTAATCATTCATATCAGTTAGTGGCCCTAAGCCACTGACGGGCATTCCACATTACCATGGCAGGGGCATAATTTTGTGATGTCCCATGAGTTGGTACTCAGGAGGGATGCGCCGATTTGACCACCGACCGGGATTCCAGCTGACGACATTCCCAGTCGTAATCGATACACTTAAAAATCTGATTGTGCCATTGAATGTCGTGCATAATTATTAATGAATTACAAGCTGCATTGTTATCCACTGCTGGTTGAAGGCCTCCTCAAACCTCGTCGGTCAAGGGCTTTGTTGGACCAACCACACTGCCCAGAGCGGGTTGGTGAAGGGATGTCTCGGACTAGTTCAGACACCAATCTCGCTGATGATGTGAGCCATGCGCTGCCAGGCTGATAGTGCAGTGCGTGAACTTCTGCACAACCCCAATGTATTGTATATGGAGCACACAACAGAATTAATAAGTGCTTCCCTTGACCACCGTTGATAGAACGTACTCATTCTCTGCAACGTTGAAGTTTTTGTCTTATTGTTTTCAGTGCTGCTGTGCTCATGCACCACGGATCTCCATTGTAAACTGACCGGGTAACTGGCTCAAATGGAATCATCCTTGTACCAAATCACAATAATCGTAATAAGGCGACAGAACAATTTCGCAAACAGCTAAACAAATCTCGATATTGTTGAATGTTTTCACCTAAAAATGATGGCACTGCAAACTGGTATGCAAACTAGTACAGAAACGTGTCTATGTTCAGCTAAGCTGGACATCTGTGAAAAAGAGCTTCATAGCTCATCGGATTCCTCCAGTCTAAATAAATATTCTGATAAAATAAAGATCATAAAAATTTGCATTCTCATATGATGTAACCCGGGTCTGCGCACCGCTTGGCCCAGGGTGATCACGTGTGCGTGGTGTGTACATATGCAGGCAAACACGGAGAAGTTGCAGAACTAGTTTGTCTGTTTCGAGCCCACAGACACAATACAGAACAAATTATTTCGCAATCACAAAAATGCATGCCAATGTCTTAAGCGGAGCCCGTAACATTAAATCATGTTTACCGTTTTTTGATGGCCTCAGTCTAATCACTCCATTCATATTATATTCGACATTCACGTGAAACGATTAGCCGATTGCCATACATGCATCGAATCGCGTGCATAGGAATCAATAACCTTAGATTTATGGAAATCAAATGCTAATTATATGCAAATCATATGCAAGCATGTGACTTCAGGCCCATGAAACCAACGGGTTAGATAAAGGCAGAACAAACAAGACAAGCAACACGAAGGAGTCCGTACAACCGAGACAAAAAGAAAACAATACTTTGATTCGGATCAGAACCCCCAACTATGACAACCACAGGCAAGTAGAATTTCCAGCACTGCCTCAGGACTACCAAGGGAGGTGAGCAAGGTGCAAAACAATCATTGGCAGGGAAAAACTTTGACCTGATTATCAACAAACATAAATCAGGAGTTATAATTATTAGAATGCACAACGGATTGCCATCTTTTGGTGGCGGTGTTTAGAGTGCTGCTGCTGCTGCAGCTGAGCTGGCAATCGACGCCGTATCAGCTCTGTCGTCAGCAGGGAGTTACCGGAGCGGAGGCCTCTTCGCCTTGTGTAGTCACTCCCAGAGTACAATTGGGCTATAATCGATAACAAAACCCAAAAAATATATATTTTAAAAAAAATCTCACTGCAACTCATTCAAACAATGAACATAACTGCTTCATTGTGAACCAACACTGTTCTCCAGATGCCATTGCTTACCCAACAGAGCAAATGGGCCTTGCCACAGACACATGGAATATCCAGAGGATCAGGGCCGCCGCCTAAGGAGATGCGGACCGCTCAAAGCTCATTTAAACAGAAAAACTGGTAGATTTTTGTTTCCTCAATTGGTAAACGGCAGTGGCAGGTAATGTGCATGTCAGTGAGACGGACTTCCTAATCTGGTAACACCCACCACCCCCTGCTACGAAATTATGGCTCTGCAAACAGCGTTACCCCAATCATCTCTTCCCGAATATGTAAGACTCCGTTGCTGTTAACCTCAATTTCCTAAAACAACACAGACAGCTCAAAGGGTCAAAATATTAGTTCCCTCTCATTAACGGTTAAAAAACTGAAATTCATAATTTATATTGTTACTTACTGTTTTTGCTCGCCAAAACAGCAATTTAAAAACTTGCTTTGCATTTCAAGTCAGCACTTAAGAGATCTGTTTGCTCCTGCTGATTACCACGTGCAGACCCGCAAGTGGTGCAGCCCTGCAAATGCCTGCTCATGCCACTACTGGTAGTAGGGCCAACACTACAGGAAGCTCTGGAGAAGCCCTCTACTGGGTATTTTTAGCCTACTCTTCCAAACTTTCCAGATGTCTTGAAAGTGGTTGGAGTACCCACACTTTACCCCCACCACATAAAGCTTGCCGATCAAATGTGGTGTACACATTTATACCGCAGGGTGTACAGAGTTGTGGTGGAGAGAGATGGGGGGGAATTTATTCAACTTGCCCCATCATTTCAACGGCCATGCCGGGAGATCACGTCTAACTGGCAAACTATGGACTGCAGGTCCAGTGTGCCAAGCATTACATCGCAGCAGCAGCATCCCATATACCAATAAGTACCAGTGTAAGATACGAACAGCCACGACTCAAACGCAGCTCTCTGACTGGACTGCAGTTCACAAATCTTGATGCCACCACCCGGCGTGCCTATAACCTGCGTAGCACACGAAGCACGCACACGAAGCACGCACACGAAGCACGCACACGTGCATGCACACGCTTTAATGCCCGCGGCAACGACAGGCACCCACTTTCCGGGTGACGCAGAGGTAGCGCTTTGTCTTCGACTTGAACATCTTGTCTTTCCAAAGGTCGGCCTCCACGTTGTCGTCCGAGTTTAGGATCTGCAAGCAATACGGCGACACGAGCGAGAAGCCATCAAGAAACAAATACAGGACCAACCAAACATCACCAGCGGTTGATGTAAATTGCCCGCTGGTTCCCTTGACGTGGTGAGATTTTTTTGGAACCGCGTTCACAAACGCACGGCCGCAGGTCGAATAGCACTTTTAAAAACTGTTGGCAACACGTGTTCACACACCCCCCCCCCCGCCTTACCCAATAGTAAGACAAATAATGAGGGCTTACATTTGTAGTGGATTAACGCGCGCCAAGAGGGGAATTGGAAACACGTGTGGGTTATGGACATTGGGGTCGCATCAAGGCAAACAGGTGTTGCTGGGAGGATAACGGCCGAAGAGACACACGGCTCGTTAGGTGGTTATTGGATGCAGGGCAGTGATTGGCCGGTTGTTGTTGTCAGGGGCAAGGTGGCGCCAGCAAGTCTGGGGATGGGAGCAGGTGGCGGTGGGGCCGCGGGCGCGGGGCGTCGGTGGGGACGCCGGTAAATTAATTGGTAATTAATGAGGACGGGGATATATATGGGGGCGTGAGAGAGGGACGAGGAGTTGTTGCTGGGAGCTGGACGGAGACAGTCGGGGAGAAGAAGATATGAGAGATAGAATAGGTTAGCAGTGGAGCAGGAACAGAGAAGATATACGAGAGGGAGAGAGACAGTCGGAGTGAGATGGAGACGCCGAGAGTGAGACAGTCGAAGCAGAGACAGGCGAAGCAGAGAGGAGAGTCGGGGAGAGAGTGAGCCGGAGGAAGAGAGGGAGAAGACGGACCGAGCGAGGCAAGCGGAGCACGGCGAGCGAGCTGAGAACGCGCTGAAGTCACGGTTGTGGAATGTAAAGAGTTTCGTAATAAAAAGTGACGACGGAAAAAGGAGAAGTTGTCTGCGTAAAGTTCAGCACTACACATTTACCAGTGACTCCGTGTACAAAAAAAAAAAGAAACAGTGTTGCCAGGTTTCAAACGTGTGCCTCGAGTACACGATTAGTGCAGCCGAAATGATTGCAGTGATGGACAAATATCGTTTGTGGGCCGTTTCAAAACGGGAGGCCTCATGTGGCAGCAGGTGATATCCAGCCCATGAGCAATAGGGTTCCCCACCTCAAATCTAGAATAATAACAAGAATAAACTACATTTCTACCATACTATTTGGCATCAAACCTCACTATAAAGCACCTTCCTACATTGTGCAAGAAGCTCAAATTACAGCTATTCAAATTCACCCCAGTACCGCATTCCAAGGCTGACCTCACATAGACATCCAACTCACAATGCGGGGTGTGACAAAACGAAAGAGAGGCATCACCAAAACTTTAATGGCAGATGGCTCCATGTTTGAAAAAATATGTCACCAGTGCCAGCCAGAACAATTGGACATGACTGTAAGGAGATAAAATTCCAGTGGATCAAAGTGCCCAACATGAGTTGTACACAGTCCAATGAGTTCAGTCACGTATACAGATTATATTTAGATGTGTGATTAAAAAGCTATATTAATATAGACTAAACAAAAGTAGTAATTGCGAAGATACGGGTGTGGCGACGCAAGCCTATAATCTAGTACTTTGGGGGAAACGGTTGGTGAATCACGCATCTATAAATAGTTTGAGATGCACGAAAACTCAGTGGGGGCTGCAAAGGTGGCCAGGTGATGAAGTAGCCAATCATCCCAAACATCCCAACAGAGATCCTCCTGAATAGTCTGCCGAGACTCGGCGAGGCTTTCCTGAATAAATAAATGACAGTACCATTATCACTGGGGGAGCAGTGTTGCAGCAATTTGCACACAACATGCTATGAATCTGGTAGCCTGGGTTCTAATTTCTGGCCATAGCTAATATCAGCAGCGAGCGATTACCTAACCGGTTCTGTGCCTTTACACCACCCCTCTACAAATGACCGGCATGGTGAAGCATGTTCAAATAACCTGCACGACCAGCAAGGTGTCGTGGAGCCTTTATCCAGAGACTGATTGGCAAAGGGCTGCGTATTATACCGCGAGTATGATTACATTCACTGATTTGGCTCTTCGTCATGTTGCTGTCTCCCTATGACCGAATCATCCGGAATGTTGCTGATCTCGTAAGATCTCAGAAGGTAAGCAAGTCTTAGCCTTGAAGGTGCTTGGATGAAAGTCCAATATAATAACAACGTGTGATAGGCATATTGTGGTGTTAAGTTTAAGGCAGCAGAGAGCAATGTGGCAAAATCCATAATTGTATAGTACTATGCTTCATCATGGGACCTCCTTTGCCAGTACCAAAATATGAGAATAGGTTTTCCCCTTTATTCTGGCAACAAAACAGGTGTTAAGATGTTAAAACACCAAACTGAAACCTTTTACAAGGAATCATGTCTACATTAACCACAAAGACAATGCATATATTATCAGAGTATGTTTGCATTCTGACCACAAGCATTGTGGTTAATGCAGACATGATTCCTTGTAAAAGGTTTCAGTTTGGTGTTTAAACATCTTAACACAGCTGTTTTGTTGCCAGAAAAAAGGGGAAAACCTATTCTCATACTTCTCTATGCTCTCGCACCTATGCTCCCTACCTTCACCCACTCGTACTTACCACCGTGGTGAGGTATGATCATATAACTCGTATGGCTGGCACAGCATGGGGAGGCCCTCTTCCAGCAGTGGATTCCCAAATCAGCTGTCTGACATTTTTAAATCCTTTATATTAAGTTCACTTGCTTGCTTGCGCGCTTACGACCGTGCAAATCTTTCGGTCGTTTTTAACCCACTTCCCGTGATCCAATCGAGCTGACATTTTGCACACAGACTCGTTGTGCGTGACAATTTATTTTCGTGAAATTTTTTCCCCAAAATTTTCCACTTTTTAGGGAAAAAAAGTCATATTTAATGTAAAATACCAATGTGATAAAAATGAAACTCTTACTCAAGAAAAACAGAAATGAATAATAAAATAAAACCGATGCCACGCATATAAAGGATTTATAGTGAAAAACTTTGTTTTTACAGGTTAATTTTTTTTCTACTGCAAGCGTGACACTCAAGGATGGCCTATCTGACATTGGCTGTGCTTGTCAGAAGACTGGAAAGCGCTTTGAAGGAGGCAATGGACGGATGAGGAGAGACCGGCAGCACTGAGTAAACTGGCGATTGTGGATTTGTAATTAAAACGAGGAAATAATGACGATGGCGAAAAGACAACTGCGGAATGAACGCACCACCTCGTATCCCTGTGGAGCCGAGCCGCGGCTGGCCACCATGCCGATGCCCGTGATGGGAGCCTGGGACATCTCTGGCAGGGCTTCTCTCAGCTCTCTCACCTCCGGCATCGCCTGACGAAGCACCAGCTCCTGCTGCACACACACAAGCCAGGGGCGGTGATCACTGGCTCGTTACACAAAAAACGGTTCACATGACAGCTCACATTGCTGCAAAAGCCAGTTTGGTGATTCTATTATCTGTAGAATGTTTAACGTCATCTCCTTATCACTCTTCTTCCCTATTAAGCAGATTATTTGGTGATGCTGCATTGACAGCAGTGCACTAGCACAATTAACAATAAACTCAACACAATTGTCAATAAGAGTGCATTAAAAGGAAAATATATAAAAGGTCAAATTTCAAGCAAAGACTCGTATTTTAGAGCACATATCCCAACTAACATGGCGATTGTTCCTGTGAACTTCACTCATTGATTCCTCCATCCATGTGGAGGTCACGGTCTAGCAGACTCAAAGTTTATTCTCATTCACACCGTTCAATCACCACACTTTTTTTGTTGTGTTTAGTTTGTTGTTCTTCCCCCGCACCTCCGATTAGCACGGTTGGCTACGTACGGTGCAAAAGAAGATCATCATACATACACCGCAGATCACGACACTTCTCTGTCTGCTCCTTCCCTCACTGTCCAACTGCGGAATTCCCTCCCATAGTCACTTTTCTCAAATTCCTACCATAACCTTGCTCAACTCCAGAAACCGTTTCACTATTATCTCTTACACCTTCACTTGTGTGGTTTGTTGCCTATGGCTTGGCATTTTGTCTCTGTGCTCGGCAAACAATGCAAGAGTTGGATTTTTGTTCTGGCCTGAAACAAGGAAGCTGGAACAAAATGTGTGGAGGTTGAGTTATTTTCCTCGAACTAAGGTGTGGGGTTTTTCCCAAGGTACAGTACTACTGTTTTTTGGGAATGCCAAAAAGAAATCCATGCTGCCCCCAAAGGAAAGTAAATAATTTACAAATTAAGGACCCTCCAGAAAGTGTATTTCAAATAAATCATGAGTGAAATGTTAAAGATGTCACGTGAAGGACTATTTTATGTATATGCTTACCCTTGAGATTATTTCTATTTTCAAGTTTCCTTCATTAATAATGATAACCAAAGTATGCAGCCAGCAAGTTTCTTGAAAGGACAGTACAAAGAGCAGAAGAAGCTAATGAAAATGGAACTGCTGCTAGACTTCCCTTCATATTAAACCTCCAAGACGTCATCTGCATACCCTTGGTTTAAAGGATAAAAAAAACGCTTTACCAGAACCAGCAAAATCCCCAGTGCCCTTGCCTCAGTCAAATCCTGGATGTGTCACCATGACTCCAATAGGTGCTCACTAACAGAATTTTGCACAGCAGTCTAAAAGTCTACACGGGTAATCCTCTGGCATTTTGCGAGTTGGAATTTCACTTTGCATATCTTTAATAATTAAAAGGCCACTTAATGCACGTAGAAGGCATCTCAAAATGTATGCACTTTCATCTTAGGGAACGGCATCACGTTTCTGAATTTACATTCGCTAATCGGCGCATAATAGGGACTTTTGAATGTTGCATACTAGGGAAGTATTAAATGACACGGGGACATTTCAAAGAAATATTATCCTCGACCTCACGGATCTCGCAGATACACATGGCTCCCTCTGAGGTTTCGATCACAATCACGAATGTGGACCTTTTCCAAGGTGCACAGCTGAAGAACTTGAAAGCAACATATTGATGTGCATGCCGCACACATACACGACATTATACTCGGACCCGTATTGTCTTGCTGAAATACCGAAAATTTACCAAAGGTTTCTTATAGCTTAAAGTAAAATCCCACCCCTCTACAAATAAAGGAAACTTAAAAACGTAACAGATGAACACACTCTCGCATAAACATGTGCAAACACGCACTGGATATTACTGCATAACTTGCTCGCGTGTTTTTTACCATGCACATGCTTGTAAATGCAGTATTTATACTAAATGTCATGATGCTGCGTTATTTATTTTTTAAAACAAGCAGATCCGAGTTGTCTATTGCCTCTGCATTATCACTGGCTAAGTTGACTATATAAAAAAAGAAAACGTACAAGACAACAAAGGAAGAAATATGAAGATTTAAGTTGGTGTATCCTGCATTATTAACAAAAAAAAACAATGGACAAATATTTACAGAGCGTGCAAGTTGCGAGTGAGGCCAGTTCCAGCCCAGCTCGTAGCTGTCACATCTGGCTTGTATTTGCCAAAAGATTCACTCGCTGGGTCACCACTGCTAGCAATGCGAGACCACACTGCGAGACTGCCCTCCAGTATGGCCCCCCGACTGTGTTATTCCTGCACGATAATGCACATAAACATAGCAGCCTGCTAAGTCTAGTAAGGGAAGGAGTAACAGTGGTTTTAGCTGGGCTCCAGAAGCTACTGTTAACTTGGCATAGTCCCGATATCCCCAGCCGGGTGGTGGTGGTGCTGATACGGTACAGTGCTTGGCAAGTTAAATTATTGGTACGAAGTTGACTCGGCCCATAACCCCATACGGGGTTAATGAAGTACAAATTTGTGGGACATCAACAGTTGCCTTCCTATGGAGGAACAGGCCCTGGCCAAAGGAATACGCAATTTTCATAAATAGCACAGGGCTGCCAACAGAGATGAGCAGAGATCTACTCATTTTACAATTATACCCTTTTAATGTTATTGCAAAATATTTTTCGGAAACTCTATGGATTAAATCTTCTTGGAAAAAATACACCATAAACAACAGCAGTCCTACAAAGAAAATTGCAGCCACTGAAGTCAGGTATATCAGACCATATATTTGTATTGTGTCACATGGAAAGCAAATATTAGTTATAGTAATAGGTTTTGACCCTTTCAACTGGTACAAAAACTGACACCTTTATACAAGGGATCATGTTTGCAATAACCACAACACAAGCAGTCAAAATGCAAACAAAAGGAAACAACTCTGATAATGATAATGGCGTCATCTGGTCCAACACCAATGGAGACTAGGCTCTAAGAAAAGCTGTCTCGGGTGTGGACAAATCAACTTCAAGGACAGTGCATATCATTATCAGAGTTGTTTATTTTTTTTTGCATTTTGACTGCATGTGTTGTGGTTATTGCAAACATGATCCCTTGTATAAAGGTGTCAGTTTTTGTACCAGTTGAAAGGGTAAAAACCTATTACTATATTTTGCCACTGGTAAGGAGGTCTCATAGTGCAAATATTAGTTGTTTGACAAGTTAGTCGACTTTGTTTATTCTCCACCATACGTTAATAGGGGTAAAGAACTGACGTTGAAGTCAAGACTCCTCAACCCAACTGATACCAAGTTACAGTGAATTACACACATAGCTAAATGAATACGTTTTCAAAATGCATGCTGAACTTTAAAATATTAACCCATAAAACCCTCGGATGGGGAGACACTTAAGCAATTCATTTTCTATTGTTAGAGTTTGTTCAAAGGTTGTTCCATGACGAAAGCAGTTTCCGCAACTTACTATTATCTTGCAGATTGATCGTGAAGGGGAAAAATATTTAAATATCTCGTAGAGCCTTGTAGACATTTAACACTGCAGGTTGTGGTGCGTCTGCCTGTATGGGTGCGAAACTTTGGTTTGCAGTGGCATAGTGGTTCATACACAATAGGTCCGTATGTTCAATTCCTGGCCACATACAACGTCAATGGAATATGATAGCTGACTATAGAATTGACCTTCCCTATACAGTGTTAACTTAGCCCTCAATGTCATAAGCAGGTAAGCATCAGCAATGGGAAGACGATGGGACAATTAAGCATAATACTGCAATAATAGGTGTATGGGGTTGTTTGGAAAAGCTCCCTCGTGTTTGTGATGGCCTCAATAGGTGATTGCAAACTCCACTTTGGCTGCATGGGGGATCGTAATGTTTGGAAGAGTACAACCTGAAGCAGGCCATACAAATTCCAAATACAGAACCATCATTCAACTTAACCATAAATCAGCAAAACAAAAAACTACGAAAAAAGAGAGTGGAAACCTAAAAGTACACAACTTATTTTCCCCCATGTAGCTATGTGGAAGCTGCCAATATTATGCAACTACACAATGTTTTATAGCAATACCTGATTAAAAACCTCAGCGATTCTCAATACTTTCAGCCAATGTGACCAATTATTTTCCTCGTACCTGGGAGTAAGAGCCAGGGTACTTTGTGAAAGAAAAAAAACCCACACAGAACTTGTATACACAATCAAATAAAGATATATTGCTTATCAAAAGAATCTGCAGGCACTACATATCTCAACATTCACCGACTGGCAAATTTCGGTCAAATAGTAATGACATAACTGTGATCAAAAGTGCTTGATTTTTAGATGGGGAGGTGGGTCAAGAACCACCACTTTGCGGGAGTGCCCTTCAAAATTAGGCGAGGTCTCACCACGTTGCCACTAAGCGTCTGCTTTATGATCAAGTTGCGCTTAAGGGCACTTTAGTGGCTTGAGCCATTGCTCACAATGTCTAATGGATTTGCGCCCAACCCTGTCTTATATATACAGCATATATAACGTATAAGAGTTGTTGTTTTTTAAGACACACTCCTGCATATGTCATTACAACACGTTACTTACTGTTCGGACGTGTTGAACTATGCATATTGTTAATTAAACCACGCTCGTAAACACAACACCGACTCAGCCCTGAAAATTCACCAACACACATGTTAGAAGAGCACTGGTCAACACTCGCTTTTGAGTACGCCAGCGACAAACACATACGAAGACAGCAAAGTATAATCTTGAACAGACTGTGTTTCGAGCACCTACGAAAGCCGGCACGGCACCATGAGGGGGGTTGGGGTGGCTAGCATCGCGTACGACCGCCTTTGTCTCCCCAAAGCTGATGTTTTTACACACCGCACCAGGTACTCATTTGAACTTGGATTGGGAATCGAACTTGGATTGCCGGGATCGTAGTGCAGTGCGCTAACCACGGCGCTACCGCTCCCTACCTCACACACTTGCAGCACACTTTACCTCAGCACAACACATACAATTGACGCACTAACAGACGTAGCACACAACACACTGGGACAACACACGCTCAACCGCACTGAAGATAAAATAGAAATCACCCCGATTCCTATCAATAACAGTACCGTACACAAGCGTAATCAAGCATTGTCGATCAGCACCTTTGGCTACGTACGTTGCGAAATAAGTTTAACACGCACACACAGAAAATAATCCCTTCTCCGATAATAAACACTCGTTTGCCAATTCCCTCCGCTAACATCAACAATCACCATCACCAAACGCCGCCACCATCGCGCGCTGAAGATACACAACGCACGCGGCCTAGCGACTACGGGGATCCCCGAACTTTCATAAGCCGCCCTACGGGCCAAAGTGTGCCCCCGCCGGCAGAGACGCCACACGCCGCCGGGGTGCAGCCGAGGTAAGAGAACTCGACCGCGACACCGGGGCGCCGCCAGTGTCTCGGTGCGTGGATCGGCTCACCTTGCGGGGTGGGAGAGACACTGTTGCCTGTTGTTATTGCTGCTGTTGTTGTTGTAGTTATTGCTGTTGTTGCTGTGACCCAGGTGGGACAGCTCTCATAGAGACCGAACACGGGATGAAACTTCCTTCTGTGGGGCGGCATGGGGCGGCCCACGTGACCTGCTTAGCCCTGCCCCCCCCCGCCAGCCCCCACCCGTCAGCCCCCACCCCGCTAGCCCCCACCCCACTAGCCCCCCCCCGCGCCATCCCCCACTCCGCTAGCCCCCACCCCGCTAGCCCCCCCGCCCGCCAACCCCCCCGCCCGCCAACCCCCCCGCCCGCCAACCCCCCCGCCCCGCGATTTTCTCACCGAATTGTAGTTTGTAGTGACGTGTGAAAAACATTTGTCAATATCGCTGCCTTCAAAGTAAACCATCGATATCCTATAGACCAGCAGGGGTGGGGAACGTCTGGCCCGCGGGCCGTGTAAGGCCCCGCGAAATCATTTGGTGTGGCCCTGCCAAGGCAACCGCAGGCGGGACTCGAAATTCAATAAATCTAGGAGCAAACCTGGAAAAGCAGTTGCGAGTAGCAACATCATCAATACTAGCAGCTAACATCATCACACGCCTCACCCAAAGAGAAGCAGTTCCAGCCATGACATTAGGGGTGAGTTAATTAAATGTTTGACCAAGTATAACAGGCTAATTTTTAAGTTCATAATTTTGTATGGCCCGCGAATGATGTTACAAATATCCAAATGGCCCTTGGCACAAAAACGGTTCCCCACCCCTGATCTAGACGATGATGTTGTGGGAAATGGCCCTCCTTCATAGCACATATGAAGAAGGGTCTGAAAAAGGGTCTTCATATTTACGTGCAAAACTCATTTCCCAAAACGCCGCCTATTATATGTTTTTTTTTAAGGCCACAGTGTTACTGACGAATGGGTTGATGATGTTCGATAACACTGCCAATGCAATGTTACGGAATGATTTGTTAAAGGGGCGAACTATGATTGGCTGACACGTCACAATGAAATGTGTGACCTGTGTTTCATTTATTTTTTTGCGCAACTATGTGGACAAAGCAGTGACGATCCACTTGTGTGATTTTGGTTGCGCAACTGATCGCTCAGGTTTTAATGGTTACGACTTTATTGAATTACTTAAGCCAGGGGTGTGAAACCATCAACTGCCTTGAAGAGGGCCGAATAGAGCTTTCAATCACTATTGGCCAGAGGTGTGGACTCGAGTCATGTGACTTGGACTCGAGTCAGACTCGAGTCATGAATTTGATGACTTGCGACTCGACTTGGACTTGCATAACAATGACTTTGTCCCACCTCTGAGATGTGGACTCGAGTCATGTGACTTGGACTCGAGTCAGACTCGAGTCATGAATTTGATGACTTGCGACTCGACTTGGACTTGCATAACAATGACTTTGTCCCACCTATGAGATGTGGACTCGAGTCATGTGACTTGGACTCGAGTCAGACTCGAGTCATGAATTTGATGACTTGCGACTCGACTTGGACTTGCATAACAATGACTTTGTCCCACCTATGAGATGTGGACTCGAGTCATGTGACTTGGACTCGAGTCAGACTCGAGTCATGAATTTGATGACTTGCGACTCGACTTGGACTTGCATAACAATGACTTTGTCCCACCTCTGCTATTGGCAGGTCTTGCTTTAGTTTAGGGGCCGTCCATAAATGACGTCACGCGATTTTGGACGATTTTTGACCCCCCCCCCTCGTAACACGGTGTCACAAAAAGTCAGACCCCTCCTCAAATGACGTCACAAAGCTCTACCCCCCCCCCCCCCCAAATAAAACATGCTTCAAATCGCTATTGTCATTGTAGTGCGTATTTAATGTGGCGCTGCACTCTGATGTTGTAGGAGAAAACATTTATTAAAAAGTCTGTTTAATTAAGTAGAACGTGCTGTCTATATTTATTTAAAGTTGCGCATTTTTACGTGACGTCACATTTCTCAAACCCCCCTCCCTCGTCACACATCGTCACAAATGTCTGACCCCCCTCCCCCAGGTGCATGACGTAATTTATGGACGGCACCCTATACGAAACTTTGATGTCACTGGAACTGTATAAATTGCATGCATGCTAAAAACTACTTGAAAAACAACGGGTGACTTGAGTGTTGCCAAGTCTAAAATAGTCCCCTTGAGACCCTATCGAGACACGAATCTGAATGTATTTTGTCCAAAGACTTAATCAGAAACCAGTTTTTCAGTCTGTTGTCTAGAGACTCCGTCAAACACTGGTTGGTCAATCACTTTCTATCGTACTGTAAAGATCCCATTAGCATGTTCTGTCAGTTCACTGTCAATAGATCCTCTCAGAGACTCATGTCAACCTATTGTCTAAAATATCCATCAGAGACAGGTCTTAGTCTAATGTCTAAAGACTACATTAGAGACTGTTTGTATTGATTTGAAGCTTTCGTGACTGCAGGAATTCATACTCTTTGGTTCTTTCGGTAAAGTCACGTAGGTATCAAATAAAATAAATCACGACGTTTTGGGCGCAACACAAGCGTCCGTCATCAGGTGAGAAAGCACGATCTGCTGCTGAGGCAGACTGTTTTAAAAGGTTTGAAATGGGTGTAGCCCAAGGGTCATAAAGAAGTGGGCGGGGCTAGTGATGTTAATGTGATAAATTAGCATGTAAATGTAAGATCGGAGAGCGGCCTCCTCGACGAGGGCACGGAAGTGGCTATGTTAATGTGAGAGATTAACATGATAATGTAAGATCGAACAGTGGCCTCCACAAGGCAAGAGCGTCAACGCAAGAGAACCACCGCAACAGTGGCCATGCTAATGAGACACAGCCTATAACACAGTAAGAACCAACGATACATCGAGGCTAAGGGAGCAGAAGTGGCCATGTTAGTGAGACCCCAGCCCGTTAATGCAAACGCATCCCACAGGGCAATGCAACTCAGAGAGTCTGAGATAACAGCCAAACGGCAGGAAAGATGGAAGCATCACAGCGAGTTATGACTTTACCTGGTTAATAACGTCCTGCGATTGTGAGAGATGGAATGTAGGTCATGAAAGCATGAGAGTGCAATCCAAAGGACATTTGAGCATGAGATATCTAAGAGAGAGGCATAGAGAGAGAGAGAGAGACACACAGACAGAGTCGGAAATAACAGCCGACATAAGTTGGTAGGATGGAAACATAACAGTCAGTTAAGACTTTACCTGGTTAATAACGTCCTTCCAATGATTGCTCAGTTTGTACCCATCTTCTCGGTTGAAGTTGTGTCTGTGTTTGTATAGATGGATGACTTCATGAACACATCTCTGAAGGTACTTGGTAGGTTTGCAGAGTACCTCTGTCTTGGAAAAATCTATTTCGTGTGAGCCCACAGCGTTAAAACAATGATCAGCAACGGCAGAGGTAGTGGTCCTACCGTGTTTCAGATCTGCCTTGTGTTCACGAACGCGGTCCGAGACATGTCGTTTCGTTTCCCCAATGTAACTGCTGCCACAACCACAGCTCAGTTTGTAGACACCAGGGTATTGCATGTCAGGAATCACATCCTTTACAGATGGGATTAAATCACGGATTTTGTGAGCTGTGTTGAAACGAACCTGGATCTTGTGTTTGTTTAAGATTTTGGAAATCGTTTTGGTAACCCCTGCTATGTATGGTAAAGTGATGGTTTTGGTTGGATCCTCAGAAGGTTGTCTCCCCATGGAGACAGCTTTGCGGATTGTACAGTCCGAGTATCCGTTCATCCTGAGGGCTTGGTGTACGTGCTCCAACTCACTACCGAAAGAACCAAAGAGTATACTGTTTGTATCCGTTGGGTCTTTCGGTAAAGCCACGTAGATACAATTTTTTAAAAATAATAACAATTTACTTTTTTTTCTATCTACGTGGCGTTACCAAAAAACCCAAAGAATATGAATTTCTGCAGTCACGAAAGCCCATTTGAGACAATGCTCGTGTCAGTGTATTGTCTCAGTCACCAGCAATGCATGGTCACATGTCAGATTCAATACAAGTGAAACATCTGTTGAGATGCTTCCTTTGAGCGTGCATGGATTTTAGATTTTAAAAAAATATGTAATATAAATCGCGATCAATTAAAAGTTACAGTGTCACGATAATGCCTGCAAATTTACACATTAACACATGCCTCTGCTAAAACTTGCATTCTGAAATGCAGGAGGCTCATTTACTTTCCTGGCTTGATCAGCCTGGAGGCTTTTTGTTTACTGCATTAGACTAGCTCGCCTCATTATTGTGATCAGCAGCGGCTCAGTTCATTTCCACCAATTACTGCTCTGACCTGCCTTCAACTCGTGCCAAGCAAGCGTAAATTATCAGCGTGTCGGAAAGATAATTGCTTCATTTTCAAAATTGTCTCCCAAGCACGGCTTCATTCCGAATACTCCACGCTTTCTATAATTACCAAATTAAACGCTACAGGTAAATTCACGGCTGCACACTTGATGTGCCTTTTATTGACCCCTATTATGATTGATAATTTGTTCTGAAATGTGCCATTCCTAACCTCTACCATTTACTCCATTAGTGTTATCCAGTAATAACAAGACGCGTTCTGTATAGTAGAGAATCACACGCCAATAAGAATGCATAAAGCTCGTAATCGGGGTAGGTGGATCATGCAGAGACGGAGCATGCGTGACTTCCCAGCCTGTAGTGTCATCAGATGACACCTCGACAAATCGGTTGCTAACATGTTTGTATGCACGTGTCTTTTTACACACTTTTAATATTACACACTTTCATTATCGTTACACACTATGATTTTCCCACACTTTTATTGCACTTGTAGTGTGTCTGTTCATATTTTTTGTAATCTTTGACGCTTAATAACTTCGGGTCTACGAAGCCTAACGAGCTGAAATGTTCTACACAGACTCGTCTCGCTTGACAATTCCATATTTCATTTAAAAACAACCAGTCCATCTCCCGCCGATCCTGGCCCTATTTATTATTTTTTTAAACTTAATTTAAATAATTATTTCTCGTTCATTTTACCCCCCCTTTTTTAAAATCTCGAATGGTCGCGCCCAACCACGAGGGCAAACGTCTCGTCCAATCAGAGCGGCTGTTGGGGGAAGCCCCTGACCAATGAGGGGCACGCTTACACCGCCGCTCGTCATGGCGCCGGAGCAGCCGCTGTGTGTTCGCTCTTAGTGCGAGACCAACAATTACAATAATAATTATTACTACTACAGTATTGCTATTGCTAAAATAATTGCGTAGTTATAATCTTAACAAATAGCATCATCGTTTGATTTACCACGCCCATTTCGACGCGCGGAGGGACACACGGTTGTGCTGGAAGTGGGTGGCTTTCATGAAGAAAATTAAACATCGAAAGGATTAATCTTGGTTCTTTCGGTAAAGTCACGTAGAAGGGAAGTAATAAAATAATAAAAATAAAACATAATAAAATAATTCTCACGACGTTTCGGCCACAACGCAAGCAGCCGTCCTCAGGTGAAGACCAGGTCTGTCGGGGAGACAGCGTCTGAATGAAACACCACCACGCTTGGAGCGTATATTTAAGCGGGGTTGGAAGGGGGGAAGGGCGCCTTGACAAAATAATTCAAAGTCATTATGCCCGTGCATTATGCAGAATTAGCAGCATCAAAGGGAGGGGATAGGGGTAGCATTAATAAAGGGAAGGAATGTTAATAGTATGTAGCTGCAGTAACTAAACAACCACGTAAAAAACTAAAGTATAAACTACATAGTATCATCAGTATACTAAATATACTCTCCAATAAGCTGAGCTACTAACAGTAAGTAATACATCACGATTCTATGTCGCAAAAATATAATATGCTTCCAGCTAAACTTTTTTCCTTTACATCACACGGGTCTATCCCATACTATATGCTGTCATAGACAAACCCAACATTAAATTATATACTGTACTAGCGGAAGTACCCGGCTTTGCCCGGGTGAAAAATATATTTCTTAAAAACCTTACATATATATACACAGATACTAAGGTATTGTCAAAGCTCGGTTGGCTGTTTGTACATTTCTCCACCAACAAATATATAAGAGGCTTTCACAAGTCCAAAAAGTTGTAGAAAGTGTGGGGTAAATAGTTGATGTCAAAAGGTTTCCGAAAATTGTGGTCTCCCCCCCCCCTCAAAACATATCTTTACCCCTCGTAGGTATATATACTAACAACACCTTACATACAACAGAGGAAGTGGTATCTATTGACTCTGTAGTAGTATCTACTGACTGTACCGTAGTATCTACTGAGCCAGTAGTAGCTACTGACTGTGTAGTAGTATTTAGTGACTGTAATAACTACTGACCATAGTAGTATTTACTGGGCCTACAGTAGTATCTACCGACTATATACTCGTAACGACTAACTGTATAGTATCTGCTGACTCTATAGTTGTATCCACTGACTATAGTAGTAACTACAAAATCTATAGCAGTATCTACTCACTCTATAATAGTATCTACTGACTCTAGTAGCTACTCACCGTGGTAGTATGTACTGACTGTATAGTAGTATATACTGACTGTAGCAGTATTGACTGACTGTAGTGGTATATACTGACTGTTTTAGTATTTACTATAGCGGTATCTACCAACTCGATACTATCACTACAGCAGTGTATACCGACTGAGGTCGTACCTGCTATCACTACAGCAGTGCATAGTGACTGGTGGTACCTGCTATGATTACAGCAGTGCATACTGCTGTGTTGGTACCTGTTATGATGACAGCAGTGCATATTGTGGTGGAACCTGCTATGATTACAGCAGTGCATACTGCTGTGGTGGTATCTGCTATGACGACAGCAGTACATACTGTGGTGGTGGTGGTACCTGCTCTGATGAGAGCAGTACATACTCTGGTGGTGGTACCTGCTATGATTACAACAGTGCATATTGAATGTACTCATCATTCACCCTCACCACTCACAACTCACCCTTACCACTCATCCTCACCACTCACCACTCCCACTCACTATTCACCATTCACCCTCACAACTCACCACTCACCAATCTCCCTCACCAATCTCCCTCACCACTCACCCTCACCACTCACCCTCACCACTCACCCTCACCACTCACCAATCACCACTCACCCTCACCACTCACCCTCACCACTAACTCTCACCACTAACCCTCACCACTCTCCCTCACCACTCTCCCTCACCACTCTCCCTCACCACTCACTCTCACCATTCACCCTCACCATTCAGCCTCACCACTCACCCTCCCCACTCACCCTCACCACTCACCGTCACAACCACCACTCACCCTCACCACTCAACCTCACCCTCACTACTCACCATTCATCCTCACCAATCACCACTGACCAATCACCACTCACCACTCTCCACTAACCCTCACCACTCAACCTCACCACTCACCCTCAAAACTAACCACTCTCTCACCACTCACCCTCACCACTCAGCACTCACCCTCACCACTCACCCTCACCACTCACGCTCACCACTCACCCCTCACCGCTCACCACTCACCCATCACCACTCACAACCGCCACTCACCCTCACCACTCATCCTCACCACTCACCCTCACCGCTCACCACTCACCCTCACCACTCACCCTGACCACTCACCACTCATCCTCACCAATCACACCCTCACCAATCACCAATCACCACTCACCCGCACTGCTCACCCTCACCACTCACCACTCACCCTCACGACTCACCCTCACCACTCACTCTCACCACTCACCACTCACCCTCACAACAACCACTCACCCTCACAACAACCACTCACCCTCACAACAACCACTCACCCTCACTACTCACCACTCACCACTCATCCTCACCAATCACACCCTCACCAATCACCACTAACCCTCACCACTTGCCACTCACCCTCACCACTCACCCTCACCATTCACCCTCACCACTCTCCCTCACCACTCTCCCTCACCGCTCACCACTTACCCTCACCACTCACCCTTACCACTCACCCTGATCACTCACCACTCATCCTCACCAATCACACCCTCAACAATCACCACTCACCCTTACCACTCACGCTCAACACTCACCCTCACCACTCATGCTCACCACTAACCCTCACCACTCACCCTCATCACTCACTAATCACCTCTCACAACCGTCACTCACCCTCACCACTCACTCTTACCACTCACCCTCATCCCTCACCACTCACCTTCATAACAACCACTGACCCTCACTACTCACCACTCATCCTCACCAATCACACCCTCACCAATCACCACTCACCCTCACTGCTCACCCTCACCGCTCACCATTCAACCTTACCCTCACCACTCACGCTCACCCTCACCACTCACCCCTCACTAATCACCACTCACAACCGCCACTCACCCTCACCACTCACCCTCACCACTCACCCTCACCACTCATCCTCACCAATCACACCCTCAACAATCACCACTCACCCTCACCACTCACGCTCAACACTCACCCTCACCACTCATGCTCACCACTAACCCTCACCACTCACCCTCACCACTCACTAATCACCTCTCACAACCGTCACTCACCCTCACCACTCACTCTTACCACTCACCCTCATCACTCACCCTCACCACTCACCCTCACAACAACCACTGACCCTCACTACTCACCCTCACCACTCATCCTCACCAATCACACCCTCACCAATCACCACTCACCCTCACTGCTCACCCTCACCGCTCACCACTCACCCTCATCACTCACCCTCACCACTCACCCTCACAACAACCACTGACCCTCACTACTCACCCTCACCACTCATCCTCACCAATCACACCCTCACCAATCACCACTCACCCTCACTGCTCACCCTCACCGCTCACCACTCAACCTCACCCTCACCACTCACGCTCACCCTCACCACTCACCCCTCACTAATCACCACTCACAACTGCCACTCACCCTCCCCACTCACCCTCACCCTCACCAATAACCACTCACCCTCACCACTCACCCTCACCACTCACTACTCACCCTTACCACTCACCATTCACCCTCACCACTCTCCCTCACCACTCTCCCTCACCACTCACCCTCACCACTCACCAGTCACGCTCACCACTCACCCTCACTACTCACCACTCACCCTCAACACTCACCCTCACCGCTCACCACTCACCCTCACCACTCACCCTGACCACTCACCACTCATCCTCACCAATCACACCCTCAACAATCACCACTCACCCTCACCACTCATGCTCACCACTAACCCTCACCACTCACCCTCACCACTCACTAATCACCTCTCACAACCGTCACTCACCCTCACCACTCACTCTTACCACTCACCCTCACCACTCACCCTCACAACAACCACTCACCCTCACAACAACCACTCACCCTCACTGCTCACCATCACTGCTCACCCTCCCCACTCACCCTCGCCACTCACCCTCACCAATCACCACTCACCCTCACCACTCACCCTCACCACTCACCAGTCACGCTCACCACTCACCCTCACTACTCACCACTCACCCTCACCACTCACCCTCACAACAACCACTGACCCTCACTACTCACCCTCACCACTCATCCTCACCAATCACACCCTCACCAATCACCACTCACCCTCACTGCTCACCCTCACCGCTCACCACTCAACCTCACCCTCACCACTCACCCTCACCCTCACCGCTCACCCCTCACTAATCACCACTCACAACTGCCACTCACCCTCCCCACTCTCCTTCACCACTCACCCTCACCACTCACCAGTCACGCTCACCACTCACCCTCACTACTCACCACTCACCCTCAACACTCACCCTCACCGCTCACCCTGACCACTCACCACTCATCCTCACCAATCACACCCTCAACAATCACCACTCACCCTCACCACTCACGCTCAACACTCACCCTCACCACTCATGCTCACCACTAACCCTCACCACTCACCCTCACCACTCACTAATCACCTCTCACAACCGTCACTCACCCTCACCACTCACTCTTACCACTGATGACAGCAGTACATGCTGACGTTTTGTATGTTAAATGTAAAAGCTAAATGTGTGAATGTGTGTCGGAAATGTTAAGGGCGATCCTAAAGTAATCTACAATCTTCGATTAGTCCTTTGCGCGATTCAAAGAATCGATTCCTGGCATGTTGGGGGTTTACATTTTGAATGACAGAGTTTTATTTTCATTGGTATGTTATGTTTTAATTTTTCAGGAGTTTTTAATTACATTTTTGCCCCGGTCAACGCCGGATATTTCCCGTTTGTAGCAGTTTATATCGACTATAACCAACTTATAGTAAACGGGAATCGTCTGATTCTAAAGGAATCTACAACCTTCGATTCCTTTGCGCGATTCAGAGAATCGATTCTTGGCGCGTCGGGTTTAAAAGTAATTACACAGTTGTATTTTCATTGGTATGTAATGTTTTAAAGTTTTCAGAAGATTTTAAATGGATTTTCCCCCCGGGCAACGCTGGGTATATCGAGTTTATACCACAAAGTCGTCGCTTGACACGTGTGGGGTGTCGAGGCCTAGTACCGTGCAGAGCCTCCGGCCTCGCCTAGATTGCCCACCCGGCTGAGGCTAGGTACTGGGGCCGTTACCCCCCCACCCGCGCTACAATAATACTGTCTAATCGCTATAATTGTATTATCTACCGACCCTATAATAGTAATTGCACACATTGGGGTGGGGGGGGAGTGAAGAGGACGTGAAACTTTGATGAATTTACCTCAGAGTCGCGTGTTAATGCGTGCGCATATTTTTAACGGGAATTAAAAATGGCGTCCACCCCGCAGCGAAGGCGTTGCTACCCGTTGCCAGGGGCAACCGCCGTGGTCCGCGCCGGTCGGCAATAGTAAATAAATAAAGAAAGAATTGAATAAATAAATAAAGAGAAATCGCACTAAATCGATAATCGGTCCGATTTAAAGTTTAGAGACGAAAAATCGGAAATGCCTAAGTTTACCGCGGGGCCGGGGGCGTGCCCACCTGCAAAATTTAATCTCGGCGAACCCCACGGTCCGAGAGTAACATCCCCCGCAAGGGAGCGTACGCAGACAGACGGACAGACAGATAGACAGACAGACAAAAAATGAATTATATAGGTTAGATTACTATACACCACCCTATACCTTAGAATAATACATAGTGTAATATTACACTATGTATTATTCTATCCACCCTACTGTATATCACACTGCTGTATATTCACTATACAATTACGATACTATATATTGCCTTATACATTGTATTAAACATTACAATTTTATACTATGTATTATTATACAATCTGCTATACACTATACCATTGACCGTCGAGTGAAAGATACTAAGAGGAAGCAACGAAATATGTCAATGGAAGAGTGGTAGGAGGAGACTTGCAGCGGAGCAAAGAATCCATTCCCTGCGGAGAATACAAGATATATAGTCATGCCAAGTTCAAGTTCATTTATTAGGTATAGCCCTGTGAGCCATTCGGGTCTTGAATCGAGTGGAACCACAACAAACAAAAAACAAATACATGAACAAAAAACATCTTAAAATGAATATGTGACTAAGTGCAAACAGAAAATCCAAGAAAAGACAGCAAAATATTGCAGAAAAAACACCGTACACCAACGCTGTGTGCAAAAATCCCAGTGGGATGCAAGTCAAACAACAACAACCACAAGACAACTTAGATTAAGGCCATCAGTCTAACTCTGTACTACAACAAACAAACATAGCTAAACCAATACACTTTTCTAAATCACCAAAATAAAGCCATGAAAGCAATGAAAAATCAATCATAGGAACTGTGACGGAATTTTCACAATAAATGGCATAAACAACATGTACTACCAAAACTCTGCAGCCATAGCTGGCTGCATGAGTCACTCCACAACAGCAGGAGTATCAATCGTCGTGATCTATTATTGCTTTTTCTGCTTACGTGACTTTACCGAAAGAACCAAAGAGTATGTATGTTTCTTGTTTAGAACGCCAGGCAACTCGACGCTATTTGTTTAACAGGACACAATCATTCTAGATTTGAAGTTTTCGTGACTGCAAGGATCCATACTCTGGTTCTTTCGGTAAAGTCACGTAGATGAAAAAAAATAATGATAATAATAAAATGAAAATGACTCAATTAAATTGCGACGTTTCGGAGGCAACACAAGCTTCCGTCATCAGGTGGAACAGCCACAGCAAAATTACAGCAGTTTTGCTCACTACAGTAATTTTGCTGTGGCTGTTCCACCTGATGACGGAAGCTTGTGTTGCCTCCGAAACGTCGTGATTTAATTTATTTTTTTTCATCTACGTGACTTTACCGAAAGAACCAAAGAGTAAGGACACAATCCTGCTGATGAGACTCCGGAGTACTGCGGGTTAAGCCGATGGCAAAATTGGCTTCGGAGGCACATGAGGCTGATGGACCCAAATACTATTTTGTTTGTGTTGAAATATTCAATATCCAGTAATTTGTCTTCATAATTAGTTCTGACGAGTCCTAAACATGATCGGTGATATTTTATTACACCCGCTAAATGCCTCACTCCAGTCAGTGGAGGCTCTTCCGCCCGTAGTGGTGTGATCAAGGAATTGCAGAGCTGCACCATAACTACATTTTATTATTTAAATTCTAACACACCAACCAGCATGGTGTATATATTGGACTGTTAAGACAACCGTGAGCTACCGTTGATTTGACAGAATGCTATGCTCCACGCCAGCGATTGGCTTTAATGTACACGTAACATCCACAATTTTTAAATCCTTTATATTAAGTTCACTTGCTTGCTTGCTTGCGCGCTTACGACCGTGCAAATCTTTTGGTCGTTTTTTAACCCACTTCCCGTGATCCAATCGAGCTGACATTTTGCACACAGACTCGTTGTGCGTGACAGTGCATTTTCGTGAGAAAATTTTTTTCCAAAATTTTACACTGTTTAGGGAAAGTTTTTTTTTATTACCAATTGTTTAATGCTGCCAGACAGTCATCTGACCCATAGGTGGCAGCCATCTCAAGCCAGAGGACGAGAGGACTCTAGCCGCCCCGATGCCACGCATATAAAGGATTTATAGTGAAAAACTTTGTTTTTACGGGTTTACTTGTTAATAATATTGACCTATACGTTTCAATTCAACTAATCCGATTCAAGTGCGTATGTTTCGGGAAGCACCTGTGATGTAATCACAAATGAAGCAATGATTGAGCGTTTCAACCAGCAGTTGGCACCA
This sequence comes from Lampetra planeri, assembly GCF_965212315.1. Classification (NCBI taxonomy): domain Eukaryota; kingdom Metazoa; phylum Chordata; class Hyperoartia; order Petromyzontiformes; family Petromyzontidae; genus Lampetra; species Lampetra planeri. The sequence continues at coordinate 8,954,150 of NC_136126.1, forward strand.
CGTGTGGTTGGGTTGACACTTGTCTCAGCTGATGCAGAATTTGAATGCAGATCCTTAAACACAGCACATGCTGGGGTTTGACATAGGGTTTTACACACGACAATCTGAGTAGAGTTTGGGTTTAGGGGCCGTCCAAAAATGACGTCACGCGATTTTGGACGATTTTTTACCCCCCCCCCCCCCCTTCGTCACACGGCGTCACAAAAAGTCAGACCCCCCACCCTCAAATATGACGTCACAAAGCTCTGCCCCCCCCCAAAAAAAAGACATGCTTCAAATCGCTTTAAACTATTGTCATTGTAGTGCGTATTTAATGTGGCGCTGCACTCTGATGTTGTAGGAGAAAACATGTATTAAAAATTATATTTAATTCAGTAGAACGTGTTGTCTATATTTATTTAAAGTTGCGCATTTTGATGTGACGTCACATTTATCAACCCCCCCCCCTTGTCACACATCGTCACAAATGTCTGACCCCCCCCCCCCCTAGGTGCGTGACGTCATTTATGGACGGCCCTTTAGATAGAGGTCCCTGCACTTGCATAGCCATGGCTATTGAGACCTTCAAAACTCGGTTCGTCACTTGAATTTAGAATGTTATTTTTCCAAGGGAGACGTGGTTTCAAATACAGTACAACGAATCAGCAAACACATTTCAAGTTCATTTATTAGGTATAGCCCTGTGAGCCATTCGGCTCTTGAATCGGGTGCAACTGCATCAAACAAAAAACAAAAACAAGAAAACATCTTAAAGTTTGAATGTGTAAATAAAATTCTGCACAAAAGCTACCGGGCACTGGGCGTCAGAGTTGCTGAGGCCATGAAGCTCACTACATCGCGCAAAGAACTCCAGTGTGGCTGTATTGCAACGGTGCTGCAGCTGAATGACTGACTTAAAATTATTTTTCTCATTAACACAGCTTTAAACTTCTGTTTGAGCAGCTTGAACACAAATCCTAGCTGTGCGCCAATAACAGTTTCCATCTTTACTCTTTGGTTCTTTCGGTAAAGTCACGTAGGTATAAAATAAAATACATTTATTTTATTTAAAAAAATTAAAGAATTTTAAAATATTAAAATAAATAATTTTGAAATATATAAATACATTTAATTTCTTTTACAAATACTATTAATTTATTTTATTTTATACCTACGTGACTTTACCGAAAGAACCAAATAGTATGGATCCCTGCAGTCACGAAAACTTCAAATCTAGATGAGTTTCAATCCTTTTTGTTCCATTGGATCATCATACAAATTTTGGCCGTGGAATACAGGTGTATGATGAAAATTCTGGAACTTTCATGACAGGATAAAGTAAGCCACTTGGAAATACATAGTAAAATGTACTTTTTCGTAGATGTCACAAAGAATAGCTTTATGATCACGGGTGAAACACGTGCCAGATAGGGCAAGGTTAATGGATTGGCATTGGAGTTTAATACTGGAGGGTGGGCAACCAAAGCCAATTATAAAAGCATGATGGTGGTGATTAAACTATAATAATAATAAAATAGAATATTTGCATTTAAATGGTGCTTAAGTTTAAATTCAAAGTGCTTTACATCAATTTGCATCTCAAATATTCAAAGGGCACCTCCAGTGGCAGCTGTCCCTGTGCAACACAAGGTGACTCAGCACGAGCCGGCAAGTGGGCATTAGTCTGCCAGTAGGGAGCGGGGCAATGAAAACTACGTGGTCTCGCAATTAGGGGTCGGCACGGTTTGGCTCAAACCACCAAACCGCGGTTTGAACCGAACCAAATCGGTTTGGTTTGGCTCTGTTTGAACTGGTTCGGTTTGGTTTGGGGCTACGAAAACCGACTCGGTTTGGCTCGGACAGGGTGGAACCGGCTCAAACTAGTTTGGTTGGTTGTAAAGGCGACACGAAAGGACATGCTGTAGTTGCCTTTGCCTGCGAATTCACTTTGCAATTGCATCTCCATGGCTCGAGCGGCTCAAGACGGCGCCATCCCCGGCGGCTCCAGCATCACAAGGTATCTCATCCACGACGTGGAAGAGACCAAACACGCCGGTAGCGACGAGGAGCCGATGGCGAGCGAACGTGAGAGCCCGGACGCCACGCGCGGCGACACGCGGCAGAGCCTCATGCGCACCCTCGGCGCCGCAGCGCTGCAGACCGCGACGCAGCCCAAGCCCAAGAAGGCCCGTGTGTCCCGAGCGCTGTGGCACGACGAGTACTTTGAGACGAGCCAGGCCGCGGGCGACGTGCAGAGCCGGACCTGCAAGATCTGCACCGTCCAGTACGCGGGCTCCACCTCCTCGGGCACCCGTATCAAGCATCTCAAGACCCATGGGATCGTCGACCCCGAGTCGCCCACGGTCGTCACGTCGCCGCCGACGGGGAAGGGTTTGCTCGTGCAGTCCAAGATGGCCACGCCCATGTCAGCGCACGCGAGCAAGGCCATGGACAGCTTTGTCGCCGAGTACATCGCGATGAGTGGTCTAGGCCATAAACACGTAACATCGGATCCCTTTACGACTCTTCTTCAACGAGCTGCCCCGGGTTACGAGCCCAAGTCTGAGCGCACGGTCAAGTGCCGCATGCTCGAGATGTATGTCGTCCTCAAGCTACTCGTGCTACAGTACTTTACTACTTTTGGCTCTTGCGTCTCCTTGACCTACGACGGTTGGACAAACGACGCCATGACCGGCTTCTTCTCGGTCACCCTCCACTGGATGGACCCGGCGTCGTTCTCCATGTGCAACTGCATCATTGACTTATTTTGGGTGGCCCCGGGCGAAGGCGTGGGCAAGCGCATGGCGCAGCGCCTGCACGAGCTGCTCGACGACTTTGGCGTGTGGCCGCGCCTGCTCGCCGTCGTCACCGACAGCGGTTCTGACGCCGTCGCATCCGCCAAGTCCCTCACGCTCCTCGAGGGGAGCAACCTGCGCTCGACGTGCTGCTTGCGGTGCATCGCGCACTGCGTCAACCTCGGCGTCAAGGCCTCATTCGGCACGTTCGAGACACTGCTGCGCAGCCTCCGCGCGACGCTCGGCGCTATCCGCAAGAGCAAGACGAAGAGGGCGGCCTACACGTCGCTCGCGCGGCACTACCTCAAGTGCCCGCTGCAGCCGCCTTGCCTCGACGTGGTCACACGTTGGGGTAGCACGTACGTGATGCTCACGGCGTCGCTAAGGCAGCGCCAAGTGATCGACACCATCTGCCTTGAGCCCGGCTGGTCGCGGAGCCAGGCCGGCTTGTCGGACGAGCAGTGGGAGCAGGCGGCGCTGCTCTGCCAGTTCTTGGAGAAGCCGGCGGCCATCTCCGATGCCATGGGCGCCGAGGAGTACTGCACCATCTCGAACGCCATCACGGCGCAGGAGGCTCTCTTGAGCCACTGCATGACCCACCGCCCGAGTCCTCATGTGGTCGTGAGCTCGGCCGCCGTGACCATCTCCGACTACATGGTCAAGTACAGCGACCTTCTCTCGTCCGAACCAAGCCGCGTCGCCCGCTTTCTCGACCTGCGCCACCCCAAGCCCGCGGCCTCGAGCACCGAGTACAGCAATATCAAGGACATGATGACGGACATTCTCAACCAGCGCTACCCAGCGTTGACGACGGACGCGGCGCCGAAGGCGGCGCCGCGTGGCGGCATTAACATCCTCTTTGACATGGTCTACGCGCCCAACGCTCACGACGGCGCCGCCTCCGAGGTCGACCGCTTCCTGCTTGAGCCGACTCAGGACCTGAGCATGGACGTCGTCGAGTGGTGGAAGCTGTACGGCGGCAAGTACCCGCGCCTACGACGCGTGACCCTCGACTATTTGCCTATCCCGGCGTCGTCCGTGCCCTCCGAGAGAGCAAACTCGGCCGCCAAGCGCTCCTTTCTCGACCGACCAAACCTGCACAAGTGCACGTTCAAGGCCGAGATGTGTGTGCGCTCGTGGGCGCGGATGTTGCCTAGTGTTGGGGTTTCACTGCCATTGAACTACCACACTGCGTTCAAGGACATTGGGCGTGCCAAGCTTGAGGAGATGGCTGTGGACGACATCGTCTTCCAGTACTTGCTAGTGAATCTCAATATGAAGAAAGCCTGCGTAGAAATTAGCGATTAATACACTTGATATTTGTATTGAATGCGAATATTGTTTGCCGCGCATCTTTTCGGTTCAAGCCAACTCAAGAGGTTTGGTTTAGCTTAGTTTGGTTTGGTTTTGGTTTGGTTTGGTTCAGTCGTCGCTGGTTTGGTTTGGTTTGCTCAATTTGAAACCAGTTTGAGTCGGTTCAAACCGTGCCGACCCCTACTCGCAATTGAGTAATTAGAGCGGTCGTTGGGAGGATGTTCCAACTGTAAAAAAGTAACCCGTAAAAACAAAGTTTTTCACTATAAATCCTTTATATGTGTGGCATCGGTTTTATTTTATTATTCATTTCTGTTTTTCTTGAGTAAGAGTTTCATTTTTATCACATTGGTATTTTAAATTAAATATGACATTATTTTTTCCTAAAAAGTGGAAAATTTTTGAAAAATTTTTTCACGAAAATAAATTGTCACGCACAACGAGTCTGTGTGCAAAATGTCAGCTCGATTGGATCACGGGAAGTGGGTTAAAAAACGACCGAAAGATTTGCACGGTCGTAAGCGCGCAAGCAAGCAAGCAAGTGAACTTAATATAAAGGATTGAAAACTGAGACAACCTCCTGCCAGTTGGTGGATATCTGTAAACAATAAGAGTAGACATTGTGGTGTCAGGTGTCAATGTGAAACAGCTCGGGGTATCTCACACAATAGTTGGCAAGGTGCAGTGGCACAAACATTGATGCTCACGCTTTCCCATGCATAACAACATAATTTTTTACAAAAAAGTAAGGTTCACTTTCAAACCTGAATATGTCAGAAAAGAGCGCATGAAAGGATGTCACGTTGCTGTGTGTGTAGCTAATGCTCGGCAGGCTGTCACACAGCTTCACTCGCAGCTGCAAACGCAGAACAAAGCTACACAGTGTATTTCTTGACACTGTTCATCAATGTCAAGAATGTCCATGTCAATTACAACCAGCATTCACTATCAAGTCTGTGTTTGGACAGACGTTTTGGTTCTAGTAAAATGATCACATTAACTCACGGCATACGCTTATGTAAAATCGAATGTGTTTCCATTCAATACACTTTAGAAAATGAAACTAGTTATTTGGTAATGCTGTGACGGTAATGGTGCACAAAGCACAACTAACAAAAACGTAACACGTTTGTCAGTAACACTGCCTGAAAAGATACGAATAGGTGATATCTCTGGCAATAGCACAACAACTCAAGAAGGCAGTGTTCTTCATGTATGTTGAGTTGTGAAGTAAATACATATATATTTACACATCCAATTTGTTTCACACAACACACAAACATGTGTATCACACACTCCGCCTTTGTGCGGCGTTATGCAATAACCATCAACAATGCACAAGGGCGGAGTGATTTGTACACGTTCCGGTGCGTTTAGTTTGGTAAAAGACGCGGTTTATCGGCAAATCACCGGTTTGATAAATCATCAGCGACACGTACTTTCTGAGAATGAGTAGTCTCAGTAGCAATGGTTCAACAGTCAGTGTCTCATTAGCAGTCAGGCTTGCTTCAACAGATGTTCCAACACCTATGGAATTATGAAAAGTAAGAATAGGGTTTACCCTTTATGGCAATAAAACAGGAGATGTTAAGATGTTAAAACACCAAATAGAAACCTTTGCAAGGAATCAAGTCTGCATTAACCACACACACAGTACTTGTGGTGAACCTACAAACAAACATGCTTTGATAACACTGTGGAACATTTTTTTTTGTTCCTGGGTAGTAAGTGTTATTTCCTAATTGCTTATGCCTCTAAAGTACAGAAAATGGCTATTATTCCCCACAAACTTTGCTTTTGTGACCAGGACAGTGCTATTTTGAAATTGACATATTTTCAATGAGAAAACGGGCGAATTTGTGTCTTTTCGTTCACATAAAGTCAGAAAAAACAACATATGAATCAAAATTTACATGTATTTATACTAAAGTGATAAAAAAAATACTACAAAAGATTTAGACACCAAGGCGCACTACCACAGGCGGGACTGGCCACAGCAGACCGAGTTCTCTGTGGGGAGGAACAACGTCAAGTGGGAGCCACTGGTGGATCCCCGGAAGGTGCTGATGTCACCACTGCACATCAAATTGGGCCTTATGAAAGAATTTGTCAGAGCTGTAGATAAGGAGTCAGCAGCCTTCAAGTACCTTCAAGACTTCTTCCCTAAGCTGTCTGAGGCAAAGGTCAAAGCCAGTGTCTTTGTCAGACCACAGATGAAGAAGATCCTGGAGTGCAATGAATTCCCCAAGAAGCTCACTAGTAAGGAGAAAGCGGCTTGGAACAGCTTTGCCACAGTGGTTCGTGGCTTCCTGGGCAATCACAAAGTCGAAAACTACGTGGAGCTGGTTGAGACTCTGGTGAAGAACTACGGCACAATGGGCTGTAGGATGTCCCTCAAAGTCCATATCCTTGATGCTCATCTTGATAAATTCAAGGAGAACATGGGACCGTACTCGGAGGAGCAAGGCGAGCGCTTCCACCAGGATATACTGGACTTTGAATGCCGCTATCAAGGACTACTAACGAGAACATGATGGGAGACTACATTTGGGGGCTGATTCGTGAAAGTGATTTACAGTATAATTGTAAATCTCGGAAAACTACTCACTTCTAAATCTTTTGTCGTCATTTTTGTATTACTTTAGTATAAATACATGTTCATTTTGATTCATATGTTGTTTTCTTCTGACTTTATGTCAACAAAAAGACACAAATTGGCTAGTTTTCTCATTGAAAATAGGTAAATTTCAAAATATCACTGTCCTGGTCAAAAAAGCAAAGTTTGTGGGGAATAATGGCAATTTTCTATACTTTGTAGGCATAAGCAATTACGAAAAAACACTTTCTACCCAGGAACAAAAATTGTGTTACATAGTGTGTAATGCATGCATTGTCTTTGAAACTGATTGTCCTACACCAGAGACAGCCTTCTGTCGGGCCGAGTCTCACTACCAGTGTGAGACCAGAGAACGCCAAGAGGCAAACAGTACAAAGACAATGCACTATCAGAGCATTTCCTTGCAGAAGGTTTCTATTTGGTGTTTGAACATCTTAACTAACACCTATACTCTTTGGTTCTTTCGGTAAAGTCACATAGGTATAAAATAAAATAAATGTAAAAAATAAAAGAAAATAAACCAAATCACGACGTTTTGGAAGCAACACAAGCTACCGTCATCAGGTGGCAAAGCCACAGCAAGAAACAAATTGCTGTAGTGGGCACAAGAGCTGCTTGTGACAAGAGACTATTTAAAGTAAGAGGGGCGGAGGAGCCAGGGAGGAGAGATGGAGAGGGTAGGGGGGTGGCGCTCTGCAAAACTGTGCAGTTAATACTGCTGTTGGTGCGACACCATGCCGACGCTGGGCAGTGAGCGGGCCTGGGGTGGTAGAAGGCTGAAGAAACTGGTGATGCGGAAATTCAAGCAAACTATAAAGCAATTAAGATTTCATTTTACCTGGTTAATAACATCCTTCCAATGATTGCTCAATTTGAATCCATCTTCTCGGTTGAAGTTATGTCTATGTTTGTATATCTGGATGGCCTCATGGACAAACCTTTGGTGGTATCCAGACGGCTTGCAGAGCACCTTGGTCTCGGAAAAGACAATATCATGAGAGCCCACAGCATTGTAGCAGTGATCAGCCACGGCGGAAGAATCAGTTTTGCCGTGTTTCAGATCTGCCTTGTGCTCGCGAATACGGTCCGATATATGTTGTTTCACTATGAGACCTCTTTTACCAGTGGCAAAATATAGTAATAGGTATTTACCCTTTCAACTGGTACAAAAAAGAAAAGCTGTTTCGGGTGTGGACCAATCAACTTCAAGGACAGTGCATATCATCATCAGAGTTGTTTCTTTTTGTTTGCATTTTGACTGCTTGTGTTGTGGTTATTGCAAACATGATGCCTTGTATAAAGGTATCAGTTTTTGTCCCAGTTGAAAGGGTAAAAACCTATTACAATTTGTTGTTTCGTTTCCCCAATGTAACAATCACCACAAGTGCAACTCAGTTTGTAGACTCCAGGGTATTGCATGTCAGGAATGACATCCTTTACGGATGGGATTAGATCACGGATTTTGTGTACTGTACTGAATTGGACCTGGATCTTGTGTTTGTTTAAGATTTTGGAAATATTTTTGGTAACACCTGCTTGTATGGTAACGTGATGGTTTTGACCGGAGTCTCAGGGGGTTGTTTCTCCATGTTTCTCCATGTTTGGAGAAACAGCTTTGTGGATAATACAGTCCGAATATCCATTAACCTTAAGGGCCTGGTGCACGTGTTCCAATTCATTGGCTAGGTGGTGTTGGTCAGAGATGCAGTGGGCCATATGGTGTAGTGTTTTGATGAGGGAATTATTCTGTGCCGGATGGTGGTGGGAATCAGGTTTCAGATATGAATCTGTGTGGGTGGCTTTCCTGTAGACAGAGTGTCCCAAAGAGCCATCAGGTTTCTTCTCAAACAAAACATCCAGGAATGGTAGCATACCATCCTTCTCCACTTCCATGGTGAATTTGATGGATGGGTGGATGGAGTTAATGTGGTTGAGAAATTGGTTCAATGCTGGCAGGCCATGTGGCCAAATGACGAAAGTGTCATCCACATATCTCTTCCACAAGGAAGGACGTAGGGTGGATGTCCGGATGGCATCTGTTTTAAATTTCTCCATGAAAACATTCGCTATCACTGGTAACAAGTACCATTCCAGGTGAAGTACGTGTTGGTAAGGCAGTGCCTAACCAGAGTAAGAACATCAGGGTTCAGTCCATGTTGGACTAAGTCTTCAATTATTGCTATGGTGTCAGGTACTGGAACCTTGGTGAACAGTGAAACCACATCAAAGCTGACGAGAAAATCATCTGGGGACAGTGAAATGTCCTTGATTAGAGAGACCAAGTGAGCTGAGTTAAGTTCTGCTGAGGTAGTCTTATCAGTGAAAGCAAGGTATCAGACAGAAAACGGGCCAGTTTCTAGGTAGGTGAGTTGATGGCGGACATGATGGGCCGAAGTGGAGTGCCTTCTTTATGGATCTTAGGAAGGCCATAGAATCTGGGTGGTCTAGCAGCCAAAGGTTTTAGGGAGAGCCGTTTGACTGGTTCGATTAGAGAAGTCGAACTGGTAATGATATTGTTAGTTTTTGTAGTCAGACTGTTAGTATGATCTTTATTGATTTTGGAGTAGCTACCATCATTGAGAAGGTCCTAGATTTTGTTGTTCAATGTGGTTTTATCCATGATGAGTGGCAATACCCTTGTCGGCTGAGAGGATGACTATGTCATCCCTCTTTTTCAGATTTGCGAGTTTAGAGCGCTCATGGGGTTCTTGGCATTTTTGAGGATAGTGGCAATTTCAGCTCTAGCAACGTCTGTCTGGATGTGTCCCAAGCCTTTGAGGGCTACATCGACCTGGGAGATTATATCATCCACTGGGATATGTTGTTTAGGGGTAACTGCGAAGGTCATCCCTTTAGCTAGCAGCGATTTTAGGTTGTCAGAAACTAACACCTGTTTTATTGCCATAAAGAGTAAAACGTATTCTTGCCTACTATGGAATCTCAAAGCATTCGTCGATAAAACTCCTTCAACAAGAGAGAAATAAGTAGACGTTTCTGGCAATGGGCCTTCTTCGTAGTCCATAGAGGACAGATAGAGTAATAGTTGGGAGACTTCACTTTACACCATTGTTTACCTGGTGATAATTACATTGTCTAATGTGCTGTGAAGGGTCATTGCCTGAAACGTCGTATATTATATATTTTCATTTTAAGGCCACAGAGTGTTATTGACAAACGTGTTCCGATTTTTCAATGAAAAAAACACTTTTATTTGTATTTTGGAAAGTGATGTATTTACCCTTCCGATACTTTGCACTCAGCAATAATATTTTTCGATATAAAGCTTTCGTGACTGCAGGGATTCATATTCTTGGTTCTTTCGGTAAAGTCACGTAGAAGGGAAATAATAAAATAATAAAAAGAAAACAATAAAATTCTCACGACGTTTCGATTGCAACACAAGCAATCATCATCAGGTGGGAAAACCACAGCAAGAAAATTTGAAAAAAGTGGCGTTTTTTATTTTATTTCTATTACTTTATTATTTACCTTCTACGTGATTTTACCTAAAGAACCAAGAAAGCAAATACTATTTTAGCATTGTTTGTTGCTGTAACGTTCTGACGCGCAACTGCAGTAAAACAAATTTTGTTCAGATTCTATAACAGCAGCGAATCACAACAATCCGAGATAAAAAAAAATCTTGACTTAAAGCTTTCGTGACTGCAGGAATTAATATTCTTTGGGTCTTTCGGTAAAGCCACATATTTTTTTTCACCTGATGACGATTGCTTATGTTGCGATCGAAACGTCGTGATATTTTAATTATGATTTTTCTATCCACGTGGCTTTACCGAAAGACCCAAAGAATGAAAAAGAAACCTCTAACCTGGCATGGCCTCCCAACCTCCACCGGCAAGTACGTCACCGACCACGTGACCGGCAGCCGGGGGGGGGGGGGCGACGGCTCGATTTTTGGCGGGAAAATAAAAGCAATGGCGGAGGTCATGGAGCAGAGCGCGGCGTTTGGAGCGGACGGTCTCTCCGCGTCGACAGAGAGGCACGGCTCCCTCTCGCTCCCTCTCGCCCCCTCTCGCCTCTCTCTCTCACTCGCGCAGCCCCGGCTCGTCTCTCGTGGCTCACCGTCGATTGTTTCATTAGGCGGCCACTTTAATTGGCGCCTGTGTGTTGTGTGTGTAAGGATGGTGGCCTTCATTGGTGCCTAATTCGGTAACTGCACTCGCTCTGACAGTCACGGGGAATTGTTGTCACGATGCTGAGCAGCGGTAGTGTCGTGGTTCGCGCGCTTGCGCTACGAACCCGGCGATCCGGGTTTCGCCAGTGACGATTATTTGAACCGGGCCTCTCCTAGGTCGACTCGGCCTCAAATGAGTACCTGGTGCGGTGTCTCGATCGCCAGTGGGGAGGCAAAGGCGGTCGGGCGGAGTGTTGGTTAACCACCCTCTCGCGTGCCGTGTCGGTCTTCGTAGGTGCTCGCTAGCAGCCCTTGTTACCACGTTCTTTTAAAGCTATAGGGGATATTTATCTTGTAAGCTACAGGTGGTTTATTTGTTGTTAATTGTTGAGGTGCATTGCAGTGCGCAAGATGTTAAAGGCGTTGGTTAGTGCTGTATACCAATGAACAGTTGTTACGTGTTTAAACGTTTTAATTTAGACGTGCAGTTAAAGCTGTAGTGGTGTTGATAAGCGTTAGCGGCTGTGTCAACTTAAGCGAGTTTGGCCCAGGTTTTGAGTGTGTTGGATACGACATTACTAAGAGCAATATACAGTACATTATCTAAGCATGAAGAATTTTTTATTTAAGTCGCTTTAAGGTCGTTGGGTTCCTTTACTGCCTTATCACCTCAATCACACGTCTCAAGTTCATCGGCCGGGCGGTGGCGGCTGTGATGCACGTCGCCTGTAATCCAGCACTGTGGAGGAGGCCGGGGTTGGTGGATCAGCACGCAAATGTTGTGAAACTCCCTTCGCGTGGCCGTCGAGAAGGTGCCATTCCCTGGCTTGTCGGCAGAGTGTAGTACAGGAAAGTGCGGACTAATACCGTCTGTCCCTTATGTACCGGATAGTGTTGCTCTGCGGATGCACCGGTTTCTTCCCACGTGTGTAAACGTGAATTGGCTGAAAACAATACTATAATACAGGGTGTTTCAAAAAGATGGACCCAATTTCAGAGATACTGTATATCGATTTCAAATCGGGTCCATCTTTTTGAATCACCCTGTATAGAGGACCGAAGAGTTTGGGCAGTTGTTTGCATCGGCTTGCTGCTTTACAGTGTGTCTGTTGTGGTTCCTCCGCAATTGGAAAATGTCACGAAAACGAAACGTGCCAATTAGTTACTACTTCAGCCCACCGGTGTGTTGGAGAATAATCTTGACAAAATCGCCCGATGATGCTGGATGTAATTACCAGCGAAACGTTGTACTCAAATTGTAAATGTTGTGGATTTACTCTCCCAACACATTGGTGGGCTGAAGTAACGAATTGGGGCATTTTGTGTACTTGACGAACCTTACTGGCTGTGTTAGGTGGTAGAGAGTTACGACACGTTTATACTTACGCGATCCAACCCAAAAACCTTAGAATAATATTGCTCGCGAAAGCCTAGGTGTTTAAAAATAACAATTTACATTTCATCATGTGGGAGTTTGGCCACCAAAATGTTTGTGAATGACTATTGTACATGTATTTGTATCCAATGATATGCCATAGTCAAAGAGGACAAACACCACGGAGATGGAGTGATTACATCAATTAATGTGCAGGGGTGCCACGGTGCCAAGATGTTACCTCCCTCGCCTGTTATGCAGGAGGTCGTGAGTTTCGATCTCGACAATGATGCCTGTATATTTGGAGTTTGCATGTTTTCTCTGTGGTGGTGTGGATTTTTTTCCGTCCTCCGGTTCCAGGTCTTCCGGTTTTAGAGTTTGGCTGCTATATATTTCCACATGATAAGCCACTATAGCTCAGTGGGCTTTACCTGATCAAAAAAAATTCGTTTGCTTTATCACATTGCTGGATCGAGAGTGGTGTGGTGGTGGTCGTCATTCAGCAGTGGGTTTCACAATTTCTTATGATAATTGACCATGTGTGTGTCCAATCACATCTCTTGGGTTGTGCTTACCTGTTAAACACATTCCTGCGGAGGAAGCTGGTAAGAACGTTGGGTTGCTCAGTCAATGGCCAGGGTCAACGGCGGCGTGGTGTATTCCGCAAATATGGCCGACCTGAGGGCGGGCACAAGCCAGCGTGAGTAGGTTAAACGTTGAGTTTTATAAGGGCACCATGGGGTGACCAGCCCTTCCCTACCCAGCCCCACCCTCCGCACCCAGCCCCTCCCCTCTCCACCCAGCCCCACCCCTTCCATTTTTGGATGCACGACGGACGGACACAATAATCCCCTGTGAGCTGGTGTAACCAAGAGGTTCCTACGAGTACCAGTCCTTTACATTAGACTTGACAGGGCGCTGTGGTGGCGAAGCGTTATCCCCCTCGCCTGGTATGCAGGAGGTCGTGGGTTCAATCCCGACCCTGACGCCTGTATATTTGGAGTTTTCATGCTTCCCCCGTGGTCGCATAGATTTTTCGAATGATCCTCCGGTTTTACCATTCATGTTGAGAAACGTGTGTTTTGATAATTTGGCTGATGCTATAAATTCCCACATAGATGGCAGTCATGCAGACTGCAGTGTAATGCCACTGCCGTGGCCTCTCCTCTACAGTACCTCGATATTTCTACTGATGGGACGGACTCATTTGTAATAGAATATTGTACATGATGGGAGTGGTGCTTTGTAAATATACATTGTAATCGAGCCTTTTTGACTGCCCTTCACAGAAAGCATTACATTTTTCCTTCTTAAATGTATGGGGTGCGTAGTCATTTAATGCACAGCCATGATTATTTCAAATATCACATGTTGAGTTAGATTAACACCTTCACATTTTTCTTGCAGAACTAAAAAGAAATTTGAAGATTCATCTAAAGAGGTGAGCTCTGTCAATACAAACTTACATGCGTCGTTCAATGTCTTATACAGTTTAGGCAGTGACATGGCCAAGTGGTAGCGATTTCACCACTTGTTGCAGAGGTTCGTGGTTCAAATTCTGCAGGCCGTACTGGTTATTACCTGTGGGTGTATTAACTATACGATTTTACGCCATCTGCTTTACAGTGTACGCTAAAGATTCCATAAACAAGGAGGCCAATAATATGTCCTGGCGTTGTCATCCGAATTTGCCAAATTAGAAAAAAATACCCGAAAATTTCTCGAATCGTATTACACGTGGCAACATTGCTCCCAACTGGCAGACTATATCCACCTGTGAAACAGCACCTTCGTGATAAGAATGGCGTGAATACCAAATGTATTGGATTATTATGCATTCATGTGTATTAAGTTATGGTGTTACTGCCTTCACAATGGTTGTGTTTAGGATTTGAATGAAGTTAAACGAAGCAAGATGGACAATTCATTGGAAAAAATAGGTGAGCATAATGTATCAAACACAATCGTCATTTTTGAAATGTTAGTTTGCACAGAGAAAAGTAAGCTTTAAATTTTTCACCATCAGAACGGGTAATGTTTGTTACATTTAAGTTAGATTTATAATGTTTTATTACGTAATTGTGAAGGCAACCCAAGGTGTGGAATTTCATTGAAGCAATTTGATTGCTTACTTACCGTTGATAAAATTTGATCATTACTTTTGGACATGATCCAGATGTTAGCCAGCTTCAAAATTTAAAACAAAGCACTTGGTGTTTTCACTGTAGTGTTTTAAAATTCGTTTTTACACAATACAGTATACCTTGGTTAGCATTCTGGACATCCACCGACTGGTTGTATCGGAGTTCAAATCTGTCGCAGACAGAAGTGACTTAAAATAATTCCTCTTTGGTGTGTGTGTTGGGATCTGATGTGCTTGCGCTGAGATTTGTTTTTTCCCCCCCACAGAAATAATTAATCGGCTTTCAACCAGTTGCGTCGCAATTTGTTTTATTGACACCTGATAGAGAGGTCTGGTGTACAAAAAGAGGTGTTGAATTTCAAATGGATTCATGTAGCTTTAAATCTAGTATACGACGAGTATTTATTACAGCCAGAACTGTTTGCCAAAAGCAACATTGCACCTCAATGAATGGGCTTTCACTGTTCTAAATAAAGCATGAGCACCGATTGGCATTGCCCTATTTTGCAAGGCACACAGTAATATGGATTACTATTAATATTTAATTTAACCAGAAAAACCTCGCTCGAGATCGTCCCAGGAGGATTCTACGTGGACCGTTTGGCCAGTTCATTTGTGAATATTTTTGCTTGTTGGACGAACTAGTGCCTGGAGGAACCCCACACATATGAGGGTTCAACACTGTACAGATACATCTGTAGCCTTGCTATCATCATCCATAGTTAATCCTCGGCTGGATATAGAACTCGCCAAGTCACCAGTATTGTTCACGATCCTGCAATGTAATAATTCACATAGCACCTGCACACGAACCGATTTCATCTCTCCATCTCCCACGGTGGATGCCCTCTCAGGTGCAATCCATTCCTTAGCTGCCATTTTGTCACAATATGCTTGATTGCCATCATTTCTGCTCGCGAAGTACCTTGGTCAGGCTTGCTTATACTACATGCTGTACTGCCGAACGACTTGATTCCCCTACCCATCTTACGTTATGGTGCACAGTTATGATTGTGAGCAGAGGTGGTATAGTAATTAGCACACTGCTACAAACCTGGCTACACGAGTTTGATTCCCAGCCACCGTGAATGACAGCTGAGGTGATGAGTAATATATCAATCAGAACTAGGTAAATTTAGCTTTAAATGAGGTGTGGTGTTGTAAGCGTCAGGCATTAATAGGTGCTCGCTAACAGCACTTGTCCTAACAATCTTTGCACAGTATACAAGAGGATCTTTGTCGCATGTGATAGAGGGATTGATAGCATAAGACGTGGAACACTTAACTGCAATCCTGGCTACTTGGTTTTGATTCCTGGCCTTGTACATCTGAGGAAAGGATTATCTTAACTATTGTACGAATGTGAATGAATTAACGGACAAACGTATATTTTCTAACCCATGCCTTCTGATCGGCTATACGGAGTTAAGGAAAACTAAATCATCCTGATGTGCCTGGTCTTGTCATATTTTAGAAGCTAAGCAGGGTCGAGTCCAATTAGTGCTTGGATTGTCCATGATCACCAAGTGTTGCAGGCTTTGAAAAGTCACATGGCAGCATAACAATGCATTTTTTGGTTAACATATATGCAGTGTTTTGTTATTCTGTCATGTAGGTTTTTTTCCTGGTACAGTAAAACCTTGGATTCAGAGTAACTTGGTCTGCGAGTGTTTTGCAAGACGAGCAAAATTTTTAAATAAATATTAATTTGATAAACGAGCGAGGTCTTGCAATACGAGCAGTACGTGTATACGCTTTGTCTGCCGAGTGTCACGTGATCACAACTGATATACGAGTGCTGTGATATACGAGTACGCTTTGGATTACAAGCACATTTCCGGAACAAATTATGCTCGCAATCCAAGGTTTTACTGTACTTTGGTATCTTCTCACACAACCACTTCTTAATGGAATTGGCCAAACATCACAAAGCAGGACACTCCGCGAGAGTCTTTAGGCCCATTGAGGCTTTCCGGAGTAAATATTCTGCTGTCAATCAATCCACTGCTGGATGACAACCAGTACATATACCACTCACCGCTGATGTTTACTGTGGCCGCAATTCAAACTCCGATTACCAGGCCCGTAGCATAGTGTGCTAACGCATTATAAAAATGCCATTCATTACATTTCAAAAACAGCAGTAATACCCTGATTTACATCTCACCTTTCTTTACGTCGTTTCATAAATATTTATACCGCTACTCGATAGAGGTTTGGGTTAGATCACGTAAATTACGTAAATTTACGCCATATAACCCAAAAAAGCCTCTTGTGGATAATATTGGCGCGAAAGCCCTTGTGTTATACCGACCGCTACTCGATTTGCATCGCCTCAACCCCCACCCTTATGCCGCCAACAGCAGCATCCATCCTTTCTCGTTATCCATCGCCTCTCGGCCTTTGCCTCCACCGCCCACCTTGTTAATCGCTTTAATTTACGTCGTTTCGATAACCGTCGTGGCACCTTTCAGGAACGCATCCCCGACGTAAACCGGGGCATTACTCTACTTGCATTACAATAATGCGTACACGTGAACCGTGCATAGTGACATTTATCGTCGTCGCCGTGTGTGTGCGCGCGTGTGAAAGAAGTGGCATTGGATGCGGAGGTGGCAGAGGAAGAGGGCAAATGCACGCTGCCAAACGACACCAAGCAGAGGCGTCGCTCGAGCTTCGTGCGAGGCCGCGTGCGCCGGTCGCTCGCCCCGCTGCACAGCGACACGTCCGGTACGACCGATTGGAGCACCGTCACGGCTTGTACAATTATCTGTGTGTACAACCCATTGTCAGTTTAGCTGCTGGATGAGGGGTGCCGGGGTGGCGATGTTAACTCCCTCGCCTGGTATGAAGGAGGTCGTGGGTTCGATCCCGACCCTGACACGTTCTATATATAATGGAGTTTGCGTGTTCTCTTTCCCCCATAGTCGCCTGCATTTTTCTCTCGCCACCAACGCTGGCTGTGGCTGGGACTCATGCTTCGATCGCTGGGTTTTCTCTCAATTGAGAAACGAGTGTTTAGAGTATTTGGCTGCTATAAATTTCTACATGATATGCCACTCCATTGAGCTCTCATTTGGGACCAGGATGCTTCTGAAAAAGAGCTATGTAGCTCAGGTGGGCCTACACTGGTAAAATGAAAAGTTTAGTTTTTTAGTTGAGTTTTATTTGACCATACTTTACGCTGATCGAAATGAAGTTGTGAAAATGGGGATCATAGACACAGGAACATAGACGTACAGTCGAAGGGAATTTGTTGTCCTGCTTTTCATATTGTAACAGTTCATCAGCATATCGATTGATGTTTTGGTCTTATTGACACAATGCACACATTGTGAATTAAGAATTAACGATATGCACATCTTCTGTACGCTAAAAGCAAATATAGTTTGCATAAAGGAATGGCATGAGATAGAACATGAGACACTCAACAATGCACTATAAATAACACAACAAATAATACATTCCTGAATCGAATCGTGACTCCTAATGGTGACACTGATAAAAGCACACCAGGAATGATTTGTCACATGCCGGCTTTTTATGTATGTTGAACTTCTTTCACACCGTACATAGCCAGCCGTGCTAATTGAAGGCGCAGGGAAAGGACACTAAACACAAAGCAGTTCTTATACAAGTGGCTGACACACAAAGCAACTGGACTTCAGGTGCCCTTCACAGTATTTTGGAATCCAAACACCATTTGGGTGACTAGCATGAACGAGCACTGCTCCATTGCTCATTTGAGCAGGGTAATTTTACGTTATTGGACTTGCACCTGTCTGCACAGTGTGGTTTCACCAGTTGTAGTCGAGTGAGCAGGGAAAGTCAGCAAAAAGTAAAAAAATTGCACTATCCGATCTGCATTCGCTGTTGGTCCCATGGCATTGCTTTTCAGACTTTGGATGTGCTGTCAATTGTTCCACTTTAGTATATCAGTGGTTCCCATGCTTTTCATTGCCTCGACTCTTATTTCAGACAAATTTGGCGTCTCTAGGAATTTGGCAGTCACTCCCAACATAAAAAATGAACACAAGCCTATCATTGTGCCCAGGCCATGTCTGAAAGCTGATCTAAGTCTTAAGCAACTAAGCCTTGAGTCGATGAGTTTCCTAAAACATTCATCTTTGTTGATAATAATTTAACTGTGCTTATGTTCTCCATAAATTGTTAAGGTCAGAACGAAAGAAACGTATCGATAATGAAATGCAAAATAACATTCCCCAAAATATATTTAGCCCACAGTCAAGATGTTTACGTTCACTTAGGCCGACTCTGTACACCACACTGACAGCATACAATGCCTTACACGCTCCATATTTTGAACTGGTAGTGTTGCCCTATTTATATTTGCGCTGCCTCAGCTCGTTCAGGTGCAGTGGAGGCCCTCTAAATGCCCAATTAGCGAAAGCTAATCTGCTCATTCAATGATTACAGTCAGTGAATGAGCCACAGTGCAGTATAACTGGTTTTGAAAACTGGTATAGTACCTCCAGCATTATTACAATTGACTGATTAGTATGTTACAATACGACTTGCGTTGCCAATGCTATTAATTAATAGGAACATATTTCATAGATTTTATTGTACTTTACTCTCCAGAATATTTACCCATTCATAGCACAGATTAAAACACATAGTACAAGTGTCACAACTACACAGTCCAGTCTAGATAATAGTGTCAAACCTTTTGGGCAAATGACAGTTAAATTATGACTTGTAATGATGATGAACTCATTCCTATAGATAAGGGAGTAGTAGTCGGGCCATTGGCTCAGATCCGTTAGCAACCCTGACCCAGTGGTGGAAAATTTCCACTTGGTTCATGTGCATCATTATGGGGGGAAAAAGGTGGCATATACAATATATTTTTGGGTTGGGCCACGTAATGGTCTGGCTAAGTTTGTCTCGTTAAGACCCTCCACCACCGGACATAGCCAAACAAATGAAATTGCCACGTGTACATGTCTTGGATACAGTTGCTACATTTGTTTGTGAGAATTGTCCTTCAGCTTACAGGTCAACTGAAACAATATTTGGAGCGGTAAACTCTTGCACACGTGTGATCATTTGAATTGTTTGGCTATGTCGGGTGGCGCAGGCTATTTACTGACACAAATTTTGACCAGATTAAATAGCCTAAAGCAAAAGTCAACACATTTAAATATCGGTTATCAAAACCTACATGTTGAGTTAAGCATACTTGTGTTTAATATATGAAAGATAAATAGGCAGAGGAGAAAGGAGAAGAAAAAAGTATTGAGTCTGAACTTGAACAGGGACAGGGAGTCGACTGCGCAGATGGCCTGTGAAAAATCATTCCAGCCTACAGTGGCAGCAGAAGAGAAGAAGCTACATCCAGCAGAGGAAGGAAAGTGGAGGTGAAAGGGAAGACAGTGAGTTGGTATAAGATGATTAATTTTGTGAGTTTGAGTACAGACCATGGCAGTAACATGTTCAAACCATTTTAATGGTTGTGGTAATAAATAAAGAGCATAGTATAATTAAATGTTATTAACTTGCTCATTACTGTTGGCCATCAGCAAGATGCTTTATTCCAATCACAGAACAAGTTTCTGTATCACATGACTAATTGTGGTACATGCCACTAATTCACTGAGTTAGAATTGAGGTTGATGAATCATGCTGAGTGAGCCTTGTGGGTCGGTGACATGGCCTCGCGGTTACGCGTTCGCTGCTCGTTGCAGTGTTTCACGTTTCGAACCCAGAGGTTGCCCTGATTATTACTCCAGGTGTAATAAACAGAATAACACACGCTGCTTGACAGCGGGCACAAGATCAACTGATGTCATTCGTAAGATTAGGCCATTGCGCTCTGGTGTCGGATCCAAATATGCCAAATGCTAAAATCCTCTGCAGCTTACTCAATTGGAATTATACATAGCAATCATTGTCACCACTACTGGCAGACTGATAGCTGCTTGTTGCTGAGTCACCTTGTGCCTACAGGGGCAGCTGCCACTGGGGGGGGGGGGGTTCCCATTTCAAATTTCTGACATGAAATGTGATGTAAGGTGCTCTTAGATGCAGCGCTGTATCATGTGCTTTATAATAAAAAATAAACACATGATTATCATTGAGGAGGCAGTACAGAAAACAGGTTGCCGACCAATATAAGTTTTCATTTGGAATGCTAATCTCTAAATTGTGTGAGTTTTCTCAATACTCCAATAGGAATTGGCCAGATATTCCATACAGGATCTTCCTGAAAAATTTTCTTACATGAGGTTTTGCTGTTGCCATGTAACAATTCATTAATGGAGATCAAATGCTCGCGTTCACAATACAAGCATCGAATCGTGCACGTGAGAATACATTATTTCACAAGTTATGTTATTGAAGGAAATTCAGCAACTCCATTGAAATCCTGCAGCCTGGACAGATTCCACATGCACCACAGGGACAACTAATGATTTATTTTTTAATTGAATCATGACCTAGAGCATTGTAATTTCATCAGGTCATGGCAGGAAATGTAATGAATAGTTTTATGCCAGATAGAATATAAAAAATAATATCTGTGCAAAGTTTTCACTAATAAAAAGAAAAATCGTGAACAATGAAAAAAATTACCTTTGCTTAGTCCAGGGGTCGGCAACCAAACTAACAAGAATAGGCAATATTTTCGGATTCTTAAAAAAAAGAACTCTAATTCAAGAGCCACGTCACGAAGCATGCGGCTTTTGAGCCGCTGGTTGCCAACCCCTGGCTTCGTAATTTACGTCTCACTTGAGTGTGACCTGGACTGTTGCATCTGAACAGTAGGGGGTGCCGTGCGCACGCAGATGCTGTTAGAGTTCCGTAGAGAGGTTTTGGTTTGCTGCAAGTCGGCTTGCAGGATTTACAACCGAGCTTGAGCGCTCCATCCTTTAACTTAGCTGCCCAAGATTTATCACTACTTTATTTTAGCCACTCAACGCCAAGCACTAACATGATTATTGAATGGTACTTTTTGTTTTTGCCTTCGTCCTATAATCCACAGCAGCAGAGAGGGCACTTGGAGCCGTTTTGCATCGCACAGCCTTCATTAGAACTCTGTGTTTGTGCTGTTGCTTGAACTGTGCATTAGCAGCCGAGTACATGCATTCCATTAATAACATCCATTAAGTTGTCTGGCATCGGAAGCTGAGCTTTAAAATTAAAGATTATTTTGCTTTTAATTTAATGGATAGTGTTCATGCTGCACTTGGAAAGAATTTTCTTTTTTCCCCCCTCCCCACCCTCCACTTTCCTATAAACCATTTGTCTCTGTTTAATTAAAGCCAAGCTGCATAGCTGATCTGAAATGAATGCGTCTTAGGAAAAATATGTTTGGCTGACCAAACGCAGCCCTCCTAGGTTTTATTTTAGACTTTTATTTTCTTCCCTTGCTGCAGTAGACTCTAGTGCTTGTGACTTCTTTTCCCCCATTTGTCAATCACACCACTGAAGTTCTGTCCAGCATCTTTTTTTCCAATTTCCCCAAAGAGAGGACAATCTGGCCATGCCCCAGCCATAATCTGTATTTTTGGCAGCCGCGAGTCACTGGGGTTCTGCCTGGAGTGTCACTGGCGCGCACAAACGGACCCAGATAAATCCTCGCTCATTCTATCTCTCCGCACCAGCGGTTTTCCTGGCTCCGAAATAAACCACCGCCTTTTTTAGGTTTGCAGTTTTTTTCCGTGTGGCTTTTATTTATTTATTCATTCATTCCCTTTTGGAGTGGCCAGGTCTTGGCAAGATTTAATGGCATGCTCTTTGCTATCGTGATTCCAGCTGCCAATGGATGGTGGAGTTAAAGCCTCAATCTGGGTTTATTGCTTGTGATTATTTTCTGGGGGAGATGGAACCGTGGGTTTATTATTAATTCAAAAGTTTCCGTGTTGCAGCACCTCCCTACTCAAACGAGTGTGTGTGTGAGAAGATCTCATTTCTTTTGGTGGCTCTTGAGCTAATGGGATAAATCCACATGTTTATGGCGGTGATATTTTATCCTTGGGACAACCACCATTGACTTCCCCAAAAAAGTGGTATCTATTTTGACTCAATAGGCTGGGATAATGGGCTAAGTCGACTTCACATCGGCATTTTAACTCTAAATACTTCTTGTTATGAGTGAAGCAGCCTAATAATAGCACCATCCAGTCGGAGTATATTTATTCTGGTAGTTTATTTTCATTTCCTTGAAGCCTAGATAATAAAAGTGAAGATCATAAGGTTGGAAACAAAAGTTTATAATTCTCTTACCATGTTAAAAATGATGGATTGCTCCTTTTATCAGCTCCCAGTTTTGAAAATATTTTTTTTTACTTTTCATGCCATCCAGAAAAGCTGGCCACAATTTGCAACTTTGTTCTAATTGCATGTGACTCACGGCATCTCTTGGGCCAAGAAGCAGCCCCTTTTAACAAATTTGCATCCGCAATGCGCGCGTAGTCGCCATTGGTACCGGGTCCAGTGCGCGCACCAGCGAGGGTGGGCAAGGCAGCCCCCCATGCCTGCCGTTCACAGCAGCTCTGGAAGGCGGCGCGAGCCAAAGAGAAAGGTCAATGGTGCTGTCTGCTCAGCAGAAACCAGCTGCCTTCTCGCCGCCTCCGATAGCCGTCCCGGATAATAAAACCCCGGTGTCATGGGACCCCAAGTAATTTTCTGCCGTTTAATTGAATTGCCGGGCCTGCAGAACAATAACAGGAGACAAATAACCTGCAGTCCCTTGGCGGCAGAGGGAAGAGCGAGATATGGCATCAATTAGATTTCTCTGGCTCGGGTTGTATTCCCTCCCCAAAAAACACGCACGCAAACACACACACACACCCCTGCTTCGATGTGTACGATCACACGCCTGCACGTGTGTGCGTACGTGCGTGTCATCACAGTAGCGTTGTGCGTCTGTCTGTGTACACGTGGGTGCATACGGGAGTGTACCTTTTTAAAGGTTGCTAGCTGCGTTTTTGTTGTGCTTTGAATTCATTTGGTTTGTGCTTGTTTATTGCTTGTGCGTTCCTTTTTGTTCCTCCTCCCCTGTTCCTACGATTAAAAACAGTTTGCAAATTGAACCGAGTGACCTTTAGCTATGATTAAAATGGGAGCAAACAGAACGTCACTTTTATCTGTTCCGTCATTGGTAAATGATTTGTTTTTTATTTATTTGCGTGAGATCCGTTTACAGTGAATGAATATGCATATGAGATAAAAGTGATTTTAATTAATCTTTAATAATGAAAATAACCAGCTGTTTCATATGATAATGCAAATAAATCTGGTGGCTCGATGAAAATTCAGACTTTGAGAATTTAAATGCAAAAACAAAAGCAATGTTTTGCCCTTTAATCTGCCTACTCGCATTTTGGTCCACATTAATCAATATGACACATTATCCAAAATTTTATTTTAAATGCAAAACAAAAACATGTCGCATCATAACGCACACAAAGAAAATAATGATTGTAGCCTCTCAATGGATGCGTTTTCTCATTTATGAACGTCCCTGAACGTAACATGAACGAGTGGTCTACCTTTTTACCGACGGGGTGTTAAACTTACCGTTTTTGTGTAGATCTGTGTATTTGTGTCCGCTATGAAATGGCTCGCTCATTCCTCTTGTCTTACTTATTGTGACAATGACCCATAATAAGAATGAGTAAAGGAATGAAGCCTCGCTAAATATGGGACGAGAACAGTTGCCTTAATTGGCCTGGGGGTCTCTGTATGATTTCCTGCAATAAACCTAAATTAATGTATGGCGTACCATCGCGCATTTTAATAATGCTGCATTCGTTCTTAATGCGAGGCGTGCTCACTCTTGACGTTTTTCTAAACGGCCTAACATTTGGACGTTTGATATTGTACAGAGGCATCTTCTATTCCTAGAGTTTGCTCGCTTAATGAAATATAAATACCGTCTTGTGTTTTTCAACCTTCCCTCCCATAAAAACTGGCGCTCGTATTAGAGGCTATCATTTGTCACATGACGCGTTTGAAATGGGTTTGAGCTTTTGTCTTCAAATTCGGAAGAGACGTGGGGCATAAAAGGAGAAAAGCCTGGATTAGGATTTGTTTGCGAAACCTGCTTAAATTGTATAGCCGAGACTTTTACAGTAAAGTACGCGGCCTGCTGTGGCATATTCCTTATTCAGCATTTCTCTCCTGTTTGTATTCCTCATCAGGTCATCTTCTTCAACGTGCAAATGTTGTTTTTCTTTTTCCAAAAATATAACCGTGAGGTGTAAAAATCTAAATTTGTACACTTTATTTCTCGACATCTGATATAATGCTGATTGTAATAATCCAATTACTCGTCTTTGTCACGTTCGAATTTGCTACAGTTATTTTATTAGCATTGGTAATGATAGCAAGGCCACCTGTGCTGAATTGGCATGTTTTCTGAGTGCCAAGTATTACCAGTAATTCTGACAGTGTTACTGTAAACACAGCTGTGAGCATATGCTCATTTGCGCGGAGCTCTCTGGTTTTCAAGGATAGGCCATTGTGTGGTCCTGATTTGGGAGCCGTGTCGTTCTGCAGGAAAGCCTCCTTGAGTCTCAAGACTCAATTTGTAACAAGGTGCAATAATTTTTAAAGAGTGTTTTGTATGTGGGAGAAAAGTAGGGTGAGCACTTGGGGAAAAAGAACTCGCCATGCATACAAGGGGATATCGCTCTTAAAGTCTACACGGACAGGTCCACAAAACCACTTGCTGTATACTGACATCTCCTAACCACCTCCAAGCCCAGCATGGATTTGGGCGTTCGAAAAAATCTGTGATTCACGTGGCATCCTTCCTACAGAGCACTGGATCACAGGCCTGCTCCACCACATCCCGGCTCTGTTGTATTCATTCCTATAAACTGGGCCAGCCTGAATTAAGCTACATTTTGTGCAGTCATTGGTGACCGGGCTGATAGCATCAACTCGCTGCACTTAAGAGCCTGGTTTAATCACGGGTGGCTGCTCGGATTCAAACTGAGCATCATCTCTCTGCAGCTGGCTCAATGTTCTGACCCGCATAGCATTAACCCTTCTTGTAACCATCCAGCCATGTCATAAATATAATCATTTGTTGATGGGTTTTTTGTAACAGAGCTTTATAAGACGATCAGCATGGACTTGCCTGTGGAGGAGAGGCTGTGCCATCTGCTGCAGGCGCTTTCCAGAGTAAGTGTCCGTGCCTTGTGTTGGGTGTGTGAGAGAGAATGAGTGTGCATGCGTTTGTGTGTGTGTACAGTGTCGTTGAGTGAGTGGGGTGTGTACATGTGTACTCCCTTTGTGTTGCATATGCATGCAGGTGTATTAATATGTGTATGTGGGTTTGTGTTTTGTCAGTGTTCCAACGTGCATACGTTTGTGCACACGTGTTTATGTATGCGTCTGTGAGTGTATGTTTGTATGTGTATCGGTATTTGGATGTGTGGTGGCATGCGTGTGTATGCACATGTGTTTGTGTGAGCTAGTGTGTCTTGTGTGTGGGGAGTGGTGGCGCAACGTTTAACGTGCTGCGTAGCAACCAAAGTTTTATTCCTGCTCACAGCCAACACTAGTGACGATTATCTGAACCGGTCCTGGGCCTCGCCAAGGTCGACTCGGCCTCAAATGAGTACCTGGTGTGGTGTGTAAACCTTGCCACTGGGGAGACAAAGGCGGTCGGGCATGGTGCTGGCACCCCTCCTCAAGTGTCTTGCCAGATTTCATAGGTGCTCGTGAACAGCACTTGCCCCAATAGTCTATTAAAGCTATGGGGGGGGGGGGGTCTTTGTTTTTTGTGTTTGAGCAGTGGTGTAGCGGTTATAGCCCTGCTCTATGAACTCGGCAGCCTCCATTAAATACCCGACCATAGCTAACCTCAGTTGTGTGTGATAGGAAACTGTCTCTGGACTTCTCCTAGTCTGGCTCAACCTAAAATTAGTGTCTGGTGTGGTGTGCAAAAAATAGAACAGGGGAGATGAAGGTGGTCAGTCTTTGTGCTTTCAATACATCCCCTTGTGTGTTGTGCTGACCTTAAAATGTGCTCACTAACAGCACTTGCTTCAACAGCCTGTAAAAGTGTATATGAGGGATCTCTGTCTTTTGTGTACGTGCCCTGTGTGCTGGATATAGATGTCTGGATTTTTGTCTCTTGAGTGAATTTATATGGTGCAAAATTGTGCCTACAAATGTATGTATGTATGTCCTTCTGTGTGTGTGTATATGGAGAGGGGCACTGCAGCATTTGGCGCGCTGCGCTACGATCACACTCACGGCCAAGACCAGTGACGATTATCTGAACCAGTTCTGTGGATTCCCAAGGTCGACTCGGCCTCAAATTAGTTATTGGTATGGTGTGTAATCATCGCCATGAGGGAGAAAAAGTGGCTGGGCGTGGTGCTGGCCACCCCACCCCACCTTTGTGTGCCATGCCGGTCTTCATAGGCGCTCGCTAACAACACTTGTTCTTAAACTCTGTTCAGACTAAATGGGGGGGGGTCTTTGTCTTTGTATGCGTTTTGTGAGTGTGTGTGCATATGTTTATGGGTGTGTACTGCAAGTTTGTACGTGTGGTGTCGGCATCTGTGCCGCACCGCCGGGCTCCCGTTAGTCCTGCTCCATCGCCCACCGCATGCGCAATCACAATCCTGGCGCTCACCCTCGTGTAACACAACACAATCGCGCAGTGCAATACAGCATGGCACATTATTTACATACAGTGTCAAAGTACAATCGTATTTGCACGTGGCATATTGAATTTTGATGTGGACACAGCAGTCATTTAAAACTGTCGATGCCATCTGTCTTAAACGGTTTGACCACATATTACATATTTGAAAACGTTTGCATCAAATATAATATGGGGAGCAGTGGTTTGTGCATTGCGTTCGAATGTAGTGGAGTGCACTTTTCCCTGTGTGTGACCCCCCCCCCCCCCCGCAGACATACCTGCAAAAGCTGAAACTGTCCGAGGCCGACGCTGAGGGCTTTGACTTTGCCGCTTTTGAAGACAAAGGTGAATATATGCATGGATTATAGCAGACGAATTGCAAGCACGTTTAATTTGGGGTGGGGGATCATTCAATCATTGCTATTTTTTTACGATGTGTGAGCCCATTGAGACCTTGATCAAACAAAGCAATATAGCAAACCTGTCTTGAGGTCAATAACAACAGTCTACAAACCTAATATAATACGAGAGCATCTAGAATTGATCAAAATGACACATTAACATTTAAATATAATTTTTGAGTTGAGTAAAATACATACAAAAACATTAGGTTTAAGCTATAGTTCGAACATACATTTTTGCATTTCACCTGATGTAGCCAGCCCATGATTTTACAGGATCGATAAAATGTATATCCCCTTGAGGGGGGAGTCAACAAGGGAAATAATGGCCTCCAGAATATGCATGTGGAATTTCCACCAAATGGCTTTGGCCTACAAATGGAGATGATCACTGCCCCCCCATTGTTCCCTTATAACAGGGAGACGGTTTGACTTTATGGCTTTTTTTATTTTATCACCAAATCTATCCCAATTGTGCTATCCGAGTCAATGGCACGATTGGGAATTATGACGCATGACTTTTAAATTGAGATTCTGCTCGTTAAAAGCTGCTCTGTAATTCAGCAGGAGAATAACTCAAAGACAAGAAACTTAGAAAAATGCATGAGTACACCCAGTCCTGTAAAAATCCACGAATGTCTGTCGATTTTAAAATAATATTATTTTATTTGGTAAACTTCTGTTTATTTTAAACAAGATATGATGCTTAAATGATGGTATTGTTTGCTCTAACTTAATTTTCGCAGTTCATCTAACGCGTGAAATTATTTGCAAATGTATGTACAAATAGGCATGTATATCCCCTTGATAGGCATGTGTTTGCACATGTGTGTAAATGTTTTATTAAGTTCTGTAACAAGCATCTATATAATTTATATATGGTTACATAGGCACAATTAATTATCTCCTAAATGCACTTACAGGTAATGTTCTCATTGTTGACTTGGGCAATGCCATTGGCAAACAATAACCTCTTGCAAATGATGTCAAGATTGTCATCCTCCATTTCACAACAGATGGTGCCCTTTGGTTCAATGTAGACGTATACACTTTACAAATACGGGTCTTGAGGTGGCTGGTTAGCTCCCAGTTCAGGACCATGAGCGGCATGGTTGAAAACCTGGGTTTGAATCCAGGCAGTCAGCCACTAGTGACTAAAACCACTTTTTTCAATGAAAGTATAATTATCAGTGACTACAAAAAAACCCACCATTAAATTCGAGTGTTTAGTTAATGTATCTTATTCTTGCTCTGTGAATAAAATATATGGTTTGATTGACATTCAACAAACACTCTTAACAGAAAATATAAAATGTGTGCTTCTGCTTATGAAGATGCGCTCACAGTAGTCTGCCTGTGACATCATCTGCCACGGCCGTTCTCTGATACAGGGTGATCCACTGCTCGCTGGAGAGTTCCAAATTAGACGTTTCTTCGTATCATGACATCAAATTGGAGATGAAAAATTCAAGTTGGCCCTGATGTGATTCGAGCCGTCGACTCTGCAAACTGTCCCAGTGGCAAGCAAAGCCGACTGCTGCAAGCGATAACCCAGCCTCAATATCCGTGCTTGGCGTGCCCCTCCAGTGCCGCTTCACCCCACGGGGTCGTGCTTCCGTGCCAGACCGTCTTGGGACTGCCATGGTTTCCATGGAAACAGGCCGCTTGATTGCTGCTAGGCAGCGCTTCGTGGCGGAGATTGGGGCTGTGAAAAACGTGTGGCAAATCACCACTAATTAACAACCTAGGTGCCACCTATTGTCGGCGCTTGCCTGGCTGACAGCGGAAACTTGGCATCTAATTTTCAGATCGTCATCAATATCATTAACTTGGCTATAATCGTTATAATTGGATACATCATTATTGTTCCTTGAATTGTTACTGTTAAATTCCCATTCATTTGGTGGTGGTGTTGTTGTTGGCTTCATCATTGTTCTTGTTTAAGTGTTATTTTTAATTGTTGTTGAAAATATTAACATTACACGTTGCTGGCAACATAGCAATATTGCACTTCAATTAATTTTGTTTAACTTAGGGTGGATTCACATTGCATCACTTAATTTACGTGACTTAACAGAATGGCCGCTTAAGCCTCCCATCACGGGGGTATAACGTTAACAACACTGTATTCGCTCACTCGGATGAACTTCGTAATGTGTACATGTACATTCACTGGAGCCGCAGCCCATCAGAGTTAGGGTGGAGTAAAGTGTTCGGAAATGTTTTGAATAACAATCAAGATTTTTAAGCAATCGTCACATGCCACGTGAACACAGCCTTAAAATTAAGCTAAGGTCCACTGTGGTGGTGCAAGTGCATATCACGTAATGTATTGCACGTGGCATTCACTTGAGTCAAATTCGGCATAAACCCACCCCGACTCCTGTGAAACGAGTTTCATTATTTGTTTTGCAAGGGAGATAGCGAAAACATCACATGAACAGCTTTTGTGGCTTCTACCACGTGTTATGATAACATTAATTTTTTTTAGTCAACTTGAAATGAATTAAACCTAATGTCGCTTTAGTCTATAGCTCGACAAAGAGTGATGAAAGTTGATTCTTGCTAAGTTATTTTTTTGATGTGTTTACTTTGAGCTCCTGAAAATAATTTTTATTCATCAACCCACCGTTATTTTAAAACGTATTGTTAATTCATTTATTTCTGTTGTGCCACGACTATTTACACCAGGGGAAGGGAAAAAAAAACTGAGTACATGTGGAAACCCACTTTCCATCCCTCCCGCTGAGCACTGGCAGTTTTTAAATATTTGTTCTCCTAGCGCTCAATTATAAAATGCAGATGCACAAGAACACAAGCGTTAATTGCAAACGTGGAATAAACACAATTATCTTTTACGCCTCGTGTTTTTCTGCGCGCGTTTGCGTGTGTTTGCGCTTTTACATTTGATGATCGTTCTGCCGCGGCTGCTCGGAGGAAATGCGACTTTTCTTCTGTGCTGCTACTGCCCATTTTTCATGCCAGACCCCAGTGCTCCCTGGCTTATGAGGCCCCATTCCAAATCGATAGCATAATTCTATGTGGGTCCCAGGGGAGTACAGATGCTCCTGTTTTTGAGACCGTATCATGGCGACTACCTCCACGTGCATTGTGATGCAGGGATGTAGCAAAAGCTGTGCAGTGGGAGAGGTGATCAGGATATTTCTAATTGTTGCCTTTGCAAAATTTGCATGGTGTCTACCCAGTAATGTCACCAAGTCTGAAGACTCTCAGGAGGTTCCTGCTTGGGATGTTTGGCTCATAATTATTTTGGTTTTGTGCAGAAGGAAGCTGAAATGTTTTGAGAAATCCCACTTGTGCAAAGGAATAACCATTCAAACGTCGTTATCCAGACAGCCTTGAGATAAACCTACTTGCTGTACTACCTCTTACAGCACCTTGTTGCTGTGCAAAGTTGATGTGCCACACATCTTGGCTCCTTATCTGTGTGATCCACCAGTCCTGCCTCTTAAGTCGCTGGATTACAGATGTGTGTTAAAATGTGCTGCTAATTAACCCTGTTTTTCCAATGTTGCCATTCTCCTAATTTTTGGTTGTATATGTAATTTAAGGTGGCGTCTATTTAAATTGTACAATGCCGTATTACAAAAAAAATAATTACCACAATCTAACGTTAATATCAGGAGGTGTTAAACCAATATCTTCAGATACCTAAGACGCCAGGTTTTTTTGTGATGCTAAATAAAGCAGAATGGTACGAGGCGCGATATTAACGGCGCTGTTCTCGTTGGCAGTTTAATAAAACGGAAATCGCGCTGAAAGCATCAAAATTATTCGCAGGCGTTCCGACGGTGGTGGAGAGGCGCGCCTGTTTAAACAACGGCGTGCAATCAGGCTGCCTGTCTTTGACGGGCTGTTAATATAAATGACGTTCTGTGCCGGTCGGGACAATGTGCTGAACTCCGACCTTTCCATTATCTGTCGTACCAGCCATGCAGTGCGTGAGCGAGGCTATTGGGGCCCTTAAGAAGGATGGGACGTTGCAGCGATGCACCGAACAGCCTAAAAGGTGAGATGAGAACTGACGCGCTGACTACAAAATGACGCCATTATAAAACAAGGAATGGCAACAACAAAAAATGTCGACCCTCTTGTTGTCTTCCTCTGTTATTTGCTTTTTGTGTGAAACACGCAGCCATTTGGATACTGAATGAGTCGCGGCAGTTTTCTTAAGGTGCTGCCAAACAAAAATATTACACCTTTGACGTTAATGTTGATTTGCTGGTGACGATTGGCATCTCTTGTGCTGGCAAGTGAATTGCTCCACAAAAACACTTTGCGTTACTGTACAATTGCTGCTGCCTATGACCAAATAACCTGGAATGCGCCCGGTCTCGTTAGATTTTGGAAACGAAGGCAGGGTTTGAGCTGGAATCGTGCTTGGATGAGTGGCCACGATGCATGCCAAGTTGTCGGAGGCAGCTTCGGGGCTGTACTTTATAGCGGTCAGCATAGGACCATGCAACAATGTTAATTTATGTACTGTAATTCTGCGCTTCGACATCTACGCGCCCTGCCTTTGCTAACCCTCACTGACCAGCGTGGTTAAGTACGGACGAATAACCCCCTTATGACCTCATGGCTTGGGGAAGCGTTCATCCAACAATAGCTTAACAAAGGGCGATACACTAAAACCTTGGATTGCGAGTAACTTGGTCTGCGAGTGTTTTGCAAGATGAGCAAAATTTTAAAATAAATATTAATTTGATAAACGAGCGAGGTCTTGCAATACGAGTAGTGTACGTATACGCTTTGTCTGCCGAGCATCACGTGATCACAACTGATATACGAGTGCTTTGGATTACAAACACGTTTCCGGAATGGATTATGCTCGCAATCCAAGGTTTTACTGTACATACATAATTTTTGCTCGATGATGAAATGTCGCTCGGTTGAGAACGTTACTTCAACTCCCAACCAGGATTGATTCGCTTCGTTGTGCGGCAGTGAAACGGATACAGCTTGGTTGAGGCTGCAGCTCTTGGTGTGAAGGCAACAGTTATTGTCCATGTGAGAGATTCGCCTCTACCATAGGAATGTGGAATATCCACCACTGACCCAGAACCATCGGTGGAGGAGAGCACACCACCTCATACTCATTTTGGCACTGTAACATAATAGCTGGGTGACTTGGTACAATAATCGGTTCAAGATTGAAGTCAAGTTGAGCATTGCCATAAAATACATCGATGCACTTTCGATATAGACGACTAAAATAATCCCGTATCAAGCCGTTGATGGAGATTGGTTGGTGGTAATATGACCCATGAATCATCCAAGCTTATGGGAGACCCAACAGCATGAATTGTTTTATGGTACATTTTTTATAATATGCTTATTACCACACTGCTTTGCTCGATGGCTACGAGATCTGAAATTCACATTTTTGTCCGATGGACATCGTGGTGCATCCCTGCAATCGAGTTCTTGTTGGATTATGTTCACACCATCACACAGGGCCATTGAGGTAGGCAGTATAGTAGGTAGTTGCCAATCTATTTTTGCACATATTACGTGTGTCATACCCTTGTGTGTGTTTTCCGTAGGGTATTATGGTTTACTCACAACAACAACAAACGCATCGATAAGGAATTGGGCTAAATAACCCAATGCGAACACCTCCTGAAAGAGATACTTGAGACTTGGTGAACCTTTCGCGGATACATTCAAAGCGATTATTATTTATGTATTAATGGAAAAGAGGAATGAATCTACACCCACTTACAGAACAACGTTATTCGCCTGCTTTGAATGGCAGTATTTTATTTTTTTACACCCCCCCCCCTTCATGGCAGACCATTCAAAAACGGTTCTGCCATGTCTATGAGGGACATCACACTTTATTGGATGATAAATTGTTGCAGATTGGAGTGGGGATTCTTTTTCATTGTGCCACACTTAAAAACCAGGCAACCTGGAAACCCCATTTCATTTCTTTCGGCAGGGGGAAAAAAAAAAGCGCCATTTAATATTCAAACCCTCGGCATTAATTATAATAATACTATTTAACAGACATTAGCATTTTGACAGTGCATTTAAAAAAAAGAGAAATTCGATTGCTCCTGCGTTGATTTATGCCTCATTAATATTAATGATTTCACTCTCCAATTTACCAACCGAGCAGTTGCTCATTTGTGTAAGTATCGTTGCGAAATTGGAAGGCAAAAGGGCAGCGTTGTCATAGATCGGAAATGAACTGTGGTGGCCGAGACGGTGTTTGTGAATCTCTCGGCATGACAGGGCCGGTTTTAAACGATCAAGAACAATGTCTGAAAGTTCTCAAGTGCACGCTTTCCCATTGAACGCACTGTGGGTGCAGTGTTCGTGTAAAGTGAGCTATTGAATGCTGACCTACACGCTTTATCTAATTTTGTGCTTGCCCGGTGCTCTCAAAGCATTTTCTCATTTGTTGGTTTAATAGGTGGCTCTCAATTTAATGACTTTTTCAACACGAATACAGCTATATGTTATAAATATTTATCAGAACATGTAATGAAGTGGGGGGGGGTATAGTGGCGGCGCAGTGCTTAGCATCCTTGCGTTGAGTGATATCTGAAACGGTCCTGAGCTTTTACTCCCTTCAGCTGACACTGTCAAGTATGATCAAACAACCCCCACGACTCACACGGGGTGGGGGGGGGGCTGTGTAAGTGTTCATCCAGCAGTGGATTGTAAAAGGCCTGTAATAGAAAGAGTATTTTAATCATTGTTACATACAATTTTTTTTTATTATTGGTGCTCTGAGATCCATTGTTTAAGGGTGCCTTTTGAATTTAATTTATTATGATGGCGGAGTGTTAATTAGCGACGCAGCACAATTATCATCTTCATGAACATTATCGTTGCATTACATCATCAGCCATTCATCCATTGCTGGATGAACTTCATCCTCCTGTACTACGGCTACCATCCACCTCATTGCCACGACTCCCTGAACATATCACTGCCTACTAACAATAAACAATAATCTGCATCTTCCAATTGTTTATTGTGATGCAGCCTCCTCATTGCCTTTTGAACTTTAGCAGCTTAACATTGCATCGTAGGGCTGTGTAGTATGCATTGTCTAGAATAATGATCTTGTTTGGCTGGCCGTGCATGTATATATATTTTTTTATACTTGGTGTAAAATTCACACCTTGCCATTGTTTCAGCTTGTGCTTTACCATATGTATGCATGTTGTGAGGAGGGCAAGTGTGAACATGTGTGTGTATATGTATGTAAGTCGACCTATGGTACCTGGGTCTGTCCCGTGACCTGCCTGCACATAACCTGGCACAAGTGCCATGGTGACGTCACCGCCACTTTGTGGCGAATGGCGGTTGTTGTATGTGGGGAGCGATAGTGCTGCGGTTTGCGCATTGCGCTATGAACCCAGCAACCGGAGTTGGATTCCTGCTGACGGCTACTAACACCAGTGACAATTATCTGAACTGGTCCTGGGCCTCCCCTAGGTCGACTCAGCCTCCAATGAGTCCCTGGTGCAGTGTGTAAACATGGTCACTGGGGAGACAAAGGCGGCCGGGCGCGGTGCTGGCCACCTGCTCCCTCGTGTGCTCTACCGGCCTTCATAGGTGCTCGCTAACAGCACTTGCCCCAACAGTATGTTGAGGCTATATGGGGTGTCTTTGTTTTATATGTATGTTTGAGAATGTGTGACGAGTGGTGGCATAGTGGATAGCGCAATTCGCTGTGAACCCAGTGACCTGAATTCCCGGCCACGGCTAACATCAGGAGTGAGTGATATCAAAATCGATCCTGGAACTCCCCTAGGTTGACTGAGTCTTAAATTAGTACCTGGTATGGTGTGTAAACGTCAGCAGGGGGGGAGGAGACAGGCATTGGGGTGTGAATCTGACCATACCACTTTATCGTGTGCCGTGCCGGCCTCAATAGGTGATCACTAACAGAATTTTCCCCAACAGTCTGTTAAATGTTTTCCGGGGGATCTTTGTATAAGAGTGCATATGTGTGTGTATGTATATATATGTGAGAGTGTTAGTAGTATTTTATTTCTCGTTTTATATTTTCGACATTTTTTCCCTTCACTTTTCTATTTTTATTGCAAACCCAAAGTTCACAATGAAATGAAACCCACAATTGTAAAAAAAAATATGATTCAAAGCCAATTGAAAAGTTTAATTTTATTTCCTTTTTTTATAACCATTCATCAATTTATTTCAACGGACCTAATTTAAAGTTTTTATGTTTTTCGGATGATGTTGTTTTAAAGCTATCCCATTTCCTCGTGACCACAATTGGGTGGCTGTAATTGGGAAAGAAATTTTTTCATGCAATAAAAACCGAGGAGCTTTAATTACTTAGTGTCTACAGCTTTAGTATTTCATCCGTACAATAGGGACTCCTTAGATGTGAAATACTATACATTCTCTAACAGTAACTACACACACGCACATAATTATGACACATATATAGTACATTTGTGCACACATACATATATACGCACACACGTGCAATATAGCTGCAATGTAATATTGATCGACCATGTAACGATGCATCAATTCAAGTCGTGCATGTAAGAATCTATTACTCGCAATTTATGTAAAAATAATCATTATAGTCCTTGTGTAAATCCACTGCTAGATGAAGGTCGTTTCGACGCTATTTCACCGTGATACTCAGTTCACTGTTGGTGAAGCGGGTATCCCAAGTTCAGGTATTATTCACCAGTGATATTATCCCTAACTGGGAATCTAGCCCAGGTCTCGGCGGGTTCATCGCACGGTATGCAAACCAATGCTGCGGCCACTCCCAATTTACATTGAAGCCAAAGGGACGTAACCAAAACGTAGAAAAGAGATGAAAAAAATTGAAGGCAATGCAAACGAGATGTTATAATTATTGCTCTGTAAAAAATAACATTTATTTAAAAATGCAATTGTGATAAAAATGCATTGCTGGCGTGGAGTGAATCATTACATTACTTAATATTATTACATTATCTATTCACTACCAGTCTCTGTGCATTTCCACGTTTGCACATGCTGTTAATGAGACCCAGATTGCAATCAAACTCGTTCCTCCAAATCCACCAGATTCGGTGATTGTACACATACTGTGATCATTGCTTGTGTTTCATAATGAAGTGACATGGAAATCATTTTATAGACAAGGAGTGGCTTTTTATAATGTTTTATTTGTACACAGTTGAATATTTATTCAATGGACACATTAACACTTGCATAGCTATTTGGGCGTTTAATATTTTCAACCCTCAACCTTAAAATTGGATTTTGGCCTGTATGGAAGAGGCTTACCGTACTTGTGCATGTGTTTTTGTGGGGAGTGGTAGTATTAGTGGTTAGCGCACTGTGCTACAAACCCAGTGACCCGGGTTTGATTCACGCTCACGGTCACCACCAGTGACGATTATCTGAACCGGTCCTCGACCTCCCCTAGGTCGACTCAGTCTCAAATGAGTATCCGGTGCGGTGTGTAAACATCACCACTAGGGAGACAAAGGCGGTCGGGCGTGGTGCTGGCCACCCACCCCTCGATTGCCGTGCCGGCCTTCATAGGTGCTCGCTAACAGCACTTGCCCCAACAGTCTAAGGCTACACATTATCTGTGTGTGTACACGCATTTGTGTATGTGGATAGTAGGCCATTGGCATAGCTGTTAAATCATTATGGAAATTCGATTGACCCAGGTTAGTTTTATAACGATTGATATGTGATCACAGCCTGGGCTTCTGAAGACTATTAAGCCTAACATGAGTACATGGTGTGCTTTATCAACATCAACACTTGGAGGGGGGACGAACGTGGCCGAGTGTTTGGTGCTTGCCAAACCGTGTACCGTGATTGCCTTCATAGGTACTCGCTAACTGCATTTGCCCTGCAGTCAATGGGCTCGCTGTAGTGGGCAGCAAAGTGGTCGCATAACACACGAAAAAATCTCCACATAATAGACTCACATTTTAATCCGTGAGCATCCAGAGCAGCTGCATCTATTGTGGGACCCTTTTAGGTAGACTCAGCCTCAAAGTAATTTACCTGGTGTCTTGTCAACACCGGTGATGAAGGGACTCGGGTTGGGTTTTGTGCTCATGGCCTCACAGCTTCTTGTAATCTGTTGACCACATCGGTGCTGACTAACACCCCCCCCCCACATCAGTCTCATCGAGCTCAAAGTTTGACCATTGTGCAGTGTGTCCTCAAAATACTGGGCTTGCAGAAGGGTGAAGAACTCCAGTACAGGATTTACATTTTATCAACAAAACCACTATTTCCATTTAGCCCATCTACAGAATATTTAGCACGTTTACAGATTAAAAGTGTAAAAAGCAAGATAAAAGACAAGTAAAAAGCACGCCACACAAAACCACGATCAATTGCTGCTGCAGTAGTGACTGCACAGGTACTAAAGCGGGACTGCCTGGCACGTGACGTGTCTGCGCAGCATGTGGACGCTGTGAACAACGCGTCGGTATTGCTTTATTTGTAAACTAACATTTTTGAGCTTCAGGATTGCTATTTTTTATTTTTAGAGCCGCCCCCCACACCCCCCCCTTCCAAAAAATATATATAATCCTGTAATGTATATGCAGCACGTTATTATCCTCCCCATTTATTTTAAAGGACACCCTATGTAAAAACATTTTTTGTCATACGCCATTGGCAGTAAGCATATGAACGAGACCCACGACATTCCCACAACATTCGTCAATAACACTGCCCTAAAACGGAAAGATATATTAGGTGACATATTGGACAATGGCCCGTTTTCATAGTGTGTACTTTTACTTTCTCACAGCAAAAACACTTGTGCAGATAATTTTTTTGGCATTTTAAAATTCAACTTGTATCCTTTATGCTCGAGTGCCTTGACAAGGTGACGACTTATTCACGCATGCACTTCACTGCGTTAGAATAATGTCACGTTGTTTGCAAAAAGCGTCGTCAAGGTGACCCTCTGAAAGGCTAACAAATACCGCTAAGGGCCTGATGAATTTCTCTATTGCATTGGCAGTCCAGGACGGCCCAAATTTTATGCACCATTTAAGGCTTCAATTCGAATGGGATGACCTGTGTTTGATTCATTTTTTCCCCCACCCGAAAAAAAATGGCGCAAGTCAGATGGAGGTTGCGCATTTTGTTTCGTTCGCTGCACAACGCACTTGACCTGTCACCGCCGCACGCAAATTTGTCCTCAAGTATAGATTCGTGAATAATGCAACCTTGGAGCATTTCGCGAGAGAGGGCTCCAAACATTTGTTTTATGTTTTGAGATGCGCTTGGAGAGGAAAATAATAATAAAAATGCCGCAACAAAGGTCTGCTTGTAATATCTGTGCGCATCATGACCAAGGCCGCTGTAAGATTTGGCAACGTAAGTAATGTGCGGTCACATTTTGTGCGATGTGACAAATCTTTGGCAAGCTCTGTATTACAGTCATTAACTCCCTCGCCCATACCACCACCGCACTCTTGCAGAACACTGGCAAGACGTTTAATTTATCGCAGGGGAGCCTGTACTTATTTTTCCTAAACGCGATTCATAACCGACTGCAGCAGAATGATGCATCACCACGTTGCTTTTGGCTTGCGTTGTCATTAACGTCGTTATTTTAAAGCCCGGTTACCTTGAGGGTTTTTTGTGTTTCGGCAAGAATTGTAAACGGCTATTGTTGCGGCAGCTGGAAGAATGCGGTGATTGCTAGGTCGGTGAATGGGTTAACCTTCACCCTGTCGTGTGCCCATTCTTTGTGCCGGTCTCAGCAGCTTAGACAATCTCCGATAAATACTTTATCCATCATCATCACTTGTGCCTGTTTTTTTTCTTCATTGCCTGCACAATTATTCATTAATTGGAAATATGTTAAGTGCCCTACTATTTATGACAGGATTTAATTGACTAAGTTCATTAGAAGCGTGAAATATAATTGGATTCTCACAAAACACAGTTGCTTGTGTGTTTTTTTGTTTTGTTTTTCATATTTTACTTGAAGTGGATTTGAATGGAGGCGGTAATGTGTTTGCACAAGAAGCCTCGCCTTTGTTCCTCGTTTCGATTTTAGTGCTCTCTTTGCCACTGGGCTAACTTAACATTGATTAGTAATGTTCATCTTCAAAACGAGCAAAAATCAAACCCTCCACATCTACTGTCCAATCATGGCTTTTAAGTGGAGCAGCGCATGCAAGCCATTTGCACCAACACAGTTAACCCTTTTTCCACCCCAGCCACACAAAGCCATTTTCCACGTAACTTTAAAACTTCGGCTGCGCACTACCCATTTAACACGCTGACAATTGCTACCCAGCGTTCATTTCAGTCCAACTCATAATGAGAGAGGAAGTTCAATCCACACACCTTTTCTTTGCTTTTTTTCGATTACCTACATATACAGACAGGTGCCTTCTTTCTTTTGGGGGCGTGATGCAGCACAGAGTGGGGTTAAACTCAATCCGAACCCAGCTTCCCTTCATGTTATTGCTTGTCCTTATTCACTCTGCTGTCCTCGCTTGCGATATGAGCAGGCCCTATACGTTATTGAAAAAATATTGGCCGGATTAGACCTAATGCCGTTTTTCTTCACCCGCGCCAAAGCCACGGCTGTGAAAAACAGCGGAAATGCAGCCTGCCGCACCAGGTGATTTATGTTCTCCAGGGAACTGGCTGAGTTTTATGGAGCCTGTATATTAACCCTTTAGGAGTGCGCGTCCCTGTGCCATCTACAGCCGCTCCGTCCCACTCGCTCAACCGAGCGTGGGCTCGTTTTGACCCGATGCTGAGCCCTGTTCTTCGGCAAGCGAAGGTCGATAGCTGCCCGCCGGGAGGGACGTCGAATGAGAGACGTGATTAAGGCCACAAGCTCGCACCCCAGAATGCAAAATCGCACGGGATGGCGACAGAAAAATAACACGATGTAAAATGTTTTGACGAACGCGCCTTCCGCGAGCTGGGGATGTGTTTGGGCCGCGGCGAGCTTTGGGTGGCGTGGACCGGCTTGTCCCTCGCCACTGCCAAAAGATTAAATTCACGGAGCACAGGATGGAAATCTGTCTCGGAGGTCAGTTCGGAGCTGAGTAAATGTTGTTTGCCGAAGCTTTAATCCGTTTTCGCCGCGTTCCCGCGAGGAAAGTGAAGAGCCTACAGAGCTTTGTGCAGAGGATTTCACTTTAATACCAAGTTGTCTTTCTCGTACAATTTATAAGCACACAATTCCTCCAGGAGAGGGAGATTTATTAGAAGTTGGATTCTTTTCGTGGGAAAGGTAACAAAAGTAGTGAGATGAGGCATCGGTGGAATTGCTTGCCTGCTAGCTGCGCAATAGTGCTTTTGTGAAAGGTGCTGCGTAGGTGTGCGAGTGTGTGTACCAGCGTGTGAAGTGTACGGCCTGCTGTGTATCCTGACAGAGCGGGCTGTGGAGTCGTCAGCTGCCTGTTACGGTCAATTTAAACGTGATTGGTTGTGAGTAGGGCACCATTAAAACATGCTTTTGGGTGCTGGGAGTTGGAACGGCAATAAAACAAATAAATGAACTCTCTCACTCAAGCCTCAACATTTACAGACAAAATCAAAGCTCCACACGTTTAGCTCTATATACCAAAGGGGGAAGTGCTGTCAGTGAGCGCCTATTAAGACTGGCAAGACACTAGGGGGCGGTGTGGCCAGAACCACAAATGCCCAGCAACTGTTAAATCCCCAATATGTAGCAGGTACTCATTTAAGGTGGTGTTCACCTAAAGAAAAGGCCATTGTGTTAATAATGTTGTTCATCATGGCCAGGAACTGGACCTGAGCTGACATGCTTGTAACACAGCGCGTGAGATGCTCTAAACTCCACTCACACATGAAATGTTGCACAATAAAATCGCATTCACAGGAAAAA
The DNA here is from genome assembly GCF_965212315.1 of Lampetra planeri. Taxonomy (NCBI): domain Eukaryota; kingdom Metazoa; phylum Chordata; class Hyperoartia; order Petromyzontiformes; family Petromyzontidae; genus Lampetra; species Lampetra planeri. The sequence goes on from NC_136126.1 coordinate 8,995,416, forward strand.
ACCCCAGTAAAATCAGTATCTGTATACACGGGCGTCCAAATTCCAGCAGTAAGTAGCACGATGGGACAATGTTGTTTGGAATGAGTTGTTGCTCCGATAAGATGTAAAAAGGGAGAGCAGTAGTGTGTGGGTGGGTGCTAGGGAGGAGGAGAAGAAAAGAAATCACAATAAGAGATGAAAACATTGATTTGGACTGCTTAGAAAACTCCCGTGTAAGTTATGTACGCACCAGAGCACAATCAATAGCGTACCAATTACGGCCATCGAAAAAATAACTGCTGCTTTGGCATTTACTCATGTGCGTCTGATGGAGTGTGCCTCTGTATTGGCTGCAGGAATCCTGAGCAGAAGGAATACAACTTTGGCAAGCATTCTAGCCAGCGGGGCCAATTCCTGTTAAAACAGAGCTTTCGATAAACTAATGCAATCCACCCATGGGCAAGCTTTTAAAATCTTCCCCAAGTATATATTTTTTATACAAAAATGTGTCTCGGAGCAACAAGCTTTGGGGGAGGCGTGGGGGCCAGACTCGGAATTGGAAATTGCGAATTCACAAGTGTCTTGGTCTTGTATGGTTAATAATTAAGCCGTAAGTGCCAATAACGGCTAATGATTTTTTCATTTTCCCCGCAGCGTGCCTCTCACTCCCAAGGCGGAGAAGAAGATGTCTGTGGTCTTAGGAGACATAACCAGGTGAGCCATGCAGCCGTGCTTTTGGGGGGAAAAAACATGATTTTTGGAAATTGTGCAACAGCGTGTGAATCTTACTCATGCAATGCATTGTTCACAAAAGCAGTTGTCCAACGCATAACCGTATCTATTGAACTAAAATCAAGAAGGCTGATATCAGTCTGGTCTCATAGGCTGACCGTAATAAGGAGGCATTCCAATCTAATGAGCAAGCATCTGCTTTGGAGTTGAACTGAATCACATGAGCTTGTAAAAGTTTTCTTTCATGATGTTCTTCACTATTATGAAAATTATAATGTTGACCTCGTGATGCAAACCACATTGTTTCGGCCATCAATCTGCAGACAGGTCCATGCTTTGCGGATTAACTTAAAATACCTACGATAATCACCCAGGAATGTCTGTCCTTAACGCTCGTGACGTCACCACATTGACCAGCCCCCCTCATTAATATTCATGAGCAGGTGACATCCTCCAAATGGACACCCCCCACCCCTCATTAATAATCATGAGCGGGTGACATCACTCAATATGGATTACTCCCCCCCTCACTAATTATGCGCAAGTGACGTCACTCCACATCGAACAGCCCCCCTCATTAATAATCATGAGCAGGTGACGTCCTCCAAATGGACACCCCCCCCCCCCCCCCATTATTATTACCTACTATAATGAGTCTGCAACGCTCGTGACGTCACTCCACGTCGACCAGCCCCCTCATTAATAATCATGAACGGGTAATGTCTGCCACATGGACCCCCCCCCCCCCCCCCCAATTCATAAGCGGCTGACGTCACTCCACATTGGGGGCCGAGGCGCCTCCTCCCCCCTCCTCGGCGTCAACTCACAACCCTCACTACAAAGGCAGAACCCTCACGTCACGTGATCTCCGTCACGCTATTGAGACATCGAAGTAAAAAGGACGTCGTGACGAACAAGGGATTATAACCTTAGAATGAAATAGGTCTGTGTCACCGCGCCCTTACAAATTGCACACGAATTAATGCAATGACTATCACGTCGCGGTCTGCTTTTCACTTGCAAGTTTCAGATTTACTGCAATACCACTCGTCCTTGGACCTATTAATCAACAAAACACATCGCATGTAAACACATATTGTGACGTGTGGTATTTAAATACCTAAAATGTAACACATTTTGCTAACACTGAATACACATTGGTTTATTGGTATTACGTGTATGCTTGTTTAACCAGGAAAGTCTCACTGACTCTCAAGACTCTTTTTCAAGAGGGTCCTGCCATGTTTTCACAGTAGGGGGCCGATGTTGCTCTGTGTAATCCCAATAAAAAATAATGAAAGAAAATGTCACGAGTTCCTATAAACCGCAACTCATTTTGATCTGTCATGTATCCAAGTTACCATACAGAGCAGATGACTCGAAGAAACAACCCCAGAAATTAATTGTTCTGATATATACTTGAGTTGTTATGTTTAGGCTGTCTGACATGAGTTTGACGATTTGTTAATGGATCAAAATCCGAGTATCACAGAAGCAATGTAGTGACATAATTTCAGTGCCGTTGCATTAATGATAATAATATATTGGACTTATGCACGGAGTTCAGTGGAGCATTGCTGACTAACTTTAAAAGTATAATTTTCTCCGTAACAAAATGTTAAACTTGTCTAACAAACTGGGATACACAACCCAGGTCTGCATCTGTGAAGTAAGAGCTGTTTTAGGCTGCATCTTACCTTAACTGGGTGCCACGGTGATGAGATGGTGACTACCTCGCCTGGTATACAGGAAGTTGTGGATTTGACCCCGACCCTGACTCATGTATATTTGTAGTTTGCATGTTCTCCCCGTGGTCTCGTGGATGTTTCTCCAGGTCCTCCGGTTTTTCCCTCCACATTTAGAAACATGCGTTTAGAGTATTTGGCTGCTAGAGATTTCCACGTGATTAGACACTTAATTGCGGTATCATTTGTGGACTGGTCGCTTCTAAAAAATACCTATGTCGCTTAGTGGGCCTCACCTGATAAAATGAAAAATAGTTTAAAACCCGATTGGCTTTTCAGTGCGTGAATTGCATTCCTCAAGATAACACCGATTTGGTTGTTCGACATTGCCAGGTTGTCAATACCTCTCCGATAAAGACAAGTTTTTTTGCACTAAAGGCCATTGCTCTTACATACATTGTAACAGTACCAGTGAGTTTCAACGTTTCCTTGAGTGGAAAAAAAATCTAATTCTTAAATATTAAAGTAAATGGCTGGCTTAGGCATGTAAGCCTCAGACTCTGGGTTCTTGCCCAAGGGCTGACAAGGTGTGAAACAAATAAACAAATTATGATGAATGTAGCCTCTGTGAGGGGGTTGGGAGGGGGGTGGATTTGGGGTGACATCACCACGCAGAGCCCAGTTCAATGCTGTGGGATGAGGGTTAAAGTCATCCTGCAGGTATGTGTGGTGACGCCATCACCTACCGCACTCGTGAACTTGCCCCAGCCAGGAATCCAGCCACGTATCCATCCAGCAATACTTAATTTTTCTAATATAGTATGATATGACGTATATGAATGATAGCAATGCTCACGCATTTATGCAGGATACACAGCCAGGATGGAGGGTTGTTGGGTGGGGGTAGGCGTGATATCAGCGCGACGCACGGATCTGGCTCGCGGGTGATATCATCACAACTGCCAGGAATCCAGTCAGGCAGGCAGGAATCCAGACGGCAAAGCATTTTTTTCTAATATAATGTGAATTCAATACGTTTAATTCTCCCCTGCAGTACATGAAATAAAATTAAATAATAAAGTCTCTATTTTTGTAGACAACCACTGTTGGCTTCCCAAAAAGTGCTCCTTAATTTATTCATCCCAGAGAAACGATCGGGGCGAGTTGAACCCCGACCGGCATTTGTACTTGCAACTCTCTGATTCTGAGGCGGGTGCACTTACCAAAGCGCAAAGTGTCTTCCTATTGGGAGAGCTCTCCCTGCCATGGGATTTCTGAATTTCCACCATAGATTCAGGACATTCAACAGAAGTGAGGGACACCCAACACCGCATTGAGCAGAGACATTGACCATCATTTATTGGGGATTGGCTCCCTGTTCAATTTTCAATCTCTCCTGTCTGCAGAATAATTTAGCATGAATGAAAGCGGGCACTGCATCTGGCTCACAGCATTAGACATTGCACACATCACGTCATCCGTGAAGGCATTTCCATGCTGGCTTCCCGTGTCACATGCCAAGCACTAATATTGCCCGTAATTGATGCGGTGCACAGCGGTGAGGGCTCGTTAAGGGAATAATAAACGGGGCTACAAGGGGGCCGCTTGTGTGAACTGCCCGCCGTTCTTTTATGGGATGCTAAACGATTGTCTTCCGATCCCATAAAGCAGAGCGTCCTTGCCAATGATTAAGGGAACGTCTAATGCACTGCCAGGGCTGAATAAGGACAATTTATATTTTCACTTTGGAATTGCCATAAGTAATTATATGGTGCTGACTTTTATTAATCTGTCCATATTGTAATTAAAACGCACGTGTAGAAAGAGGCTGGTAGTTTCAGCCCAGGCACCAATAACTGCACAAAAACCTCGTGCTAAATTTGGTTTCCCATTTTAAATTGGAAAATTCCAGCTTTGAGAATATAAAAAAATAGCTCCCCTACCATGCAATGGACAGCTCTATCGCATTGGTCTGGGGAAAGCACAGCACCCATTGTGTGGGTAAGATACGATTGAAGGGACCTCAAAACTTGTTCTGTCATTACCTTCCAGAAGCCATTCTCTTTATCAAGTCCTGATGCACGGCTTACTGGGAGAGTTAGAAATGGAGAATTGCACGGGGCTTGGGGCAGATCATGGAGGACAGCTTATGTGTTACGAGTTAACAGATCAGGTTGACGGTCAGATGCACTACCGACACAACAATTTTTATCCCCTGTTCAGCCCATATACTGTAATGGAAAATTATGCTGGTAGGAACCTCCTGGTTACACCAGCCCACAGAGGATTATTGTGTCCGTCGTGGAGAGAGGGGCTGGGTGGGGAGGGTGGGGCTGGGTGGGGAGGGGCTGGATGGGGAGGGTGGGGAGGGGCTGGGTGGGGAGGGTGGGGCTGGGTGGGGGGTGGGAGGGGTGAGGCTGGGTGGGGAGGGGCTGGTCACCCCGTGGTGCCCTTATAAAACTCAACGTTTAACCTACTCACGCCGGCTTGTGCCCGCCCTCACAGTCGGCCATATTTGCGGAATACACCACGCCGCCGTTGACCCTGGCCATTGACCGAGCAACCCAACGTTCCTACCAGCTCCCTCCGCAGGAATGTGTTATTTGTGATCACCTATTCAGGGACTCGCTCACAGCATAGTACAGGAGAGTTGGGTGTGGCTAGCACCATGCCTGTTCGCCTTTGTCTCCCTACTGCTGTTGTGTTACACACTCCACTACTAATTTTAAGGCTGAATTGACTTAGAGGAGGCCCATGGAGAGGCCCAAGACCAGGTCAGATATTCCCCACCAATGTTAGCCATGATCGGGAATCGAACTCGGGATGCTCAGTTCATAGTGTAGTATGTTAACCACTGCTCTACCTCTCCCACGCAATACGTGCAAATACACAACAATACATAAAACGCGTACACGTACAATCACGTGTGTGCCCATCGTGCCTGTTCGTGCGCGTGTGCACTAGTGCGCGGGGGGCACATATGGTGCGACAGACTCGCAGGGGGGGGGGTGGGCGGGGTGGGCGGATGGCCGAGCGGGCGAGTGTGAATGAGTGTTGCTGCTGCTGTGCTTTGCCGTGGGCAGGCTGACGAGCGAGGATGCCGCGTGGGAACAGCTCGTCGCAGAGTACCAGGGCCGCGCCGAGGAGACCTCCAGGTGAGCCCTGCACACGACAGCTCGCCACCCCTCCCACCGCCCCCGCACACCCCCCCCCCTGCCCGTTGCAGAACGCCTTTCTCCCCGAGCCTCCCCCTCTGCCGCCCGTTGTCTCCCAGAGTCCCCTTCAGCCCTTGCCATCTGCCCAACGTCTGTGCAACACTCGTGCTAAGCCGGCATCGTGTTTTACAGTTTTAGTTTCTGCGATGAGAAAAAAACATCATCTTGTGACACTAACGTGGAACGGCCCCTGTGTGAATAGCAGGAAGATGACCCCGTTATTGTAAGAGCTGCTGGTTTGCTGTGATGTAGCAAAATGCGTGTGCATACTCAGTCTTACAGACACGTCAATGATGTAACGGATATAGCAATATAGCAATTGGCGGTTTAATATATTTGTTTAAAGAGTGTGTTTGCACATAGTTTGGCACTTTAGCTTTTTATTCGCTTTGTTTTCAACTGTGTATACATTTGGCATCAGCTATAGATGTTTTATATTTAAACGCATTGTCATAAATTAATTAATAGTTTTTCGCTTCTATTTTCGATAATAGTATATTACAACTCTACGTCAGTGTACTCCTTTGTACATATTACACGCTGGTCAGTGGGGGCTGGCCGAGAATGAAACTCATGTGGTAGTGCATTGCACAGACCACTCCTCGAATGCTCTACCCCCTATTTCTTCTGACGTCACCGCCACTCCGGCCAATTCCATAACGTCACTTATTACCATCTCATGCACTCGCACGGATAACAAATATGCCCACTTTTATTGAATTACTTAAAACGCTACCGATCTACAGCACAATTATAGCATATAGTTTGCTATGAGCACTGCACCTGTCAGATGAAAATGGTACAACCTGGGACATCTGTTTGAGAATAGCCAGGGTTGAGAAGTTGTCAGGATCCTGGAGATATCTTTTCTCTTAAGAACTGGGGAACCACAACTCCAGACTTGTTACCATATTATTTCACAGATGTGGTGCTCGTACAAAACGATTTGTTAAAAAAAAATTTTTTACGTGAATATGATTGTTTTTATTCATTGTCTGTGCAAGTATATGAGATAGGAGAATAGATTCTGACAGTTTGGATTTGGTGCTGGTGGTGGCAGTGACATTGTAAAACAATATACAGTAAAACCTTGGATTGCGAGCATAATTCGTTCCGGAAACGTGCTTGTAATCCAAAGCACTCGTATATCAAAGCGAATTTCCCCATAAGAAATAATGGGAACTCGGATGATTCGTTCCACAACCCAAAAATATTCATATAAAAATGATTAGTACAAAATACCTTTTTATATTTGTATTATTTAAATTGAATATAAAGTACTCAAATTTATTAATTACATTTAATCGTGGCTGGTGTGAGGGAGACGAGAGAGAGGAGGAGAGGGCCATTGTTGCAGTACAGTTACTAAAGAACAGTCACTACACTTGGACACAAAAATAAAAAAAATGCTTTACGCACACACACGTGGTCACAACACTACAGTAAACAGTCTACGCTCGCACGGATGTTGACTATACGAGTGAGGCACGCCGACTGAGACCGAGCATGGGAGACGATTACCCACAATCCCGCAGCGAGAGAGAGAAGAACCATCGGCTCAGTTGTGATCACGTGACGCTCGGCAGACAAAGCGTATACTGTACGTACTACTCGTATTGCAAGACCTCGCTCGTTTATCAAGTTAAAATTTATCAAGAAAATGTTTCTCGTCTTGCAAAACACTCGCAGACCAAGTTATTTGCAATCTAAGGTTTTACTGTAGAATTTTTAAAGTAGTCTAAAATCATTTTTTTTGTGTTGAACGTGTAAGTAGGTAAATGACATTCGTTATACTATTTTAACGTCGGTTGAGTTAATAAGTCTGACAAGAGTGGCCTTGGATAAATGGCACAAATAAAAACAAACAGAAGAATATAAGGAGTGAAATTGGAATAAATCAGTGCCAAAAAAAGGTAGGGAACAAAAACAAAAGTGTATAGCACACTGTAAAAATAACAAGTGCCTGGGATATCAGTGCTGATATTTCATACTTTAATGTTGATGGCTTTAACTCAAAATTCAAGATGCTCAGGGCTGTTAATTTGCATACTTATGGCTAAATTAACACCTTTATAAAATGGACTAAAGTAATCACCTAAGGAGGGTTGTTAAAATCTTTTCTTTTCCATTACCGGTAACCACATGCAAAAAAAAACCATTAAAGAAAACGATTACCAGTTTGCCACATGTATAGAAAAATATCGAGAACAATGAACCTAAATTTTTTCCGTTTTAACTGAGAAAGAAAGAAAATAGCCACGGGGTAATGACCAGCACACTGCACTCGCAATCCAGAGCTCGCAATGGCTATTGTCACAGATGCTGGGTTGAACTTGGTGAGCTGGAACACCTGAGCAATGGCAACCTCCTCGGTGGTTACCAGACAGTCTTTGTGGCTCAAGGGCATGAAGGGTTCCCTATGTCATTGAAGGCCCTCCCGTACACAACTCCAGGTGGAAGGAAAGTTGCTGTTCAGAAAAGTGGCACACGCCACGTTGGAACAGCATAAGGGAAAAAAAAGCGGAATGAAGAGATGCTTATCGGTCCCAACAAGCGTCCTTTTCGGTCCCTTCGGGGTAATGGAAACAACGCTGCTGGCAGATCCCAGAAGCGCAAGTCGGATGCAGTAGGCTGCCTGGAAGACTGGGAAGGCCCACAGGGGGAAGAGGCCCGAGAAAGTGGCCGCTCTTCCCGTGGGTGGAGGCGACAAGAGATTCCAGCCCGCCTCCCTCGAGACATCCCAGCCCGCCTCCCTCAAGTAATGAAGTGTGGGGGGCGGGGGCGGGGGCAGGGGGCGGCGAGTGCCGGCTGGTCCTGGCACCCAACAGACTGATGCAGTTTGCCGCAGTCTGGGAGAGGACCACTCGGGAGGAGTGGGTCTCGGAGTATAATCAGGCTTTGATACGGGCTGGAATTCTCCACATCCGTCCCAGAGCCTGTCTGGGTAGAATCGCAACTTCCGCTGCACCCAAGCATAAAAGGGGAGATTTATTAGCAGAGATGTCGACACTCCTGGAGATAGGGGCCTATAAGGGAAGTCTCGATGGGGAAGCAGGATTTGGGAATCTACTCATGATTCTTTATGGTCCCCAAACCATGTGGGGGTTTACAGAGCCATCCTGGATCTCAGCAGGTTCAAAAGATTGATCATATCGCCGTTTCAAACTCGATTATTGTTTGCATCGATCGAGCGCAAACGCATTCGAGCTACGTGACTGGATGGAATCGGTGGACTTGGAAGACGCATCTGCACGTGAAGATCTTCAAAAGCAACCGCAAATTCTAGCGGTTCAGTGTCACAGGGAGATGTGTGGCATTTCAGGTTCTTCCGTCCGGACTCTCATCTCTGCCCACCTATGAAAGGACGGCATCAACATGTAACCCGTACTTAGACGACCTCTTAATAGGAGTGGGGTCCGAGGAGGTCATCGGAAGATCCGTGCCCAAAACGGCACGGACCTTGCAGGAGCACAGATTCGCTTTGAACGGCCCAAAGCACGGTCTACGACCGGCAGTGAGGTTGAAACGTGGGGGTTGTGATCGACATGACCATGGCAAGGGTTTTTCCTACAGGAATAGTCTTCATTTGTGTACAGTTAGAGGTGTGTTTGGTGGCCAACTATGGAAACTGGGTTCAACGTAATTATTAATACCCTGTTTTTAATGTCATATTCTGGTTTCCACGCATGTAAATTTCGGTCTTTTTCATCCATATAGCTATAACTCGATGTCTGTTTTCCGAATTTGACATTAGAACTGAACTATAGACCGGCTTGTCTGTCTGATTATTATCCACTGACACACTTCTATCAGAATCTGGGAATGCAGTGTGCAAATTTGTCAATAAAAACTGCTTCTTTCAGAAAGAAAGTTTGAAAAATTGGTTGGATAGGAAGAAAAAAAAGCACTTGCCTCCTTGAAGAAATATTATCCGACCCAACAAGAACACACACATGCTTAATTATTTGAATGAGCACAATCAATGAAAAATTAGGCAACATTTTGTTATTAAATTGTATCCGAATTTGTCTTCTAATTGGAAATCGTGGAGTACGAGGTCTGACGTGATTCGCTCTCCCCCCTCGCAATTCAATGCATTTACACGATGCGGGGTCCACGATTGCGTTCAAGAATCAATGCTACGACAAGGTGTACTGCAGCACCTCTCTAGTGGCTGCAGGGGTCACGTGAACCAATGACACCAAATTTGAAACGGCCAGTTCATAACATGCATAATTTTGTGCATCTGTCATGAGCATAACAATCGATTTAATGTTTGGATCCCTTGCGCACTGCTACTGCATACGCAACGTCCATCAATCTGGCCACGGCATCCCCTTGTCTCTCGGTGTCTGCACACCTGTGTACACCTGCCCAACATTTAAAACGCCACCCATCTACAGCACAAAAAAGCACTCAATTTCGTCAGCGTCGTCCCTGATATCCGACATCGGTTTGTGTCAACGCGTGCAAGTGACAGCGAGCATCAAGATGCGCTATCTTTGAAAAAAAATTGCGCGACATCGTAACTAACATATGTTTGGATAATTGACTCATCACGGGCACAGAGTGTCTGCCGTCAGCCGAGCAATTAACGTCGCACGTTGGGACAAGCGGTCCTTCCCCATCGCGACGGGTCGACTGCTCCGCTGACGGAACGCAGCGGCGGGCGACTTTGTTGCATCTGCTTGTGCCCGGGGTGCTTGTGTGGGGCAGCGTCTTTAATTACACGCCTCCTGAGCACGCTGTGTGCCGAGCCAACGTGAAAAATTAGCGACCGTTCCGCCAGCAGCGGCGGCAGTAACAGCTGGAGGAGCGGAGAAAACTAAACCAAAATTAAACTCCTTGTATTGTCAACGAAATGCAAACTGCTCGCTGGCAGTCTAAAAAGCCATGGAGTCATCCTTTTTTTTCCCACCAACTCTGTGTAGTTTGAGTTGTGTCAATTAACTCAACGATGTTTTTTTCCACAAGGCAGCTACACTTCTTGAACGAGACTACAATGATTTACATTAAGTGAGGTTTTGTGGGAAGTCAACAGTGACGATCTCATGATTAGCATGTCCCTGCCCTCCTGCATTTGTAACAGGTTCCGGAGACACTTGTAGAGGTAACTTCTTTATTACAATACAACACTCCAACAGTCCAACAGTCCAACAGTCCAACAGTCCTGATACTCTGTTACAGCCTAGGTACACAGCCTAGCTACACAGCCTAGATACTCTACTCTGGCTACGCTCCGGAACTCGCCCTCACAAGGTCGTAGAGTCGGGAGTTCCAGAGTCCCAGCGCTGGCTCTCACAGCATCCCCGGGTCTTCAGATGGCTGGTCGTGGGTCTTGGGTCTTGAGTTACAACTGGGCCTCGATCGTCCAGGGAGCTCTCCTTTTATGCCTGGTACAACGAGGGGTGGGGCCGTGTGCGCCCCCAGATATCCCACAGAGCACACACAGCCCCCCCCTTTGGCGGCGCCAAGGGGATTAAGCGTCTGGACCCCCTGGGAACTCAACGCCTGGCGCCCAGAGGCTTAGCGTCTGGACCCACCTGGGAACCCAGAGCCCCCAGCAGCCCCTCCCTTCTTATGTCACTACATTACCCCCCTCTACGTAGCCTCCAGCCGACCCGGCTGTCAAAAAAAAATACAATTGTACAAGAAATTATTTGTTAACCATCAGAATGAGTGTGTGACAAATCAAGAAAAAAAAATGAGAAGAAAGCGCCTCTCCCCCTCCTGTGGTCACCGATGCAGAACAACACTGTATAAACACATATATGCAGGATGAACGCACGCCCCAATCGCCCACTATACATGATGGAAAAGTGAGTGGCGTCGCGTTGGGACGAGAGTTCGTGGGCGGGGGTCATGAAAATCGTTTGAGTTTTGAGCGAGTCCGAGTGGCAGGTCCATCGGTCGCGACGGAGGCAGGAGGGGACCGACGACCCGCTGTTGCGCTTGTGTCCTGGGTCGCTGATCCCGCGGGCAAGCTTGTTCCCGCTGGGTCGGCCGTGGCGGATTTCATTCCCAAGGCACCTGAGGGCGGGGCAGCGGGACCTGCCCGAGAGTTAGGAGCAGCATCATCGCGGCGCGACTCGTCAGACATGTCGCGCTCTCGGCCCCGGAGATGTGAAGGAGGTGTGTAGGGTTGAATGTAAGGTTTTAGACGTGACGGGTGCACGAACCAACGTCGCTTGCCATGCTGGATCCTGACACACTGCGGGCGGAGAACGCGAATAATAACAACCGGCCCTCTCCAAGGCTTAAGCAGTTTTGAGGAAGTAGCCAATGGTACCTGCGGGCAGTGGAGCCAGGCGCGGTCCCCTTCTACCCAAACGTGGCGGGATGTGCGGAGATTCCGCAACCGCTCGTTGGCAAGCTGACGGGCTTCTGAGTTATTTTGAGCAGCCTCCCGGGCATCTACGAGACGACGCACATTAGCACGGATGTGGTCGGCAATCTTAGCCTTAGGTGCGGGCTGTTTAATGTGCAATTGTACGTCGATTGGGGGGCAAACCTCCCTACCATACATTAGATAGAATGGCGAGTACCCCGTGGCAGCATGGGGCGCCATTCTATAGGCGGCCAAGACACCAGGTATGTGGAGATCCCAATCAGTCTGTGACTCAAGACACCTGGTGGCTTAGCATGGAGGTAAGTGTCCTATGTAATCGCTCGACCATACCGTCAGTCTGGGGGTGATATGGCGAGGTGCGAATTTTGTGTGTCCCTAGCAGGTTGCACACATCCCGCAACAGGGTGGAAGAGAAATTTTTCCCTTGGTCGGTCAGCAGGCGTTCGGGAGCACCCTTGTCCAGGACGTAGCCCTGGAAAAAGGCCTCTGTAATGGCTGCTGCAGACTGGTTGGGGAGTGGCCAGGCCATGGCCCATCGGGTAAAATATTCGACCCCAACCAAAAGGTACTTATTACCCCGAGGAGTAGCGGGAAACGGACCCAAAATATCCAATGCGACGATCTCATTGACCCGGGAAACTTTAATGGATTGGAGCGGCGGGCAGGACGGCCTAGCAGGTGGTTTCCGCCGTGCACATTCTGTGCAACCTTGCACAAGGTCAGCCACATCGTTTGCCATGCCCGGCCAGAAAAATTCCAATTGGATTTTAGCTAGTGTTTTCTGAACACCCAAGTGCAAGAGGCGACTGTGGGTTTCCCACACAAGTCGCCCCCGCAGGGAGGTGGGCACCACCAATGTGTGGGATTGGGACCCCCCATCCCAATGCATGAGGACGCCTTCCCGGATGACATATGATACGGGGCCCCCCTGCCCCCTGTGACCCTCGGCATCCCTAGCGCGGCGTCTCAATTTGAGGAGGGAGACGTCTTCCATCTGAAGACGTCCCCAGTCGTCCAACCCGAGGCCCAGCAATGCGTCCTGCGGAACTTGCGTGGAGGGAGCCCCGTGGTCCCCGACCCCATCCCCGGCCGCGGCCGCAAGGGATGGGGGCGGTACCCCGTCAGGCTGCCTACAACGCCCCGCACCCAAAAAACAAGCACAGCGCCCATTGTTCGGCAGTCGCGACAACCCGTCGGCGTTCCCGTGTTGAATCCCCTTGCGGTAAATGACAGTGAACGCAAAGTCCTGGAGGATCTCGAGCCAACGCGAGAGCTGTCCAGATGGTTGGTCCACTCGCAAGGCGTATTGTAGCGCCGCGTGGTCGGAGCGTACTGTGAAATGCCTGCCATACACGTATGGCCTGTACTGCTTTATGAAAAAAACGATAGCAAGCAATTCGCGGCGCGTCACGCAGTAACGTTGCTCCGCGGGCGACAGCACCCTGCTGCCATAGGCGACGACGCGCTCCACTCCATTGACAATTTGCGACAGCACCCCTCCAATTCCGGTGTTGCTGGCGTCTGTATCCAGAATGAACGGAGTGGTAAAATCTGGATAAGACAGGGTAGGAGCATCGACCAGTGCTTTTCGGACGGCATTGAATGATGCCTGTTCTAACTCTCCCCATCGGAATTTGACCCCTTTGGCCGTTAATGCGTGGAGGGGCTTCGCAATAGATGCGAATCCCGCAACAAATCGTCGATAATATGAGGCGAAGCCGATAAAACTCCGCACCTCCCCAACAGAGGTAGGAGTTGGCCATGAGCGCACGCAATTTGTCTTTTCGGGGTCCGTGGCAATTCCCGAGCGGCTGACAATATGGCCCAAATAACGAACCGAATCCCTCATGAGGTGGCATTTTTGCGGTTTGAATTTGAGGTTAGCCGCTCGCATTTTAAGGAAAACTGCCTTCAATCGCGTGAGGTGTTCATCAAAAGTTTTGCTGAACACGATTACATCGTCGAGGTAGATTAGGCAAGAATCCCACTGGAGCCCAGCGAGGACCAGCTCCATCAGGCGCTGGAACGTCGCCGGGGCCGAGTGAAGACCCATGGGAAGTCTGTTGAATTGGAACAGTCCCTGCGGCGTGCGAAAGGCCGTCTTTGGTTTGGATGCGTCATCAAGGGGTAGCTGCCAAAACCCCGAGAGGAGATCCAAGGTGGAGAAGTAATGCGCACCTGCTAAGGCATCGAGCGACTCGTCCATCCTGGGAAGCGGGTAGGCGTCGGCCACCGAAATCTTATTAAGTTTCCTGAAGTCAACACAAAAGCGGAGGCTCCCGTCGTGCTTCTTAACAAGAACGATCGGCGCCCCCCATGGGCTATTTGATGGCGCAATGACATCGGCCGCCAACATATCGTTGACGGCCACCCGTACATGTTCCTTTTCGGCCGGGCTCAACCGGAATGGGTTTTGACGAATTGGAGCGGCATCACCCGTGTCGATGTGGTGGCTTAGCAATTTAGTGCAGCCAATGTCGAATTTGCTTTGACTGAAAACGTCGGCGAAATCGCTCAGCAGCGTGCGTAATTTAGCATGTTGTAATGGTGACAAATCAGCAGAAGTGGAGCAAAGCGCGTCGAGCCATCCTGTGTCAGGACCTGGCTTGGCAACGGAAGAGAACTCGCCCCCTACGTGACCCACGATCACATCTTCTGGCGGGGCTGGCGTCGCGTGAGCAAGCACCATTCCCTGACAGATAACGGCCGTTTCCAATCCCGCGTTAAGGACCTGGATAAAGGGGTCGTGGTCGCTTCGCAATAGCGTTTGTGCACACACGAGGTCCGACACCCGCTCAGCTGAACGCGAAGGCCCGATCACAGCACCCCCCATGAACGCGTCGTAATCAAGGGGTTTACGAAACCGGAGGGGAACTAACATCTGAGAGCCAGGAGGAATGTGAATTGTGCACGCCGCCAACGCCTGCACCGTCGTAGATGCGGAGTGCAACCGAGTGGGTGTGGGTAGGAAGGCCATGCGTCGGCCGGAGGGGAGCTCAATACACCCTTTGTTAATGAGAATTTTAATGGGCATCTTCCCCAAGAAATCTGTTCCGAGGAGGCACGGAACGGCGAGGGTTGATGAGACCAAAATGGGCCCAACTAATTGGACGTCAGCAATGCGGATCTGAGCATTGATCCGTCCGGTGATGCCCAACGAACCCCCATTTGCGGCATAGCATGGCACATCAACTGGCTGCAAGGGACGGCATATATCGGGCAAAATGTTATAAATTATGTCTGAAATGATGGTCGCCGACGCACCCGTATCGATCAACATACGAACATCAACGCCCTCGATGGAACCCACTACGGCAGAGGACCCTGCCGCAGCGGCAACGACCCTATGGGCCAACTCGGACCATTGACCCGGTCCGAGCGCCCGGTTGTTCAATGATGGGCCCGAATCCCCCTCCTCAGAAGCATGACCCCCCTGTGTGGTGTGAGGGTGCGTGCTTGTTGTAAGTGGGGGCCGAGAGTGCGAGGTGTCGTGACTCGCCTGGGTATGCCGAGGATACGGTGGTGGCCGAGGCGCCGGAGGTCCTGAAGTCCGGCGTCGGGGGACCCGGCAGCCGGACGCCACATGGCCCCGAAGGCCACAGTTGTGGCAGACGATGGACGCTCCGTCCTGGCGCGAGGTTGGCCGGTCCCGCTGGTGGTGATCTCGCTGGGATCGCCAGTTGGACGATCCGCGATTTTCTGTTGCTGCGAAGGCCTGATGAGGCCCCGAATGCACGTCATAGGCTTGTGCATCAGGTGGGCCTGCGCAGGCGGCGATGGTCGTGTCCTCATCGCAATGTAGGTGTGCTTGGATGCACCTGGCAGCACGTAGCGACGTGAAGTCGTCGTCGTCGTCGGCTGTCGGCATGGCAACTCGAAGCTGGCGGGCCAAGCTCATGAGCTTCTGCAGCACGAGTGACTCCACAGCGTCTTCATCCATGCGAGGGTAGGCAACCTTTGCCATGGCCAGCAGCGCGCTGCGGTACCCCATCGCCGACTCGGAGGCCTTCTTCCTCCTCGCATCGAAGCGGTGACGTGCTTCGGATGGGGGTCCATAAATCAGCCGCATCTGATGAAGGGCATCCGTGAGCGTGGCACGTTTTGCGCGTGGCACAGTAAGGAGTGCTGCGAGGGAGTCGTCGTCGAGCATGGCCGGGAGGCCTTGGAGCGCTTCATACTCCGACCAGCCGGACGTCTCTATAAGAGAGACGAACCGGCGTTCGAACGCTGCCCACTCACCCCCCTCTGAAGAAAATGCCTTGAGTGCCGGCAGGCGTTGCTGGACGTGAGCCAAGCTTTCGTTGCCTGGCAACCCGGCTGAAGCTGGCTTCGCGTTCGCAGCGCTGTCACCCGGCGGTGAGGGACGCAGCGCTGATGACGCGGCGTCATCGGGTTGGCCCACGCTGGGCCCGGAAGTGACGTCGCTCCCAGCGGCCACTGCTCCCCCCGCAGAAGTGACGACACACCCGGATGTATTTGCGGCGGGAACGGCCGCCATCTTTGTGTGGGAGCCGGCGGGATGGTGCGGCCGCTGCGCCTCCTCTCTCCCTGCTGTCTCCGCCTGTGAGCGACGCATGTCGTCCAGGATGGAGACGGTGGCGTGGAGCAGCTCGGTGAGGCGAAGCAGCGTTTCCTCCATTGCTGCTCCCGACGCTGGAGGAAGATCGGCAGGTATGGTGGACGACTGCTGAGCCGGCGGTGCAGCGTCGCTGTCGGCCCGAGTTGGCTGCCCCGTCGCCGCTTGCTCCTCAACATCGCCGTCAGGACTGAAGGTACGTGGCTTACTTCTTGTCTCCATTGCCACTTCTGACACCAAATGTAACAGGTTCCGGAGACACTTGTAGAGGTAACTTCTTTATTACAATACAACACTCCAACAGTCCAACAGTCCAACAGTCCAACAGTCCTGATACTCTGTTACAGCCTAGGTACACAGCCTAGCTACACAGCCTAGATACTCTACTCTGGCTACGCTCCGGAACTCGCCCTCACAAGGTCGTAGAGTCGGGAGTTCCAGAGTCCCAGCGCTGGCTCTCACAGCATCCCCGGGTCTTCAGATGGCTGGTCGTGGGTCTTGGGTCTTGAGTTACAACTGGGCCTCGATCGTCCAGGGAGCTCTCCTTTTATGCCTGGTACAACGAGGGGTGGGGCCGTGTGCGCCCCCAGATATCCCACAGAGCACACACAGCCCCCCCCTTTGGCGGCGCCAAGGGGATTAAGCGTCTGGACCCCCTGGGAACTCAACGCCTGGCGCCCAGAGGCTTAGCGTCTGGACCCACCTGGGAACCCAGAGCCCCCAGCAGCCCCTCCCTTCTTATGTCACTACACATTCATCATCATCATGACCTTCACTATGGATATATGGAATTTCTACCATTATTGCCACCGATGAAGATAAGCGCAACTGCGCATTGAATGAAACATGTTTTGCATAATAACAATCTTTATCAAACGGACGCGCACGTGTTCTCGCTCCTTTTGCTGCCATTGTGTCACCAGTCTCGTCCATGGGCCAACATTCCATCGAGCGATGTGCACTGCCCAAGCATCTTACTTTTCATCATCGTGGATAAGGCTGCGTCAGATTTGTGTGTTCGTTCTTCGACCCCTGTTTTCTGTTTTTCTGTCTGTAATTTCCAAGCGTGCATCTCTCCATGCTTCTTTGCGTGCTCTTTCAGATTTTGTACCATTTTCTTTGACAAGTCTCCACGTTTTGAAGAGTTTGTACACTTCCAGGCAAGCCTCCTGCATTCGGAAATTTGGTCAAGTTCCTTGTGGTTTATTTTTAACACTCAAAAATCCGTACAGATAGGTCAGCCAACCCCTACTTGAGCCACTGCAAATATTTAATAGATATGCTTTACATGTATATAAGTTCATATGCATATGTCAAAAAAGATAGATTGCATATACATCCACTTAGAATATGTAAAAAAATAAATGAGTACAATATTATTTTCTTGTAAAAGAGTGCTCGGCAAAATTACAAAGATGGGCCACTGTTTATGACCTCGGACAGGTGTGCAAACATTAAGTTTCCCGAGCACAAATAGAGCACGTGGCATTTGATTTTTGATGCGGCTTACGTGTGTGGATGCGGCGCTATTTTCAATTGCGTATTGAACGGCATTGATTCCCCTAGCCAGGCAAAATGTAATTAGTGGGGGGCGCATAACGACCTCGTGTGCTGCAATTGCATCTCTTTAGTTTGTGTGCTACAGCACCATTCACGCCCAGCTCTGCCGTTTAGAGCCGAACCCAGACCGAAACGTTTTTTATTGCAGTTTGGTAACCCAACCAGTGCCCATTTCATGAAATGTCTCCAGATGATAACAACTACAGCGCCTATTTAAAATGGGTATTGAGGCGACGTGGTGGTTTAGAAATTGTATTGTTCATGTAGGAGACCTGAACCAGCATAACAAGAGGATCTAAGTTTCGATTTAAAGCTTTCGTGACTGCAGGGAATCATCTTCTTGGTTCTTTCGGTAAAGTCACGTAAAAGGGAAATAATAAAATAATAAAAATAAAACATAATAAACGCTGTCATTCAGACGCTGTCTTTCCGACAGACCTGTTCTTCACCCGAGGACGGCTGCTTGCGTTGTGGCCGCAACGTCGTGAGAATTGTATTTTATTATGTTTTTTATTTTATTTTATTATTTCCCTTCTACGTGACTTTACCGAAAGAACCAAGAAGAAGAGGATCTAAGTTTAAGTTTGGTGTCTCTCAATATCTGGTGGGCTTAATGTAATAATTTGTAATTATATAGCACCCCACTGTAAGCGCATCTCCAGGTCATGTAAATCGTAACCTTGATAACAAACAATGCAAACACAAGAATAAAATAAATGTAACAATAAACATGAAAACAAGACTTTGGCAGATTGAGCAGAAGTGCAGCCCATGCTATTTCAACCACTGCAACCCCATGCTGATGGTGATTGTACTCTGGGGTCTAATGATTAAATTATGCAACTATACATTTTGTGCATTCTGGTATTATTGAACCAATGCCAACAAAATCTTGGGTTCAAGTCCTGGTGTTAGGTGACCCCCTAAACCTTTTGTGCATTCCGCAGTTGAACATTTTTCCATACAGCTGCTTTCAGAATTGGTGTCTCCCGTCGTTAGGTGACGTTATAATTTTCACCGCACAACCGGTGCTTGCCTGAGCGTTTACGTCTGCCCTGGCCTACCTCTCCTGTGTGTGCCATAGTGCTGGTCGTGGTTGCATTTGTGCATTCTTAACGGGAGCAGTAGTGTAGCGGTTAGCGCGCCGCACTACGAACCCAGCGATACGAGTTCGATTCCCGCTCGCGGCTAACACCAGTCACGATAATCTGAACCAGTCCTGGCCCTCCCGTGGGTCCAGGAGTACCTGGTGGGGTGCTAAAAATACAAAGGCGGCCATGCATGGTACTGGTCACCCACTCGTCTGTCGTGCCGGCCTTCATAGGTGCTCGCTAACCGCACTTACACCTAAAAAGTTTGTTCAGGCTATACGGGGAATTTTTGTCTTTGTTGTCTCTGCCGAGCACAGGAAAGAGGAGCAGCTCAGGACGAGTCAGGGCAAGGAGACGCTGTTGTGTGTGCCACCCCTGTCAGAGGAGGTGGCCGCCTTGCTGGGTCCGGAGAAGCCCGACTACAGCGCGCTTCTCGCTGACCTTCCACGCACCACCGACACTGTGGAAATTGTGGTGCGTATGGCACGTGGTGTCGTTTCTCTTTTGCCCTGAGCCCTGTGCACTACTAATTCACCATCTGAATTTACATCAATACTCACTTGCCTCTGCTGTCTTCCCATCGATTTGCTCGTCAGCTGTAAACTTAATCTTGTTTGTTATTGTAGGTCCTTTCCCGACCTGCTACGCTTATGTTAATAGCTTGTGTTGCAGAATGGAACCCATTACCTTTTATATAATTATATTATCTTCTTTATTTAAAAAAAAGCATTTTGGCCTTTGATTATAGGTGTATGCTCATGTTGCTAGGAAGTTATTGGCAATACAGGGAAGCAGCTTGGAAATTTGAAATAATACTTGGTAATAAAGCATTGTAGTTCTAATCAAGTACGAGGAGGTTGTGATGGATTCAAAATGTTCAAAATTGAAAAGGGCACGTTACCGAGGCAGGATTTGGAGTGGCACCCAGAAGTTGGTAACTAAGTGGAAGACCTCGGGTCATATTGTGGGATACGATAAAAATACCTTAGAAGGCTGAATTATTTAGCAGAAATAAAGTGATAGCGAGGAGCGGTGACATGAAATGGCATTGTCCATGATGACCTCTGAACATTTGTTGCTTTCTGATCTGCAAATGTGTTCATATCTCTCAACCTCCCAGTGTATACACTGGGGAAGGCCTCTCACTCTCTCGTGCTGTTCCAACGGCCTCGAATAATCTTACCCTTATTGTGCCTTCATTACGCTGGGATTAATAAAATGAGTACAGTGTGGTAGGTCAGCAGCGGTTGAAGTGCAGGGTAATCCAGTCGCCGCCATGTGAATGTGGAATTTCTACCACTGGCTCAGGATCGCCAGTGGGGATGAACACTGCCTAATGCACATGCGAGAAAGGAAACAATTTAAATTGACTAGCACGGCACCCTAAAGACCACCGAATACAATTAGTTCTGTCCTATTTTCACTTACCCTCACCCTGTCACCTTCCCCGCCACCTCTTGCTCATTTGTAATGATACATTTTTGTACGGATGTGCATACACATCCACTTGTGTCTCCCTGTCCCCGATTGTAAATTACAATTGCTCACCTGTCAGGATTCTGCACAGCGTCTAGAGATGTGGCTGTGTTTTGATGCCGCTGTACGGAACTAAATTGGCAGGGTGCCCATTTGCACCTTGTCTAAAAGTCACAAATTCGCACCCTGTCTAAAAGCCATAAGTAAAACGCATCACTTTTTGAAAGCGCCACTGGCTTTTGTGAATTGTTGCATGAGTCCATATGGTTGTGTCTTCGGTCTACATTGCATTGCGAACCGTCATTTTTTTTAAATATATACATATATCCTGTGTACATTGAAAATTGCTGCATATCCCGTTGGTGCCATCAGTCAAGACTTAAGGCGAAGTGATATTCTGGATAGTTCCTACGAGCAGAGTGTCATGTGTCAGAAGTGAAATACTCCCAGAATAATATACCCCAGAAACAGTGTCTCAAAAGCACTCTGAATAAAACCACAGGTCTGCGCTCCTACATGATGTGTTGGAAGTGGTCAACCACGTATCTTGTCATATACCTCCCTGTCAGTCCGCTCTTAGATGAATGGGCTCCCCATATCTGTTACGAGGTTTGTTAGACGATGGGTTGGTGAAGGGGGGCGATGGTCCAGGACCTGATCAAATGGCGCTTTTGCCACGGATGTTAAGCTGTGGCTGGGAATTGAGCTCGGCTCACCGAATCGTTAGCACGACACGCTGCTACCCTCTGCATCACCGCTCCGCCAATGGGATGCGTCGGTGTTTTTTTGTGTGTTCAAGCTTCTGCTCAAAGCGAAGCTTTCCAAGGCAATTGCTATCCTCGACAAATGGCTGAATATTGACAAATATCTAATTATTTAAAACTTATTTTTCAAGGTTAATTGTCAGTGTGTTGTTTTTTTTCTTAACACTTTTAAGAAAATCGCCCACACACACATTTCATTGCTACACATTTTAAAGGCTGCATACCTATCTGTTACACGTCGATTTTTGTATAGATTAACACGGTTGGTTATGTATGGTGCAAAAGAAGTTCAACATCCATGCACACACACACATAACGCATGCACAAAAGTGTCCAGTTAATGGAATAGCATATGCTAATAATTAACAGCCAGGTTCCAATATAGCTGACTTTTCTCATCTATATGCTTATTTTTAAATGGAATCAAAATTGCTACCTGGTATAAACAGAATCATATGATTCGGACAGATTCCTCATTCGGACATTAAATAAAGGTTTTTGCCCAGGTCCGAGCTGTGAGCTGTAACAACAAGCGGCCAATGCAGACTCTTTTTGTGTCTAGTAAGATTTACAGTGCAATGTACAGCTCGCTGTGATCATCCACATCCAGTCACGTGGCACAGTGGTTAAGGCGTTTGGCTCACAATCGTAAGCTTGCACGATGAAATCTCAGCTGGGTGCGACTACCTATTTTCTCTCGCAGGTCAAGTAATGACGACCACTGTGCCAGAAGTCAGCAGTGGTTGTCCTTAAAAAAACATGCCCCTCCCCCGATCACGTGTCATGTGAATGTGGAATTTCTACTGCTGCCTTGGGGCTGCCAATGGAGATGAGAAGCAGTCGGCCACTCGCCTGTGCCGCTGTGAGTCTTGTGGTCAATTGTGCCGAACCACCAGCATCAAACACGTCTGTCGATATCTCTAAATGCCCTACTCAACTGACATGCAATTTCTAACCGGGGGCTGGGAAGAGGGGGAGCCACGGAGATGAATGCGTACCCATGACGCTGGTGCCAATCCCGCGTTTGCATGCGTGCCACACTTTCAGCTCGACCATCTGCAGGAAGCGGCGAGGCTTCTCACGAGCACGGTCACCGAGACGGAGCGTGTCATCGAGAAGGAGGAGACGGTGATGAGTGAGTACTTTTTTTTTTGTTACAACAGACTTATTGCCACTTATTGCATGAGATCGGCTGCTCATTTTCTTTCGCATCCACTGCCTTCATTTCTCGTTTCGCCGCATCCTCCCACCTCGCTCTCGGTCCTTCTGCCGTGTACCCGTGGCATCTCCACAGTCCTTCTAGACTATGGGTTTCCATGTGAGTCTGTGGGTCTCTAATCTCCACAGCCCTTCTAGTTGCATCTTCTTTGTCTCTTCTCAACAGGTGCCCAAACCATCTCACCTCCCTCACCTTCTCGAGAATATCCAAATTCTGCATTACCCCTCTTTTCCCTTTGAGATATTCCCAACATCCTTCTCACATTCTCATCTCTGTCCTCTCAAGCACTCTTTTTTCGGTTTCCCATCTTGCTTAGCAACTAACGTCTTCGCACCATGTAATAGAGCTTGTCGCATCACTCCTCTATAGATGGCGCTAAGCTTGAGAGAAGAGGACCTTTCCTTACCTGAGGTTGTGGCAAACTTTGGTTTGTGTGGTGTTTTTTTTAAATAAGCGGTCTGTTGCTTGTTGTGGCAGATGCCTGGAATCCAGAGACGATATCGTTTAAAGTTGTCTCATATGGGTGAAATACCCATTTGCATTGAGGTGGTACAGCAAGAAGGCCACTGACCCATATGCGCAGGTTCTAAGTGTTTCTTGTGGTGTTCCTGTGTATTCCTGTAGGATGCAGTGTGCCAAGTAGGTTATCAAACTCAACGCTGCTTTTGACTAGCCATCGAATAAAGATGGTCACTACATCGTGCGCTTTCAGATGCGTTTCTGTGGCCGTCTGGAACAATTTTCCTTCTGATATTATGAAGCCACTGGAGCTGTGCACTTTTTAATCGATATTGAAAACTAATTTCTTTAGAACTGCTTTTTGTGTTTAGTTTGTCCTTCCCCTGGAACTCCGATTAGCATGGTTGGCTATATACGGTGCGAAATAAGTTATACATACATACAAACTGCAAGGATATTTAATGGTATCCCTTGTGATGCATCTATTTTCTCTAGCCACCCTGGTTTCCTGTCAACACATAGTCGTAATGCATTGTGGGTTGTAAATTAACAACTTACCAATGCAGCTCATTACACCACGGATTCGGATATACCGCGGGTCAAGTCATCCACCGAAAAAATACATAATAAATAACCTAAATTCATATAATTTGTTAATTTTAATCAACAAGATCAGTGCATCCTCCCAGGTGTTTGGTAGCCGATCCACCCCCTCCTCCACTTCCTGCCCCTCCCCACACCATTGGTCACAGAGCATTTTGGTGCCAGACAGCCATCAGACCCCATCCGCGGGCCCTCTCAATTCGCAAATACTCGGATATATATGCACAAATGTTAGACAGAAACCTTGCTCACTTAAAACAGACTATTGTCTATCTCTGCATTTATTTTTCAAAGGGGAATTGGCCAAATATTTCCAGCAAGGACACGCCAGGAATTTTTCTGACTCTGTGAAGCTTTTATCGGCACACTGTAAAGCATTCTGTTACCACTGCTGTTGGGATAATTTTTCCGCCTGTTTAGTTTTCGAAAATGTATTTGCCAAATTGACCCTTGCCAAACTAAACGTGGCCAGTAAACGTTACACATTTAGTCTTGCAGGGTTGTGTAAAAATCAAATAAACAACCAGGGTTTTTTTTTACATAACGTAGCCTTTGTTTACATGTTTACGTAATGGTTCATGCGTTTAATGGAGGGTTTGTGCTCAATTATTTTCCCAAAAAATGTTGTAGCTTAAAAAAAAATATAATTTCCGTAACAATTTGTCCAAATAGTTTTGGCAACAGTGGATTGAGTCAGCACAACTGTAGTCTCACCCCGAGGCATGGCAGGTGTTTCAAATTCTGTGTTAAAAACACGTCCGTAATTTATTACTGAAAGTTGAGAGAAGTGCCGAAGAAATGTGTGTCTGTTATCGTTTGTGGGTGTGCGTGGGTGTGTGTGTTTTTGTAATGCGTGTTCCTACACTTTTTGTGCTTTGACATATCTTGTTGATTGCAGAAATTGCAGTAAAATTTGTGCAAGTGTTGATGACAAAACATGAAAATTGTAATGAGAAATGAAAATAAACAAACTTGATATTACGCAATCAGGATGTTAAAAATTAATAGAAATTATTACACCCATATAATTAGTAAAGAGGACGTAAGTGGATATTGAGGTTGGAAAGTTAATTTATTGTTTACTGTAAAATTAACACAAGTGGATTACTACCCTACAAAGATAGTTGACCTTTAATGTATAAAGTCAGGGCTTATTGACAAAAGTCTTTTGTTCAGAGCAGACTTACTTTCTGTACGACTATCAACAGGCCGATATGCAGACCTAGAGGTGGTTATTGCAGGTCCATAATATTGTCTTTCGGATTCGCCAAACCTGTCTCCAGGATGGTACATTGTAAAATACATATTCATATGGAGAGACTGGTCCCCACCATGGGAATGTGGAATTTCCACCACTGGCTCAGGGACCATCCAGAGAGATGAATGCTCTCCCATGACTCCTTTGAATCAGGAGATACTTAGACTTTTTTGTCAGTATGGTCGTGATACGGCTCAGTGGTAGCACATTCGATGCTTGTGGTTCGAAACCAGCAGGCCCTTCCAGGTAAATAGTGCAAGTATATTTCCATCAAATTGACGGCATCTGCTTCACACTGAACTATAATCCATCCAGTGACGTCCTTCGAGGAAGAGTAGGCCATTGTGAGCCAGGGTCATGGTCTAAAATACGAGAAAATTACTTGCAAATGACTTAATGGGGAACCCCACAGCAACCATCAGCTGCTGCTACAACTTGGCAGGACGTTCCTGAAAAATTAGTTGAGACCCGGCGAGGCTTTTCTGTTTAAAGGAGCGCACTGATAAAACTATTTGTGTGTAAGTCACGTTTCGTGGGTGGGCACTTTAAACACAATTTGCCATTCCAGATGCTGACGGAGAGGTGTTGTCATTGCTTGCGGTGTAGGAGACTGCGCTTTCCATTCTTACCTGCCAATGTTTTGGCTCTCCGGGGTACCGTTGTCACAGCGTCGGCCCCAACCGCAGCTCGTTAGTGCTCGCTAAACAGGCCGGCCTGCCCGCCCCGGCCCGTGTTTGCTGCGGGGCTGACATCGGCACCTCTTTCTATCCTCCCTCGCTCTCTTTCTCCATTGCCGGGAAGTCGCGCCCGCCTGCCGTTCGCCGCAGGTGGCATGGGCAGATTCGAGCTGTCAGTTAACACAACATCAGCCCCGGGTCGTCCCCTCGGCTTGCACACTCAATTACACACACTCGCTCAGCGCTGACTTCCTAGCGCTCTGCGTGCGTTCCTCCCGCCTTCCCATCACCCCCTGTCTCTCTCACCTCTCTTCCTCTTCTCACTCCGTGTCTGTGTGCCGCGAGTCTGCCGTGTGTGTGTGTGTCTTTGTCTCCGCGCAGTTTCACTGTTACCGTTTTTAGTTTTGTTAGTTTTCACAGCGTGTGGTATAGGTGAAGATTTGCCCCAGCAGCCATCGTTGTAGGTCACAATGTGGCTTTTGGTGCATTCATATCCGTAATGTATGAGTATTATTGTAAAAAAAAAAAAGTGTTTTGTATTGCCAGTGCAAGAATCATGAACAAACGTTTGGCAAAGTCACTGAACATTCATCCATCTCATCTATTGACTGGGTTAATGTAGATGACTGCACTGTAGTTTTATTTCTTGTCGGCATTTCTCATGTGAATGGAATTGGTCCTTATGTCGTGGTGGCAACACACAGTTGTAATCCAACGTCTTGATGGGGGGAGGAGAGGAGTGGAGGGTTGGACAATCGTGCAGGGATGGAGATATAAGGTGCATGACATGCATCTCTTAAGGGAAATCGGTGTTTCTAATGGGTAGTAGAGCAAGTAGGTGTGCACCATCTGTGCGGAATTGTGAGCGTTCTCCCCTTGTAAGCGTGCATTTGTCCAGGTACTCCAGATTCCCATAAGAAGAAAATTGGCTAAACAATTGAAGCTTGACCCTCCTGAAAACATGTCCTTAGCCTTTCGTGAGAGACATTTCTGGATAAATATTGATTATTATTTATACGTTTGTTTTAGTAATTGAACCTGCAAATTGGCAGAAATGTATCTCTTGTGATGTGTGTATGTTGAACTCGTTCGCACCGTACGTAGCCAACCGTGCTAATCGGAGGTGCGGGGGAAGGACAACAAACTAAACACAAAAAGCAGTTCTAAAGTAATGTATTGAAAAGCAATGGACAAGGTTTAGTTAATTCATTTATATGTTCAAGTTTACAAATGATTATTCTTACAAGAAGATATATTTTTACTCTTAATGAATGAAAGTTAAATAGTTCATGTTAACATTCTCTGTAAGGTTGAAGGTGTCTTTAAATCTTCTCAACATGCCTGGCACAAATTAATACAATTGTAATTTAAAAAAACACATACTATAATAAACATCTAATTACCAATGTGGAAAATGTCAGGTCATTATAGAAAGTTGTATAATTATACGGTCCACGGGGGCAGATGTTTTTTATGTTGTTATGGAAGTCATTTAAATACGATCACTTAAAACTAAACGCGATGTTCCACGACATTCCTGCACCTTTCCCTCGACGAATTGTAAAGTACGCGCGTATAGTACACACCGAAACCTCGAATGTTGAAGCGATTTTTTTTTTCTCCTCCCCTAGTGTAATGGGATGTTCTCGGAGTTTTGTGCATTTCTCCCGGTGAGCTGTACAAGTCATTAGCAGCAGCTATTAGCTGCAGAAACCGCCTCGTGGCAGCCGAGAGAGGGAGCCAAAGAAAGTTGCGTCTGCAACTCTTCATTGCCACAAATTGCTCTTCATAACGCTTAATAGTCACCGTGCAGTAAATGTGTAAATATCTGCAAGCGTGAGTGGCGTTTCCAACAGAAGTACAATCCCACGATTGTGCTTTGATGCCAGCTTATTAAACAATTTGGCAACGGCGCGAGGATAGGTAAAGGGTATGTCGTTCAGCTTAGATCCTTCGGCTTGGAGCTCGTTGGGTCAGGAGCAGTGTGAATTGCCCAAACTCTGCCCCGCACCACAAGCTGCATTTCAAACGTTTTCCCAGTTGGCTGCAATTAAAGCAGAATCTTGTAGATGAAAGTTAAGAAAAATATGTCCGCATTCATCTGAAATTCATAACCATTCGTTAAAACGAAATGTTATTTGGTTGGACCCCACTCTGCATTTGCCACATGAGGGCTTCTGCTTTGAAATGGTCCACAAACAATATTTATCTCCATAATCGAGGTTTTTGGATTAGATCGCATGAATACAAATGTGTTGTTAAACCCGCCACCACCTGACACAGCCAATTAGTAAGGTTTGTCACGTAAACAAAACATGCCAATTAATTACTCGTACAATTCATTACCTATTCTTTGGGTCTTTCGGTAAAATCACGTAGATAGGTTCTTTGAATATGAATTCCTGCAGTCGCGAAAGCTTTAAGTCAAAATTAATTACCTTTTTGCCAGTATAAAAAATGATGAAATATAAGAATAGGTTTTTACCCTTTCTGGAAATAAGGGTTAAACCTATTCTTAGTTTTAATCAATATTTATCTATCGCTGCAAGCCCCTCGGCTGAACATATCTGAGTTCTAGCTGGGAAGATTTTTGACCTGGCAACACAGTTAATAATTTTAGCTGTCTCTGCAAAGGGCCCCTTTCAGTGACAGAATTGACTGGGCCACGTGTTAATAATGTGTGTGTTCCACCAAAGATGTTTGAAAGTCCTATTCAACCCTGGGTGAGGGAATGGTTCCACACCCCTTCCTTTACGAGGCGCTCATGAACTGCCCGTGCTCTTAATCATACGGGCGAACAACGTACAGCATTCCCTTGCAGTGGAGAAACCTGCAAGTCAAACGGACCGGATGATGAACCGCTGGTCTGTTTGTGTGTGAAGGCGATAGCATTAAAAGGTGCTCGACAGATAGGTCATGTGCAGCCACTGAGATGGTCAAAAATGAGTGGGAAATCCAGGCAGCCACCCGTGTTGAAATAGGTTCTCATGCACGGAGAGTTTGATGGTCTCGGCACGGTCACTGATGGCTGCGCAAAAAAAAGGCCTTCGTATAAATTTGGTGATTACACTTGGCTCAGTCAAAGCCCCAGTTCTTGAGGGCTTACTCAGCAAGATAAATATGGAGAGAAGCACTGACTGGTCTGCACAGCTAAGGAAAGTACAGTTGGTCTATGGGTATGAGTGTGACACCAGGGCCGGCCCGAGGCATAAGCGAACTAAGCGGCTGCTTGGGGCCCCCTGGCCACCAGGGGGCCCCCGAATCGTTTTTTTTTTTTTTTTTTGTGGGAGGGGGGCCCCCAAATCAAATTCTGCTTAGGGCCCCCAAGAGGCTCGGGCCGGCACTGTGTGACACCCTTGAAGGTATATATAACCTGGATAAGTTATATCAAATTGTTTCCCAGTCCAACGTGGATATTTGCTTGTCTGTAAGTTGTTGTGAATTGGAACCTGTTATGTTATGCCGAGGTGATGAAAGGACATTTTTAATGGTGGGTTTTTTTTGTAAAAAGATATCGAAAATATGGCATTTTCTTATTAGTGAATGCCGAGGGACCAGTGACCCAAATCTAATGCCGTAGCAAACTAACTCGTGCATTATACTTGTAAGTGCATTTCACTTTTGGAAATTTCAGCAACATTTTAAGGACATTTGTTTTAATGGAGTTGTAACTTGGCATTTGTGACTGGTACAAAAAGAGTTCTGGACATGACGAACGGTGAAATCAATCATGCATGTGATTAAGTTCTGGGTGGGCGAGAAGGGATGAGATAATGGTGAGTTAGAGTCATCATTTCTCTGCAGAGGTGTCATTGAGGTGGCTGGCTGGTTCAGGTGGCTAATGTTCTCCATAAAGAGTAACTGAGTAAAGAGTTCTGAGCCAGCACGCAATGAGGGCCTAAGTTCAAGCCCCTGACAGAAGATAAAGCAAAATAAATGTAATGTATTTCTCCACAGAGCTAATGCTGCAGAATTTGGATTGTACGACAATGGGATGCTAAAAAAAATTCAGATGTTTCACTTTACTTTAAAACTGCCAACTTGATGTTTTCATTGGGTTTTTTTTAATAGAGCAAGTGCATTATTCTAAGAAGTGACCTTATTTTTCATTCACAGTGGTTGGTGTGGTACCTTAGAGGCAGGGTTGGTGGATTGCACAGATATCAGATTCAGAATCTTTGTTTATACTGGAGGAATCCGATGAGCTATGAAGCTCTTTTTCACAGATGTCCAGTCATTCATCGTGTGCTGTGACATTCCCATGCCAGTTGGGCTCCAAGGAAGCCAGGAGATGGCACAAAGGTGGTTTGCTGAACCTCCTGTGTGGATATTTCAGTCGGGTTTCTCTACTCAAATGCCTATTTGAGAAGAGAAACAAGGTACAAGATACTTTAAGAAAATTGCTAAACAAAATTAGCAGGACCATCTTGAAAGTGTTTTTGAGACGCCGTGAGTAACTCATACATTGCTTCCATGTGTGAAATATGTTCAGCTATTTGCCAATCCACTGCTGGACCAGTTCATATATGACTCGCCGCTGATGTTAGTCTTTATCGGGAATGGAACTGTAGTCACCAGGTTTATAGCGCAGTACTCTAACCACTGCACCCGCCGCTCAACTTCCATTGATATATTAGGAACATTTAATTTGGCATGAGGACATTGTGTTTTTTCCACCTCTTGTTCTTTTTTGGTTTTTGCATTTAACGAGAGCCAAAGGCAGGGCAAGTCCTCGGCAAAGTGTTCCGACAACAATCGTGCACCGAGCAAACCCCACCACCACCACCCCCACCCCCCCCAGTCGCGACGCCATCAAAACCGCAATTATTTCTGACCCTGCCTTTTGCATTTTTCAGCAGATTTGGACAGGCTTAGTAAGCTTGGGTAGAGCCAGGGGGAGCAAGGGGAGAATTGAGAGGGGGGGTGACTGCTCTGACGGGGAAACCAGGTGCGGTGGGACCCACCTGCGACGGTTTGTCTGACCCGCTCGGCAGCAGCGGAGTGGTTCCGCGAATTAATTTACAAGTCGGTTGCCCCCGTACCGGCGCAAACGCACACACGTGCCGTTTGCGAGTGACAATAGGTGCTCGCAGTGTTCGACCGAGCCGGGTTGTATCCACTACGGCCAAGGCACGGTCTGCGGTTGACAAAAAATGAATGCATTGTAATTAAATAATGTGACCGCGCACAAAGCTTCCATTGTATGAAATTCTCAAACTCTGGGTTTTATCCGGGCACTCGAACGTCGTCCTATTGACACTAAAATGCTGAGTAAGGAATTGGTATTGGCATCGCAAGCGGGACCCTCCTGAGAAAGAGTGCACGGGCTGGCGAAGACATTGCTGACTATGTAAATGCTAGTGAATAATTAATATATGACCACGTATGTTTGCACTGCCACTTGCCCAGTAAGTGTCGGTGACATCTCCGCGACACGGCACTCTTGTTTTAGGTGCACTTGATAGTCATTTGGGCGTGGTGAAATGTCATTGGCAGGCGGTCACACGACAGACCTTTGTGTCATAGGTTATTTCCTGGGCTGTTTGCACTTAGAACAACAGCAACCACCACCATTCATCAGAAAGGGTTAGTGATGTCCCCATGGTGGTTGTGCCAGACTAGGTGCACTTTGAGGCTGCGTGAAGTATCAACGGTTTGCTGGCCGGTGATCACTGGACAGGGCCAGGTGTTATGGATTAGCGCACAGGTACATACACACAGACTCGGGCATATCTGACTCCTCAGAAAAAAAAAGTGAATTTGAGTGATTGAAAGCTGGGTTAATGCATATGCCTAGGGCATTATGTAAGGTTCTTAGCAGCTGTCAGACTAGAAAAAAAACCCGTTGTCAAATACTTAGAATAATTCCTGCAATTGTGAGTCTGTGGTTGTTGGTAATTTTCTTTTTGGTTCAAGGTGTGCAAACTCCTCACTGTCATTGCTGCAGGTTAGGGTGACTTCAAAATATGCGTGAAAGACAAAACCGCGTGTCTTCATCTTTATTTATTTTAGCGTTTGGCACTTAAATCTGTCGCTGTCGCAACGAGACGGATTTTCCGTGTGGGAACTTTTGCAGCGAACTAACGCATCGATTTGTGAGAGATAATGACCACGGCAAAATGAGAGTGCGCAGCTACTTCTGAACTCCCTTGAAGAGACATCCACACGAAGGGGTGCACATTTTTATAAGCCCCGATTGTGCGGTAGTCTTGCATTATATTTTGTCTAAGCATCATGGTTAGAGTACTAAAAATTAGGTGACTACCCCAATGTTATATATTTTTCGTGAAATCGTTGGTGAATCAGCTGAGACTTTGAGCTCGCTACACTTGAGTCTGGTTTGATCACGGGTCACTGGAACCCAGGTTTGTGCACAGGATCACACGCTTGCGTTCCTGCTTGCACGTAATCGGCCACATTCTCACGGCAGCCTTACAGGGCCAGGGCGAGCTGAATCTGGGCCTGCAACTCGCTTGCCTAGCTCCTTTTGCCAAGGGAATGACCAGTTTTCAGCTTGGACAGCAACAAAGCCAGCTGCTTTGTCGTACGGGGGTCAGGGCCTATGTTAAATTCTGGCCTTTGTTTTGATTACAAGAGCATGGTAGAAAATTACAAACATAAAAAGTTTATTATTTGGGATAGTAGAGAGCCAATTGGCGGCCTGCAGGCTACATATGGCCCGAAAAGGCTCTGAGTGGCCCGTATTGAGATCTATGGCTTATGGGTACATAAACAGATACATGTCAGTAAGATGTAAGCAAATATTAACAAGATAGAGATGTATGTATGTTGTCTTCTTTCGCACCGTACGTATCCAACCGTGCTAATCGGAGGTGGAGACTTCATTACGTCATGTGATAGAGCTTCTGCATACTTGACACTCTGACGTCACGTGGTCTGCCATCACGTGATAATTTTATCATATAGCCCATCAGACAGTATAGTCGAAGGATCATGCTATTGTAAGCTAACCCAAGTGTACGTTAAACCTGGTTAAAAATTAGGAAACTTATCGGCGCTTCTGCCTGTGGACAGAAGGGAGGAGGGGGTTTTGATGAATGGACGGTCGGGGCCCCAAGTCCATGGAGCCAAGAGCTGGGACAGGACCCATGCCTCGGGTCTAGTTTAGAATGTTTATGGGAATATGCAGCAGCAGCAGTGGCTACTGGTTCATGGTTCTGACACCGTTATTAGCCCCCTGAGCCCCCGGGGCCGCCTCACGTTTCTCCATGTAAGGTCATTTGCAATTTCACAGAGTAGATTTGCATGAAATGGGTAAACTGAGATGGATCTGAATTTCACCCTGCATCCTCTGTGTCTAATAGAATAACAATTATTATAGTACTACTCATATGTCTCTTCTTTCCATAGTATAACGATAAATAATAATTATTCTAGTTATTTTCAGCTGGCTATGTAGCTGTAGTTGGTGTACTTGACTTGCAATGAGTGTTAAATTCCTTGTCTGGATTGCTTAAACGTATCATCCGTCCAGGGTTTATATATTGAGTAGAACTTTGTGGGAATTCGACAGTGATCATCCTTTAAAGAGACTGTCCCACACCATAGGAATGTGGAATTTCCACCACTGGTCCAATGTTGGTAAGAGAGATACGTCATATGCCATTGCTTGTTTGGGCAGGGGGTTGACCGTTTGACTTGGGTTTGAACATTCATAACTGATAAATTTGACACAAATGTACGACCCTGAAGTTTGCTGGTGCGTGCGTGTGTGTAATTAACGGATTATGCACGTGCACACACACACACAGGGAGAAACACCTTCCAACTTCTTTCCTCGTCAGCGAGCCCATCGCAGAGTTGGCTCTGTGAGCCTGGATTAGCCGGCTTTGGCCTCAAGGCGCAGGTGCCCAAACATCAACTCAGCGCCTCTTCCCCAAGCCCACAGCCCTTTTAAGCATCTGCCCGTTGATCTGCGGAGTGGAAGTGTGTGGGCGTATAATCTGATGTCATTCATACGGGGCTGTCTGCGTTTTGCTACAATTTGATATATTTCTTTTAAGCTCGGGGTATGAAAACAACGGCCGTAAAGATGTCTTAAGGCCTCTAATATCCTGGCACGAGTCGCACCGTGTTTTGAATATACGCGTCTGTCTTCCGTGAAATACAACATGGAATGCCTGTTGCGGCATTCCTTTGCCCAAGGTCATTGTTGCAGACGCTGTAAGCACAACAAAGCTTATTATGGTCTCGTGAGAGACAGACAGACTCCAGGAGTTGCTACATTTGGATGAGATGTGAAAATGAGATCCTGTCTGCGCTACGGATATTAAAGAGTCTGTCTCTCTTGGATAAGAGAGGGGGATTACTTTGGCATGCCGGCTTAAGGACTGCTACAGCTCAATAAATATACAAAAATAATAGGCCTGGCGAAATTCATCACTGCGAGATTATAAATAATTGTTGGGATGGTTATACGTGCCTATTTGGAATGTTTGGCATATTACTCGTGGATTACAGTGCAATGTAATAGATTTTCGTGCTCACCGAGTCTCATTGCACTCTTTGAGCAGAGTGTTACAATGGCATTGTAGCTTTACAGTTCAGATTCTCGCTCGTATATCTAGCTCTCTACGATCCACCAACCCCGCCTCCAAAATGCTGGGTTGCTGGTGTGCATCTCCAAATCTAGCGGCGGGAATTATCAAAGCAACCAAATCGTTGGCCAGCAAGTGTGGCGAATCATGCTTTGCTGTTCACCTCCGCCATAACTGTGCTTACCTCTTTCCACGCGGAAGGCGCAATGGAAATGTCGCGCTGGCGACGGGACAATCCACGTGCCGCGATTGTTCCGTCACTCATCGAGTGACCCTGATGGGAATGGAAATTTCAACATGACAAGAGAAACGGAACCGCGGTAATAATAATTATCAACTTGACCGCCGGAGTTATTTTATTGCAGTAATACTGCGGCGATCGGCGCAGCCCCGTGGTAACCTTTCTAAAACAATATGCAGCCGCAATTGAGGCCCAGAATTTATCTTCACCATTCGGAATGCCAGCCCTCTGATGGACAGTCTTCATTTGGCATTTGCGGTGTGCTACTGAAAGAGTTCAGTTAAAGTCATTGTTTTTCAAAGGCCACAGAGAGTGTCCGTGCACAATAGTGACATTTTCAATTATTGGCTTGTGAGCCATACATATATTTCCTTAAGAACATGCTGGGTGTTTTTTTTTATTTGAGAGAGCCATACACTCTTCTGTTTCTTTCGCCCCCTACGGTTAAATGGAACGTTCCAATTGAAACATCTGCACATCTAAGGTTCAAACTGTGCACTAATCTGAGCCATTCCGCTGTAGGGTGTTAAAAAAAAGACTTGTGCCTATGACTAAATCACCTTGAATTCGCCCGATCTTGGCAGTTCTCAGAAGCCAAGCTGTACTGACCCCGTATAGTGTTTGGATGGGCAACTACCATGCACGACAGGCTGTTATAGTCTTTGGGTCTACGTGGTGCGGATCAAAAGGCAGTGAAGCAAAATCAACGGTTATATTATATTTCGATTTAAAGCTTTCGTGACTGCAGGGATTCATCTTCTTGGTTCTTTCGGTAAAGTCACGTAGAAGGGAAATAATAAAAATAAAACATAATAAAATAATTCTCACGACGTTTCGGCCACAACGCAAGCAGCCGTCCTCAGGTAAAGAACACTCCAAGCCTGGGGTGTTTCATTCAGACGCTGTCTTTCCGACAGACCTGTTCTTCACCTGAGGACGGCTGCTTGCGTTGTGGCCGAAACGTCGTGAGAATTATTGTATTATGTTTAATTTGTATTATTTTATTATTTCCCTTCTACGTGACTTTACCGAAAGAACCAAGAAGGTTGTATTATACTTCCGTACTCCCGTCTCTGCTCCCACCATCAGCCCGAACTGCCCAGCACGGTGAAGGTGTTGGTCAAGTGATCCCCACAACCCCGCACGGTGTGGCAAAGTTCCTCATCCAGTGGTGGGACCGTGCATGAGCACACATGTTACGTATTAGCTATGTGCAATACGCTTTAAGATTAGGATATTGTCTGGTGTGGGCTTGGCCGTCTGTAATCCAGCACAGCATTTCAGGTTCGGTGGGTCGCGCAGATATATCGTCATGCCTCTTTGAGACACCCAACCTGCAGGACTAGAAATTCACCAGTCGATGGCAGTACGGCAAGTAGGTTTATCTGACCTTTCCCGTGCCGTTTTTGGGTCGTGATCTCATGTGCATGGGTTTCATCCGCATTGTTTTTATACTTTCTATCTTAGCACAGAATACTCTCTTTGTGTTGCAGCGATGATGAAATTGTGATCGTTGAGACAAAAGTCCTTTTGTATGTGCGCAGATGCTCGAGCCAATCCATCCTTCAAATGTGTACTTGTAATTCAAAGCACAGCGCAAATGGTCAAGTGTCCCAGTCCAGTCCAGCAGTAGTGACCATAATAACAGAAGTCATTGCAGCCGTTTCACTCGCAGTGTATTGGCAGTTGTTAAAACTACAACGGTTAGAAACTTCAAACTCTGTGTTTATCTGTACATGTGCATGCATATGTATATATGCGTGTGTGGTGTGGAGCGGGTAGTGTAGCGGGTTCGCGCGCTGTGCTACGAACCCGACGACGTGAGTTCAATTCCCGCTCACGGCCAACACAAGTGACAAGTATCTGAACCGGTCCTGGGCCCTCCCCTAGGTTGACTTCGCCTCAAATGAGTACCTGGTGCGGGAGACAAAGGCGGCCGCATGTGGCGCCGGCCACCCACCTCCTCGTGTGCCGTTGAGGCCTTCATAGGTGCTCGCTAACAGCACTTGCCCCAACAGTATTTAAGGCCTATACGGGGAATCTTTGTCTTTGTATGGATCTGCATTTTTATGTTTACGTGTGTGTGCCTCTGTATACGTGCGTGTGCCTCTGTACGTGTGTGTGTGCATGCATATTTATTCATTTGTGTGTATATGTCTGTGGGGAGTAGCAGTGTTATGGTTAGCACGGTGCATCACGATTCCCTCTCAAGGCCAATACCTGTAACGATTATCTGAACCAGCCCTAGGCATCCCCTAGGTCGACTTAGCCTAAAATTAGGATCTGGTACTGACCCACCCACCCCCTCGTGTGCCGTGCTGGCCTTCATAGGGGCTCGCTTCACAGCATTTCCCCCAACGGTCTGTTAATGCTATACGGGGGGGATCTTTTTGGGTGTGTGTCCACATTTCTGTATTAATTTGTGCGTATGTGTGTGTCTCTCTCCAAAGGGAATACTTTGTTTGGAGAAGTGGAGGCGTCGTGGGACTTCTTAACTGGAGCGGTGGATCCAGAAAATCCATCTCCTGTGATCAAGCTCTTCACCAAGTGAACCCAGATCACTTACCCCAGATCACTTTCTGGAATTTGCTTCATTTGACAAAAGAAAAAGCATTATTGAGGTGACTGGCAGCTCGGCTCGGGAGCGGGGGGGGGGGTAATGCACGTATTGTAGAACGGAGTCAGAGCTGCCTAGATCCTGCGCTTAAATTCCGCGCTCCTACCTTAGATTAAGGCAGCTTCTCAAGTGCAGTGGTCGCCAATGACTTCACCAAATAAAGAACTGCATAGAACTTCGCTTCGCACTTGATTTGGCTTCACCCAACAACCATGAGGATGTTTGTCCGGCAGACCCGCGTCGTTAAACCACTCGCTCATCTCTTCAGCTGAAGAATGTGCCCTAGAAGTCACGGTGAGTTTGACCTTTTTGAAGGATGCCAGTAGGCCCTGTGATATCACATCCGGGTACTTCCCCCAGTGCGATGTGAGGCTCCGCTGCGTTCTGGAGGTTTTTGGTAAGTCAAAAGACGTTTCTGCCCTGTGCCAACATATGCCGTAGCATGATTGGGTTAAATTGGACTCGTATAACAGTAACATTTAAAGACAATGATACATTATTGTATACGTTTGTTGGTGCTTTAATTCTATAATAATCACAATATGCCTGAGCGGTGGTGGGCTGACCACTAGGCCTGTTGGCGTGGGATCACCGATGCGATGTCTGCTGCCGTCCTGCAACAACGAGAGACGTTCACGACACGTGTTGGCCGTATAGCGGATGTTATTAAAAGAGCCTGTGATATTTGTAGAAAAAGGTGGCCGTTGTATATTGATAACAAATCGCACGCAAATCAACTTTATTATTCCGAATAGTTGTAAGATTAATCTTTTTTTAAGCGTTTTTTTTCTTTTGTATATTGTAGCAAAACATGCGTGCGTACGTCAAGGCCACCATAACGTTTTAAGACTGCATTGAATATAAAAAAACATTAAGACAACATTGCTTGCAAGTTATGTTTTATATATATATTTACAAAATACTACCGTACACTGGTAAATGCATATTCGAATTGTCAAGTACTGTGTGAGGAAAGGAGGTTTGCCTTTACTTGAAAATCACTTGAACCGAATTGGACAACATTCTCTTCCGATGTAACTGCTCCAGACCCCAGGTCTCCCTTCCAATCGAGATAAGGGCTCTCAATGGGCTGTCACCGTGTTAACTAAAGGGCAGCGTGGGTTCAATTTTTGGCCTAGGATGACAAATGGGAGAGTGAATGAAATACTTGCTAATTCAATTCTAACGGCAAGCGGCAAAGATACACATTAGGAAGGACCACTTCTCGTGTGCCTTTCTAGATCACCACCCATTATTTTCGGTGACAATTCTAGTTAGAAGGGCAATCTCTTTTTTTTGCTGCGAATTCAATTCTTGCCGCTGCAATGCAGCAAGATGACATTCCGTAGCTGTTTGCAAATGCGCTTGGCGATTTAATGCAGTCACTTCACCGTTTTTATCACGTATGTAATCGTCTTGTATAGATGTATGTTTCTGCCCCGTCGGGCCTTTTTTAAATGTTTTTTTTTAATAAACGTTGCTTCTGTTTCACACGTAGCAGGCTGCTGTTGTTTATGCGACGTTGAAAAAAGTGAACTCGGTTTTATACGGATGGACGATGTAAAGTTTGAATTTTGCGTTCATTACTGCCCAGAGATATGTGCCTTGTCGAGATGGCAGGAACGTAGCTTCGTCCAGGGGTCTGCAACGAAAATAACAAGAAGAGCCATTTTCGAATTCTGTAAAAAAAAAACTATTTCAAGAGCCGCGATAAAAGTGAATACGAGTCGGTGGTGTCCTTAATACAAAACATCACAAAGCAGTCCTCAAAGAGCCGCATGCGGCTCTGGAGATGCAGCTTGATGGTCTAAGCCCCTGGCTTAGACCGTTTGTCCCACTGATGATCACGGAGGCATCGGAACATGTTCTCCGCTGTATAAAAATAGACGCTCCCCAACATAAGTAAGTGCTGTCGTTCATTGATGATTACCCCTTTTAGTTAGCTAACAACATGGTGTGTACTTGGTCAAGTGAGGCTCTAGTGGGAAGCAGAGCACCGCTCCACGTTTACGTGACAAACCTTACTTATTGGCCGTGTCGTGTGGTGGCGGATTTAACGACGTGATATAACCCAAAAACCTCATGGATAGAATTGGTCACGAAAGCCTGTGTTTAAACATACAGTACTGTGTTCCCAAGTCTATGCTCCTGACCTTCAACCCACACTGACCGGTGTGGTAAAACACTTTCAAATAACTTCCACGATTTTCGGTCGAAGGGCAACCTCTCTTTACTGAAAGTGCAATTCCTGCCGCTGCAATGAAACAGAGTTACAATACGTGGCTGGTTTCACATGTTCTTTCTAGATTTGAAGCTTTCGTGACTGCAAGGATTCATACTCTGGTTTTTTTTTGGTAAAGTCACGTAGGTAAAACAATAAAATAAGTTAAAACAACTAAATTAAATCACTAATTTAGTTTTCATTTATTTTATTAAATCACTAATTTAGTTTTATTTTATTGATTGTTTTACCTACGTGGTTTCACATGCTCTTGAGGATTTAATGCGGTGCAGTCTCTTCGCCACCGTTTTCACATGTAGGTCATTGACTTGTATGGCATTGGGAGGCCGTCATCCAGCAGTGGGTTGATAAAAGGACCGAACACGTGCCAGTCTTACTACATGCGTGTGACAGCAATTTGGACTGTGGGGCTGGTGGGTCACGCCAAGGTGTGAAATGCCAACCTGCTTTGGGCGATGAGGTGTGTTTTTGGAGGCAGTACGGTAAATGTGCTGCTGACCGATTTTGTGCAAAGTTTAAACATTCCTCACTCATTTACTCCCACTCGAGGCAAACATTCTCGCGAAGACTGATCAATAATCTCAAATGGGACCCTCCTGAAAGTGATTTCTGAGACTCGGTGAGGCTATCTTGGGGGGGAAGCAAATAAAATACTTCTTCCTTCAATGTTATCCCCGATTTGGGATACCGGCGTCACGTCACGAGACACGAAGTATCCTCTTGGGTGTCGCAGAAAGTAGTTTCAACCCTCCGTGCTTGAGCACACCCCACAGAAGTGGATATCACAGAGCTGGCTCTGAGATCCGTTCTGTCAAGTGACCGGCGAGCCACACGCAGCAGAGGGACAGCACTTTCCCACCCGTTCTGCGTATGCGAGTGAGGTTCGTCAAACC
Organism: Lampetra planeri; assembly: GCF_965212315.1. Classification (NCBI taxonomy): domain Eukaryota; kingdom Metazoa; phylum Chordata; class Hyperoartia; order Petromyzontiformes; family Petromyzontidae; genus Lampetra; species Lampetra planeri. The sequence continues at coordinate 9,035,610 of NC_136126.1, forward strand.
CATACTTGAATTCTCAAAGAGCTGGAATTCAACCAAAAATTGAGCGCCCAGCCAAATTAACGAAACGACGCACGCGTAGAAATTGCAAATCGCGCAGCAAAACTCTTCAGTCTCGAACTCAACCGCCAACAGGGATGACGAGGCGAGGCTTGGTCGGAATGCGCGAGTGCTTGAAGCGCTCGGACGGAGTTCTACGCGGCCGCCGTCTTGTTTCTGCAGGCAATCAATAACTGTCAATTACAACAATTAATCCCTTGACACGAGTGCCATGGGAACAGCTAAGCGAGTGCCGAGGGAACGCGATGCACGCGAACAGGCAGCTTGTAAAACCTTAATATAGGGGGGGGGGTTCTTTTTTTTGTCTAGATCGTGTAAATGTAAATGTGTCGTTAATCCCGCCACCACCCGACACGGCCAATTAGTAAGGTTTGTCACGTAAACGGAACATGCCAATTCGCTACTAGTACAGCACCCTGGTGTGTTTGGAAAGCAAGTCCTTTCGCCAGTAATTACAACTCGCATCATCAGGTGGACAGTCAATTCTATTTACGCGATCTAACCCAAACAAAAAAACCCCTCTATATTATGGATGATATTGGTCGCGAAAGCCTCCTCCGTGTTTAACTTGTAGAACCTTCCGTGCGACGACACTCGCAACCGAGCCGCTTAGAGGACTTGACAAGAGCCACTGCCACTTTGTGTTTTATTTCACTGAGCGGCGGCGACGGCGGCAAGGAGGAAGGGGGGAGGAGAATTGCCGCTTCGGGGCCCAGCAAGGGGCACGCACCTCCGATTGAACAGCGGGGAGCAGCCCCCTTTCTAGCAAAGGGCAATTTTCACAATAATAAGGGGCGCGTTGCCATCGGTTCAAACAAGCGGGGGCAGTCGGCTGGGAGAAAGTAAAGAAACGCGCCGTGGCCAGGGCCGGATTAAGGCGTGGGGGCTTTAGGGTTTGCAGCCCAGGGGCCTCCACCAGCTGGAGGGCCCTGCAGGGATGCAGTGAAAAGTTATTTCACTTGTGAATGCTGAATTTTATTTGTTGTTAGCCTTGTAAAAATAACATTTTTTATTTCACTTTGTTTTCCTTTTGAAAATATTGTAAAGGAGAGCCGACACAAGGTTGCAGGGGTTTCGTCTTTTAATCCTTTTCTCCCATCCACACCTGTCCCCAGCCGTCCCAATCTCGTTCCCGCCAAAGGCCCCTTCTTCCTACCCGTTCTCCCCTTATATCTCCTCGATTACCCCTCCCACTAACCCTCCTATTGGTGGGAATCCTTCCCCTGACACCCCTACAATATTATTGGGGACCTCACAGTACCTGGAGCCCAGGGGCCTACAAAATCTCAATCAGGTTCTCCCTTCAGGCCGAGCGATCCGCGAGAGATGGGTCGGTGTGGCCTGGAACCCTCCGCTGCCTCCTGAATCTCTTCGCCTTGGATTAGACTCCGGTGGCGTTCCGCCGTGGCGAGATGTGAACTCCCTCGGCCTGGTATGCAGGAGAGGTGGGCCGTGGGTTCGATCCCGAGCCTGGGAGTCCGTATATTTGGAGTGTGTACGTTGTTTCTCGCCGTGGTCGCAAAACGTTTTTCTCCGGGTCCTCCGTTTTTTTCCCCCCTTAACGTTTAGAATCAACATCACGCGTTTCAAAGTATCTGGCTGCTATAAATGTCCACACGACGAAGCCACTTCGTTGAGTTATCATTTGTGGCCAGGTCGCTTCTGAACAAGGAGCTACACAGCTTAGTGGGCCTCGCCTGGTAGATGTTTTTTTGATGTATAGATTCGCCCCTTTGCAGGTGAAGGTGTGGCAGGTGCATTAGCAGCGTGCGTACCGGGATGCCCATCCGTCGTGCGGTCTCCACGTCTTCGCTTGACGACGCCAAGTGGAATACGTGGCGAACACGGTTGGCATAAGCTGGTTGGTCACGTTGCATGTCTGTGGGCGACCTTCCGAGAACGTTCAAACGACTTTCGCATACCCCAGTGCCTTAAATTGCTGTAGATATCACTTTGCCGATGGGCATAACTGATCAATATACACGTGTGTCTGTACAAACCTTTGTCAATGCACGACTGGATGAAGCCCTCTGGAAACTGTGCGGCTTGTGTAGGTTCCTCGGCGATGCTTCAGAATGTGGGGAGCATGTAAGTAGAGTACAACAATGGACGTTGCTGCACTCCCCTCAACTGCCAAACACCGTAGCCTATGACAACTTGTTTTGCTAGGTTATCATTCATCCAAGCACTGTCCAGGCTCAATCCCCATACTTAGCTTCTGAGATACGATTGTATTAAGCGCATTCCGAGCGATTTGGCCATGGACAATGATACTAACCCCAGCGTGAATGTGTTTCTGAATGCTAAACCAATTTTAATGTGTAGTCAGATTGAAAGAGCATGGCGTGAGCAATAACAAAACCCTCGACTTAAAAGCTTTCGTGATTGCAGGAATTCATATTATTTGGGTCTTTCGGTAAAGCCGCGTAGATAGAAAAAAATTATAAAAAATATCACGACGTTTCGATCGCAACACAAGCAACCGCCATCAGGTGAAAAAATAGCGAGACAGCTGCTGAGGCAGGATGTTATAAAGGTTTGAGATGGGTGGGGCCCAAGGGTCATAAGCGAAGTGGGCGGGGCTAGAGAAGAAATTTACATGTCAATGTAAGATCGGAGAGCTGAGCTACCTCCACGACGACGAAGCTGCGGAGGTGGCCATTGTATTTTTTCACCTGAAGACGATTGCTTGTGTTGCGATCGAAACGTCGTGATTTATTATTATTTTTTCTATCTACGTGGCTTTACCGAAAGACCCAAATAATAACAAAACCCTCGTTTGTAATTTTTTATCGTATCCAAGTAGCCGTCATTGCTTCATTCTATGAGAGCCTTCGGAGGCTGCAGCACAGAGGGATGTCCATGGTCTACTTTAAGGGTGTCCTACCAAGGTCTCCTGGATCTTGAACCAAAACGTGGGGGGGGGGGGGGATTGGGCAACATTGTAGAATGAGTGACCTCCCCCACTCAGCAAAGTGGGAGCTTGAACATAGCCTCGAGTCTTGACGCTCAATAATACTCATGAATTCGCAAACATAAGTTTTCACCGGCCCGTGTGTTGCATTTTACTAATTACAGACAGAGGCAGCGCGAGGTCAGAACGTCAGATGTGAAAATGCACTCGGCAAAAAGCAAAGCAGACCGAAATGGAAATATTGTCGCACTCTTTTGCGAAATGTTCAATTGCGCCGCGGCTGTGCACGTGCCTTCCGTCGTCGCTACGAGGAGCATCTTTGGCCGGCGACCGCACGGACAAGAGCCGGGGGAAATGATTGTTTTACATTTCATCATTTTTCTTTTATTGCAAAGTGGGTTCCCTGCTGCTGCGGCCCAATTTCCACATTTCCCTTTCGGAGGAACGCGTCGTCACGGTTTAATGGTCGCCTCCACACCCCCTTACAGGCGTCCGACTGCCCACCTTTGTTTTGCAATTGTGCTTCGAATATAAACTGTTATTTGTGAATTATGACCGGATTGTGGTCAGTTGAGGAACCACCGCAATTACGTACTGGCACATTACGGCCAATTGTGCCCATGCGGTCCAGGATATAAAACGAAATGGGTTCAAAGAATATGTAATTACATTCTTATTTATTATTAACAATGAATGAATTAAACGTATCTGCTTGCATGCTGTAAAATGTTTTTTTTGTTGTCGGCATAGTTGTCAATATCTTGGTGGGAAACCCATGCGTATGTACGGTAGATCTGATTAAAAATAGCGTACTCAGAAAGGAATTTGGCCTCACATCGTAAAAATAGTCTTGCGTCATCAGTCGGGCTTTGCTTGATAAATAATGGAGCTGGGACGAATCATTGTCAACTACTTTTTTGTGTAATGTAGCAGCCGGGACACAACACCGCGTCCCCCCGTCAAGCCACGCCCAGCGGGACAGGTGCTCACGATGCTGATGACCTCACGAAGCGCCGCCCACGACCTCCCGTCCAGCGGCACACGAGGGGACGGCGGTTAGTCTTTTTTTTTTGCTATTTTCGTGTGATCCAATACTCGGAGAGTCTGGCTCTAATAAACAGTGACACCGGCGGGGTGACTCAGTGGTTAGAGCGAATGTGCGAGCAATTGAAGGGTTGCGATTTCACGTCCCGGTTGAGGGTTGACTCGGCTCGTGCTATATAAGCGTAGTGGGAACCACTTGCCTTCACGTGGGTTGGTGCCGCTGTGGCGAGATGTTAACTACCTCGCCTGGTATACAGGAGTTCGTGGGTTCCATCCCGATCCCGACACCTGCTGCTGTATATTTGGAGTTTGCGTGTCTCTCTCCTCGTGGTCACGTGGATTTTTCTCCGGTTCCTCCGGTTTTTTTCTCCACATTTGGAAACAAGCGTTTAGACTCTAAACGCGTGTTTCCAAATGTGGAGAAAAACCTTTTTGGAGGTACTGAACCCCACCAGTTTCATATGCGCATTCACCGAACCCTTCTTAATTGGAAAAATAAAATGTGATTTTTTCAAATTCAAAAAAATAGGTATATGTTTTACTGGTGCACAATCATATGAGTCGGGTGTGTCTTAACCTCCGCCGAACCCCTGAGACTGACTCACCGAACCCCTGGGGTTCGATCGAACCCAGGTTAAGAACCACTGGTTTAGAGAGTATTTGGCCGCTAGAAATGTCCACATGATAAGCCACTTCGTTGAGCCGTCATTTGTGGCCAGGTCGCTTCTGAAAATGAGCTCACAGCTCAGTGGGTTTAACACGTCCGCAGGCTTTCGCGACCAATATTAATCATAATAGGTTTTTTGGTTAGATCGCGTAAGTATAAATGTGTCGAAACCTTCCACCACCCGACAAGGCCAATCAGTAAACAAAACGCCAATTAGTTACTGTACTACTTCAGCCCACCGGTGTGTTGAAGAGTGAATCCACAACATTAAAATGATTTTATGTATAGTTTAGTTTTGGTGCAGCGGCAAAAGTGTGAACACGCTATACCCGGCGTCGAGTGAAGACACAAATGAGAGGGACAATGTGGTCAGCGGTTACATTTTACTCCGCACGCTTGTACAACTCGTTTAAAATATACACAGGAGAAAAAAACGTCAGTTAAAAGGCGCGAGACAAAAATAAATCCACAGTAAACAAAAAAAATGGGAGTCCCAACGTATATAAAGATCTTTTAATTCAACAAGTCGTATGCCTTGAACAAGAGCCTATGCCTAAGTATTTGGTATTGCATTATGTTTGTGGATACCTACAAGGTTTTATGCACTAGCATTACAGAATTTTTTTTCCATTATTTTTATTAAGTTCTAACTAAACAACAAAAATGTACACAATTATATATTTTTTTCAGTTATCGCAAGGTCAGTACTATAATTATATACCGGACCCTTGTAACAAACCAAAAAAAATCCCAATGAAAAATAAAAACGATAAGAACAAAAAAATGCCTTAACTTTTACATTTTTAAAAATCTGTTGTTTAAAGTTAAGTAAAAAAGTATGATCTCTTGTTCATTCATCTGATGAATACCGTAGGTGTGAGACGGATTATTCTGATCCATCGGAAGAAAAGAAAAAACCTTTTTTGTTTAAACTCCGTTTTGTCTTATTTTCTTTAAACGGTCACAGCTACGAGTGAGTGGTAACACCGGGTCGGAGTGGACGCGTGCGTGAATAAGCCCCCCCCCCCCCCCCCAAAAAAAAAGGAAACTCTGCCGAGTGAAACCTTTGTGCCGTGATTTTTTTTTTGCCTGGTCAATATCAATATTTTTTTTGTATTTTTTTTAAAATCATTTTTTTTAAGTCAATGTTTCTGCAATACAAAAACAAAGGAGAGAGCGAGAGAGAAGAAAAAAATAACTCAACCAGCAACAAGTGTAACCGTGTCATAACACAGAGTCCACTATACAATAAGCAGTGAAAGACGACACAATGATTCCTAATTATACTTTTTTTGTTTTTTTTTGCGCAAGATTTCATCCATAAAAAAGGCTCTATCAAACGCAATGATATTTTTTGTTTCCTTTACTTTCGTTTCCGTCACCCTAATGGTTATAGTACCGGTTATGTACATTTTAGGGGCGTGTGTGGATTTAGGTGCAGTTTTTCTTTCCTCCCAAGGCCCATAAATCCTTTTTCCGTTAACCTCCCTTCATCCCCACATTCATTCCTGTTCCTCACCCCAGCGAGCCGGTTTCCTAAAGCCTGGTTTCCGCGACAAGCCGAGCAGCATCAGACCACATTGTCCACGGTACAAGAAGCGAGCCATCTTCACCATCGCATCGTCTCACCTCTCCTTTTAAAGGCGGCGGATTCGATATCATTTTTCGTCTTCTTTCAGGAGGCCAATTCGTGAATTCACGAAGCCGCCACACCGCGACATTGCCACGCAGCGTCCCAACGTCCCTCGCTCCGCACGGTGCCACGACGGTCGTTTCTGAACGTCACGGGGCAACGCAGGGGGGGGGGGGGTTCCAGTTTAAAGCGACCACGAGCACGCGGACGAATGGAAAATTATCTCCGGGGTCCAAACGTTGAAATTCAGGAAACCGGGGTGCAGGGGTGATGGAACGGGCGACCGCCAACTCGCCACGCTCCCTTTCCAACCGCTACAAATCAGCCGAGAGATGTTAGACGCGCTGTGCTGCTGCTGCTGCAGATGTTGTGGCGGTCTCTATGCCGACATTCGGCATTTTCAGAGGCGCGCCGTGGGGGGGGGGGAAGCCGTGGCGAGCCGCGGATCGAGACGGCACGCGATCCGGCGCGCGCGTTTGGAAACGAGGCTTTCGACGCCTCCCGTGCACGACGCGGTCGACAAAGCGAGCGCCCGGTCGGACCCCCCCTCCTCCCCTTCCCCGCCGAAAGCTTCACGCCACCGTCGCGGCCGTCACGAAATAGAGACACCGCGCGTCGGATGCGCTGTTAAAAATGGATGTGTGAAGAGACAAGAATAACGATGACTTGGTGATATGCTGGACAGAGGCAGATAATTGCCAACTCATGACTCCCAAACCTTTGGCACGGGTGGTCCGGCGTAGGATTTTTTTTATTTTTTTTTACGAAACGTGGCCCGATTGTATGGGCGCATGCACCGTTACCACCAATTAACCCGCCGAGCAACCGTTCTGAAAACAAGACCCTAATGGGATGGCGGTTCAAAGGGCGGGGAGTTGGTCGGGGGGGGACGAAACGAGCTGACGTTCTATGCCAGTGAGAGAAAGAGAATAGCTTTGGTCAGCGTGTGCAAGGGCTGTAAAAAAACATTGAAGAACGGCAATGAAATGAACTACCTGCGAGAGTGGCGTCGACGCAAGATGGTCCCAAATCGCAATTCAAGGACTAACAATGTTCAAATCCTGGCCGAGGGTCAACTTGGCAGAACGTGCCCCTGGGGGAATCGGAAAATTGAGGACCATTTTTCGTGGGGAGATCAACAATGGACGATCAATGGACGATCAATGGACAGACTCACCCCTGGCCATGAAAATATGGAGTTTCCACCGCCGGCTCAAATCCATGAATAGAAATGAGTTTTGGACTGCACGCTCCTTTGAGCAGGGAGATTCTCGTTGATTTCTTTCAAATGCATGAAACGTCGCTTGTAAGTTCAGAAATTAGTTGAGCAATTCGAACGACACTACGAGTGACCAGGAGAGGATGGAGCCGTGTTTGTCTTGGGCTGCCCATTGCACGTGTAGGGCTATAATCTGACCGTAGCTATGTTTGTGATATAACCACACGTCCTTTTCTAACAGGCCACATTTTTTTTATATCTCATCATCGTAAGAGATCAGATCCGGTCGAATTGCCGACTTAGCATCGACACGCCTCTGAGTTTTTTTTAACAGAGCACGACGTAGTTTTCCAAAGGAGTCAACGTTTATTTATTTATTTATGTTCCCTTAGCCTTTGGGGGGGGTGTCAATTTATACGAATGCAGTACTAAAATATCCCGCGAAATTGCGGGAAAGTGTTTGTTGATTTTTATTACCTCAAATTGGTCGCATGCTTCCAGCTTGTAAATCAAATTGTGGAAAAATCGTCCACACACCCTTCAGGCTTTGTGAATCTACTGCGCAAAAAAGTAGACGTTGAATGAATATCCAATTGGAATTATATTCTCCCGAATATACTTTCTGGACCACTCTCAAGTTTGGCTGTGTAGTATTGAGACTCAATTCTCAACGAACTGATCCCATAACCGTGGTAGACAGTGCACCAACTGAGCAAAGCGGGGATTTTAAAACATCACTCTTTGAAAACAAGAATACACTCCCACGTTGGCCGAAATGCAGTTTCCACCAATATTTACATGGGAAAGGGAACACAGCGTCGATAGTTCCCGTTCGTTCGAATTATTTCCACACAAAATTTCGGTGGAAATTGCCTTGCACCCCCCCCCCCCCCCATCATGAGTTTTCCCCGCAAAGTGGAACTCGGAACACAGGAAAAGAGTCCGTAAACATCACAACAACCATCCCTCCGTAACACCGCAGGCAACACGAATGCAAAATGGTGTGGATCGAAGGGGAAGTCAACAAACGCGAAGGGGCGGGTGTGTGACTAATGTCGCGAGGGGGTGCAATCAGAAAAAAAGGTTAAATTTGTTCACTTTGAGTAAAAAAAAAAGATTTAAAAAAAACAAAGATGATAATAAAGCCCAACAAGTGATCCAACACCACCACAGCTCTTGAGAAGACTTGTGTTTCAAGGCTAAAGAGAGTAGCCAGGGCTTAGCCCTTCGATTCGATGTCGCTGTTAAAGGCTTGAGTTGAGCTGATGAGATGTTACAACCACGATGGACGTTTGTTGCCTTTGGCCTGATTCTCGAGGCTTTGTCGTTGCACCATTTGGCATCGTCTTGGTCTTACTTTGGCCTTGTTACACAAAGTCTGAGCCCAGGCCTCACACGCGAGGCGCCTGAACCGAGGCCTAATGCCCGGGGCGTTTTGCCCTCGAAGGTGAGTTAACTCTTTGAGCCTCATTCTTAGAAACGCTGGCCTTGAAAAACAAGTTCTCACGTGGCGCAAAAAGACGGCATCAAGTCCCACGACAGATGGCGAGCTTCCACCCAAGCGTTACAGCACATTCTAGATTTGAAGCTTTCGTGACTTGCAAGGATTCATCTTAGGTTTTTTCGGTAAAGTCACGTAGGTAAAAAAAGTAAAATAAAAAAAAATAAAAAAATCACGACGTTTCGGAGGCAACACAAGCTTCCGCACGATAGCTGTTTCACTTGATACAGCTATCACTTGATACAGCTATCGTGCTGTGACGGTTACACCTGAAGACGGAAGCTTGTGTTGCCTCCAAAACGTCGTGATTTTTTATTTTATTTTTATTTTACTTTTATTAATTTTTTACCTACGTGACTTTACCGAAAAAACCTAAGAATACGTTACAGTACAGTTGCGTGCGACGTGATTTGGAATGCCACAGTTCTCCGGGGATAGAAGCAAGCCCCCCCGCCACCCACGCCTTTAGCATTTGCGTTCACGGCGTTTCTGCGGCCGTCTGGAACGCTCTTCCTTGCGATATTAAGAAGTCGCTGGGATTTCTGCACTCTTAAGTCAACATTGACAAACTCGTTTCTTTAGAACTTAGTTTTGTTGTGTACTTAAGTTTGTTGTCCTTCCCTACCCCCCACCCACCCCTGCCCGCACCTCCGATTAGCGCGGTTGGCTACGTACGGTGCGAAAGAAGTTCAACGTACAGTACATACAAAGTTTTTTTGAGAGAAAGGGGGGAAAGACCAGGGCCTCGCGCGGGGTGGGAGGTTAAACTACCGCACGTCCGCAAAGTCACGCCCGAGACGAGTCTCCCAAATCGCTCATTTAAGTCACCTCAGCTGTAACCCTGATTAGTCGTGACAGAGAGAGAGAAGAGAGAGACGTGAAACAGATACGAGGAAAAAAAACACTCAGCAGTGTTGCGTGTACATTAAAGCTATACCTTGCCGCGCTGTTTGGAGGAGTTGTTAAACCGATGTCCAGATATTGTTGCAAAGAGGTAGTAAGTATCAGCATTTGTAAAAGACAGAGGAGGACTGACCTTTAATATTATTATTATCATCATCATCATCTCTTATTTTACTGATTTTTTTTAAACTTATTTTTCAATGACCATTGGTTCTAAGATTAAGTCGCGTGAGGTATAATTGCTGCTATGTTAAATTGATGAAACGTTACAGCACAGGGCACTAAGGAAGCGAGAAAGTGATGCCCGATATTTTTTTCGGCAGAGGTCGCGCCGACGGCCCCGTGGACAGGGAACGGTGCCGGCACGCGCGCGTGCGCGCACACGCGCATCAAGACCCCCATCAAGACCCCCATGAAGACCCCCATGCAGATGAGGAAGAGAGAGAAAGAGACAAACAAAACCCCCAAAAACTTCACAAGGGGGGGGTGGGCCCGCGTCCCCCCACCCCCTCCGGCTCGATCGGCACAACAACGCTCGGCCGCTCGACACGTGGAGCCATAAAAACCGGGAGAGAGAGAGGAGAGAGCTTTAAGCGCGGGGGAGAGAGAGGAGATCGAGAGAGAGAGGAGATCGAGAGAGAGAGGAGATGGAGAGAGACGGGGAAAAAAACGACCGCGAGCCAAACAGGTTTCACATGCGACGGTGTTCATCGGAATCGGTTTTTTTTCTCGTTTTTTTTTTACACAAGCGACGGCCAAGAAGTCCGGGGTTTAGCAGGAGGTGGGCGGAGGGGGGGGGCACGGAAACTGGGGGGTTTTAACGCGCGACCGTCGGCTGTGACTTTAAGCTTCCGACGAACAGCCCCGGGCCCATCAAACTCTGCGTGCGGCAGCACGGCCCGTGTCGCGGGCGCGCCGTGAGACGTGGCCGACAAAGATGCTCGGGCGGGCCGATGGCAGATTCCCTCCCCACACCCGCCACTCCACCACCACCCCCCCCCCCCTTCTGCCGCACCGCAAGGGATCGATCGACGCGGCGATGAGTTCGGCTCCCCCGGACAGCAAGCGGCGACGCTCTGCCCGATGGGGGGGGGGGGGGGGGGGCTGCCCGTCAGGAGTGTTCTGCATCGCGCCCGCTGTGCGCCGTTCCGAACGGCCGTCGTCAGAGGCAGCGTGCGTCTGTCTACGCTATTTACATTTACCTGAAATAAGCCAAATCCCCATTCTTCGAATTCCGCTCAGCGTCGTTCATTAGCGGCGGAGACGCGGCAGCGTGTCTTCTCCCCCTCCCAAAAACCCTGGGACCCTCTGGACCCCGTCCACCCCATCACACACCCTGTTTTTGTTTCATTTTCTGAAAATGGTCATCCACAAACCCGCTCGGAACCCGCTTCGGGGGCTCCCCCCCCCCCCAACAGATTTAGTTGCGGACGCGCGCGCGTTCGTCCCATCAGAGACCGATTCCGCGTTCTGCTTCGTCTCCCCAACCCACTCTGGGAGCGTCTCCGGCTTCTTGGGAGGAGCGCAAAACGAAATGCCGGACGACGACGACGACTAGCAGAGACATCAGCCCAACTCACGACCCCCACCCCCACCACCACCGCCTCCTCCGGCCGCGGAGCGCGCGCGCAACACAACAACACCCACAGGACGACAACTGCCCAGTTGTTGACGTGCACCACTCGCGAATTCTGTCCTCCGGTGCTGCGACCGCGATTCTTGCCATTCCATCGGGCCGTGGCCACGGGGTCCTCTCTCTGGGTTTGTTTCTGCAGCTGCGGGTGTCCGTACATGAAAGAGGGATTTGGTGTTTGTTGGGGGGTTGGGGGGGTTAATTGGAAACAAACGCAGATGAATGATCGCGACCTAAAAAAAAAAATCTCGTTTCGTCTTGAATATATTCACCGTTGTTGTTGTTGAAGTTACGATGTGTTTAAAAAAAAAAAGGTAATGAGCCCTTCCTTCCTCATTGGAGTAGAACAGAAGCTTTAGGTAACGGCAACACTCCTCTAAGACACTCAATGTATCCGACGACATTTGAGATCGAAACCCGTGTGCATGCCCAACAAACGAATGCACGTGCAGACACAGACGTAATTGTGACGACAGTTATCACCGAACACACGTCAGCAATCCGAGGACAAGTAACACACCATTCACTTCCAGGAGCTTCGACGCAACAGTGCGCGAGCGTCGCCACGCTTGAGGTCACGGACTTGATGGCGCACGGAGGCAGCTGGGCAGATGCTCTTTGTAACCGGTGACGAGTTGGCATCGTCCCTCTCCGCCGAGGTGGAAATCCCCCCCCCCCCGCGCGGCCGTGGCCAAGAGGGGGGGGGGGGGGGGAAACGCCCCATCGGTGCAACTCGGAAACGAGTTCACCTCGAAGCTCGCGTGACGTTCCGCATTCTAAACCGGAGGTCGGCGCGGCTCTGATCGATCGCAATCTTGAGCGTCGTCGGCGCGAAACCGCCCAGCTGGCAACCGAACCTGGAGCCAAGACGTTCACCCCCCCCCACACACCACCCCTCGACCTTCACTTCGTGTTTCTCGGCCTCGGTTTTGGGCGGTCTGCCCCGCGCCGACCGCCAAGAGCGACGGTCGGAAACGGACTTGGGGAACCGCGGATTCGCGAAACGCGCTTAAGGTACCAGGGACAGCTCCCCCTCCCACCTTCACCTCCCCCACTTCCTCTCACTCCTCGTCTCGGTCAAGTCGCTCTGCCTTGTGGAAGCCGCTCCGGCTGCGTGCGGTTGCTTGATTGTTTTACAGGACCCATGTTTTCATCGACGGACGCAGCGTCCTCCCGTCCCGCGCTATCGATGTCGCTGCCGCGCAACGGTTCGGACGGGCACGGGAGCGCGATGCTTAGTCACCAGCTCGCTCGCTCTCTCTCTCTCGGAGATTTCTTTTCGTAGCCGAAAAACATCTCTTGCTAATTGCACGAGGTTCCATGCACGTCAATGCGGATGCACGACGAGTAGTTTTGATAATTCGCTGAATTATTTGCATCTGTTTGAACCCGTTATCCAAATTGCGTTACGTCTACCTGTCTTATTGGACCTCACACTTGCAAGAAGACTACCCGCAGCGCATTGCGTGTCACCTATTTAACTTCATTCAAAGCGTGTTAAACTCTCCGCAAGCTGTGTGATGGTTCTAACTTTACCGCTCCGCGTGGAAGTCCCGCGGTTCATTTTGCGATAACTTTCACCGAAAACGTCGTGCTTGGAAATGACAAAACTTTGCAGAGAGAGAGAGCCGGATGAAAACGTTTTTCGGCAACTTCCCTTCGTCCTGTCCGCTGAAAACGGACGCGACGTGAAGTCGCGGTGAAATTAATGTGGCGCCATTCGGAACAGACCCGCGGGTGGTGGGGGCGGGGGGGAGACGGGGGGTGCGGTGAGATTGGCACACTTTTGGCGGAGCTCCGCTATCAGCCCGGCAAATGGCTCTCTCAGCCCCTCCTGCCGCTTGTGGCTCTGCCGAAGGCCGAGCGATCCCGCCGGGCCTTTATCCGGCGCTCCGCCGGCGTTGTCAGCCGTTGCCCACCCCCCCACCCCCCATCCTCCCGGCGTGGCTAGAGAGACGAGGTGGAGGCTTCTCCCCGTCGACGCGCGAGACGAAGAAATGGATTTTGGAAAAACGCAACTCGGTTCGCCAAAAGGAAGATTTTACAAACGAGTCCTCTCGCGGGGGACGCTCAAAACCTGGGAGCCCTAACTCTGAAAAGAAGTGAACGATGGTTCGGGGGGGGGGGCCCTTGAGGTTTCACGGTCTAGGCTATTATTTAATATATTATACCGTACTGTATAATTGTGATTTCTTTATTTGTAATCTTGATAGCGATCAGCTTTGAGCTTCACATTTGCACAAATGTGCGATGACATTTACATTATCCCGCCTCCCCTGCTCGCAGACGCCTCTTACTTGGGATTTCTGCGAGGGAGCAGAGCGCGCCCACGATCTGCGTCGGGTTCTCATTTTAGGCTGAGTCGACCTAAGGGGGAGGGCCACGCCAAGTACAAACGTTCAAATCGGCCAATGGGCGAGACCCAAGAAGGGGTTTTTTTTGCTGCTCGCAAAATGAAGACGTTTCGCAACAACAACAAAAATCGAATTTCGGTATCGTGTGGTGGAGAGGGCCTGACAATCGAAATGTTGCGAGTTCCAATCCTGGGCCATCGCCTCTCCCGAGTCGATAAAATTAGCGACGAAATTGCGAGAAGTGGTTATCCTATGCAGAGAGAGACTGGTCCCCATCATAGGAATGTGGAACATCCCCACCGGCTCATGCGCCGTCAACGACAGCACGCGCCCCCCCCCCCCCCGCCGCCCACAACGCTCGGTTATTCGAGCGTGTGGGAAGAGACGCTCCAACGGAGACGTTGACCTTTGACCTTGAAAGATGCACCACGAGAAATAGGGGAGGGGTGGAGCGGAGGAGTGGGGGGGGGGGCTCCTCAGTGGTGCGCACTGGCAGGACAGTGGAGGGGCGGAGGGTGGGAGGGGGGGGGGTGAGGGCGGTGGGGGACCAAGGGGCGAGGCGGGGGGGGGAGGTGGGTTTGGGGGGTTGCGAGGCGAGTGCATCAGTTGGAGGTGTCGGAATGCACGCTGCCCGGCCCCTCGGTGGGAGACGTGACGGAGGAAGGGGTGGTTGCATCCTGCCAGCCGCCGTTAGCCTGCAAGGCCACGCGGGGGATGGGTGGGGGGGGCAGAGGGGGCAGAGGGGGGCACACACGCGAATCAGCAGATCGCACGGAAACGCGGACGAGGACGCATGAGCAATGGCGTTCAAAAAAACATTGCATTCTTTACGCGTAATCTGCGGTCTACGATCGACGTCAATCATTCTTCTTCTTTCATACGCCGTTTCGAAAAAGCATCGGGGCATAATTGAATTTTAAATGTTGCGAGCCATTGGTTGCCGAGCGGAGTAGTCTGCTCGTGCCACCAGAGCCTGTGTGGCGTGTAGGGCAGGCAATTGGTGGTGCGCCTAATGGTTTGCACCTCGCCGCCGCGTTCGCTGTTTGGCGAGTCCCACTGTCAATACCGATGGGAGTACTTTATCGAGGGAAGCCTCAAGATTATTTTTCAGGTGGAGACAGATGGGGGTCACGAAAACCCATTCGCTGCACTCGCCTCTCCTGGCCAACGTGCAAGTCCAGCGCATTGGGAGCGTCGCGCGCGTTGTGATCTCTGCGTGATCCACCAACCCCACCTCTAAAGAGCTGGATTACACGGTTCACCACCACCACCACCACCACAACAGCCACCCCACGCTGGGCACACGGCTAACTGCCGCACACCAGGGTCGGTGGATCGCTCGGAGATCGGTGTTCGACGCCCCCCCCCCCCCCCACTCGCAGGGCATCTTGGAGGTTGCCGGGGGTTAATCTGCACAGTGGATTTCGACGAGAGTAATCTCCTTTGTGGGTTTTCTTATGGTGCTCCGATTTCCCCCTCCCTCCCTCCCGCCCCCCCCCACCCACCCATGAAAACGACTGAGAGAAACAAAGGGAGCCAACCAGGGCAGAACAGGACCCTTCCGTAGAGCCACTCCTGAGGCTCACCGAGGCTCTCCTGGATACATAATGAATAGCTATTGGCACGGAGAAAATGTAAAATGCTGAGAAACAAACACATGAACATAAAATTACTCAGCGGGGTCGGCGTTTTATTGCTTGTTTTTTTTTTCTTGCCGACAGCAGTAAAAGTTGTTTTGTTCGTTGTTTTGCGTTTATTTGTCCTTTAGGGGAAGTAAGTCAAGGTCTCTGTGTGTGTGAGTGTGTGTGTATGTGTGTGTATGTGTGTGCTTGCTAACAGCACTTGCTCAGAAAGCTTGCGCAGGGTATCGGGAGGAAATCTGTGTGCGTGTGTGGGGAGCGGTGGCACAGCGGTTAGCACACTGCGCTACGAACCCGGTGACCCGAATTTCAGTCCCCCTCTAAGCCAACAGCAGTGACGATTATCTGAACTGATACTAGGCCTCCCCTACATCGATTACCTGGTGTGGAAACTTGAGCACTTGGGAGACAAAGGCGGCTGGACGTGGCCACCCAACCCCTTCGTGTGCTTGCGTGTACATGCAAGCGTGCACGCGTGAGCGTGTACATGTGAGGGTGTATGCGTGAATACGTGAGCGTTTGAATACGTGAGCGTGTATGCGCGAGCCTGTTACGTGGTTGCTTGTGTCTGCGTGTTTGTGTCTCCGTGCGCAAAGCTGCAACACGGTGTTGGGGGGGGGTGGTGGGGGGGGCATCTCTGTCGACGACCTTGAGCCGGGTCACGGAAATTCCCTCCTGCCGTGGCGATGCCGGCCTATCCGTGGGACAAGCGCCGCTGCTGACTTCCACACAAAGCGCTACTCGGCCTATAAACCCTCGAGCGGCCCGCGGGCCCCAGTCGCCCACCGGCATCGTCCGGTCGCGAGTCAACAGCTCTAACCGCAGCCTCCCTTGTGACGCGTAAAGCACGTGGACTCCGCCGGCTCTCGCGTCCGCGCCTTCGCCCGCCCGCCCGCCCTACGCGGCAGCGCATCTCGACTTTATCAGCGCAGCCGCAGCGCTCGCGCAGGAGGGCCCCGGCCGCTTCCTGCGCCAGGAATAATGAAGATTTTATTGCGGCTGTCCCATCATCTGCGGCGAGGGTTTGTCAAGCAAGCCGCCGGTGCCCTCTTATCGCGGCGGAAGGCTGCTCTGGCGTATCGCCGCGGAGCCAAATTGCCTCCTCTGCTCTCCAAAAAAAAAAACCCCGGATCCTTTTTCGTCTCGAATAAAATATGCTCGGCGCACGCGGCTTGCGAATCGTTTCGGGGGGAGTCAGTGGAGGCGTGCGAATGAACACGGCGGCGGCGGCGGTGGCATTTTGTATTTGCAAATGTACGGAACGCTCCGCGCAGAAGCCCCGGCGGCAGAAGAGGAATTCGAAATGAAGAGAGCGGCGGCGGCGGTGGCGGCCTCGTCTCAATTGGTGCTCTGCGATGAAGTGATAATAACGGTGCGTTTAAGCGTGTGGTCCTGTCACGGAAACCCGCGCTGGCCGGGGCCAGCGTGGTAAAGCACGGCTCGGGAACTCGCACAACCCCTGACGAGGCACAGGAAGGCCTTCAGTCATTCAGCAGTTGATTTGGGAAGGGGCTGTAAATTTGCACTATTCATTTTACAGCTAATCATATTAAAATAATATCATAACATTACCGCGTATGATTAATATGTGTATTAATGCACACTTATAATGACACCTGATAGGTTAGAACACCATGTAATTTTTACTTCATTATTGGAAAAAAATAATGGAATTTTAACATTCAGTAAAGTATGAATAATACTTTTATCAATTCCAAGTGCATAATAATAATAATACCACGGCAATAAACTAATAATACTGTCAGTGATGGACAACTGTAACACCGATAATAAAACGGAATAATAAAAAAATAGAACGGCGATAATTCTGTAATGATAGCACTGCGATACGAAACCCGCGATATCACTGCTACCGCTCCTAATATAATAATGACATTTTCAACAAAGCGCAGAGCCGTAATGTGAATTTTTTTGTGAATTAAGGGAGAGAATTAGGGGTAGGTTTATAATCTCGGTGAGATGAATAATTGAATTTTTAACGAGCAGAGGGGTAATTATTTTAACAATTTATCATAAAGTGGGTTGAAAATCAAATTAGTTTGATTAGAAAGCAAAATACAGTAATGAGAAAATTTAAGATAAATTACTTCCCCTTCCTTATCGTCCGCCGCTTCAATTGTGCAGGGACTGAGCCTGACCTTGGAGCTTCTGCCATGACCTGCACGAGCCTCCGGCTAAAACGCGGCGTGGATTTCCCTGGATTGGAGCCGCGCTTGTCTTGCCTGGGCTCAACTTAAGCTGACAGCACAACAATGATTACATGGAAATGTACTGGAATTTTCTCAGCTTTTTACAAATATTTTCCCTACTACCCTCTTTCTCCCATTTACATTTTTTTTCTCTCCCAAATATGTGTTTTATTTTGCATGTTCCTTGCTTTTTAAACGTTTGTCTACCAGGCATGGCAGCGGGATGTATGAAATACAACGATAACGACGACGGTTGATAATAATTGATGATGATGATAATTTAATAATGAATACAGGACGTACATTTGTATGTATGAGTATTAAGTTATACATTTATAAATATAGATGTAGGTCAGCTTTCCGCAGATGTTTGGATTTTCTTTCTCGCGAACTAATTTTAATACTTGAGTAGCAAGGCTTGATTTGAATTCAACCAGAGTAGACTCACAGAGTCTCAAAATCCGCTTTGGATGTCTTTAGCCAAAAGATGTTGCGTGTTTGCGTGCGGGGAGCGGTAGTGTAGCGGTTAGCGCGCTGCGCTACGAACCCGGCAACCCAGGTTCGATTCCCACTCACGGCCAACACCAGTGATGATTATCTGAACCGGTCCTGGGCCTCCCCGAGGTCGACTCAGCCTCGAATCAGTACCTGGTGCGGTGTGTAAACATTGCCACTGGGGAAACAAAGGCGGTGGGGCGTGGTGCTGGCCACCCACCCCCTCGTGTACCGTTCCAGCCTTCATAGGTGCTCGCTAACAGCACTTGCCCCAACAGTCTGTGAAGGCTATACAGGGGATCTTTGTCTTTCTTTGTATTTTGTGTGTGAGCAGAAACGGTACATTTCGTCTCCCACAAAGAAGCCCTCCCCCACTCACACAAGCACTGCGGGTCACTCGTCTTCATTGGCAGACCTGAGCCCGTGATGGAAATTCCACATTCCTATGATGGAGACCAGTCTATCGGGAGGTCATCTTCAATCTATATTGAAAAAAATTTGTTTCTTTAGAACTGCTTTTTTGTGTTGAGTTTGTTGTCCTTCCCCCGCACCTCCGATTAGCACTCCGACCACGTCCGCTGATGCCACCGTACTCCTGCCATAGCTTCCTCCCGTCGCACAGATCCCAAAGCTTCTCTGGAACTCCCACCAAACATTCCGCCGCGCTCCCCTGGCCGCCAGCGTTTGTCAAACATTGCAAACCCTCCGTCACTCGAAGAGGCTCAGGCCGTAAACGTCGAGAGTACAGAACCAGAAGATCACGGCCGATCCTGCACCGTGCCACAAACCCCCAAGGTGATGCCTCAAGTCAGGGCCGTCCATAGCGGGGAGTTGCAGGGCCTGGGACAAATCACAACGCCTGGGATGCCTGCCCCCCCCCCCCCCCCCCCGACGCCTTCAAACTAACACCGTGATATAAAAATGTGAGGACCCCCCCCCAAAAGCGAGGGGCCCGGGGCACCCGCCCCGATTCACCGTGTGCCTTAAGGACAGCTCTTCCTGAAGTCCAAAGTTCCGTTCAGGAAAAACGCGCCATCAATGGATGGATGCTGAGAGTCGTTGCCACAAACGTTGCTCCACCTCAACCGTACCGAGCTAAAAAACTCGGTGGACGAACCGACCACAGACTTTCCTGGCTTCAATTCTAGATTTGAAGCTTTCGTGACTGCAAGGAATCATCTTTCTTTGGTTTTTTTTCGGTAAAGTCACGTAGAAAGTAAAATAAAATAAAAACAAAAATCACGACGTTTCGGAGGCAACACAAGTCTCCGTCATCAGGTGGGACCGTCACAGCCAGATCAGCTGTATCAAGATACAGCTAATCTTGATACAGCTAATCTGGCTGTGACGGTCCCACCTGATGACGGAGACTTGTGTTGCCTCCGAAACGTCGTGATTTTTGTTTTTATTTTATTTTACTTTCTACGTGACTTTACCGAAAAAACCTAAGAAGATGATTTCCTGGCTTCCACCACCAGCGGAGATGCTGGACCGCATTAAACTTACGTAGGCCTTGTGGGCAAGGCCTACATAAGTGGTGAGATGTTAACTCCCTCACCTGGTAGACAGGAGGTCGTGGATTCGATCCTGACCCCCGACACATGTATATTTGGAGTCGCGTGGATTTTTCTCCGGGTCCTCCGGATTTTCTCTCCACATTTAGAATCAACATCACGTGTTTAGAGTGTATATGGCTGCTATACATTTTCACACGATGAGCCACTTCGTTGAGCTATCATTTGTGACGGCCAGGTCACTTCTGAAAAACAGCTACTATAGCTCAGTGAGGCCTTACCTGGTAACATGAAAAATGTTTTTAGTTTAAAAAGCTGTCGCCCCCCCCGCCCCCCCCTGGGCAGGGTTGCCACCTGTGCTGGTGTTCCCAGCATTGTGCCCTTGTTGAAGCAGTCCTGGGAAATCGGTGGAGCGAGGGATCGGAAAAAATGACAAGTTCCAATCCCGGTTGGGGGTGGGAGGGCGGACTTGGCCCATCATCCCTCCCGAGTTCGACAGAAGAATAAGTAACGCCCCTTTGTGCGCAAGTCAGCGGTGGTTGGCCGTGCTGACCTCAGTGGGGCTTTGTCTGGTAGGATGGGGATGGTTTCGTTAAATGTTTATGCTTTTGGCCGATTTGGTTGCCTTTTCTGTACTTTGCACTCATATTGGTGTTTTGTACCGTTTGTTGTTGTAACCTTCTGACCCCGTGGACATCCGTAAAAAAAAAAAACGCTTCATCGTAGCTCATCGGATTCCTCCGCTCTAAATACTGATTCTGATGAGCACCGCAACGTCCCCCCCCCCCTCCGGCTCGGAGCGGTAAACGGCAACAGCAGCGGATCGCCGCCGCCTCGTCAACGCTCCGCTTGAGCGGCAATTCGCTCCCGAGTTTGTCGGAAGCGAATTATTCCCCGTCCGCGACGCGGCAACGCTCGGCGCGTTCACCGCGCGGTTCCCCCCCCCCTCCGCCGACGTCTCCCCCCCACCCACCCACCCACGCCCCCCCCCCCTCCCCGCTCCACGGTCCCCGCGACGCGTCCCGGTTCCCGCTTGTTTTGGGCGCGCGAGAGCCACGCCGGAGGGTTACGGCCGGCGCGAGAACCTCGGGCAATTAGCGCGAGCGGCGGGGGGGGGGCGGGGGGGGGGGGCGGCGGGGGGGGGGGCGGCGGGGTGGGGGGGCGGCGGGGGGGGGGGGGCGGCGGGGTGGGGGGGCGGCGGGGGACGTCTCCGGCGACGGCCGCGTCTCGTCGAGCCGCCGAGCTCCAGGACCCGCGGATTCCGGGCGACAGACGCGAGCCCCAATTATCATTTTTCTCGGGACTAACGGAGCGAGCGCCGCCCGTCACGGGATCGGAGCCAGCGCCCCCAAGTCCTCGAGGCCCCCGCGACGCGACCATCCTTCACCCGCGCGGCGCGCTCCCCGCGCGCGTGCGTACACGTGCGTGTGCATGTACGTGCGCGTGTGTGTACACGTGCGTGCGTGTGTATGTACGTGCATGTGTATGTACGTGCGTGCGTGTGTATGTACGTGCGTGTGTATGAACGTGCATGCGCGTGTGTACACGTGCGTGTGTATGTACGTGCGTGCGTGTGTACACGTGCGTGTGTATGTACGTGCGTGTGTGTACACGTGCGTGTGTATGCACGTGCGTGTGTGTGTGTACACGTGCGTGTGTATGCACGTGCGTGTGTGTGTGTGTATGTACGTGCGTGCGTGTGCGGTGGGGAGCGGCAGCACCGCGGTTAGCGCGCTCCGCTACGAACCCCGCTCACGGACAGTGGCGATTATCTGAACCAATCCTGGGCCTCCCCTAGGTCGACTCAGCCTGAAATGATTACCTGGTGCGTCTGTCGTGCCGGCCTTGATAGGTGCTCGCTAACAGCCTATTTAGGCTATATGGGGGATCTTTGTCTTTGCGGTATACGGTGTGTGTGCAGCATGCATGTGCATCGTGTGCAAATGTGTACATGGCCTGGCACAAGCGCTGTGGTGATGTCACTGCCAGTTAGTGACAAATGGTGGCTGTTGCGCATGTATCCACGATATGCCTGGGTTAGATTCCCTACCAAGGATACCATCACAGCAATTAGTACCTAATCCTGGCCTGGGTCTCTCCTAGGTTTACTCAGCCTTAAACAAGTGAATGTTGTAGTGCATTCATGGTCCAAATTGGGCTAAATTTGAAAAAAAAAAATTGCCGCAAATTACCGCTCCCTACCCAACTTGGCAGGATCCTCCTGAAAAATAATCATGAGACCCGGTGAGGCTTTCCTGGGTAAATGAGCGAATTTGCACACCAGCAATGAAAGGACAGCCTTTAATGGATAGCTGCTGGCCCTACCACGCTGTCAACCCTCACAGCTACTCGCTAACAGCACCTGAGCAAGCATCCACCCAGGCTCGAGGAGGGATCTTTGTTCTAACTCCATTTATACTTTGTGCTGAGCTGTGCACGCTATGCGCGTTATGCACAGTCTATATAATTATTGTGTGTGTATATATATACACACTGCGCTAGGAACCTGGCGACCAGAGATCGATTCTTGCTCACGGCCAATACCGGTGACGATTATCTGAACCGGACCTGGGCCTCCCCTAGGTCGACTCAGCCTCAAATGAGTACCTGGTGCAGTGTGTAAACATCGCCACTGGGGAGACAAAGGCGGTCGGGCGTGGTGCTGGCCACCCACGCCCTCGTATACCGTGCCAGCCTTCATTGGTGCTCGCTAACAGCACTTGCCCCAACAGTCTGTGAAGGCTATACGGGGAACCTTTGTGTTTATATAATTTTTGTTATACATCTTTCAGTGCCATATGTCAGGTGGTGCTCAAGGCAGTTTAACTCAGGAGCCATTCAAATCAACGCGAGCATATCTAGCCTATGGTAAAAGTAATTACGGCATATTATGGCAAATTATCTTAATTACCGCACATCAGCATATGTATCAGGCTGGGGAGGAGGATGCCTGAGATGCGTGAGAAGCAGCGATCCGGAGGCACGTGTTCATCATCGTCGGAGCGTGTGCGAACGAGCTGGAGTGCAGCACAGCAAGTAGGTTGCCGGCCTGGCCCTGCGCTTTTCGCTGGGTGTTTAACACCCCTTTTTTTTGCGTGCGCAGGATTTATTTTCTCCGCGCCCTCAACGTTGACGCCGGGGCACAACATTACGAATAAATAAACTGTGAATGCATTGCAATAGGTTTTTACCCTTTCAACTGGTACAAAAACTGACACCTTTATACAAGGCATCATGTTTGCAATAACCACAACACAAGCAGTCAAAATGCAAACAAAAAGAAAACAACTCTGATAATGATAATGATATGCACTGTCCTTGAAGTTGATTGGTCCACACCCGAGACAGCTTTTCTTAGAGCCTAGTCTCCATTGGTGTTATTTTCTTTTTGTTTGCATTTTGACTGCTTGTGTTGTGGTTATTGCAAACATGATGCCTTGTATAAAGGTGTCAGTTTTTGTACCAGTTGAAAGGGTAAAAACCTATTACTATATTTTGCCACTGGTAAAGGAGGTCTCATAGTGTGAATGCATTGTCGGCCAAAATGTGTCAAAGCAGGACTTGAATCTTTCACGGGTAAATCACTAAAATGCGGCACCGCGATCGTCAATAACGGCAGGGAGCAGATGCGGCGCAGTTGCTACAAACCCCTCGATCCGGACGCGATCCACAGCCACGGCTACGAACATCAGCGGCGAGTGGCATCTGAACCGGACCTGGACCCTCCCTCACTCCCTCCCCCTGCAACCCACACTTACCAGCGTGGTGAAGTATGGTCAAACACACCCCCCCCCCGCCCGCCCCATAACACCCAGACGGCATGAGGAGGCCTAAATGCGGAGTTGGCATGGCAAAATGTGGCGCGCCCCCGTGCATTATTGTTGTGCATCATCAACGGCGGCGATTTGTTCGCGTCGCGCGAGCTCGCGCGGAGAGGAGAGCGCGCACGCTGCCGCTGCTGCCGCTGTTGCTGTATTCCTGACAAGTTGGAAATGCGAAAGGTCACGGCGCCTCTCCGCCCCCCTCCCGCCACCCCCGAGCCCTCATTTATATCCCGGAGATCGATCTCGAAACGAGCGGGCGGCAAGCGGCGCACACAGCGGGGAGGGTTGGGGAATCCGCCACCGCCGCCGCCGCGGTGGCTACGGTTTTGCCTGGACTCTGCCCAACGTGCTAGATTTGAAGCTTTCGTGACTGCAAAGAATCATATTCTTAGGTTTTTTCGGTAAAGTCACGTAGGTAAAAGATGCAGCTAATCTGGCTGTGACGGTCCCACCTGATGACGGAGACTTGTGTTGCCTCCGAAACGTCGTGATTTTTGTTTTTATTTTATTTTCATTAATTTTGATCTTTTACCTACACAGTGACTTTACCGAAAAAACCTAAGAATATCTGCCCAACGTGCCGCATCAAGAATCCGGAGCGACCCCTGCCACTCAAACCCTTCTCCTTCTTCCTCTGAAGCCAACGTCCAGTATTCCACCCCCCCCCCCCCCGCTGCCACCCACAAACATTTCTCCCCCCCCCGAAAAATGATGCCACCGACCAACCCCGGTCGCCGATTTATTCCCGCGATGAAATAATTCCGTCCAAATTTCCGCAGAAGGATTTACGCGTTTCTTGGAAAACGAGGGATTTGTGCGCAGAGGCGCGGTGTAATGGCTCGCTCCTGCGGGTATGTTTAGAAAATAAATGATTACATTTTGAAAAGGCCAGTTTCTTTTTTTTGCTCGTTTTTGTTGTGTTTGTTGTTGTTTGAGCCAGCTCTCTCTGGGGGCTAAATGGACCAGCGTGTCAGATCACTGAGACAGCGCCTCCTAGACTCCGGGTTCACACCCTGGAGGGAAAAAATTTGAAAACAAAATGGGAAATAATCATATGAATGCCGCTTCCGGAGTTTTGGAACATTTCTTTCTCCGTGCGGCAAGTTTAAACGGTGTCAGCCCGCCCCACTTTCTATGAACACGTGCGTGGAGGTAGCGCCACTGTGGCTATGAGATGTTAACTACCTCGCCTGGTATGCAGGAGGTCGTGGGTTCGATCCCGACCCTGACGATACCTGCTGCTGTATATTTGGAGTTTGCGTGTCTCTCTCTCTCTTCATCATCACAGTGGCTATGAGATGTTAACTACCTCGCCTGGTATACAGGAGGTCCTGGGTTCGATTCCGACCCTGACATTGCCTGTGGATTTTTCTCCGGGTCCTCCGGTTTTTCCCTCCACATATAGAATCAACATCACGCGTTTAGAGCATTGGGCTGCGATACATTTCCACATGATAGCCGCTTCGTTGAGCTGTCATTTGTGGCCAGGTCGCTTCTGAAAAAGAGCTGTGTATGGCTCGGAGTTAAAACAGTAACTAGAATGCATGACCACAAAATAGAATTTAGCAATGCGATTGTGTTTGTCAGAAATGTATGCTTGCAACAGATTCACACCCGTGTAGCCTTAACAGGCTCTTAAGGCAAAATGCTGTAAGCGAGCATCTATTAAGGGGCCGTCCATAAATGACGTCACGCCCCTCGTCACACGGCGTCACAAAAAATCTGACCCCCCCTAAAATATGACGTCACAAAGCTCTGCCCCCCCCCCCCCCCAAAATAAAACATGCTTCAAATCGCTTTAAACTATTGTCATTGTAGTGCGTATTTAATGTGGCGTTGCACTCTGATGTTGTTGGAGAAAACATTTATTAAAAAGTCTATTTAATTAAGTAGAACGTGTTGCCTATATTTAAAGTTGCGCATTTTGATGTGACGTCACATTTCTCAAACCCCCTCCCCTCGTCACACATCGTCACAAATCTCTCACCCCCCCCCCCCTAAGTGCGTGACGTCATTTATGGACGGCCACTTAAGGCAAAGTGCTGTTAGCGAGCACCTATTAAGGCCAGCACGGCACACAAGGGCCAGCACCACGGCCAGGCCGCCCTTGCCTCCCCGAGTGGTGACATTTCCACACCGCACCGGGTTACCCATTCAAGGCCGAGTCGACCTTGGGGAGGGTGCCCAGCAGAGGTCGCAACCGGGTACCCGATTCCCGTACCCTACCCGATACCCGGCTACCCGTACCCGGCTGGGTACGGGTACCCGTTTGCGACCCTGGTGCGGCCGGGTACGGGTACGGGTAGGCTGTGAGTCACCGGTGAGTAACCGTTTGTCACTCATTTCGGGTAGGGTACGGGTACGGGTAGCGTACGGGTACCCGTAACGGGTACCCGTTTGCGACCCTGGTGCGGCCGGGTACAGGTAAGGAATCAAAACCCGTTTGCGACCTCTGGTGCCCAGGGCCCGTTGATGTGTTTCTCACGCAGCGCGCTGTGCAGATAAGTACACGGCCGCTGCCCACGCGTACGGCACTCGGGCAACGCGCAGCTGGCGAGACTGGCGAGTGATGTTTTTTGCGTTCCGTTGTTTCTGTTTCAGGTCGTTCGTTATCAATGAACTAGTCTTCCATTAATGCATGGCAGGTGCCTCGACGCTCCCCTTTGCAAGAATGGTCCCGGCTTTGTGATGTGGCGACGATTCACTGTCGATTCACTGCAGATTCACTGCAGATTCACTGCAGATTCACTGTCGATTCACTACAAATTCACTACAGATTCACTGTCGATTCACTGCTGATTCACTGCAGATTCACTGTCGATTCACTACAGATTCACCGCCGAGCGGTTTGTGTGTGAGAGCGAGTAAAACCCACCGACGCGAGAGGAGAACACTGATAACTCTTCAACGCGGACAACCTGCCAACAGCCTACTTGCTGTACCGTCTCTCCCACGGTCCCTCCATGCCTAGACACTGCTCGACCTCGGGCCGACAACGGCGACCCGGGCTGACCGAGACGATTTGACCGCGGTCGACCAATGGAGTTAAAACAAAGCAGACGAGGCCTTGCCACTCGAGTGCAAACCCTCGTCAGCTGCAATGACACGGGACCATTTGAACGTCGTTGCCGACGTGATCCGAGTACCGCCACGGGCAGAGGTCGCAAACGGGTTTTGATTCCTTACCCGTACCCGTACCCGGCTGCACCAGGGTCGCAAACGGGTACCCGTACCCTACCCGATACCCGGCTACCCATACCCGCCCGGGTATCGGGTAGGGTACGGGTACCCGATTGCGACCTCTGGGATGAAGCCATGTTGCAGGCGCGGGTGGGTTGATTCTAGGAACTTGATTTGTGAGAAGAGACAAGACGTTGGGAAATGAGTGACAAATGGTGACTCACCAGTGACTCACGGCCTACCCGTACCCGGCCGCACCAGGGTCGCAAACGGCTACCCGTACCCGGCCGGGTACGGGTAGCCGGGTATCGGGTAGGGTACGGGTATCGGGTACCCGGTTGCGCCCTCTGGCCACGGGGCTGGACTGCGGCCTTAGAGAACAAGCACGCCGACATGCGGGCCACCACTCCGAGCCAGGGTGGGTCCTGCCCTCTCTCCCCTCATTCAAGAATTTCACATTTGGCAGACGGTGTACTCGCACGCAACGGCCAAGATGCTCAGAAGTCACGCCGCTGAGAGGGCACTGCCCAGATCCTTGTTTTGAATCACGGCCTTCGGACGCCCGTGATGAAAGTGTGGCGGGGGTTGATGTACGAGCGTGCGTGCGTGAACTTCTTTCGACGCCGCGCGTAGCCAATCGCGCTGAGCGGAAGTGCGGGGGGGGGGGGGGGGACAACGAGCAGTTTCTAAAGAAGTGGGTTTGGTAATTGTCGCAGGGCTCTCGGAGCGATTGACAGATCACTCCCCTCAACCTGGCACCACCGCGGCTCTTGGGAATTCGAATTTCCTGTCACCCGACGGTCGGAGGGCGCCGACCCCGAGCGTGGACAAGACGTCCCCCCCCCCCTCTCTCCGAGGGGGATCTCAGAAGCAAGTTCCGTGGCCGTCACCAACCTCCAACTTCCACGGGCCGTTCTCTACTTAACCGCCCGGGCCGATGCTGCGGTCCGCGTGACGTGGCAGCGCTGGCAGCACCGGCGGTCAGGGGTCAGGGGTCAACTCGGCTCGTCGTTCCTCCGCGGCCGCCGACACAAGGGCCTACTTCTGTAAGAAGCCAACGACTGTCAAACTACGGAGGGATTGCCCCCCCCTGCCTGCCCCGCTCCCAATTACACCACACCGCACCCCACCACGGAAACGTGGAATTTCCACCGCCGTCTCAAGCGGGGGGGGGGGGGGGGGGTGTCGCCAGCGACCGAGCGGCTCCGTGGTCCAGACTTCGCCTTCACGAAACGGAGAAGCGACGATTAAAAACGTCGTCGTCGGCAGCGGCGGCACGACGGTGACGAGCGGGCGAGAGACGCGGGGGGCGGAGAAGCGTTTTGAGCGATGAACGGGCTGAGGGAGACGTCCCGGGAATCCTCCGTCGCCACCGCCTGCGAGAGCGGAGCCTCGTTTATGGAGTGTTGGGGGTTGTGGCAGGAGGGAGGGGCGGCGGCGGTGGCGGTGGGGGGGGAATAAGCAAGAAAGAAACCCTCCACGCGCGAGGAGTCCCTACACCCCTTCCCGCTTGTGTCTCATTAGCCGGCTGGGCTTAGCCCCGTGCGCGCGCGTTGTCTCCGTGCGGATATTAACAGCTCATTTGTGAGCGGAGCTCGGCGGCATGCACCGTAAGCTGCTTTTGAAGGACCTGCGCGTCCAATTACCAGCCAGTGACTAATGCGCCATCAATCTGCACGTTTCTTTATTTTGTTCATTTCCTGCGGGTCGTAGCCCAAAACTTCCTTCTTGTTTGGTGTTTTGTAACAAAAATAAAAATATCTTCTTTCCCGCCTCCCCGAGTTTGTTTATTTCGGATGACTCGCCACGCCACGCCGCTCCGCGGGGAAGTCCGTGGCGGCGTGCGGTTGTCGTGCTATTGTGGCGGAGGGAGGGAGGGAGGGACTGACCCCCTGTCAAGGGAACGTGGAATTTCCACCGCTCGCTGGGGGAACGACGACCGTCGCCTTCCGGGTGGGAACGGCGGCGCATCGACCCATCGAGACCGATCGCGAAACGCGCGTCGAATCGTGCGCGTAGGAATCGGCGTAGTTGACTGACTGTGTGTTTTATTCAGAATCAGAATATTTATTAATTCTGGAGGAATCCCATGAGCTATGAAGCTCTTTTTCACAGATGCCCAGTAGTTTCACAGAAGCGTTCCATGCAATGGGTTCACATCAATCCTGCGACCACTGGAGGTGCTGCCATTCACACCCTCGCAATGTTTAAAACAAGAAATAGATTTTCTTTTTCGAGTTGCGAGCGTAAATCGTGACAATTCATTGTTGAATTGCTGGAAGTGGTGGGGGGGGGGGAGTGCGAGTTGAATTTTTCCACGGCTAAGATTTTGCTCCTTCGCCGGTTCGGGTTGCGAGACACTTTGATTCGCGCGTACCCACACGCACGCACACAGAGTAGCGTCATGTAGAGGTGGCCCTCTCCCTTCCTCACTGAAAACTCATGAGATGTCCCGACCAAGGGCAGGTCGTAGGTGCGACTGCACGCTATGTGGGGGGGGGGGGGGCACTCCGCTGCAGAGGTGTTGAGACGTCCCGTACACCTTCGGCGCTCGCTGCCAAAGAGCCCGCCGCGTTTTTTTTTTATTGTTTTGCTTTGCGGGAACGGCACACAATTGCGGCCGAAGTGTGTGGCAGTAGAGCAAGTAGGCTGCCCACCCAGCTGTTAACGGTGTTCCTCGGTGCACTCCCGAACTCTCTTTCCAAAACGTTGATGTGACTCATAGTAAAGGTTTTTGTGTTAGATCGCTTAAGTATAAATGTTGTGTCGTGACCCTCCACCACCCGACACAGCCAATTAGCAAGGGATTTGTCACGTAAACAAAACGCCAAATTAGTTACTACTTCAGCCCACCGGTGTGTCGGAGAGTAAAACAACAACATTTACAATTTGAGTAGTGTGACATTGATACGACGACGGCAACGCGAGGTCGAAACTTCGCTTCGAGGGGGGGGGGGGGGTGGTGGCCTTCTGCCACGTGGCTGCCCCCCACATGTGGAACGCCCCCCCCCAGTCGTATACGTGACTCGGGGGGGGGGGGGGGGGGAGCAAGCGACGGTGGATCGCACAGAGATCATTATGCGTGTGTGCGAGACACCCAGTAGTGGCAGCGGAATAGCCGGGAGGTGACCTTGCGGGTGGGACTGCGACCTGTGTGTGCGCGTTTGCCGCACCTCCAATTAGCACGGTTGGCTACGTACGGTGCAAAAAAAAAAAAGTCAACGCACGCACGGTATGTTTCCCTTGTATTTTCTTTTTTTGGGGCAAGGGCTGGTCCCGGTTGTCGTGGGGAAGCCTGGTTTCCTACACGAACACTCAACAGGGAACCGGACACAAATGCCAAGCAGGACCTTCCTTAAAACAAGTCACGTGACTCCGTGGATTTTCCAGAGTAAGGGCTTTTATTTGGCTTACTCCTCTCCATGTTGTCTCCGTTTTGTTTCGGGGTTTTTCTCGTTCCTTCAGTTCTCCTCCGTCTCCTCTTTGTCTCTCTCTATTCTCACCATCAACCCTCCCTCCTCCCTCGCTCCCCTCCCTCCCTCGCTCCCCTCCCTGATTGAGGAACACACCGAGCTGAGCAGCAACAGCAGCAGCACCGAGATCTCCACCACCGCATTCTCCCCCCACCCCTGCCAAACCCAATCCTCTCCCTCCTCCCTCCCCCCCCCGGCTGCCCCCACCCCGTCACCCGCGTGCCCGGTGATCTGTCGGGCCGGATTGCGGGAGACGTGCGCACGCGGCTGTGTTCAGCCAGAAGCGATGCGCCGCGTCTCTCTCTCTCTCGTCAAACTCAAACGAAATAAAGTGGCAGCGCGGAGCGGGGAGGGGGCACGGGCGAGAAGGTGGGGGGGGGCGTAACGAGTGGGGATGGGGGAGCGGGCAAGCGGGAAGACAGTGAGCTGGCTCGGAGGGAGTGAGACACGGGGAGTGTGAAAACGAGGGCGGGCGGGCGGGCGAGGTGACGGGACACCACGAGTTGTGGCCAACGTCAAAAAAAATCTAATTTTCTAAAAAATCGCGCCAAATTAATTTCGGCAGCGGCAGAAAAGTTCAGCGCCAATGAACGAGTCGGGCGGAACGCTCCGACCTCAACGGATCCTCGCCACCGTGCACGAAGCGCAGAGGGGCGGCGCAGTCAGATCTCTTGTCGTACCCTACTCCTATGCTCCCTGCCTTCGCCAAACTCCAGTGAAGCAGCGTGGTGGAGTACGATCGAATAACTGGCAGGACCGTTGTCGCACGGACGTGAACCACTTCCATCCGGCGGTGGAGTGGCCAAAGGGCCGTGCGGAATGCGCCCAATTAAAATCCTGTCGCTTGGGTTCGTTCGTCAGTAGGACGTGGAGCGGTTCAGGAGCGCAAGTCGCTGAGCGAGGACGCAAGGGGCTTCAACCGAAAGTCTAATTGGAACGGAATCGGTAGAAAAACCGATGACGTACATGTACAATGGCGTACACGTACGTACAAGTACGTCATCGGAATGGGTTAACAAAAACATTTAGTTGCCATTTAAACATTCTGAGACCGTGAATTCGTAGTGACTTCACAGAAGTGGATCCTGCGTTTGGATCTATGATCCTGCGGTTGGATCTAAGGAGTCTGAGAGGACGTTTCAGAATTGCGATAGAAACACTGACACCGACAATCGTGCAAGAGACTGAACAACAGCGCAACGGCGTTGTGGCATTCTGCGATGAAGATGATCGCGTGCATTCAGTCTGTTACGAGTTTAAGTACAGGCCTGAGCCTAGCCTGTTTCTTGCCTATGACCAACTGCGCCTCACTGCAGGATACTGAGATGCGCTCACTGTTACTTAAATCAAAAACGCACTGTAAACTTGCACTAATAAAGATCATCACATTGCCAGATCTATGCACACGTGTGTATGTGTACGTGTGCGTGTGTACAATTCGTGGTTTAGCGGTAAATGAATTGGCCGCGGTGACGTCACCGCCACTTCGTGGCGAATGGCGCTCGTCGTCGTTGCTGTTGTTGTTGTGTACAAACTCGGGGGAGCGGTGGCGCAGTGGTGGCGCACTGCGCTATGAACCCCGCGACCCGAGTTTAATTCCCGCTCACGGCCGACATCAGTGACCATAATTTGGCCCGGTTCTGGGCCTCCCCTAGCTCGACTCAGCCCCAAATGAGTACCTGGTGTGTAAAACATTGGCACTGCAGAGACAAAGGCGGTTGGGTGTGGTGCTGGCCACCCACCCACCCCCTCATGGACAGAGCCAGTGTTCATAGGTGCTCGTTAACAGCACTTGCCCCCTACAGTGTGTTAAGGCTACACGGGAGATCTTTGTCTTTGTATGAACTTAACCACATTCCAATTCCTTCCAGTAAGAAAAACTAAAAACAGTCCTCCTCTTTATAACCCTCGTGGAACACGCACGCACACACGCACACACACATGCGCACACACACACAAAGATCCCCCATATAGCCTTAACAGACTGTAGGGGCAAGTGCTGTTAGCGAGCACCTATGAAGGCCGGAACAGTACACGAGGGGGTGGGTGGCCAGCACCACGCCCGACCGCCTTTGTCTCCCTAGTGGCAATGTTTACACACCGCACCAGGTACTCATTTGAGGCTGAGTCGACCTAGGGGAGGCCCGGGACCGATTCAGATAATCGTCACTGGTGTTGGCCGTGAGCGGGAATCGAACCCGGGTCGCCGGGTTCATAGCGCAGCGAGCTAACTGCTACGCTACCGCTTCCCACTCACACGCACACACACACACACGTACGTACACACGCACACACACACGCACGCGCGCGTGTACACGCATGGGTGCGCATGCACGCGAGTCCTAAAACCTCCACCATTTCACTGTCACCGCAAAAACATACAGAAATATATATCTGGTCGTAAGAATAACAACGATATAGAAAGAAAAAAAATATTAAAAATTACCAGCAACAAAACAACATCCGTTGGCTTTCTCCGCAGCGGCGGCGAGGGAGAAAATGTCAGCGCGCGCTCGCGGCCTGGGACTAATTGGAGCGCTGCTGAGGTGGTGGTGGGTGGTGGGTGGTGGTGGTGGTGGGTGGTGGTGGTGGGTGGTGGTGGTGGTGGGTGGGTGGTGGTGGTGGTGGAAGCAGGGGGGGGTGCATAGACGGCCGTGGACGCTACAGATAAACGCAAACAGCGCGCACGAGCGGTCGTTAAGTTTGTTTTGCGTCCAGAGCCCCGCTCGACTAATCGGTCACGAGCAATGACAGAAAGTCCGGAGTGACATCCTTGCTGCTCGCGTGAGCGATGGAGGCGGACGTTCACGTCACGTCTACGGCGCTTATATTACTCCACATTCTTGTGGCGGGGCTGAGTCTGACCAAAGGGGCAACCGACCACCGTCGAGATCCCTGCAACGTGGTGCAAATTGTAGCGACCCCCCTCCCCCCGGACGGATGATGGGAAGAGTCATCCCCCCACCACCCCCCACCCCGCCCGATGACGACTTCAACGTGTGCCGCCATGCCATTGCGAGCCGCTCGCTTCGTCTGCCGAGAGCCGGGTTTGACCCCAGGACGCCGTAACGCCGTAACGCCGCTCGCCGCTCGCCCACCGCCAGCGAACACCAGAGGCGGCGCTCGCCGCAGTATCTCTACAGAGTGTAGAGTCCGAATCGGGTATCTTTAGTCATGGCCGGAGGAATCCGATGAGCTTTGAAGCAGCTCTCTATCACAGATGCTCAGTGTCGGCGGGTCAGCGATATTGAGTCCTAGTTCATCGGCCCATCGCCTTCGCAGACAAAAAGCGATCCGGCAGCTTCTGTTTCGGCAAGCAAAGTCCGTGCTTGTTTTGGCACTTTGGGTCTCGTGAGGCTTGTTAAACTGATGCTGCTGGTCAACCAAGATGTTATTGGCAAGAACACTCCATATAAACCTTCAAGGTCCAGTCTTAACATCGTGGGGGCTTTGGACGAACAAAGAATGGCTTTCCTGACGCAAGTAATGACCTGGTAATAACCCCGTCACGTGCTGCGAGTTGATGGTTATCACGTAACCGTGTGCGTGCGTCACCCATGACATGGGAATTGGTAGTGTGGTGGTTAGCGCATTGCGCTACGAACCCGGCAATCTGAGTTCGATTCCCGCTCACGACCAAAATCTGTGACGAATACCTGAACCGGTCCTGGGCCTCAAATGAGTACCTTGTGCGGAGTGTAAACATCAGCGCTGGGGAGACAGAGATGGCTGGAGGTGGTGCCGGCCACCCACCCCCTCGTGTGCCGTGCCGGCCTTCATGGGTGCTCGCTAACAGCACTTGCCCAAAAAATGTGTTAAAGGCTATATGGGGGATTTTTGTCTTTGTTGCTCATTACATGCACGCCTCGCAATGCATCAGTAGTATTAGGCGGACCCAACACGCGACTTGTACCATTTTGGTGCAGTTAGCCCCTTAAATCCAGGAGTGACCGGTTACAGTGCAAGCTTGGGGCTTCTTCAGGAAGACGACGGAGTCTAGACTCTGTGCTCGCGATCGGAAGAAGCCTTGCCAAGCCGAGAGACTTGTTCGGTGGTTTCGCAGTCGGGGCGACGCGTTCTCCCAATTGTGCGAGTCGCAAATCGGCCGTATGAAAAAATATGTGTGTGTGTGTGTGTGAGAATAAGAGGCCGCTGGCTTGGTAATACAACAAAGCGTATTTGTGATGCGGAGAGACGTGACATATGAAGGGGACGCAGAGTCGTGTATATCGCAGGTAGTTATTTGCAAAGTCCCGCTGTACTCACGCTCATGGCCGGGGGGCTGTAGAGCTGATTGGCTGCCATACCGTCCCCATAGGCGCTCGATTGGCTCATGACGTGGCGCAGGGAATCCACCTGACGGGGGGAAGGGGGGGGGGGCAGGATCGGGTGGGGCGATGGGCATGGCACAAAGGGGCACAAATAAAGCATTAAGTCAAAGTCTCTCTCTCTCGCTTGTGTACGGCCAGGGCCACCCAGAGGGTCACGGAGGCCCGGGCCTGGAGATTGCCCGATTCGTAGCGCAGTGCGCCAACCGCTTGCGCCACCGCTCCACGATTTTAATGGGAATGGAAAGAAAAATTGACAAGTCAATGAAAAATAACTACGATGGTGTGGACGATCAGCCTCTGCCGGCATCCACGGTCACGATTGTGAATCTCTTGTTTTAATCGGGCGAATTGAAACTGGACGGAGATTGTGCAGATGACGAATGCCGCGCGGGCGCAAAGATCGCTTGATGAGCGAGCGTCCGCCCGCCGCAGACTGCGGGAGACATCGGATGATATTTCAAAGCGGGGCTCAGAGCTTGTGTTTGTCCGAGAAAATGTGTGCGCGCTTGCTCTCGGCATGTGCGCGTGCGAGGAGCGGTGGCACGGCGGTTGATGCGCTGCGCTACGTTTCCCGCTCACGGCCTACACCAGCGACGATTATCTGAGCTGGACCTGGGCCTCCCCTAGGTCGACTCAGCTTCAACTGACTACCTGGGCGATGTGTAAAACATCGCCACTCAGGAGGTGGTGGCCACCCAACCCCCCGTGCGCCGTGCCTGTCATTCAAAGGTACTCGCTCACAGCGCCTGCCCCAAAGGTCTGTTCAGGCTATCCGGGGGACCTTTGCCTCTGGATGTCAACCGCTGTACAGAAACTAGGATGAGTTTTTTTGTTTCAAATCATGTTTATCTTCAACATCCAGGACTTACGCGAGTGAAAAATCTGTGATTGCGGCTGACACCAACGTCTGCAATTAAAAACAATAATAGATTGAACGAAGAGAAAGAGGCAATAAAATGACACGGCTAATCCGACAGCTAAACTGTGCCGAAAAAAACTACGCACACACACACCCACCCCCTTGTGTCAAAATGACCTGGGTTTTTATAAACCCACTGTCATCGCTCATTACTATTGAAAAAAAAACCTAATTGATTTTCCACCCACTTCGTGATGAATTGTTAAAAATAATTACCCTTGTGCTCGTTAAAAAATGCAATTATTCAACCCTCCCAGATAACAAATATGGGTTCCCTGTAATTAAGCAAAGTGCGAGGGAATTAAAGTGACGCCGCCAAAGACAAACACAAGTTGGCCGATTTCATTTCGGGCGACAGCTCCGACAAGGGGCGGCTTCACGCCGCGCTCGGACCTCCCCTCCTCGCAGGCTCGGGATCCATCGCCGTCGACAGGGCCGCAAGTTCTCCCGCCCGCCCGCCCGCCCGCCCACCTCGTGCTAACGGCGCACGCGGCGCACGGCTCGACTGCCGCAACGGAGACTCCCTCGCCACCTTGCGATCAGCGACACAATCCTGGCTAAGGGGCCGTCCGTAAATGACGTCACGCGATTTTTGACGATTTTTGACCTCCCCCCCCCCTCGTCACACGGCGTCACAAAAAGTCAGACCCCTCCCCCTCAAATATGAGGTCACAAAGCTCTGCCCCCCCCCCCACCAAAACCATATTTCCATTTTGAAAATAAAACATGCTTCGAATCGCTTTAAACTATCGTCATTGTAGTGCGCCTGATGTTGTAGGAGAAAACACGTATTAAAAAGTCTATTTAATTAAGTAGAACGTGTTGTCTATATTTATTTAAAATTGCGCATTTTTACGTGACTTCACATTTCTCAAACCCCCCCCCCCCCTCGTCACACATCGTCACAAATGTCTGACCCCCCCCCCCCCCCGAAGGGGCGTGACGTCATTTATGGACGGCGACTAATTGCCCGATGAAGCCGGTTGTAATCACGGGCGAAACTGCGTCCTCGAATTGCTCACGGTGTGTGGGTTCACTCTCCACCACGACGGTGAGCTGAACTAGCAACTAATCGGCACGTCTTGCTCACGTGTTTGGGTGGTGGCGGGTTTAACGACGCATTGATATTTCACGCAAACTAACCCAAAAAAACCCCCCTTTATTATGGACAGTATTGTTACACAGCGTGGGGGGGGGCAGGGGGTGCCTTGGCCTCCCCGCAGTGGCCAAAGCTACGTGTTGGGGCCACACCCCCCCTGACAACCACGATGAGATTTGTTTTCAACAACGGTGTAAAAAACACTAAGACGTATTTAAAACGCGGTTGAAATTGATTTCTATGAAGATGCTTTCATTAACACTCCACGTTTTGTTTTAATTTAATTAGAGCAGTAGCGTAATGTTGCAAAGAGGTACAACTACGGAGCTCTTGTGGCTGCGCTTTGCGAAGACGGAGCGCTCCGACAACGTTAAATGTTCGAGACCATGAGCGTGATGATGATGTGATTAAGCAAGAGGAGCCACAGTAGATAGCCCAGGTGCGACCGTGCGAGACAAATGCAATATTGGGGCCCCACCTGACCGATTGCCGCACCCCCTGAGTTGATAATGTAGTTACTACGCCACTGATAATGTAGTTACTACGCTACTGATAATGTAGTTACTACGCCACTGATAATGTAGTTACTACGCTACTGATAATGTAGTTACTACGCCGCTGATAATGTCGTTAGTACGCCACTGATAATGTAGTTACTACGCCACTAATAATGTAGTTATTACGCCACTGATAATGTCGTTAGTACGCCACTGATAATGTAGTTACTACGCCACTGATAATGTAGTTACTACGCCACTGATAATGTAGTTACTACACCACTGATAATGTAGTTACTACGCTACTGATACTGCAGTTACTACGCCACTAATAATGTAGTTACTACGCCACTGATAATGTAGTTACTACGCCACTGATAATGTAGTTACTACGCCACTAATAATGTAGTTACTACGCCACTGATACTGTCGTTAGTACGCCCACTGATTCGCTATCTTCTCTCAATGTTCGGCGGGGATTTTTGTTGTTGTTGACGGCGACGTTACCGCGCAAGGTGACATCGGCTATCGCTTCTATTCTATTTCGGATTCATATAAAGCCCTGCAAAGGGCGCTATATAAGAAAAACGATGTCGCGAAAAAAGGCGTGGCCTTGTCGACAGCCAATCACAGGCACTGAAACGAGGTCATTATTGGTGCAAAGCTCTGCCAACCCCCCTCCTACCTGTCATGCGAGTATTGCATCAGGAAGTGACATCACAGAAAGTGATATCACATAGATCTTCGATTACCGTATGCTTCTCTAGTTTTGTGTGAAATGGATTTCCGATAGGCCCTGCAAAGGACGCTGTGATATAATTTTGAGTCTTTCCACAATAAGGTGCTTTGCAAATCTGCTATGTTATGATGTACGGTAATACGCCTCACTCCGCAAACAAAACAAAGGTGCAGTTTGGAATGCGGGATGACAAAAATGCAACAAATAAAACGGAACAAATAAAAACAACAACAGCAGTATTAATAATAGAGCTGGCTAGCAAGAAACGGTGCTTGCATTCCGTTTTCTCCGCGATGAAAATTACAATTTTCACTCAAAAACGTTATTTCGAAACAACTCTCGTCAACCAAATGCAATCCGTGCTGCTGCGTTGATGGCTCACGTAAAATTGCATTAGCCTTTAAAACGACAAAAACATATTTTAACTTTCTTTTTACGGCGACATTAAACGTGTGTAAAATGCGCTAATACCGCCGATAAAGAATATTTATCTCGGGAAATTCCCCGTCTCCACCGCAGGTTTATCGTTTCAAAAGAAAACAGCCTCAGGCATTCCAAATATTATTAACGATGCGAGGGAAACTGTTGGTTTTAATTGAGTGTCAGCTTTGTCACTAGACATTGAAATATGTCGCCTCGCGAAAGGTTACGTAAAATATATAAGGCTCTTTAAAACAACACCGTAGCAAGGTGGTACAAAAATGTTACATTTTGATTAGTATCAAAATAGTTTGGTTTCGTCACTGGCATTCCATCAAACTATAAATTATCTCTTAGTGTATTGAAAGTCCTCCATATTTCTGCTTTAGCTCACCTCTGTGATTTCATTTTCACATCTATTCTGCCTCCCGGCTTTCTCTATCACAGAAAATGCTGACTTCTCTGTCCGGCTATCTCTGTACCACGTGTCTCCTCCTCCTCCTCCTCCTCTGCTGCTCTTATTGCCGTAAACAGATAAGCCCCAGCGATGTGTTTGTCGCACTCTTTCCAAATAGTTCCAACACTTAAGCTGCCAGATATCTGGGAGGCTCAACTGGGACACACGGTATCCTGGCAGCCCGTCTCTCTGTTAGGCACGCCCAATGTTACACAGCCATGCCCACCAAACCACTATCCCCGCCCACACAGTGACTTTGCCCCTGCATACCCCTCATAGGCCTTACCCTCTCCTCTGCCACTTCCTCTCACTGCTCATGAGTCGAGGATGAAACCAGAAAGTTTTTAATTGGGACAAAATTAAAATTTTCACAAAAGCTTCAGAACATCTGGATAGCCTTTCTGAAACCAGGACTGTCCCCCGACCAAATCAGGACATTGGTAATCACAGATTTGTTACTTAAATAAATTTAACTCTAGCTTGACCTAGTCCTGTTTATACGTGTAGCGATGTCTTGATGG
The DNA here is from genome assembly GCF_965212315.1 of Lampetra planeri. NCBI lineage: Eukaryota > Metazoa > Chordata > Hyperoartia > Petromyzontiformes > Petromyzontidae > Lampetra > Lampetra planeri. The sequence goes on from NC_136126.1 coordinate 9,074,854, forward strand.
AGAGTGCTGACGATGGAGATGGTGGGGACGGATGCCTTGGAGGGGCGGTGAGTGTGCTCGTGATGGTGATGATGACGACGCCGAAGATGACGAAAGTGACATTTCAGTATCGGCTCGGTGGTGGAGGGCGGTGGTGGTGGCGAGGATTCCTCGGCACCAGTCCCACGTTGGGAGCGCCGATGGTGACGACGACGGGACTGCGCCGCGCTCGCTCATCCCTCACCTGCGACTGGATGTTGGGAGTCACCCCGGACGAGCTGTACGAGTCTCCATTCATACCCGGGATGCCCAGGAACATATCGCTCGGGTTTGGCATGGAGAACGAGCCAGAGGAGCCTTGGGGGGCGCGGGGACGAACGGGGACACACCGGGGGAAGGGGGGCGGGGGATCGGGGGGGGGGAGGCGGCGGAGGGAGAGGGTGGGCAGTAGGGCCCGGCATGGCACAGCCCAATGAGTAGGCCGTGGGGTGCGTCAATAGTGATGTTTGAGCGATCGAGGCGGTGATGAGATATAGCATGGGGTGGGGTGGGAGGGGGGGGGAAGAAGCACATGGGGTTGATATGGAGAGGAGTGAGGAAGACGTGAATGGTGGGTGGGTGGTAGGAGAGTGGGTGTTGGAAATTGAGTGGGGGGGGGGGGGTCATGAAGGGGGCCAGAACAGCGATGAGGGGATTGGATCAGGGAGTGAGGGGACAGAAACAAAGGTAATAGTTAGTGGACCTATGTATTCCTAGCTCACAGAGCTGTCATGTCAATTTGCAAATAGTTAGCGGGTCGAGCCCATCAACTGGCTACGCTTGAGACCCCGGTTCAATCACGGGCGACTAAAACCCGGCCTCTGACCCAGGATGTCTCGCTGGTGCAGGTTCAGTGTCTGAAACACAGCCATTATGAACCCCGTAAAGCCACTTCTCTCATCGCATACTTTGAAACATTTTACACATTTCTGTACTATTGCTGCAATATTCTTTTTTCCCCCCCACATTTTTATCAACGGTAAATTTTAAGGTTTTAAAAAATCTGAATAGGATTTCAAATTCCAGTCGTGATGGCAAGGGGATGGCGTCGACTTAGCCCTTCAATCACTCTGGGGTGGATAAAATCAGTACCACTTTGTGAGACATCAACAGTGGTGGTCCTATGGAAGGACTCTGCCTGAGCAATGTGGAATTACCACCTGGCAGGCTCATGGCCGGTTTAAGAATGAACCCCGCTGGTACTTGTAAATTATTTAGATTCGAATCCCACTCAAGAATCAGTTTTCTCCCACGCTTTTTAAGGTCGGAAAATGTCCCGTGCATTTGGCCAAATGTGGTGGCCTCCCTCTCGGCACTGTCAGGAACTAGGAGTCAGTTTGAAGGGCATTTAACGAGCAAGCACAAACATGCAAATGTAGATGACATGCAAGACTAGCGTTCTGTATTTTTGGTTTGCTATATTGTACGGGGGATAAAAAATACTTTTTTTTCGAATGGCATTTTTTACATAATAAAGGTTTGGTGAATTGTTTAAGCCAATGCTTATAAGGGAATACGATAACAGGAGATATAAAGTGCGTAGAGGAATTGGTAGCGTCGTAAAAACAAACACAAAGCTACCAAGAGAAATACATTAATGGGTGATATTGCAATGACCCCTTTTGGGTCATAAAATTAAATGGCCTAATTTTTTGTTACTTTATCCTATGAAACCTTTATATATGTATTATATTAAGAAGCAAGCAATTGGCCTAACAATCCACCAAACGAACCTCCAGTTTAAAGGCCTTCACTGATATGGGATTATGAAAATTATTATTGTTGTTGTTGTTTTTGCTCGAATTATTTCAGCCTACCGACTTGGGTGAAAGATTTCCAATGCGAATATAAAAAAAAACCCCGATCTTATTAAAATCCCGCCCCAAAAAACAGTTAAACGAGCGAACCAAAAATACAGAATAACAAATTCACATCACGTCGGCAACGTCAGCGGCAATCTGAAACAACGTACGCATGTAAAGGCATCAATTCTTGCAGTTTGATTCCGTTAATTGCACAGGCAAACATTACTTCGCCATTAAATGCATGGGCAGTCAGTGGTCAAGAAATAGATATGAGCCTTGCCGAAAAACAATTTGTGTGACTTAAAAATGAGGAACCCACCCAACACCTCGACTCGTGAGTTTAACAATCAAAAAATACCTCTGCCCCCCCCCTCCCCTCCCCTCCCCGGTAAATTTCGTTCCCAATATTAGCACGTGTCAAGGCAGGCCGTACCAACGCAGATGTGAAGCGGTGCCATCGTTAACAACACAACAACAACAACAGCGGCAGCAGCAGCGGCAGCAGCAGCAGCAGCAGCGACATCAAACAGAAAAAACATCACCACCGCCATTATCAGCACCATCAGCGTTGTCGTCATCATCATCGCCATTCTCTCCATGCCGCAAAAAAAAAGTGTTTTTGTACACATGCTGGATTATATATTGGAAGTATTTTTTAAAATGCGATTTTATTGCCAGTGCCTTTCGTAAGATTTCCCCCCAAACCACATCGATTGAATTCAACTTTGGTGGTTTAACCTGTTGCTAAGACTGCCGCCTCCACCATAGGAACGCGGAATTCCCACCAACAGCTACGAGCTGCCACTGGAAATGAGTGCCGCTCGCATTGCCCGTTAGAGCATCGAGACCCTCCGACTTAACTGTGCCTCCACAAGTGGCACAGCGGTGAGCGCACATGACTCACAGTCAAGTCGGGCGAGCGTTCAAATTCCAGTCATGGGTTGACCGAGCAAATTAATCCCTCTGCGGCCAGGAAAATGGTGCCACTCAGTGGGAAGTCAACAGTGATCATTGTGGATTGAATGGAATCTGGCATGGGAATGTGTAATTTCCACGACTGGCCTGGGTCTGCCCCAGCGCTCATTTGAGCAGGAGATCACGTTGACTATTTTCCAGATTATTATTATTATCATGAGTATGCTCATATCGGAGTGCACAATCGCACGGGGAAGCCAGAATCGCCACCCTTTGAATTTCTCATCTCGCGGACAAGAGACGTGGACCTCGGCGGGCTCTCGCTCGGTTAAATAACCGACACCGACAAAACCTTGCACTGGCCAACAACATTCGGTCTGTCCCAATTGTTCGTGTAAACTCCCCTTCCAGCATGAGTACCAGCTCCAAAACAAAACCAGGGCAGCCGGCCCCACACACGCCGCTAACCCCGCATTCCCCAGCGCGGGCGCGAGGTTCGGCAGAAGCGCAAAGACCCGAGGCCGCCCCCACACAAGCACCCCTTCACACTGCGACTTGGTAGGGCCTGCTCCCATTGGCAGTGCTCTGCGAGTGCGGGCCGTACCAGCGGAGGTGGGGGTGTTGGGCGAGTTGGCCTGGCTCCCGTGGTGCACGCTGCTGGTGGCCGAAACGGCGGTCCGTGCCGCGTAGATGTTCGCCTCCTCCTGGAACTTACCGATGTTTTTCTTGTAGCGGATCCGCTTGTTCCCAAACCAGTTTGACACCTGTGCAGGGGGGCCAGGGTAGTCGGGTGGGAGGGGGGGAGGAGTGGGGGGGGGCGCATGGGGGGGGGGGGGGAGAGTTGGGAAGGAGGAAGGGACCGGAGGGGGAAAGGGGGCGGGGGGGGGGGGAAGGTGGAGGGAAGAGAACGAGAGTGAAGGCGGAGATGGTGGCGATGGGGTCGAATGTGAACGTTCCGCGGATAAATGCGAATCTTATTGGTCGCGGAAGACCTTCGTGTTGAAGCGAACGTTTTACTCCGCTTACCTGGGCAGCGGGTAAAGTGTTCATCCTTTATATGGGGGCGAGAGCCCATGTGGGGGTGAATGGGTGCGTGCAGTGGCTAGCGGCACAATACGCGCACAACAAACCCGGCCGCCAGAGTTCAATTTCCCAGCGACGGCTAATGTCAGCAGCGGGTGACATCTGAACTGGTACTGGGAGCGACCCACTTCACCAGTGTGGTGAAGAATGGCCCAACAATCCCACATGACCGCCCATGTGGGGAGAGGTCCTTTCTTCGGATGTCCAGCCAAATTCCTTAATGAGTTTATTTTTGCTTATCAATTTCTTTGGCCATGTGAGAGGGAACCAAAGTGCCCAGAGCAAACCCACGCATACGAGGAGCATCAGACAGATCGGCAAACCTCCTCGCTTACTTCCATCCGCCGTCGTTTACTTTGTGGAGCCGCAGGTCAGGTGACTTGCAACAGCAATGACCTCGTGGCATGCATTCTACCAATCCCACCTCCGCAGGGCGATGTATGACGGCCGTGCATCTCAACAGCAGCGTCACACTGTAGATTGGCACTTGGCGACAGAGTGAATCCATCCCAGTGGAGTTTGTGATTTATTTTACATTTTTCGGAGATCGTATTGTGGCCTGAAGCTCGCGTTACAGCTGCCACTCACGGTCTCCTTGAAGCGCCGCTGGCCCGGCTCCAATTCCGATTGGCCTACCGCGGAGGGTCAGAGGTCAAGTGCGAGCCAATTAATCGGCGGGGCTATAAAATGCAATTTATTCTGGGCAAAACAGTGCCAATTTCGGAAGCCACACGCCGGCAAGGCATTAAAAACCCACTGTGAAAAGTACCGCAATCAGCATTGGAAATTAAATGTGTCAAAGTGGTAATTGGATGTGATGCAAAATTACGACCTCACCTGTCAGAGCACCACTACGGTTTTGTCATATTGGGTTTTGCGCCTTTTCACGGCTGACGGCGCTAACCACTGCTGACCACGGCGAAAAATGTGGCTCGTCACCACGTGCCAACACGGGCATGGAGTTAAAGGAACGCATGAATGCCTAAGCAGGAAGCATTGTCAATTGCAGTGTCTTCCGAGTGCCAAGTCTGATCATGAAAGATTACACGCGTTTGGAGGGACCATTAAAAGTTTACAGGCTTGATTCTTGGGCACCAATATTTTATTGAAAACCGGTGCACGGAGCACTCCGTTATTTCCTTGCTCCCCGCAACGAGGGGCACTTTGTGCGAGGTCAACCGACGGTTGATTTGTCCCTCCTGTGTTTGTGCCTGGGCCCATGGGAATGTGGAATGGCCATCGCTTGGCTCGGCTGCCAATGGAGAGATGACCGTCACCAACAGTGCTTGTATGAGCACGGATTATAATAATTGTTATAAGGATGATAATTACTATTAATGCCTTAGCAATGACGTACAGAGAAAAAAAAATTCTAATTAGCTTAAACATAACTAAAATATGCAAACTGATCAAGCACTTATCTTGAATTGACCGTTCTTAGGAACGGAACAGGTTGGCATTGTGCATCTTCATGGTCCAACAGTAACCACGTTTGAAAATTGTTGACAAACTACAAACAAAAACCAATGGTCCTCTCTTTGAATGATCATCTGGGAGGTCCCATTGCCACGTGTCTCGTGAGAGGTTTGACCCCATCACCTACGATGGTGGGGGGGAGGAGGAGGGGGGAGGGGCTACACTGTTGTATGTTGAATGGAGCACGCTCACGTCAACCTCTTGGCTGATGACGTCATGGACCCGCTCGAGATCAACAGTTTTAGTCAAAAAAAAAACTTCAGAATGTTTTAATTCACTTTTTTTTGTATCAATCCACATTCTTCTTCGTGCGGCTGATGTTCATGCACAATACGGGGAGGTCATCATTCAGCAGTTGTCCATCTTTTTTTGGATTACACTGGTCAACACAAAAAAAACTTTTTTTTCTGGCCTGGACTTTTGCAGCTGTTCTAGACTAATTTCAGGGTGCCGATTCCAAATCTGATCTCAGATTATGCTATCGGCATACCCCATTTTCATTGATTTTACCCGAAATTAACTCCGTCACTTATGATTGCAAGTTGTTGCGAGTCAGTGACTGCTTTAGTGTTAAAATATGGTGCTGTATTTTTAGGATAGTGTGTTTATAATATCATTTTATGTAGATATCCACATTTATTTAATATTTTTCTTGATATCTCAAAAAGCTCATGTGATAGACAAAAACTGATGCCAGATTTGGAATCAGCACCCCAAAATTACCTTATAACCGTTAGAATACCTTATGCCAGAAAAAAAGTGTGTCGACCAGTGTTATCCATTTACATTAGGGCTGATAAATTATGTTTTTATTTATATATGAACATATTTCAATTGCTAACAGAAACCCTAACCACTAAAACCTAATCGCTATCTAAACGTCAACAATAAGAACCACCGTTTTGGGGTCTTTCAAATGCAAAACCATCTCCCCCACGTGCTCTCGTCTCTCTCCATCTGTGCCTCGCACAATCGGATCGACCGGACAGACTAATCAGATCGATGGGTCGCGACAAGAAAAGTAAGATGCGAAACTTGTCCCGTCCCCCCCGCGCCCCACCCCAACTAATGCGCGCCCCATTTGAAATCACAAGCGTCTGGTGCGACCTTACGTTCATATCGCCCCGCACTGCTATCTCACAGCACTGTTAGATAATCCAACAACAACCATCATCTCACTGCTCATCTGTTACCCTTCAATAGGACAAGGGGACGCAGGGGGGGGGGGGGTGGCAGCAGTGAGTGCAAGGGATGCTACCCACCCTAATTTAGGTACACAAAGTCCCAGCGTCTAATTGCATGGCTATCAACGTGCTTCCACTTCGGCAGGAGGCGATCACCTGCCCCACCGCCCCCACCTCCCAACCCCCCCCCCCCCCCCCCCAATGCCCACCCCCCCCCACGAGGCCCCCCTCCGCCCCCCCCTGTTTCTCTTTCTCCTCCGCACCGCTGGCACACGCAGGTGCACGCATAATTACCATCATTGTCAGGAGCCTGCAATTAAACACGCTTTTGTTCGCTCATTTATGAAAGGGTGGAGGGGGGGCGAAGAGTGGAAAAATGATGATAATTGTGTCGCCCAGCTGTGTAAATGTGAAATAGCGGCGTGCGGTGTGTGGGGGGGGGGGCTGCTGGCAAGGTGAGGGCCTCTTCTGCCACGAGGTTAATCCGTGCCGACAGCCCGGCGCCAACCGAGCCTGCTCCAGAACCAACCACACTGCCATCATCGTCGTCGTCGTCACCATCATCATCGTCGTCGTCGTCATCGTTATTATTATTATTTATCACTGCGAGCAAGTGAGCCCGGGATGAACTTTGAATGCGGGGCCTCGGTTCCATGAGGACGCGATCTAAATTAGTGGGGGGGGGGGGGGTCTCGGTTCCATGAGTCAGTGATCTACATTAGTGGGGGGGGGGGGGTCTCGGTTTCATGAGTCAGTGATCTACATTAGTGGGGGGGGGGGGGTCTCGGTTTCATGAGTCAGTGATCTACATTAGTGGGGGGGGGGGTCTCGGTTCCATGAGTCAGTGATCTACATTAGTGGGGGGGGGGGGTCTCGGTTTCATGAGTCAGTGATCTACATTAGTGGGGGGGGGGGGGTCTCGGTTCCATGAGTCAGCGATCTACATTAGTGGGGGGGGGTCTCGGTTTCATGAGTCAGTGATCTACATTAGTGGGGGGGGGGGTCTCGGTTCCATGAGTCAGTGATCTACATTAATGGGGGGGGGGGGGGGTCTCGGTTCCATGAGTCAGCGATCTACATTAGTGGGGGGGGGGTCTCGGTTCCATGAGTCAGTGATCTACATTAGTGGGTGGGGGGGTCTCTGTTCCATGAGTCAGTGATCTACATTAGTGGGGGGGGGGGGGTCTCGGTTTCATGAGTCAGTGATCTACATTAGTGGGGGGGGGGTCTCGGTTCCATGAGTCAGCGATCTACATTAGTGGGGGGGGGGGGTCTCGGTTTCATGAGTCAGTGATCTACATTAGTGGGGGGGGGGTCTCGGTTCCATGAGTCAGCAATCTACATTAGTGGGGGGGGGTCTCGGTTTCATGAGTCAGTGATCTACATTAGTGGGGGGGGGGGTCTCGGTTCCATGAGTCAGCGATCTACGTTAGTGGGGGGCGGGTCTCGGTTCCATGAGTCAGTGATCTACATTAGTGGGGGGGGGATCTCGGTTCCATGAGTCAGTGATCTACATTAGTGGGGGGGTCTCGGTTTCATGAGTCAGTGATCTACATTAGTGGGGGGGTCTCGGTTTCATGAGTCAGTGATCTACATTAGTGGGGGGGGGGGTCTCGGTTCCATGAGTTAGCGATCTACATTAGTGGGGGGGGGGGGGGTCTCGGTTCCATGAGTCAGTGATCTACATTAGTGGGGGGGAGGTCTCGGTTCCATGAGTCAGTGATCTACATTAGTGGGGGGGGGGTCTCGGTTCCATGAGTCAGTGATCTACATTAGTGGGGGCGGGGGTCTCGGTTCCATGAGTCAGCGATCTACATTAGTGGGGGGAGGGGTCTCGGTTCCATGAGTCAGTGATCTACATTAGTGGGGGGGGGGTCTCGGTTTCATGAGTCAGTGATCTACATTAGTGGGGGGGGGGGTCTCGGTTCCATGAGTCAGTGATCTACATTAGTGGGGGGGTCTCGGTTCCATGAGTCAGTGATCTACATTAGTGGGGGGGGTCTCGGTTCCATGAGTCAGCGATCTACATTAGTGGGGGGGGGGGGTCTCAGTTCCATGAGTCAGCGATCTACATTAGTGGGGGGGTCTCGGTTCCATGAGTCAGTGATCTACATTAGTGGGGGGGGGGGGTCTCGGTTCCATGAGTCAGCGATCTACATTAGTGGGGGGGTCTCGGTTCCATGAGTCAGTGATCTACATTAGTGGGGGGGGGGGTCTCGGTTCCATGAGTCAGTAATCTACATTAGTGGGGGGGGTCTCGGTTCCATGATTCAGTGATCTACATTAGTGGGGGGGGGGTCTCGGTTCCATGAGTCAGTGATCTACATTAGTGGGGGGGGGGGGTCTCGGTTCCACGAGTCAGCGATCTACATTAGTGGGGGGGGGGGGTCTCGGTTCCATGAGTCAGTGATCTACATTAGTGGGGGGGTCTCTGCTCCATGAGTCAGTGATCTACATTAGTGGGGGGGGGGTCTCGGTTCCATGAGTCAGCGATCTACATTAGTGGGGGGGGGGGGTCTCGGTTCCATGAGTCAGCGATCTACATTAGTCGGGGGGGGGGGGTCTCGGTTCCATGAGTCAGTGATCTACATTAGTGGGGGGGGGGTCTCGGTTCCATGAGTCAGTGATCTACATTAGTGAAGGGGGGGGGGGTCTCGGTTCCATGAGTCAGCGATCTACATTAGTGGGGGGGGGGGTCTCGGTTCCATAAGTCAGTGATCTACATTAGTGGGGGGGGGGGGGTCTCGGTTCCATGAGTCAGGGATCTACATTAGTGGGGGGGGGGGGTCTCGGTTCCATGAGTCAGCGATCTACATTAGTGGGGGGAAGGTCTCGGTTCCATGAGTCAGCGATCTACATTAGTGGGGGGGGGGGGGTCTCGGTTCCATGAGTCAGTGATCTACATTAGTGGGGGGGTCTCTGCTCCATGAGTCAGTGATCTACATTAGTGGGGGGGGTCTCGGTTCCATGAGTCAGCGATCTACATTAGTGGGGGGGGGGGGTCTCGGTTCCATGAGTCAGCGATCTACATTAGTGGGGGGGGGGTCTCGGTTCCATGAGTCAGTGATCTACATTAGTGGTGGGGGGGTCTCGGTTCCATGAGTCAGTGATCTACATTAGTGGGGGGGGGGGTCTCGGTTCCATGAGTCAGTGATCTACATTAGTGGGGGGGGGGGGGTCTCGGTTCCATGAGTCAGCGATCTACATTAGTGGGGGGGGGGGGTCTCGGTTCCATGAGTCAGCGATCTACATTAGTGGGGGGGGGGGGGTCTCGGTTCCATGAGTCAGCGATCTACATTAGTGGGGGGGGGGTCTCGGTTCCATGAGTCAGCGATCTACATTAGTGGGGGGGGGGGGTCTCGGTTCCATGAGTCAGTGATCTACATTAGTGGGGGGGTCTCTGCTCCATGAGTCAGTGATCTACATTAGTGGGGGGGAGTCTCGGTTCCATGAGTCAGCGATCTACATTAGTGGGGGGGGGGGGTCTCAGTTCCATGAGTCAGCGATCTACATTAGTGGGGGGAGGGGTCTCGGTTCCATGAGTCAGTGATCTACATTAGTGGGGGGGGGGGTCTCGGTTTCATGAGTCAGTGATCTACATTAGTGGGGGGGGGTCTCGGTTCCATGAGTCAGTGATCTACATTAGTGGGGGGGTCTCGGTTCCATGAGTCAGTGATCTACATTAGTGGGGGGGGTCTCGGTTCCATGAGTCAGCGATCTACATTAGTGGGGGGGGGGGTATCAGTTCCATGAGTCAGCGATCTACATTAGTGGGGGGGTCTCGGTTCCATGAGTCAGTAATCTACATTAGTGGGGGGGGGGTCTCGGTTCCATGAGTCAGCGATCTACATTAGTGGGGGGGGTCTCGGTTCCATGAGTCAGTGATCTACATTAGTGGGGGGGGGGTCTCGGTTCCATGAGTCAGTAATCTACATTAGTGGGGGGGGTCTCGGTTCCATGATTCAGTGATCTACATTAGTGGGGGGGGGGTCTCGGTTCCATGAGTCAGTGATCTACATTAGTGGGGGGGGGGTCTCGGTTCCACGAGTCAGCGATCTACATTAGTGGGGGGGGGGGTCTCGGTTCCATGAGTCAGTGATCTACATTAGTGGGGGGGTCTCTGCTCCATGAGTCAGTGATCTACATTAGTGGGGGGGGGTCTCGGTTCCATGAGTCAGCGATCTACATTAGTGGGGGGGGGGGGGGTTTCGGTTCCATGAGTCAGCGATCTACATTAGTGGGGGGGGGGGGGTCTCGGTTCCATGAGTCAGCGATCTACATTAGTGGAGGGGGGGTCTCGGTTCCATGAGTCAGTGATCTACATTAGTGGGGGGGGGGGGTCTCGGTTCCATGAGTCAGTGATCTACATTAGTGGGGGGGGGGGGTCTCTGTTCCATGAGTCAGTGATCTACATTAGTGGTGGGGGGGTCTCTGTTCCATGAGTCAGTGATCTACATTAGTGGGGGGGTCTCGGTTCCATGAGTCAGTGATCTACATTAGTGGGGGGGGGGGGTCTCGGTTCCATGAGTCAGCGATCTACATTAGTGGGGGGGGGTCTCGGTTCCATGAGTCAGTGATCTACATTAGTGGGGGGGGGGGGTCTCGGTTCCATGAGTCAGCGATCTACATTAGTGGGGGGGGGGTCTCGGTTCCATGAGTCAGCGATCTACATTAGTGGGGGGGGGGGTCTCGGTTCCATGAATCAGCGATCTACATTAGTGGGGGGGAGTCTCGGTTCCATGAGTCAGTGATCTACATTAGTGGGGGGGGGGGTCTCGGTTCCATGAGTCAGCGATCTACATTAGTGGGGGGGGGGGGTCTCGGTTCCATGAGTCAGCGATCTACATTAGTGGGGGGGGGGGGGTCTCGGTTCCATGAGTCAGTGATCTACATTAGTGGGGGGGGGAGGTCTCGGTTCCATGAGTCAGCGATCTACATTAGTGGGGGGGGGGGGGTCTCGGTTCCATGAGTCAGTGATCTACATTAGTGGGGGGGTCTCTGCTCCATGAGTCAGTGATCTACATTAGTGGGGGGGGGGTCTCTGCTCCATGAGTCAGTGATCTACATTAGTGGGGGGGGGTCTCGGTTCCATGAGTCAGCGATCTACATTAGTGGGGGGGGGGTCTCGGTTCCATGAGTCAGCGATCTACATTAGTGGGGGGGGGGGGTCTCGGTTCCATGAGTCAGTGATCTACATTAGTGGTGGGGGGGTCTCGGTTCCATGAGTCAGTGATCTACATTAGTGGGGGGGGGGGGTCTCGGTTCCATGAGTCAGTGATCTACATTAGTGGGGGGGGGGGTCTCGGTTCCATGAGTCAGTGATCTGCATTAGTGGGGGGGGGGTCTCGGTTCCATGAGTCAGTGATCTGCATTAGTGGAGGGGGGGGTCTCGGTTCCATGAGTCAGTGATCTGCATTAGTGGGGGGGGTCTCGGTTCCATGAGTCAGCGATCTACATTAGTGGGGGGGGGGGGGTCTCGGTTCCATGAGTCAGCGATCTACATTAGTCGTGGGGGGGTCTCGGTTCCATGAGTCAGCGATCTACATTAGTGGGTGGGGGGGGTCTTGGTTCCATGAGTCAGTGATCTACATTAGTGGGGGGGGGGGTCTCGGTTCCATGAGTCAGTGATCTACATTAGTGGGTGGGGGGGTCTTGGTTCCATGAGTCAGTGATCTGCATTAGTGTGGGGGGGGGTGTCTCGGTTCCATGAGTCAGCGATCTACATTAGTGGGGGGGGGGGGGGTCTCGGTTCCATGAGTCAGTGATCTACATTAGTGGGTGGGGGGGTCTCGGTTCCATGAGTCAGTGATCTACATTAGTGGGGGGGGGGGGGTCTCGGTTCCATGAGTCAGTGATCTACATTAGTGGGTGGGGGGTCTCGGTTCCATGAGTCAGTGATCTACCTTAGTGGGGGGGGGTCTCGGTTCCATGAGTCAGTGATCTACATTAGTGGGGGGGGGGTCTCGGTTCCATGAGTCAGTGATCTACATTAGTGGGGGGGGGGGGGGTCTCGGTTCCATGAGTCAGTGATCTACATTAGTGGGGGGGGGGGGGTCTCGGTTCCATGAGTCAGTGATCTACATTAGTGGGGGGGGGGTCTCGGTTCCATGAGTCAGTGATCTACATTAGTGGGGGGGGGGGGTCTCGGTTCCATGAGTCAGTGATCTACATTAGTGGGGGGCGGGGGTCTCGGTTCCATGAGTCAGCGATCTACATTAGTGGGGGGGGGGGTCTCGGTTCCATGAGTCAGCGATCTACATTAGTGGGGGGGGGGGGTCACGGTTCCATGAGTCAGCGATCTACATTAGTGGGGGGGTCTCGGTTCCATGATTGCGGTGCCGTCACTCTGCGTTGCACTCCGGAACCTGTGTGCTGTTATGACAGTCGCCGGTACGATGTTTGACTTCCCCCTCTCTCACAGTTTAATAAGAAGGTATTCGCGACAAACATTATCCATAATAAAGGGGGGGAGTGTTTGGTTTGGGTCAGATCGCGTGAATCTAAATGTCTCTCACCTGAAGACGGTCGCTTGTTGTTGCGATCGAAACGTCGTGGTCTATTATTATTCCACCTACGTGGCTTTGCCGAAAGAACCAAAAATTATATGGATATAAATGTGTCGTTAAAACCCGCCACCACCCGACGCAGCCAATCACAAAGTCATCGGGGCCACGCGTGGCATGCGAGCGCGTGTCCATGGCTCTCTCTCTCTCTCGCTCAAACATCACATCGCACAAACATGGAAATCATTACCGAATATGTATTTAATTGCATTGTAATTAGGGTGTGTAACGATTCACCCCCAACCCACCCACTGCCACCCCTATCAATTTGATTAATTGTCACAATTGGGGGTTTTTGAGTCCACTCAGGAATATATTGTTTATCTCACTCGCATTGTGTCATTTATATTGTCCCATTTTTAGTGTCCAATTTATAGTCTCACTCGCACTGTCCCACTTGTATTGTCCCACTTTCATTGTCCGTCTCGTCTGCCTAATATGTTCTAAGCCGTTTAATTAGTTCCACCGACCTCCACGTAAGATTAGCATATGATATGCATTGATTCTAAGTAATGAAATCTTACGTACAAATTTCAACGCGCGTATTGTGAGCGTAAGAATCTGGTTTCCATCCAAGAATTGAGAACAACGATACGCGACTAATAACCGTCTTATCATCTCTCTGCTCGACCTATGGAGATATCAGCAAAATGAGAGTGGCGGCCGAGACTCCTCAATGGAGTCCCCCCCCCCCCCCCCCCCCCCCCAGGGGACTTGTCGACGGTCCGAGTCCTGGGCAACCCTTGGCCGTCGATCACAGCCCCCCGCTCCGGTTCCCGTCTCTCTCTCTCTCAGGGGTTCTACGAGATTCCGGCGGGCGATTTCGTCTCGAGAGCGGATAGACGTCGTGGTCGTTGCGCATCTCCCGTTCAAAAACACTGACGTGTGTGCGTGCTTTCTTGTCCAATTAGAGAGCGGTCCGACTGATACGTCACCGTTTGCTTGCAAAACGAACAAAAATGGTCGCCCCACCAAGAATCGTCGCCTGTTCACGGGAGAGATGCAATCCTGCCAATTTGAGATCTCCCGTCGTGTTGATGCGCAACCGTAAAGTCACGTAGGTATTAAGTAAAATAAATCACGACGTTTCGGGCGCAACACAAGCGTCCGAAACGTCGTGATTTATTTTATTTTGTACCCACGTGACTTTACCGAAAGAACCAAAGAGTATGGATTCCTGCAGTCACGAAAGCTTCAAATCAAGATAGAAGAGTCCATGTTTTGTGAACGAGGAGGACGTCCAGCGGCATCGCCCGGCGCTTTCGGATGCGCTTCTGCGGCCGTCTGCAACGCTCTTCCTCCCGCTGTTAGGAAACCGCTGGAGCCCGTGCACTTTTAAATCGAGATTGACAAACTCATTTCCTTTGAAGTGCTTTTTGTCTTGAGTTTGTGTTTCCCCCGCACGTCAGCATACGGCAACATACTCTAAAGCAGAGAGTCTCATCAAGAAGTTGCCGACATTCGGGCAACGGGCACGCCCTTCCTGCGCGCCACCCAAACCGCAGTTTTCGTCCTTCGACTGCGAAAGGCTCTCGCGCGCGTCGACGACGACGCTTTTTCACGCGAAGAAACTTTCGTTTGTATTTTTCCCCGACAGCCGTGAGCCGTGAGCCATGAGCGCGGCGGCGGTGGCGTCGAGCCCGACGAGACTCCAACGCCACGGCGGGGGCATCGCTCTCCGGCGCTTCGCTTGGCGGTGACGTCACAAAAGCTCGTCCGATCTGCTCTCACGTTTCTTTACGTTCTTCGTTTTCATTCTTCTTTCTCTCCTTTAGACTTAAAACTTTCGTGACTGCAGGAATTCATATTCTTGGTTCTTTCGGTAGAGTCACGTAGATAGAAAACAAAAATGAAAAGCTTGTGTTGCAATCGAAATGTCGTGGGTTTTTTGCTTTTAAGTTTTGTTCTCAGTGACCTTTACCGAAAAAACCAAGAATATTTATTTCCTCTCCTTATTCTCCTTCTTCTTTGACTTTCTTCCTCTAATTTTAATCTTCTTATTTTTATTCTATTTTTCTCCTTATTTTTCTCTTATTCTCTTATTTTTCTTTTCTTCTTTTTCTTCTTAATTTTCATCTTCTTTTCCTCTTCTTATCTTGATTTTCTTCTTATTTAGATTTTCTTCTTATTTTAATTTTTCTCTTATTCTTTGCCTTTTCTCAGTCTTCTTTTTTTTTCGTCTGCCTATTCGCGAAATCTCTCTGCTCATGTCGGACAGCCGGAAACACGCAGCCTGGGCGCGCGTCTAAACACGTTGTTCAGTGCTCTCTTTGGCTTGCACATTCGTGAAGTGATTTTTGCCATTCATTCAAAAGGCAATTTTTTTTGCTCTCTCGCCATCCCGCTGCATTGAGTTGCTGCCGCAATTTGGACGGCGATTTGACAGTTTTTATTTCCCAACCGGAGCCGTCTGCGATTGGATGGAATTTGTCACATGCTGCTCATTCCTCCTCCTGTAAAGGCATTTACTACACGTTTATTTGGGGAAAACATGTAAAGGACATCTAGATTCGTATCCTGTTTGTGTGCAGGAGTTATTTTTTGAAGCATGATATGTTAACTACTTTGCCGGGTATATAGGAGATCGTGGCTTCGATGCCGACCCTGACGCCTGTTGTGTGTTTGGAGTTTTGCAAGTTCTCCCCGTTGTCGTGTGGATTTTTCTCTGGGGCCTCCGGTTAATTCCTCCACATTTAGAATCAAAATGCATTTGGACTATTTGGCTGTTACAAATTTCCACGTGAGAAGCCACTTCGTTCTCCTCGTGGTCGGGTGGATTGTTCTCCAGGGCCTCTGGTTTCTCCCTCCACATTTGTAAATGTGCTGCTTAGAGTATTTGACCGCGACAAATGTTCCACGCGATAAGCCACTTGTCGAGTTATTCTTTGTGGCCAGTGTATAGCTCAGTGTGCCCTTACCTGGTAAAATAAAAAATAGTTCGTCGATATTTGTTTTTATTTAGCTCTTGCATGATGGACGAGTAGCCCAAGTAGCACAGTAGGGGCCACACAGAGCTCGCTCACGTAGCGGTCCATCCACCAGAAGCGGAACCTTGACCTATGACGGCTGTTTCAGCATCGTTTTATACATTGTACCCCCAAGCCCCCCTAACACCTCCCCGCACGAGGAAGTCAACGGTCCCACCAGCGGAGCGAATGCTGCGTCGCCGTGACGTTCGGTCGGATGGACGTGCAGTCAAGAGCGGCGACTCCGTAACCGTTGTGTTTTATTTAGCATCGCTTCTACGCTGCATGGGGCCACACACCTGTCCATCACCCCTCACATACATCGCGTGTATGACAGGCAAGTAGCCAGAGAATGTATCTCTGACCGCTTGGCTTGATGGACGCGCTGGCAGACTGTCGGACAGACCGACACAAAAAAAAGACAAAGATCCCCCGTATAGCCTGCAACGGACTCTTGGGGCAAGTGCTGTTAGCGAGCACCTATGAAGGCCAGCACGGCACGCGAGGAGGTGGGTGGCCAGCACCACGCCCGGCCGCCTTTGTCTCCCCAGTGGCGATGTTTACACACTGCACCAGGTACTCATTTGAGGCCGAGTCGACCTAGGGGAGGCCAAGGACCGGTTCAGATAATCGTCACTGGTGTTGGCCGTGAGCGGGAATAGAACTCGGGTCGCCAGGTTCGTAGTGCAGCGTAGCGCTAACCGATACACCACCGCTCCCCACCAGATTGGCACACACACAGAGTGACACACGCCGCTAACAGGCAGACACATTGACACGTATTGACGCACAGACGGACGCACAAACAGTTAGAAAATATGGACATTGATAGAGATGCCAACACAAAACAGGCTGACAGAGACACAACACAAACAGACTGACACACAAAAATAAAAACAAACACAAGTGCTGTTAGCGAGCGCTATTAAGGCCGGAACGGTACACGAGGGGGTGGTGTGGCCACCACCACGCCCGGCCGCCTTTGTCTCCCCAGTGCCGATGTTTACACACCGCACCGGGTACTCGTTAAGGCTGAGTTAACCTCGGGGAGGCTCAGCACCGATTCAGATAATCGTCACCGGTATTGGTTGCCATAAGCGGGAATAGAACTCGGGTCGCCGGGTTCCTAGTGCAGCGTAGCACTAATAGCTACACTACCGCTCCCCATACGTACACACGCACGCACACGACACGCACACGACACGCACACGACACACACACGACACACACACGACACACACATGACACACACACGCACGCACACGACACGCACACGACACGCACACAGGCGCACACAGGCGCACACGCACGCACACGACACGCACACGACACGCACACGACACACACACGACACACACACGACACACACACGACACACACACGCACGCACAAGCGCGGAGGACGCAGAGGCGCCGGGATGGCTGACCTGCGAGACAGTGATGCCGCATTTTTTCGCCAGCTCCTCCTTGGCCTCCTCGCTGGGGTAGGGGTTGCTCAGGTGCGAGTAGAAGTACTCGTTGAGAATCTCTGTCGCCTGCTTGCTGAAGTTGCGACGCTTGCGTCTGTGCAAAACACCAAAGCAGGCAGCAGCAGCAGCAGCGGTTAATTACGCATCACACCGTCACGAGATGGGGCTCAGCTGGGCTTTGTTTGCGCCTTTCGATAACGTCACAAATGCGATCAATGCGGAATGCGGTGGAGGGAAGCTAAACTAACTGTACTAAACTAAACTTTTAATTTTTAATATTAACTAAACTTTTAATTTTTTATATTAACTAAAGTTAACTTTTTATTTTTAATATTAACTAAACTTAAAATTTTTAATATTAACTAAACTTTACTTTTTTATATTAACTAAACTAAACTTTATATTTTTTATATTAACGAAACTAAACTTTTTATTTTACCAGGATAAGGCCCACTGAGCTGTATAGCTCTTTTTCAGAAGCGAACTGCCCACAAATGATAGCTCAACGAAGTGGTTTCTCACGTGGAAATGTATAGCAGCCAAATACTCTAAATGCGTGATGTTGATTCTAAATGTTGGTGGAAAAAACCGGAGTACCCGGAGAGAAATCCAGACGACCACGGAGAGAGAGAGGCACGCAAACTTCAAATATACAGGCGTCAGGGTCGGGATTGAACCCACGATCTCCTGCATAACAGGAGAGGTAGTTAACATCTTGCCACGAATCGATGACCCACTGCCACCCCTCCCCCCCATGATTTGGGGCTATAATATGACGCTATCGCCGCTCGGATGGATGCGTGTGAAATCAATAGCGGAGGTGGTGGTGGCGCGGCTTGTTGCAATGCGTTGTGCCAACCGGGTAAATTTGTGGTTACGTTTTCAGCGTTGGAATCTTTTTAAACTCCCCCCCCCCCGCCTTCCAAACCAGGGTGAATAGAATGGTGGAAACAGCCCGAGAGTGAAGAAGTCGACCTCGAGTTTTTGTTCGCAATAGCGCATTGCATCGTAATTGCTCGCACTACGTGAGCACGCTATTCATAGCAGAGGAATTCATTAGTGACAATAAAATGCAATCAGACGAATACAGGCCACAATCAATGGAACAGCACGTGTTGCCAAGAGCTGCTCAAGTAAATCACAGATATGTACGAAGGATTTGGCAAAAATAACCACGGACAAAAGCGAAACTTACGGAGAACTCTTCGGGCAGCGGGAGAAACGTTCCGTGCCGATCGGCGCGCGCCCGCCTACTGCGACCCCCCCCACCCCCTCTCGTATCTGACGCACTCGTGACCGAACGCGGGAGCGCGCGGATTTATTTTGGAACGTCCCACCTCCTGTGGAATTAGCGGGGCTCGTGCAAGGGGGCGGCGGGGTAGGCGTAGCCTTCCCTCATTTGTAAATTCCGCAGTTGGAGAGACCCCTGCCAGCAATGGTGCATTACCTTGACGTGCTCCCCGTGACGCTTTTGTTTTAATTACTGTTATTACGCACAACGTTAACGCCGACGCCTCTGCCGGCGCCGTGATTACAACGCGGCATTCGAGATATTTCATCGCCGCTTTTTTCCCGTGTTCGCCGTCTAAGCGACCGGGCAGCCCAGCGGCAGAGCTGGCGAGGGTGCGAGCGAGCGAGGGGACTCGCAGCAATCGGAAAGTTCAGAGTTCAAATCCTGGTTGAGGGCGGTTGACTCAGCCCATCGGCCCTCTGGGGTCGATACAATGAGTCTCGCACGGTGGGGAAGACGACAACAGCTGTGATTGTCCATGGGTATTTACACCACTGGCTCTGCAGAATTATCAACAGGAGATGAGCACCAGTGCCTCGTTGCTGATTTGAGCGGCGGGAAATCACTCACTCTGACTTTGGTCATTTATGGTCTTATGGACTTTTTGTAGTCAAGGGTTTCTTTCCTATTAGCCGGCAAATTTATGTAGCAATGTCACCGATCTGATTGTTTACAAACCGACACTTCCCTGAATGGCCTCTATGTGACTCGTGCGTCTCTGGACAAATCAGGAGCACAAGTATGCACAACGATAAAGATCCCCCATATAGCCTAAACAAGGCCGCAACGGTACACGAGGGGGTGGGTGGCCAGCACCACGCCCGACCGCCTTTGTCTCCCTAGTGGTGATGTTTACACACCGCACCAGGTACTCATTTGAGGCTGAATCGACCTAGTAGAGGCCCAGGACCGGTTCAGATAATCGTCACCGGTGTTGGCCGTGAGCGGGAATCGAACCCGGGTCGCCGGGTTCATAGCGCAGCGCGCTAACCGCTACACTATCGCTCCCCACAAGTACGCACACACACACATACACACGCATCTCCCATCTCTCTCTACTGAATGCATCTCATATCTCTCTCCCATAATACAGGTTTTTGGGGGCTTAGATCGCGTAAATATATAAATGTGTCGTTAAAACCCGCCACCACCCGACACAGCCAACTAGTAAGGGTTGTCACGTAAACAGAACGTGGCCAATTCATCACTGGTACAGCACCAACCGGTGTGTTGGAGAGCAAAGCCACAACATTTACAATCTGAGTTGAACGTTTCGCCAGTAATTACAACTAGCTTCATCAGGTGACAGCCAGATTTGTGTAGAAATCCTCCTGTTTAGTTCCGTATTGGTATGTTCTGTTTACGTGACAAACCTTACCAACTGGGTGGTGGCGGGTTTAACGACACATTTATATATTTACGCGATCTAATCCAAAAAAACCTCTATTATGGATGATATTGCTTGCGAAAGCCTACTACGTGCAAAATCCTATGTGTTTATATCTTATTTCTTACGTGACTTTCCCGAAAGAACCAAGAATATTAATTTCTGCAGTCACGGAAGTTAAGTCCTATCTGTCTCTTCTTTATTCTCAATACATCTCCTCTGTCTTTTGAATACATCTCACATCACTCTCGTCTCTCCTATCTTTATTCTGAATGCATCTCTTTGCTCTTCTTACCACATCTCACATCTCTTCGTATCCGAATACGTTTCCTCTCTCTCTTCAGAACACACCTCTCATCATCTAAACGAAATGTAAAACTTTGACCAGGTAAGGCCCACTGAGCAGTATAACTCTTTTTCAGAAGCGACCTGGCCACAAATGGTAGCTCAACGAAGTGGCTCATCACGTGGAAATTTATAGCAGCCAAACACTCTAAACGCGTGATGTTGATTCTAAATGCGGAGGGACAAATCGGAGGACCCGGAGAAAAATCCACGCGATCACAGGGGGGGAGAGAGAGACACGCAAACTCCAAATATACAGCCACAGGCGTCAGGGTCAGTTTCACACCCACGACCTCCTGCACACCAGGCGAGGTGGTTACCGCCTCGCCACCGTTTCCCGCCGGGCGGCTCTCACCGTGCGTCGAGGAACCGAGAGCGCAGGATCATGACGGCCTCGCAGGTGCTCTGCTTGAGCTGCATCTGGATGGAGCTGAACTTGCGGTGGATGATGCCCACCATACGCTCGATCTCCTTGGGCGAGATGGGCCGCGTGCGGCTCTGCTCCCGCAGCAGGTTCATGACGTGCGTCGTGAACTCGTTGCACGCCTGCCGCACGACGTCCAGGGTTGGGGGGGGGGGGGTGGAGGGGCAGGCGGGGGAGGCGGCGGGGGTGGGGGGGTATCGTGACACCAACGTCAGCACCGTCGCATCGTCACCATCGTCGTCGTCATCGGCGGCATCGTCGCGATCGCAGCCCTCCCCCCGTGCGTGTTTGTTGTTGTCATCATTTGGCACGATGCCCGACGTTCCGCTCCGCGTGCTCGCAGCTTCTTTCACAACGGAATCGAGCTGCTGCTCATGTTCAACTGCCGGCCGCTGCCGCTGATGTAGGCCGACCCAATTTCACTTATTGTATTTCTACAGTTGTTATGATGGTGATGATGCCATCATCAACATTATTATTTGGACAACATACTCTTATATTGTATCATTGTTTGTTTGTATGTTTTGCCACAAGTACATGTGGTTAATGCAGACTTGACGCCTTGCAATAGGTATCGATTTGGTGTTTGAACATCTTAACACATGTCTTATTTTTTCATCACAATATACTCTTATTTACCATCAGCATGCCTGTCAACCCCTTACCAGTGCCCTACCTTCTAATAGACCAATTCAGACCATATTGGTCTCCCCGTGCCCTTATAACATCTCAACGTTCATCCTACAAAGTCCCATCACAAGGGAGAAAAACAAAGAAATAGACACATTTTTTTTGCTCGTATTGAAACGGCTGTACACCGTGTGCACCTGAAAACAAGATTACGGAGTAAACCGTGTGGGTTGACAGCATCGCTATTTATGGAGTACCATCACTTTCATCATCATGATCATCCTTTATACACAAGACAATATTTATCAACATAATTTATACGATGGAGTACCTTTACCATTAGCAAGATCATGATCATCATTTATACATCAGGTGCCTTCTACTTTTACCATCGTCATCATAAATTCCACATTGAAATCTATGCTAACATTGCTGTTACCATATAACCCACCACCTTTCCATCATCATCACCATCACCATCACCGTCATCATCATCATTACTACCATCGCAAAAAATCCATCATCGTAACCACCGTCTCCGTCGCATCCACTTCCTCACCGTCGCTCGTTCAACTCCACCTTTACCACCAACGGCTACCACCACCGCCACCACCACCGCCACCACCGCCACCACCACCGCCACCACCGCCACCACCGCCGCAGCCGCCACCGCCGCCGCCGCCGCCGCCGCCGCCGCCGTGGCGACGAACGTGAAAGCCCGCCGCCACGGACGCGCGTGTCTGTGAACCTGCGTAAGTTTCAAAGCCACTGACCATCCTCACCTGCTCGTACTTCTCCAGCTCCGTGTGGTAGATCTGCCGGATCTGGGCGAGCTTGGCGCGGTAGTCCGAGTGCTCCGCCGAGTTGTCGGCGTTGGCGCCGCCGGCCACCGCCGCGGCCGCCGCGGCCGCCGCAGATCCCCCGCCCTTCTCGGGACCCGCCACCCCCTCAGCCAGCAGCATGTTGTCCAGACGCATGAGCTGGGGGTCCGGTGGGTCGTCGTCCTGAGCCCCCCGGATACTGAGCACTGCACGCGGCGAAGGGGGTTGGGGGAGGCGGAGGGAGAGGCGTGCGGAAGGCCGTGGTGGAGGTATAGGGGAGGTGACGGGGGCACGGGAACGTAAAGGGATGTGTGGAGAGCCGTGCGGAGGTAATGATGGGTAGAGGGTGGTGGAGGGAGACATGGAGAGGCAGAGGGAGGTGTGGGAACGTGTTGGGAGAGACAAAGAATGACAGGAGGTAACCTGTTAATAACATTTCAACGCAAGTTATTTTGGACAACGATTGATACGCTGACATGCTGCAAGTGGTTTATTGTTATGCTGTTATTGTTAACTTCAGCAATGGCGTTACATTGCAATATATTCAATTTGTGTTGAAGAGAAAATACTGTACGATTAATCGAAATAACAATACAACGTTGCTTACTAATGAATAAGGTTATCACCTATAAATGTTGTGGAGTGCGTGGCGTAACATTGAGTATAACCACACCAATACCAGCAGCATACCAACAATAACATTTCAACAACCAATACATAATCAACAAAGCCCCATCACAGCATCACCACATTCACCACAATAATCACCACCATCACATTCACCACCACCACCATATTCACCACAACCATCACACTGCCCACAATAACAACCACCACATTGACCACAACAACCACCACCACATTCACACAAGCAGCATCTCATTGCGGTAAACGTTCGCAATGAGTTTATTTTAAAACAGGTGAACAGCCCACCGAGACAAACGCATCCATGTGCTCGAGGGTAGACTAATTCTCTCTAAATACCAAAAGCGGAATATTCCACTTACTTTGCTAATTAAAGCCATCCGAGTGAAGGGAACGAACGCGACTTCAAGGGTGTTTTATGAAACGACGGAAAAAAAATCGAACGGTGCAAAAAAAAAATGCAAAGTACAAAATCTAATTAAAGCGTCAACAGCAACTAAATGAGGTGCACAAACAATAACGTCAAACGCTCGGTAATGACCCGAAAATAAGATTCGACGTGCAAGGTGAAAAAAGCCCCGGCGCGGAAACGCGAACGGATATTTATTTCACGTAAAACGAATAACAACCAACCGTGTGTACAATGCCCGCAGGCGCGCGCGTACTCACGCCTGCGGTGGGTGGGAAGGAGACGGGTCCCCGTGCCTCATTTTGCGTCTAATTGTGGCCTTCAGCCAGACTTCAGTCTGGCATGAAGCTAGTCGCCCGCTCGCGTGCGCAATACAACAATCAACCTCTGTTCTGTATCACCGTGGAGCCAACGTAGAATATATTTTAGTGTAAAATGCGCTGTTGGCCTTCTTCTACACTTACATTAACCATCAGCATTTGTTTAAACGTACACAGTCTGTCAGGCTTGCTAAACAAACACTGTGGGTTGAACAGATGCTCGTTATGGTAAAAGCGCTCCCATTAAATATAACAAAAGTAAAATTTACTAATAGCGCTCAATATGCCTTTGCGACAGGGTAACTTTTGCCTCAACGTCTAAAGACCTGTTCCTTTGTGAAGGAGGTGTGTTGCCAGCCGTGGGCGCGACGTTGAGAAAGGAAGGGGCCAGAAGGCTGTGGAACGTTCTGAGACGAGGTTTGTTGCGTCGAACGGAGAAGATCAGTCGCACAGAAGGAAAGAGTCGGGCGGAATTGCCAGAGCGGGCTCAGGAGGACGCAAGGCTTGTTTGGAACAATTCAGAGAAGGCCCCGAGACCTTCAGTGGGAATATCGTCAGAGGGGAAGGCTTGGTGGTGGTCCACTCTGGAAGGACGGGCGCTTGGGAAGAGGCCACGAGGTAGAAAGCGGGAAGACGCCGCTCGACGGCTCCAGTTTCCTCCCACTTTTCACCACTAATTAATACGGCTCAAAATATCTCAGTATACCGAGGACTACAGAGCTTGGGCACCGGCTCACCGCCTGGCTGCCAGCTTCTCAGCTCATCTGTGGTTCCTCTCCACGCCTCTGCGTCCTTTTCTCTTCGAGAGTGAGCGAGCGAGCAATTTCAGTGCTGCGGCAGCGGCTGCACCGTCATTTACCGCGTTTAGGTAAATCTCTAACGAAAGACGTTCTTTGAAAGCGCGACATCATCGCCGCGACGTCGCTGTGGATACGAGTGAATCCGCGCGACTACGGAGACTCGGCGCGCGACATCATGCGTTCAGTCACTTCTTTATGCCCGCGACCTTTGCAACGCAAATCGGCCACGACATGCGACCTCCTCAACCGCAAATGGGAGATGTTACTACTGCGTAATTGTAAAATCGGGAGGGGAGGGGGGAGGGAAGGGTGGGGAAGGGAGAGAGGCCGGGGGAAGGGAGGGGGCCCAGCCATGGGGAGCTGGCATAGGAGCAGAAGTAACGTCCCATTGCGCCGAGACCGACGAGCGGTTGGAGGACAGCATGTGCTCGATGGCGTTTAGACGAGTCTGTCTTTGGTCGAAGTCGCGGTGCCAAACAAGCGTTGGGTCGTGTTCATCTCCATCGGTGTCCCTTTGAGCCACTGGTGGAAATTCCACATTTCTATGGCGGGAGGCAGTTTATGCATAGGAAAACCAATGTTGACTTCCCGCAATTTACACTGCGATTGTTCCAAAACGTTCCAAGCAAAGTCTGGTTCTGAGATCACATTTGTCACCGTTTGCTCATTTCTGTAGGAGCGGAAGCTAGCAGGCAGGCACTCTGCCCACACACATATATATAGCGCGCACTGCGCTACGAACCCGGAAACCCAAGCTCGATACCCACGACGGCAACCATGAGTGATATCCGAACCGCACTACTGACCAGCGTGGTGAAGTACGGTCAAACAAACTCCTCCAATGGCAAAAGGGCTGTACGCATGCAGTGATATTGCAACGCCATGGCACTGACAATTCCACATAGTGCGTACAACCGCACACAAAGACAAAGACCTCCCCGTATAGCCTGAACAGACTTTTGTGGCAAGTGTTGCTAGCGAGCACCTTTGAAGGCCGGCAGTGCACAGACAGCGGATGGGTGGCCAGTACCATGCCGGGTCGCACACATACTCAGACACTCACACACACCCATCCACTCATACACACACACACACACCCATCCACCCGCACTCACCCACACACACATAAACCCCTTGGCCAAGATGCCACTTTGCGTAATCCACTTTGATGCAAATGTTTTCTGTTGCGAAACAAAAACACAAATAAATAAAAATACATCTGGTCTCGGGCTGCCCCCCGCTTTGACGGAGACTTGCAAGGAGGGAGACATCATGCCTGCATCAGCCTCACTAATGTCAAGTGACGTCACGCATAAGGTCAGGTCATATCCGAAGACCTTCACTCGAAGGCAAACGTTGCTTTCCATTGTTCCTGCGGTGGAACGAACCTCAGCGCGACGACAGAACAATACGGAGCACCGCGCGCTCCTCTTCCCCCCCCCCTCTCGCCTGCACCTCTTCCACTCTCGCCAACGCCGGCGTCTGTGACTTCGTCATTTGCCGACGGGGGAGAGGGGGGGGGGGCCCCACCGTGAAAACGAAATGCCGAAAGGCGGGAAAGCGCGCGCGTCCTCCCACGTTTTCGTTCGGTTCTTTCGTGCGTGCGACCCCGTCCAGCCCGGAGCGTTTCGGTTCGCGGGGCGGGAGGAGGGCCCCCCCCCACCGAGACTTCGCGTCCCTCTTTCGTAAAAGGGGTGGCCTGCGTCTGCAGGCGACGGTGGTCTCGGTGCAGCAGTCCGGGACTAACGGACGGGAGCTATGACAAAATGACGGAGGGATGATTTAAAAATCGCGCGGCGTAAAACGATCAAGAGGCGGGGGCAAGTGCTCTGTGTCTTGTTCACAGTGCCCCGACACAATTATGGAAATGGCACATTCCTTCAGCGGGGCCTTGTCTCTCCACCGGACAGCGACTGCGCAATTTCCGCTGAGCGGCATTTATTTTACCTACCCTAGAAGTGCGACGGGCGGGAATGAATCTCCAACTCGGATGTGAGCCATCGCTTCAAACCGCTGTGCTGCACACTTGGTCGGATAAATCAAACTCCCTCTACCAGTGCTAAATTGTACACACACACACATCTGAATGATCTTATAACGTGTTGTAATGCTCGCCCTGCGGTGCCTAAATAGGCTTGCTGTGGCGATTGGGGAAGACAATTGGCTTTCCAACAGAGGGCACTGCGTAGTTCATCCCATCCTGGTGTCTGCGTGCGTGTGTCTGTGCAGCAATGTATACACACGTGGGGAGCGGTGGTGTCGTGGTTAGCGAGCGGCGCTTCCAACCGGGGCGACCCAAGTTCGATTCCCGCTCGTGGCCAACGCCAGTGACGATTATCTGAACCGGTCCTGGGCCTCCCCTAGGTCTATTCAGCTCCAAATGATTACCTGGTGTGATGTGTAAACATCGCCACTAGGGAGACAAAGGCGGCCGGGCGTGGTGTTTGCTACCAACCCCCTCGTGTGCCATGCCGGCCTTCATAGATGCTCGCTAACAGCACTTGCGCCAAACAGTTTGTTGCAGGCTATGTGGGGTATCTTTGTCTTTTGCACAGCAATGTGTAGGTCCACTCAGCCTCTGAGTGCCTGGTGCCATGTGCAAAAACATCGCCACTGGGGAGACAAAGGCGGCCGGGCGTGGTGTTGGCCACCCACCCCCTCCGTGTGCTGTGCCGGCTCTCATAGGTGCTCGTTAACATCACCCGCCCCCAGCAGTCTATGCAGGCTCCACGGGATGATATTTGTCTTTGTACAGCGAGGTGGGGCCGTGGGTGCTTCAACACAACGACCCGGAGCTGTGGCAGCCAAAGCGGCCTCACACGCTAATGGCAGCCTTACTAGTTTATACTAATGGGCTAATTACCCAGCAGACACGGCATCGCTGGGCCAACGTT
The DNA here is from genome assembly GCF_965212315.1 of Lampetra planeri. Lineage (NCBI taxonomy): Eukaryota > Metazoa > Chordata > Hyperoartia > Petromyzontiformes > Petromyzontidae > Lampetra > Lampetra planeri. The sequence goes on from NC_136126.1 coordinate 9,102,298, forward strand.
GGCGTGTGGTCAGAACCGTTGGACCAACGTTGGCCCGAACGTTGGCGTAACGTCCCACGCCGAAATGGGTCTTACTAATAGGTGACCATTTAATTGCCAGTTTAAAATGGTATCGTCAAGACACATTTCAAAATGTAATTCTCACCGGGCCCCGCGGCGTCAAGTGCCGTCTTCCAACTCTCTCCATCTTTGTGGCTTCTCGAAGTATGTGCTATGGACAAGGGACATTGCCCGAAAGGGGACCCGTTATATACAGTTTTCCTTTTAAGGCCACGGCGTTATTGAAGAATGTGTTGAAATTATTCCGTGATCTGTTTACATGGCCGTGTGTGTGCTTATATAAAGTAGCAGGGAGCGGTGATGTAGCGGACAAAGCACCGCACGGGTTCGGTTCCCGCTCATGGCCACCAACACCAACACCGTTGACGATTATCTGAACCAGTCCTGGGCATCCCCTAGGTCGACTCAGCCTCAAATTAGTACCTGGTGCGGTGTGTAAACGTCGCCACTAGGGAGATAAAGGCGGCCAGGCGTGGTGCTGGCCACCCACCCCTTCGTATGCTGTGCCGGCCTTCATAGGTGCTCGCTAACAGCATTTGCCCCAAAAGTCTGTTTAAGGCTACACGGGAGTTCTTTGTCATTGTGTATAAAGTGTCGGCAATGATCCGCACATCGTGCTATGACCATTGGCCTCCTCTAGGTTGCCCCAGCCTTGAAACGAGTATTTGCCGTGCTGTGTAAGCATCAGCACTGGGGGAGACAAAGGTGGCCGGGCGTGGCGCTGGCTACACCACCACCCCTCCGGGGGAGCATCAGCGACAACACATCAAAACCCGGTCCGGGGGCTCTGACGGGCGAGACGCAGCCTCTGCTGCAAAGGCCTGGGCAGTATCGAGCGAGGGAGACAAAGGCGACGTGGTCTCCTATCCACGCCTCCCGCCATCGGCGCGCGCTAACGTCGCCCATCGCCGTCGCGCCCACCAGTACGTACGGCGCACACGAAGTTCAACGCGCGCGCGTCGATGTCGTGTTCATGATGCTCGTGTGTGTCCTGCATACGCGGCGCTAAATGCCTCTGCGTGTGGATTGCGCAAAGTGCGCCGCTGTCAGGATGCTATCACACATCTATTGCTCTTCCGTCGAGCGGATATTATTTTAATATCTGTGCTGGGCAAATGGTGCCGCAATGGCACGTGGGTGGAGAGTGGACGTCTTGCAGTTGATTACTGTTGTCGCGGAACATATCGCCGAGTGTGTTCATCACACAATCGCACGTCCTGTCACATCTCCGGTGTGGAAATTCAATGAATCGCACCTTTAGCCCTTTGACGCATCAGCGTGCGCGAAACTTTAGTCTCCTACAAAGGCAAAGATACCCCACATAGCCTTAACAGACTGTTGGGGCAAGTGCTGTTAGTGAGTAGCACCTATGAAGGCCGGCACGAGGGGTGGGGTGGCCAGCCCCATGCCCGGCCGCCTTTGTCTCCCCAGTGGCGATGTTTACACACCGCACCGGGTACTCATTTGAGGCTGATTCGACCTAGGGGTACCGATTCAGATATTCGTCACTGATGTTAGCCTGCTACACACACACGTGCACACGCGCACACACTCGCCAGGTTTCTATTGTGTAACCAGCTCTCCATCGAAAATGGCTCTTACCTGTGGCCAAAAGGAACCAAACCCAATCCTCACACCTTTCCGCTACAGTGTTCATAACGACCTGTTGGTGAGGTTTTGTGTCGTTGTTCCGTTTGCGTCGTGTGAATAATGTATCCGCGCGCATGGAAAATACACGCGTGCCGCATATTAAAAAATATATATATATTTTGAAACGAATCTACCAGCACATGCACGCGCAATGCGTGCATGCACGCCCGCCTGCCCGTCCTGCCGCCCGGCCGGCCGCCCGTTGCCGGCGTTCCGTGTCGCCAACTCCCTTTGTGCGGCGGCGGCGCGCTCATTTATGTATTCATCGCGGGGTGAATGGTGCCGCTGATTTGGGGGGGGCGGCGGAGAGAGGCACCGGGCAGGTGAGGGTGTTTACCAAGAGGGCGAAGGAGTCCCGCCGCCCTTTGTGTGTGACTACACGACATCCCCTTCTTTACCCCTGGAATGTAAAAGCACAAATAACCGACCCCGGCTCCCCACCCCACCGAATGACAATCCGTCACGTACCCCCATCAGCCACAATCAGGCTCGCAATGGCGAAACAATTGTCTTGGCAGTGTTCGTTCCACAGGAGTTGGTGTCTCTCTGCTAACCAAGACTAACTCTACTCTCCACGCGACCCCTTCGCACACACACCCCCTACAAAAAGAAATGGATCCTTCCACATTGGCCGCCCATGGCAATCCACGTTTTCTTGTTTTGAATGCGCGCGTGCCCAGTTCTGTTGCAATTAAGTCTATTTGATTTAAAATGATTCGATTTCATTAGGAATGATTGCAATTGATTTCACACTGGTTCTCCCAAACTGTTGTGGATAATTGTGACCGCGGTCGTGCGAATAATCCATACGGAGCCCAACGGGTGCGCCCCACGCCGCACCACCACCACCGCAAAACCCCATCATCCCTGCCCAAAATTAATTTAAACTACAGCCGAGTGCCACCCTTTCACTCCCCGGCACATTTGTCCGCTCGGATTAAGGGGAATGTTAAGAGACAAGCGATTGTGGTCACCCGGCGAAAACAAGACGGCGGAGCAAATTCAAATCCCCGCCACGGAAAGCCTCGAGGAGGGCCAGCGTCGTTTGGTCGAGTGTTTTATGTTTGCGTGTGGCAGGGAAAAAAACAACTTTACGTACCAAGGGAGCGCACTCAAACTGCCCTCCTGTCAATAGGGGTATCAACCTACTTGCCACATCTTATAGCCGCTACTGCTGTTGCTGCTGACAGAATTGATGATATGAATGGCATGAATGGAATTTGACAGTGGGTAGGTGATGATGGCAATGACTTTTTCGATGATGATGGTGATGATTCCAGAGGTCATTTCACGTTGACGTAATTGAAAAAAAATTTGATGATGATGATGATACAATTGATAACGACGACGACGATGATTTCACGGCAGTACGATTGACGTGTAAGTAAATGGAGACAACGACAATGATGATGGCGGTGTCAATAAATTAAATTATTCCATAATCTCATTAGAAGCCGGCCTACTCGTAGCCGCTGCCTGCGACCATTTACATTTTGATCTCCAGCCAAAGCGGAGGCACGGAAACAAATGCATCTCATCAGAAAGGGTCACGTTCCGATTAAGCCCGGCCGACTGCATGTCCTCGAACCGAATGTGCCCACATTTGGTGAACTTTAAGCTTCGCCTAGCATCCAAACCAATTCTCAAATGCCAAGCCCGCTAATTATGTCCCGCAAAAAGCCATCGTCGGCAGCTAAACTTGCGCGAATTAAATCACTTCGGACGTAGGCAGCGTTTTCACTTGCTGTGAGATATCTTCCTGTGCGCTCGCGTGTGCATGACATTAGCCAGCCAAGGAGTAGGAAAGATATTCATCGCAGCTGTAATATTTACAAATCCCCTGCCATTAATTAATTCCCCTCTAACACATTTATTTGGCTCAAATAAAGGTTTTTTTTCTTTCATCAATTAATTCTGCTTCAGTCTGTCCGTTTTTTGTACAAACACTGAGACCGGAAGGTTACCCTCTCTTGCGGCTGTTCCTAAGTCACAAGTCCTCAAAAGACTCTGTGTATATACACATACATGTCCGTGTGTGACACTCCATCAGGAATACTAAAAATTGTTCATTCATAATTATTAAATGACTAATTGTTATTTTTTACACCCCATTCTCGATCCACTGCTGGATGAAGGCCTTCCATTCTGCTCCAGTGGAGGTTGGTGGAGTAGCGGTTCGTTCACGATGCGACGCGCTGCCCACCGGCAAACCCCTTCCATGACAACATTCTAGAGTCATAGGCATGACTATATGAATTGGTTGTTTTCTGGACATGCTGGTTCATGTCAAAGATAATGTGGAATTTTCCACAACTGGCCTACTGCCAACGGGGGGGCGATGAACATTGACCAATACACGCCCGAGCGGGGAGACAATGACCCTGGCTGTGTTGAAATTGAATCCTACGACCGACTAAACCTCATACGCACAATCTCATCAGGTCTCAGACGCCTAAGAGGGTTGAGGCTGGAGAGCCCTTGAACGGGTCACAATCGGTGCTCGCCAGGTGTTGTAGGTGCCACGAGTTACCAGGATGTGGCAGAACACCGATTGGTGGCTGTCCACGGAAAGCTTTGGTCCATTCGCTGGACTGGGCGTAAATGTCTGGTGTGAATCCGTCAAGGAAGGAGCGTTGAGTGTTGTCGATCGAAACTGAAAGTTGAAATTGTCATTGTAGAATAACGATGAAAATTAAGCAACAATCCAAATTTTAACCGCAGTGTTGATTTGTTCGTGTCATTGTTAGCTAGGCAAAGACAATCAACTCACTGCAAATGAGAATCTGGTTGAATTGCAGGTGGCTAAGTGGGTTCGAACCTAGGCCTTTCAGCCATGCTGGCTCAGTGGTTTGACAAAGTATAATCCCACAGAGACACTCAACCAACTCATATAGATTTGTTTACACACGCAACAGCTGCATTCTGCGATTGTCCTGTATTCCACTCGACTCAAAGCGGCATCAACGTTGGCCCGGTATCGACAGAGCCTGCGTTCACAGCGAGCGAGATAGTCAAATTCTGTTTGGCAATCGCTGAGCGATACGGGTGGAACGGGAGTGTTAATCGCCGCCCTGGAAGCAAGATCCAGAATGAACAACAACATCAACACACGCACACACCGCTCGACAAACGCGGGAGCATCGATGCAGGCACGCACGCCCGAGGCCGCGCGACGAGCGGCGAAGCTGTCGAGTGTGAAGACGGTGCAACTGCATCAGGAGCGCACGAGCTCGGTGGGAGGGGGGTGGGGGGGATCAGGGGTTGATTGGACAGAGGGGGCGGCCCGTTTCATTCCTTGCACCAGGGGGCGGGGGGGGGCCCATGCCAACCGCGCCGACGACCACTGGCACATGGAAGAGGGGTGTGGATAGCTTTGCCCTGCGTCTTGCCCCGGCCAGGTTAGATTAGAAACAATTTTTATTTCATCCGGGTGAGGCCCAGAAGCGACCTGGCCACAAATGATAGTTCAACGAAGTGGCTTATCACGTGGGACATTTAAAGGAACAAAACACTCTAAATGCAAGTCGATTCTAAATGTGGAGGGGGAAAAACCGGAGGACCCGGAGAGAAAATCCACGGGACCACAAACTCCAAATATAATGGTGCCAGGATCGGGATGGAACCCACGACCTCTTGTATACCAGGCGAGTTCGATAACATCTTGCCACCGTGACACCCCACGGCGGCTTAGGGAGGAGGCGGCCGCGGCTTTCCGCACCGCTCGTGATGCACGGCCACCGCCACCGCTGAGTTACCGATCGGCGCTCACGGCTCGGGACCGACGGGGAGCACGCAGACTCCCCCGGGGGGGGGGGGGGGGGGGCTTCCGAGATCAAGCTGACAGCGTCGTCACTGCCACCGTGTGCGGGGGGTGGGGGTGCTCGCGAAGCCGCAGGTCTACGATGTGGTCAGGAGATGGCAGCGCAGCAAGTAGGTTGCCGACGTACTTCCACTGGGCCCCCCCCCCCCCCCAGGATGTGGAGGGGTTTGGGTTCGCCGGTTGCAGGGGTGAAGTGGCGGGCGCTTTGATTCTCTGCACTGCGCAAGTGAACCCGGCCACCCGAGTTCGACTCCCGGTCGCGGTGAACGTAAGCGCTGAATGTTACCTGAACGAGTCGTGCAATGCCAACTCCTTATCAGCCCGGGCTGACCAGTACGATCAAACAACCCCCGTGCCCAACACGTACATGGAGGGGTCATCACCAAGCATTGGTTTTGCAAATGTGTGCAGGTCCTAAGGCCATGAGAGACATCGCAAGCACCTTGGGGGAGGCCTTCATCCAGCAGTAGATTGGTCATGGCTGCTGCTGCTGCTGATGATGATCTATTCATTGTGCAGCGAATTGTGATCGGGCCGGGCCCATCAACTCATTGCACTTAAGCCCCAGTTTCATTGCACGTGGATGAAACCTGCAATTAAACCCAGGACCTCAGTGATGCGAGCTCAATGTGCTGGCATAGCTATTATGGGCCATCAAATTACCTTGAATTAATTGTATTTTTTTTTAAATCGGTGACCTAGTAAGGGTAGATCGCAGAGCACTAGGTACATCGACGTTTTCTGCAGCAGCCACGAAAACTGAATAAATACTCAAATAAAACCATGAATAAGTAAAGAAACACACGTTCCTGGGAGGCATGAAGTGCGGCTCGGAATCCCAAGATCCGTAAGATTCGGGGAACATGCCCAAGGCAAACAAAGCACAGTCTTCGGAGTAATGCACGCCCAACATATTTGAGCTGTAACTCACTACAAGAGTGGATATGCATTCTGTTAGCGAGCCATCTTCAATGTAATACAATATATAGAGTTATAGTGCTCGTGCTCAACAGAGCAGAGTTGGGTGTTCGTTTACATCGTATGCCCTGAATCAATTCAACAGTCATATGGCAGGAACCAGTCTTCCCATATGACAATTGTTGCATTTCCACAAAGCGGTGCTTATTTTTACCAACCCGAGGGGTGACAGGGCTGAGCCAATTTGAAGCAAAGATGCAAAAAAACACGTTGCGTAAACAAATCATAAATTGACACACACAAACCTCACCGCAACGAACATCCAATCTCCAAATGGTTCCAGCTCTCATCGGCACAAACTCAGAACATCCTCCGCGGAGAACTTTCCCACCAATATTTGTGCGCGCAGCGATGGCCAATACTCTGACAGCACTTGCTCGACTCGTGGAACGAACAATGCCCGCCGAGAATGAAAACCCGTGTCGCAGACAACACGCGTGCGTGTGCACGTTCACGCGCATGTGCACGTTCAAGCGCGTGGGCAATCCCCGCGCACACGCGTTTATGTATGAACAGAGCCGGGCGCGGCGGCTACGAAATTCGGTCAGTCGCGATAGGCACGGCTCGCGAGATAAACGAGAGCGCCCGTTCATTCACACAATCCATAAATTCACCATATTTATAGGGGGGGGCAGTAAAAAAAAAACGTTTCGGCGATGCAATATTAAAACTACACCGACTCACACTTATTGCGTTATTTTTCAATACATCATCACCCCCGATCCGTAAATTCCGAAGCGGGGGTCTACCCCCCCCCCCCCACAGGGGATGAGATCGGGCTCTGAGAATGAACTCGTATGCAAACGACGCCGCGAGCTGCCCGTTTCAAGCCCTGTGGTTCACGTCGAGTGTTCGGAAGGTGGTCATCTGCCGTTGGTGAAAAATTCCACGTTGCTATGCCAGGGGGCCGGGCCCCGTCTCGAAAAAACAACAACAGCAGCGGCAACAAGCGGTCGTCCGATGGGAAGGGGCGATATTGACGACAGCGATGATAGCGATGATGATGACGATGATAATGACGACAGCGATGATGATGACGATAGCGATGATGATGACGATGATGACGACGATAGCGATGATGATGACGATAATCACGACGGCGATGATCATGACAACGATGACGACGACAGCGATGATGATGACGATGACACCAATGATGACGCTAACGACGACAGCGACGATGATGACGATGATCATTACTCCCAGTGATGGGACGACCCCAGCCACTATTTGAACCCGCGACCACGCGACTGCTGATTTTTGCATCCGCTGCGATATAACTCCAACCAAATGTCCCCATCACATTGAAATTGTTCACACGTGTGTGTGTATATAGACGTACACACACACATGTGTGTATGTACGTATATATACGTACATTTAGAACTGTATATACCCGATGGGGTTTTTTTTTTTGGAACTCGCAAATATTAGCCTGGCGACAACAACTGTGTTCCGAGCAAACTATTGTACTCGCGATCGGCAAAGGCAGTTTCATTGTCATAAGGGATTAAAATTTAGCTATCAATCTCGCAGTGACTTGAATTCCAGGCTTTCAAGAAGGGCTCGCTGCAAGGCTGCTCGGGTTATCTGAAGTGTCACACATTCCACTTCCTAAGGCTTGGGCGTCTGATTGCTCAGGGTGTGTGTATTAAGAGAGCCTGTGTGTGCGTGTGTACGTGTCGTGTGTACGTGTAGTGTGTGTGTGCGCGTGTGTGTATACGTGAGAGAGGGAGCTTGTTCACGTGTATGCTTGTGCGTGTGTGTGTGCACAATGGTTTGCCAGGATGTGTGCATTAGATAGCCTGCGCGTGTGTGTGCTTGTGTGTGTGTGCGAGCGTGTGTGTGCGAGTACGTGTGTGTGTGCGAGTGTGTGTCTTTGACCCTACCGAAGCGGTAGGGTAGCGGTTAGCTCGCTGTTGCTACGAACCCGGCGACCTGAGTTCGATTCCCGCTCACGGCCAACACCAGTGACATTTATCTGAACCGGTCCTGGACCTCTCCTAGGTCGACTCAGCCTCAAATGAGTACCTGGTGCGATGTGTAAACATCGCCACTGGGGAGACAAAGGCAGCCGGGCGTGGTTCTGGCCGCCCACCCCCTCGTGTGCCGTGCCGGAATCCATAGGTGCTCTCTAACAGCACTTGCCCCAACAATCTGCTAAGGCTATACGGGGGATCTTTGTCTTTGTGTACACGTCAGAGAGGGTGCTTGTTCGTGTGTATTTGCGTTTAGGTGTTTGTGAGTGGGTGTAGGTGAATGTGTATGTATGTGTATGTTTGTGCGTGTGTGTATGTGTGGTTTGCCAGGATGTGTGTATCAGACAGCCTGCGCGCTTGTGAGGGTCTGTATGTATGCTACACGCGCGTGTGTGGTTTATTTGTGGCAAGCACTTTGTGTGTAACGAGTGTACGTGCTTGAATTTATATGGGTATCATAAGCTCAAGATTGCGAGCTTGTGTGTGCACGCGTGGTGGCATAACAGTCGGTGCCACTGCACGCCAGTCACCTAAGATCATTCCCTGGCCAAACTGAATGGATTTTATTAAAACGATGGCGAGCGTAAGGTAAATTGTAACGCATGGCACGTCACTACCAAACAATGTTGGAATTTGTTTTTTTACTTACCACACACATGCGTGCAAAGCCACCAAGTGGCCAATTTAATCGCTGGCAAGACGCAAGCTGTCGTGGTATTCTTTGGAGAAAAAAAAAATAATATTGAGCCAAGACTGGCAGAAAATAGTGGCTAACTTCCCAGCATCCCCTGCCAAGATAACTGCGCGTGCGCCCATTTGAGCCAACGTACGAACGCGTCTGCAAAACATCCTCCGCTGCAAACGTAAACTCTGCAACATTCGAGAACATTCTGCGACAGCAAAATGGCATTTCTCACACCGATTCGCCAAAAACGTAAACACTTGGCCAAACACGTCAAGGACACGGGGGGGGGGGGGGGGAGAGATCAGCGTCGCCCGTCGCAGACTACGAGCACGGATTGGGATCAGCGATGCGGATCGAGAAGAACCGGCGAAAACATTCGATAGCGAAGGCCGGAAACCCCCGTCCCGCCCCCCCCATGGAAACCCGACGTCGCTCAACGAAGCAGCTTCTCCGAGTTTAACGCGCAATAATTATCCGCGACAAATATTATTCATTTTCCCGATGGTAAATGTTGCGGGTTTACTCTCCGACACGTCGGTGGTGATGAAGCCGTAACTAATTGTGGCACGTTTTGCTTCACGTGACAAACCTTACTAATTGGCATTGTCGGTTGGTGGCGGGGTTAACGACACATTTATATTTTACGTGATCTAACCCCCCCAAAAAATTACTTTATCATCAGCTTCTCCGAACAGGAGATCGAGACACGCGCTCGCCTCGCCTCGAGGAAGACTCACGGCTTATCGATGCTTCGGATCAAATCAAAATAACTCTCCTGTGCTGTTCTCCGTGCACAGGTATTCCTGCTATGTTTAGTCAACATGGCCTGCATGCCTCCCAGCCAAAAGCTTTTAGTGCCGGCTGATGTGATCTTTGAGATTACAATTGCACAAACGCAGACCAGAGTTCACATTCCGCTCATCATCATCGTCGTCGTGGCCACCATCATCACTTCTACCACCACCATCACCACCACGTCGTCGTCATTATGGTCACAATCTACGTCGCCAGTGACTGCATTAGGCCCACCTAGTAATGATAATGCGACTGTTTTGTGGAACTGCAAATGTTCCTACCTTGCTGGCAAGCCCCGATTTCATTGCTTCTGTCTCCTATTTGGTCAAACGCCGGTTTTACAATTCCTCAACCTGCCTCGCTCCCCAAACCTCGACCTCTACCGGTCGCCAGCGCTTTTCCAGATTTGTTATTGTTGACATTTGCTGTGCGCAGGCCCAAAACATCAAGTGGCCAGCAACTAACAGCGCAATCACCGGTTAGAACAGACAAGAGGTATTAACAGCACATTTGATTGAATTGAGCCAAGTTGTTACTATAAGAGCTCGGGGGTAAAAGAACGACGGGAGGAGAGAATTCCAAAGTGGAGCAGTGCAAGGGAAGACGCAGAGAGAAGTGATGGGACCCGCAGTGTGGCGAGTGAGCGAGTGAGCGAGTGCTGTTGTGACCTGCAGTGTGGTGGTGGTGGTGGTTGAGCACGGTGTGGTGGATGAGACAAAACAGTCCAGTGTCTGAGTGACCCGAGTCCTCACCACGGGCGCAGGAATCGCCGAGTGAAGCTCACGGGGACAGTGAGCGCGCTCGCAGCGATTCCAGCGTGGCGAGGAGACGGCTGACCGCCAGCGAGCGAGGGACTGGAGTGAGTCGGTGAGTGCTCTCGATCATTCACCACACGACCGCTCTACGTTGAATTCTACCCGGTGGAGTCAGGTAGAACCTGGACGCTGCCCAACCCCCTACCCCCCCATATGACAAGACGATTCCAACTCCGACCGAATTTGTGCTTTGTACACTGCAGCAGTAGGAGAAATAACTGTCCAGAGGTGTGGTTGTGCACACCTGTAGGACCAGCGACCCGAATGCGGGGGTTGCTGGATCGCGATGCGATGCTGTGTTGTGCCGGGACACGCGCGGCGGCAGGGACAGCCGGGCAAGCTGAGCGAGCCGACGCAGTCGTCACTGGTGGCCAGGTGACAGCCCACGTATGACGAGAACGGGACCTCTCTTCCTCCTCTCAAATGAGACCTCGTTGTCTGAGAATCAGAATAATTATTTATACCGGAGGGATCCGATAAGAGCTCCAAAGCTCTTTTTCACAGATGCCCAGTAGGAGGCAGCACAGCAAGTAGGTCGATTGACGTGACCGTCTGAAGGGGTTTGATCGTTGAATCCCCGCTCATATGCATACGCAGGTTTGTTCTGGGGGGGGGGAAGGGGTCACTCCGGTTTCCTCCCCAAATTAAACAACGGGGACATTGGCCAAACAAAGCAAGGGGCAGCGCCCTCTTGAGAAAGGGCCTTGAGACTCGGCGAGGCTTTTCTGGGTAAATAAAGGCCCATTGTCTGCGCTGAAATCTATCACTTCTGGGCCGCACAATGCAGGCCGCTCTGCTCGTGGGTGCGAGTTCACCGAGGCGATGATATTTTTTTTGCCGTTGTGTATCAAGAAAAGGTAAAGGTGCCAGCCACCTCGAGTGCGTGCTCACCTCACTTCGCGAGCTCTAGAGGGCCCCTCCGCATAGTATTTGGCCGACTATTTCACAACTGGCCAGGCGTCTTGGAAGAGGTGGGACACACTGGCCAGTCAGGCGTCTTGGAAGAGATGAGAGAAACCCCCATACTTTACCCCCACCACACACCTGGCAGAACCCCCACCCCTCCCTCGAGCTGACTGCGGTTGCGGGAATTTTTTTGTTTTATTCTGCCGGGGCACGACAGAGGCAGCGGCGGTGGCGGCGGCAGGTGAGGGAGGGGTGGCGGTTCTCTTAGGGAGGCGGCTTCGCGGCGCTCCCGTTGTGACCGCAGACTCCTCCGATTGACTCCGAGAAATTCGCCGTCGCGTCGCGTCGTGTCGTGTCGCCTCCCGGCAACGCTCGAGAAAATAAACGGCGACGGTACACGCTTGTGCGGGAAGACGACGCACAGCCTGTGAACGTTACGACACTAGGTCCGAACGTAAAAGGTGAATGCGGAATGATGGGCTAACGCAATTTGAAACGTGGATAACCAAGAAAACAGGAGTCGTTTTTAATTAGGGGACGTTTGACCAGCTGGATTTTAAGTATATAGTTTTAAAATTATTATTTGATAAACACACACTTGCTTGAGACGGATGGATCATTTATGTAAATGCACAGAGGGATTGAATCATCGATTAGCTGCCTCAGATAGAAGGCCAGATATGTGATGCTGAAGAGATATTATCAGTCTCGAGGCGATACATTGATACAAGACACCTGTCTGATAACGACTCTCGATATATTTATTATTTGTGTCAGACAGATGGAATGTGTGTCTCCGGGTGACACACCGAAAGTAGTGAGGTAAACATACAGCTAGACAGACAGACACATCGACAATCAGGTGGACAGACGGCCATACAAACAAATGGACAAGCAGACAAATATCCAGTCGGACAACCGTACAAACAGACACTCCGCCATACAGACAAAAACATGGACACGCAGACAGCCACGAGTAGACAATCAGCCGTACAAACAAATCGCTAAAGTACAGGGATGTGGCTGTGGGGGACAGGGTGGCGCAGGGAGGACGGCCAGGCGGACGTGCGCACATTCCTGCCCAGCTGGGGAGGTGTGAATGGGCCCTGGGGAGAGGATCGTAATTAATCATGGTCTGATTAGCCCGGCGCTTCGATGCCTCCGCCGCGTCCGCACCGCGGACACCGCGTTGCGGCGACAGCCGCCACCGCCCGTGCTTGAGAGGGCTCGCGAGCGACACACACACACACACACGTACAGGCATGGGCACGTGTGTACGCACGCACACACGTAGACACACGTATTCGCACACGTGGAGACAAGGATCCCCCGTATAGCCTGAACAGACTGTTGGGGCAAGTGCTTTTTAGCAAGCAGCACCTATGGAGGTCGGCACGGCACACGAGGGAGTGGGTGACCAGCACCACGCCCGGCCGCCTTTGTCTCCCTAGCGGTGATGTTTTACACATCGCACGAGGTACTAATTGGAGGTTGAGCCAACCTAACAAAAACCAACCCAACACACGCACGTCGCTCAAGTGCGTCGCTCTTTCCTCTGCCAACACCGACATCATGAGTGGCAAGTCACATTTGAAAGTCGTATGAATTCACTTCACAACCTAGCTGGGTAACTGGCTAAGTGGAACTTTCCGTATACAACAGATAAACATTAAATGTATGTGTGAGTGGGTCTTAGATTTTTTAATTAAAATGTTGCAAACCCGAAATATATTACAAATGTATATATATATAAATAACCAAGCCACACGAATGACCATCGTGGTGAAGTATGGCTCAAACAACTCCCCATAACTGACACGGTGTGTGGACCAGGCCTCCATCCGGCAGTGGATTGACATTCTGATCAAATATTTGTAAAAAACACACAAACACTGCAATGGCCCATTCATACTATCGTCCGTAGTAGACATGTACAGGCCTTGCTTGCAAACGCCCCGTGGAGGAGGCATCTCACGCGGTAAGAAACAGAGGCGGGTGACTGAGCGGGTACCTGCGCACCAACGCTGCTCTTCCCCGAGCGAACTCGCACGCTGTGTACGCGCGGCCCCCCAAACCGAATGGCCTTCCAGAGCAAACTCCCGCAGTGTGGCCTTGTTTACAGCGATGTTGGGGGGGGGGCCATACAAAAAACTCATCAATGCAATTCCGCCCTGATAGCAACCGTTTAATGTCGCGCCGCCGCAAATTACCAAAATCACCGCGCGAATCTACCCGGAAACTCGGCGAAGCAGGGTTGACACTTTGATGAGCGACCGCCGTGCACGGCAGGTGTTATAGGCTACGTGGTGGACAGCAGCAGAGGGAGGAGAGACGCAACCTTTCGCTGGACACTGCTCACATCGCTCACCGCATCTGAGCTTCCCGCCTTCGCAAGCCCCACACTGAGCAGGCGCGGTTGAAATATGGTAAAAAAAAAAAGAAATATGGTCAAATAAAAATGAGGTTCCGCGCACCTTTGGTGTCACGAGCAGCCCTCGTTTTCCCCTGCGTCCACGCCGCCGCCCGGCGGTCGCTTTTCGTGAATCTCAACGATGGCCAATTACCGCAATGGGCACGCAGTGGCGTGACGCAGACAGAGTTGCTTTGGTGACCCCCGCTTCCCTCGCCCGCTACCCACGAGCCTCGGCTGTGTTCTCTGCATCTCTGACAAATAACCCACCACCACCAGCAGCAGCAGCAGCAAATAACTGTGAGGAAGGGGTTCATCCAGCAGTGGATTGACAAAAAGTGCGTAGAAACGCACGCGTCATCGCGATCGGTAAACAAAAGACAATTGTTTATAATGAAAATCCCATTGTAAATGCGGTGATCTGTAATCCAATTGTCATTTGCCTGGTGGGGTTTTGAACCAGATGAGAGTCCTGGATAATTATCGATGTGAACGCACGACCTTAAGGTCCCTGGCTCAATACGTATGGCATCCGAGCTAAACAATAACAAACAAACAAGAAACATCCTCAGAGTATTGCTGCATGGGTAAGGGGCAACATTCATAGATCAACTGAAATTAACCGTGGGAAAAACTGAGCCGTGTATTGTGGAATACTCCGCAAATGCGGTTTTGGGGGGTGGGGGAGTGGGTGGGTAGGGGTGGACGAAGAGACAGAGACACGTTTTGTTGGCGATTTTTAACGTAATAACCTCTGGATGGCTCTCGAAAGCCTCCCGCTTCCGAGCGGCGCTCTGCACCGTGAATGGTAAAACCGTGCCTCTCAAACCGACAGCGGAGTTTTTCCCGCTTGGCGCGGTTCGACGTGATTTTGCGTCCTCTTATTATGAACGCATTTCAACGTTTACGCAACGAGACTCGCGAAAGGCGTTCACTTTGCACTCCTCGCCGCTTGTGCACCGTTAAGCGGGGAGAATTTTGTTTCCATACTTCACGAAAAAGTTTTTTTTTGACACTTAGCATAAATTTCCAAAATCAAATAATTGCAATCTTGATTTGATTGCAAGTTACGTTGAAGGAAAATAAATAAATAAATAATGATTCAAACATTTATGTATTCCCTTTCTTGTTTTGAATATTTCACTACACCGGTGCTTGCGACTCCGCTCAGAAGAAAATGAAACGTGTTAAATTTTAATCCGTGAATATAAAATCGAGCATAATTTAATTCGTGTTTAATTCATTGGAAAAGGCAAATTTGAAAGTCCGCCTACACTTAAAGTAGAGGTAGGTGGTGCTCACCGCCATGACACGCATCTTGAGCCAGTGGTGGAAATTCCACATTGCCATGCCAGGGACGAGGATTTAAATAACACAACCAATGCTGCTTTCCACAAGGTGGCTCCCATAGAATCGTGCCCGGTACAATGACAGTTACCCTAAACACCATTTGACTAGTTATAATCAACAAAACATAAACCACGCACACATTTTACAAACCAATATTTAAACGTAGTACTGCAATAGATTCTCCTTTTGCGGCGTCATTGATCAACAAAAATGTACCCCCCCAGGAGATGGAGCGATGAAATCACCATCGTGCTGGGTGTATTTTTTAGCTAAATCGTAGAACCCATTAGAGATGGCCGATGGCTTGGGAAGGCTTTCATACAGCAGCGGATTGATCGTCGATGATGATGACGTAAGTACGATGAACTTCTTTCGCGCCGTACGTTGCAAACCGTGCCAATCGGAGGTGCGGGATGATAATGGTGATGTATTGTGTGGGACGAGGTAGACATTCCGACCAGAACACAGTCTTGTGCTACAGACAACACTTCTCTCAATCTCCAGCTAAGAACGCGACAATCTGTCCCCTCCCCCTTTCCATTATTGCATTTGTGCGCGTGCTTGTGAGTGCGTCTGTGTGTGCATGTTTTATATATAAAATAAAAATATGTTTTCTCCTTCTGCCACAATTATTTTGATTTACCAGTGGCTGAAGCATCGCAGGCCCTGTTGGGAATACACATGAAGAGGATTGCTGCGTGCCGCAAAAACACAAAAAAATAAATCTCACGAAAATACACGGGCGAGGAGCGGGCGGGCGGGGGGAGGCTGGGAAAAAAAACACACACGTAGACAACAACAACAACAACAACAAAAAGCACAAAGAGGACTGAAATAAATAAGAAGCGAGCTTAAATTAAAATAAGAAGAGCGCAGAGACGTAAATGCGTGCTGAAAAGAAAATAAGCACACATTTAATAAGACAACGTCAACGGCAAGCACAGAAGAAGAAGAGGAGGATTGGGATAAAAAAAACACACCACAAAACCCTGGGACTTCACTCAAGGATCCACGGTGGCTAATTACTGCACTCAAAATCCCCAAGTCCGAGTGCTCATTAGTGTTGCTTCCTGTCGAAGGCCATTTAAGCGTCGCTCCTCTGTGCGGACCCTAAGGGGAACACACTGGCCAGCAACAAGCAAATAACGACACCCCCCCCACCACAACCCACCCCCCCACCACAACCCATCCCCCCACCACAACGCCCACCGCCCCCCCCCCCGCTGCTACCACCACCCTAACCCCGGAACTGACGGGATTACCAACACCAAGCCTCATGTCGAACACCGAGCTTTCATTGCTATTTTTATTTTGTAATTTCGTTTGATGATTTCTGCGGGTCTTGCTGACTAATTGCGGCGGTGGGGACCAGTGCTCTGGCTCACCAACCCTCCCGCTCACCAACCCTCCCGCTCACCATCCCTCCCACTCACCAACCCTCTCCCTCACCAACCCTCCCGCTCACCATCCCTCCCGTTCACCATCCCTCCCGCTCACCATCCCTCCCGCTCACCATCCCTCCCGTTCACCATCCCTCCCGCTCACCATCCCTCTCCCTCACCAACCCTCTCCATCACCAACCCTCTCCATCACCAACCCTCCCGCTCACCATCCCTCCCGCTCACCAACCCTCTCCCTCACCATCCCTCCCGCTCACCAACCCTCCCGCTCACCATCCCTCCCGCTCACGATCCCTCCCGCTCACCAACCCTCCCGCTCACCATCCCTCCCGCTCACCAGCCACATGGTAACAGCTAGATCTCCCCCCTGCTGCATCGCGGGAGGAGCCCCTGGGGCCCAATAGAACGGCACATGCACGGCGGGGCACACGGGCGCGGAAAACACGCGGCACAGACAAAGATCCCCCGCCTAGCCTCGGACACACTTTTGGGGCAAGTGCTGTGCGAGGGCGAGCAGTGCCCAGATAAGGCCGGACCGGCACATGAGCGGGGCTGGGTGGCCAGCAGCCACCACCGTCCGGGGCCTGCGTTGTCTCCCCCAGTGCTGGTGTTTTGACCCCCCCACACACCAGGTTACTCATTTGAGGCCGAGTCGACCTTGCGGAAGCCCAAGACCGGTGCAGATAATCGCCGACCGCTGCTGGTGGCACGCGAGCGTGGAGTCTCAGGCCTCTGCCAGGCTCCGCAGCACGGTGCAAGTGCTAACCGCCGCGCCACCGCTCCCCCACACGAACATGCACATGAAATACACGTGGGTCGCGTTTGTTAACGAAGGGGTCATTCTTACGGAATTGTAGAAGCCGCAGGGTGCCACCGGAAACCAAAGGAGGTCGGGGGCTGTTGTGGATAAAAAAAACGTGCCGATTAATTTCCAATAAATCCACTCAACCCCCTGTGTGTATTTATATATATTTCTGAGCTTGTGTGAACAATCTCAGAACTCAACAAGTTGTGATGCCACACGCCGCTGATGCTACGCGTGCAGCTGAGAATTGAACTTAGGTCATCGGATTCACGGTGTAGTGAGAAAACCGTTGTGCCACCACTCGACTACACACACGTGCTGCAAGTATTCTACATTGAATGACTTTATCCCAAACTGAGAATGGAAACACTTTGAATTAAAAAATGTACTAACAGACTTGTATTTTTTTTTTACTAAATCCTGACGTGGATTGATATACCATACGTATGTAACTGTATATGGTGTTTAATTTTCAGTCTGTTCTCCTATAGCGAGGTGGTAGTTGCATGCCTGAAGAACACCGCGATAACCACGCGAGATGCGTAACGCGGGCTGAATAAAGACTGAGGCGCCTAGGTAGCATCTAGAAGCATCCAGCAGCATCCCACCGCCTTGTGCGATGCCACACCGAGGCAGCCGTACCATCGCTTGTTCCTACTCGTGCCACGCGCTTCTGTTCACTCGATCGCGTTATATACAATTCGCATCCGCGTTATAAAAAAAATGTGTTACCTCTCACATTCATCACATTATATCTAATTCGCGTTATGAAAACACGCATCGTAGCAGAACAGACTGTAGTGATAAAATAAGGAAAAGCTAAAAATTATTAAGTTGGGATGCAAGGGCCCAGTAAACGCCTCCTCAATGCGCAGCGCGCTTCGTCGGAGGCCCGCACATCGGTTCACAAACAACGACGGGGCAATAATCACTCCACCACGGCCGCCGCCACCCGCCTTCATTGAGACGCCGTAGCCAGGCCAAGCCGGCCAAGGAAATAAAACCTTCCCCCTTTACATGGCAATCAGGCAGGTGAGCCGTATTTCACCACGGCGCACGCCCGCGTCTGCTGCGACGGCAAGGGGCTTCTCGCTGGCTGCGCGACTGCGGTAATGCGAGGCTCTCTTAAAATAAAGCTCCGCATTGATTTCACGTCAGGTCGTTACGGCGCTATGCGTCGGGCCTGCGTCGCTCCGCCGCGGCACTCCGCCGTATCGTAGTCGGTTTTTCTCCCTGCTCGGCGGCTCCTGCCTACGCTCTTTGCGAGCGACGCCGCCCCCGGTACCCACCGTCTGGCGATGTTGCCGTCGTTCCCTTACGCGTGGGCAAACGGGCAGCACGCTCGCCTACAAGTTTGGGCGGGGGGGGGGGATTCAGCGGCTCAATCCCAACACCCCTTTTGTTGAAAATTTGCGCCTCTACGGCGATGCTGTGCAGGCAAAAATAGTCATCCGGTTCGGGCGATAGCCGTATCCGATGCGCTTTATTTAACCAGGAATTCATCGGTCGAGCCTCAACATTATTTTCCCGCACCTCCGATTGGCACGGTTGGCTACGTACGGTGCGGAAGAAGTTCAACATACGTACATGCGCACATGCTTCAACAGATTCCTGCGCCGAGGACTGATTGTCGACAAATTATTTTTGTTGTGAGTATTTCTGCACGTGAGCAGAAACTGGAGTGCGCATAGAAATCCCGCAACATTAGTGGGATGGCCAGACATCCAAAATACGGGCGTCTGGAGGAGTCGGTAAAGGTTTTCCTGGGTAAACTGCCATAAAAAAGAGCTAACAACACTTCACATAGCCCGAGAGAAACCAGCTTTCTGTACTGCCACCCCCAACCACATCATTGCCTTGAAAGTGGTTGTCTCATGAGCACGAGATGTCAATCTTCGTATTGAACCGCCTATCCTGCCTCCAGGTCACTGCATTATAGAGTCGCAGGTCGTCACAGCATCCAGCCAACACGGGAAAGGAAAAAAACAACTCGCTGTATAAATCCCCCTTCGTACAGCATTGCGGGTCTACCAATCAACGCGCTCGCGATGAGAACAATTAAATGCAGGCGGCAACTGAGGAGGCTGGTGGACGTCGTGGAACAATGGAGAGAGATCGCGAATATCGGGCGGAGCGGTCGTGATCTTTAAACAATGGGGCACAGACTACCTTGAGGCTCCTCCGATTAGCTACGTACGGTGCGTGGAAGACGTTCAACAAACATATATACAGACGACGACAAAGATCCTCTGTATAACCTTGAACAGACAGTTTGGGCAAGTGCTGTTAGCAAGCACCGATGAAAGCCGGCACGGTACACGAGCGGGTGATGTGGGCAGCACCACGCTTGGCCGCCTTGTCTCCCCCCTGATTATGTTTACACAATGCACCAGGTACTCATTTGAGGCTGACTCGACCTAGGGGAGGTCCAGGACCAGATCGTACATTCGTCACCGCCATTGGTTAGCGGGCCCGGTATCAAACTCTGCTCGTCAGGTTCGTAGCGCAGTGCGCTCACCGCTGCGCCACCGCTCCTCACAAGCGCACGCACACGCGCGCAATACACCTGCGCACGGACACGCATGCGTGCACGCGCAACACCCGTCGCTTACATTAGTGCAGATGCTCATTACGGGGTCGTGTGAGCTGAGAGGACGATTAGACACCGCTAAGAACACGCTGACCCGAAACTGTGAAACAGGGTCATCAGCAAAGGGCGAGTGCACGGGTTGTCATCAGCCAGGGGCCGGCAGACCCTTAGCGATCTCCCGTTAATGTGCTGCCCCCCTTCTGTGCCTAATTGGCTCTGAAACTATGGACGAACAAGGTCGGTGGAAATCTGCGGAAGCGCAGACACTCGATCTCATCGACTACCGGTTGTCCGTTCTTATTTCATGCTGTGACGTGCCACACGTGCAATCATTATAACGCATTAATTGCATTTCGGTGTCTTCGTGCGTACTCCGTACGTGTGTACGTAAATATTTGTGGGGAGCGGTGGTGTAGCGGTTAGCGCGCTGCGCTATGAAACCGGCGACGCGAGTTCCATTTCCGCTCACAGCCAACACCAGTGACTATTATCTGAACCCGTCCTGGGCCTCCTCTAGGTCGACCCAGCCCTGAAATGAGTACCTAGTCCGGTGTGTAAGCATCGCCACTAGAGAGACAAAGGGTGCCGGCCACCCACCCCCTCTTGTGCCATGCCGGCCATCATAGGTGCTCGCAAACAGCACTTGCCCCAACAGTCTGCTCAGGCTATACAGGGAATATTTGTCTTTGGTTTATTTTAAATTTAAATTGTAGGTGTGCATTATCGGTTGCATCCTTATTATTTGTTTGGATCTGTCGGAGACACTGAGTCTTCTTGGAATTCTCACAATAGGTGGAGGCCTCGCGTCATTGTCAAGAGCCCTGGAAGTGGACATTGCAGAACTACTGTATAATTTCAAAATTAGGTCTCTCTCACCCGACACCGAGCGGTGCTCCGTGACGCTCTCTTAAATAATGTTCGTCGCGTGTCAATTGTCCGATATTTCTTTAGTTTTGTTCGTTCTTCCACAGTCAGAAACTCGGCAAGGTGGAATTAAGAATGAAGAATGTCGCAGTGCGTATTGATTCTCGCGTAGTACGGTGCAAAAGAAGCTCAAAATACATGCACAGTCCTCGGTAACTGGGTTCAGACCATCAACTTACTAGGCTGCAGAACGTGGCATACGGTAATGACTGGTGGACGCATGGATTTTACTCGCGATTTCTGCCGATTTCTTACAGTACTGGCGATGAGGCATCCTTTCCAGACAATCTGCTAAAGAAAAAGCACCGCTCCTCCTCCTCCATCGTGCAATGCTTCTCTCTCTCTCATCATTGCCAGATGTTCTGTGCCGTATCTCACTGTACACAAAGACTAACATAGTTACGCGAGTTAAACCACCATCTTTCCTGTACAAACACCAAGAAGCCACCCTTTAATCTCCGAGCCTGATGGGGCAAAAGTGCTGTCAGCGATCACCTATTGTGTCTGTGGAACCTTTTTTGACAGTTTCAAAAACGATGAAAAATAACTGCTCGCCCTGAGCTAAGTTGCTCGTTATTGATACACCGGCGAGTAAGCATCGCTCCACAATCAATGTGGTAAGAAAGGGTCACCAAGACTAGTTAAATAACAATATATGTAAAAGAGCTGCAATCACTTTTAATAAAAGTCAAATGATGACATGTTTGAGTTCTTATTTCATGACTGCTCTCTCTTCATCGGACGCAAATATTTAGTTGTTGTTGGAAATTTCACCCGTTGGTTTCACTACGTACGTCGCACTACGCCGTCGTATATAATTGCAATTCTTAGCTAAGTAATTAAAATAATTCCTCTTCAGTCAAACTAAACCAGTCAAACTAAACCAGTCAAACTAAGCCAAACAAACTAAAACAATGGCTGCTGGCTTCACTTTCAAAATCAATATGGCCGCCACCTAATGTGTAAAAATGAAATAATTTTTTTAGTGCTGATGCTGCTGCTGCTGCGTTGGCAGTGGTGCACAAGCACAGTTAACAACAACATAACATATTCGTCAATAACAACACTGTGTGTGGCCTTACAATAAAATAAATAAAAACAGGCGACGTTTCAGGCTATGACCCTAGGCCATAAAATGATGTTTCGTGGATTGTATGCGCTGTGAAGCAGGCCCTTTGCCCAAAACATCACCCCCTGTTTATATATTTATTTAAAGTCCACAGTGCTATTGAAGAAAGTGTTACGTTTCTTTGTTCATGTAGTGAATAGCCCAGGGGCAGAACCTTAAGGAATTCTCCAGACTCACTGGGCCGAACTGAGGCACGGAAACCGAAGTGGCAGGCTTGCTGCGCTTTCTCACTGAGAGAATAATAAAACAAAATGATTCTAAAACTGCGCACAATTAATGTTTTTTTTAATGCTAGTAGTATTATTTGCGTTGGTTCGGTGATCGCTCGAGGGAGTTTGGCTTCATCAAGAAATTTCCACGAGGCCTCCTGTGCCAATGCGAAGGAAACCGGCGTATGGGACAGGGTAGCCAGCAAACTGGTTTCCTCTGTCTGAGCCCTCTCCTTGTGTGTGTGTATATGTATGTACGTACACACGTGCTTCCAGTACACTTAACTTAGTCCCGTTGTCGATCCACCGCTGGATGAATCCTCCCCTATACTTTCACAGCCTCTTTGTCGATTCACTGCCGGTGGCTGGAAGAGGGTTTTTCCCCCTCTCGCCCCATGCGCGTCAGTCGTACGGGGGTTTGTTTGACACTGCAGATTAGTTCGCGATCACTTGCTACTGATGTTAGCTGTGGCCGGGAATAAAACTCGGGGTCGCTAACCGAGTACCGCAGAGTGCTAAGTATCATACCACTGCGCTCTGCATATTTTTATTTTATTTTACCAGGTTAGGCCCACCTCAGCTGCATAGCTCTTTTTCAAAGGCGACCTGGCCACAAATGATAGCTCAACGAAGTGGCTTATCATCACGTGGACATTCGTAGCAGCCAAATACTCGAAACATACGATGTTGATTCTAAACGCGGAGGGAAGAACCGGAGGACCCCCAAGGAAAAATCCACGCGACCACGGGGAGAGAAAACATGCAAAGTCCAAATATACAGCAGGCGTCAGGGTCGGGATTAAACCCACGACCGCCTGTCTGTCAGCCCAGGTAGTTAGCATCCCGCCACCGTGGCGCATATACTCGCACACATTGACATACAAAGGCGCACATCCCACGTATAGCCTTTATAAACTATTCGGGCAAGTGTTGTTAGCGAGCAGCTATTAAGGCCCGCTTGTCACGCGAGAAGAGTGAGTGACCAGCACAACGCCCGGCCGCCTTTGTCTCCCCAGTGGCGATGTTGACACACCGTACCACGTACTCATTCGAGGCAGAATCGACCTAGGGGAGGCGCAGGACCGGTTCAGATAATCGTCACCGGTGTTGGCCATGAGCGGGAATTAAACTCAGGTCGCCGCTTTCGTTGTGCAGCGTAGCGCTAACCGCTACACTACCGCTCCTCATACAAACACACGAGCATGCGCACACACACACAAGCATAATGATATCCCCTCTCTCCCTCTTCCCTCTCCAAACAAAAGGTTATTGTAAGGTCATCGTCACAGCAACTCCGATATTAACATGTTTTTCATTTCTGTTTCTTTTAAAAGTGGCAATAAAAGTCACAACAATGGAAGTAACAAACAGCAGCCCTGGATTTCGTTGTTTAGAACGAGATGTCGCGATCTTGCGAATTAAGAAAAGGGGCCCTCTCACGGGGAGATTGAATCATGAAGTATGGCTGTGTTTTCAGCATTGATGGATCGTAGCTGTGCATGCCGATGATTATGATGACTGCAGGACTGCATTGGCGAGAGAGTCATTCTAGAATGTTGCCCCTTTTGGCACTGAAACTGCTGCTCGCCGCCGATGACGAATATAATTCAGATAGGTCATTTGTGATAATAAAACAAACAAGGATGTTAACTACTACTCATGATAATGCTGAGAATATTGTTGTGCTGATGATAATGAGCGATTTCTACTACTGCTGCTGCTGCTATTGCTGGTGATGCTGCGGAGGATGATGGTGATGTGTGTGTCAATTGACACCCCACGAACATCCCTTGGCAAGGAGATGTCCCATCTCAAGGCATTTTCCCAGTAAAATGTTTTTAAACAACAATAATAATAGATATAATAAAAGGGTGGTGATGATGGTGACCATGACGGTGCTACTGCTGCTAACGACGATGCCGCTGTTAGACATGATTACGGTGGCGGTGAAGGCGGTGGCGATGACGGCGATGATGCACGCCTGTTGACTGGACTTTCAGTGGGAGAGAGAGCGAGCGAGAAAGAGGGGAGGGAGGCGGCAGGAGCATGAGGGAATGTGGGGGAGTCTGGGTGCAGGGGAGAGTTGGCAGGAGTCATAGGGAGGGGGATTTAGGTCTCCTGAGAGATTACAAAGTCATGTGCAGAATGTCACCCCCGACTAACCCAGCCTGGGGAAAGGGGCGAGGAGGATTCTGTTCTTTGGGTTGAGGGGAGCGCGCGACAATATTTCTCTGCTTAAAAAAAATAATAACAATAAAAGTGGGAAACTCTTATTTTCACTCAAAACTTTTACCCCGCCCCCTGACGCCACGGCAAAAACAGAGCTCAGGATTTGAACAGGTCAAGGACAAAGTGCCTCCCGGCACAGACGGAGCAATGGGACGGCACTCGCATTCAAACGCAGACCCCGAGCCAGGAGTGGGAGTGGACATTCCACGTTTCTATGGTCGGGGGGCGGGGGGGAGACAATCTCAACGTAACACAAACCCTGCCGTCTTTCTTCTTTCACAATGTTCCCCCCGGCGCTCGCCCCCCGAATTCTTGTTATAACTACGACGTAGAGCTGCGTAGCATTCTTCGGGAATGAAAGCTCACCTCCGATTAGCACGGTCGGCTACGAACGGTGCGACGAAAGTTCAACGGAGACGCCTGCATTATATTTAGACGATTGTTTTTGTCGGTCAAATGTCAGCGAAGTAGCATTTTGCACAATTATACGGATAAGGCAGCAGCAATGACTTTTGTCAGGAAACAAACCTCCGTGAGTGTGTGCGCGTGTACAATGTTGAATACCTTTTTCCGCGTGCGTGTTGAAAACGTTTGCGATTGAAAGCAGTTTTTTTTTTGGGGTACTAAATATTTCGCGAGTGACGGAATCGCACTTTTTGGTGCCACGACCGTCGCACTCCAGGCCTAAGAAGTCACAGCACATTGTAGAGACACATTTTACTCTAAACAAAAGCTTCATAAAAATGTCCGCTTGCATTTTCTTATTTATTTTTCCCCCACCCGCCCGGCACTATATTCCAATAAGGTATTAATGTGACGCGCATGCGTGGACCTGGGTTTGGATTTATAAGGTCATATTTTAGCGCTCGGGCAGCTGCCACGGTGTAACGGTTAGCACAGCGCACTGACAATTCCGAGGTCGCCGGTTCGAAACCATCTCTGGCACGGCAGTTGAAATAATGGGCAGGTTTCTCACAATACCACCCTCGCCTTTCTTTGTCCATCCAGCAACTCTATCAGCATCAGAATCAAATGTATTTATACCAGAGGAATCCGATGAGCTATGAAGCTCTTTTTCACAGACGTTCACTGAGTGCGGGTCAGAACGGTACAAAAACGCAATAGGAGAGCAAAGTGTAGGAAAGGTAAACAAATCACGAAAAAAAATATACAAGTGAAACGATAAATGGATTCACCCGTAGGTTAACCCACAGGTCATGTTTGGGGGGGGGGGCTAATAAGCTGTGGGTATTCCCACCTACTCCAACACGTCTGGTCAACGTGGAAGAGTAGGCCAAATGCCGTTGAGCATCTGCTTGCGTAGAGGCCCCGTCACTGGCAGTGGAGTGAGTGAGCAATTGCAGGGCTGCACCTTTGCCTTTAAAAAAATAAAATCTTTATTCGAGTACTCGCCACTGAGAACAGACGTGGAGCAATGGAGCAGGGCTTCACAGGCCTGTCTCAAGAATTCTGGGCGCTGGGTTTGATTCTCGGTTAATAGATTTCGTCATTTTCCATATATTAGGAGTGAAAAACATATTTATGAACATGACTGACTGAGTGCCACTGCGGTACACATCAACCTCAATCACAACCCAAAATGTTGAGGGTTTTAATTTCAGTCGTGGGGCGATGCAGCCCATCATCAAATAACTTAACTCTTTTGCAAGAAGTGACCGTTGGCTTTCAATAGAGACTGGGCGCTGCCATAAAAATGTGGAATTTCCGCTAATGGTTCATGGCGACCAAATGGAAATGAGAGCTGGTGCCAAGGTCATTTGAATGGAGAGTTTTTTTTATGAAAAAAATGCAAACAAATATTACAGAGTGAAAATTAAAATCTAAACACTTTTTTGAAAGTGGTAATCGACAATGCGATCAAGGTAATATAGTGCAATATCAATATTTAAAAGTCAAATATAGTAATGTTCATTTAAGAAACACTAAACGTGAAAAATTATGTTTCCGCAACAATTCAATTCAAATCAAACAATAAAATGTAATAAAAGTTGCTCTCAGTTGCCCGAATTAAAAGTGTAAAAAAAACAATTTGCAATCCTCTTTTTTAGCGGTGCCATTCAACGATTACAAAAATTCACTCCACGTTGCAAGTTAAACACAACTCACCTGCCTGCAGACGGAGGCAGCTTTTGCGGAATAATTCGGCGGAATAATTCGGCGCAACGCACAGACCAAATGAGGCCGAAACCTCCTCGGAAAAAATCACGGGCAAATTTGTCCCATTAATTAATTAAACCTGTGGCGCACATGTCCGTGTGAGAGAACTGCAGCGATAAACAGGAGTCTGCGATATTCACAGTGGGCAAAACGGGCATCCTCCTCCCATACGCAGCGCTGCTCACGACACGGAGTAGGGTGTCGTTCGAGATTTATGCCTCGGCGGTTTACATAAAAATGACAAAGCATTGTAAATAACACGTGTTAGGCAAAATAACCCATTACAGATACCAACAGAGGACGTCTCGGGTCAGAGGAATGAGACGCGTGGGATGGGAGTCCAAAGGGGAAAAAACCCTTTTCTACTATTGCCAACCATCATCGTCATCATCGTCATCATCGTCAACCTCCTGCTCATCACCATCTTTACAATCAGCTTGTTTATGTTTCTTTCACCCTCGTGTGTTCGTGACGAGTTGTGTGACCCCTTTTTTTTGTATATATGTTTTCATCATTTTTTTGGGGGGGGGGGGGGCGGATTTAAAATATTCTACGTTGTAGGACTAGAAGGTGGCCAGTAGAAGGCCGATATCACAAGTAGGTTGTGCTGGCCTCTACCCCATGCGTGTGGGTATTTCAGTGTCATCCCCTCGCTGTATGTGTGAATTTGCCCCAAAGCGTTCCATATTTGATCCCCAAAAAATTCGTCTAAAATTATGCCAAAGAATTGCTGATGCGCTACTTTAGTGTCCTTTATTGCAAGGCCCACGGGCCACTGGCGGCCCCTGGTGGCCTTTAGTACGGCCCCAGACGTGTGGCCCTCGACGACACACACCCCTTGCAAGGCGGTGTGGCGGCCCTCACACTGGTGATGTCTTATAAGTGACTCCCGGCACCCCCCTCTGAAAATTAGCGAAGAACACTGCCCTATTCGGTCGAATGCGAGTAATACTAACAACTAGAATGGTGTATGTGATTATATTAAGATAGATGTTTGCATAAGAGTCTTGCCTATAACGTCAGGCAAGCCGGTGGAATTTATTTATTTATTTAACGGGCCCTCAGTGTGCTGATGAGACACAGAGAAGTAAAAACCCGTTGCAGACTTGGCCCACTGGTCAACGGGCAAGACCACTTTTTTTTTGTCATCGTTGCTAAATCTTGCAGCCTTTTTCATTACCAACAATCTGCCGAGTCGGCACATAACGATTCAGCACGATTGTGCCGTTCACTGCGAAAACTTAATTCGGAGCCTCCCGGTGTTTATGGACAGCTCTTGAGCACGACACCGGCGCGACCCAGCGCCACTGCTTCCACAGGCCGCAACCCTACTGATGTGGATCAGAGGAGTCAAAAACAGGCCCAGCATTTTTCAACAAAAGCGACCGGGAGACATCGGTCCGGAAGGAGACTAATCATTCGATGGGCTTAAAAAAAGGCTATTTTATTTCGGCAAAAAAATGAACAGATGGAGGGGGGTCCTGTCGCTTTATTTATTTATTTTGTTCTAAAATCGGACTGATAAGTGGGTTAATGATGCCTCCTGAATGAGCGGGGCGCGGGGAGCACCGTGAACGATGGCCGCGGCGGCGGCATCTGAAGCATGTGTGCTGTTCTCCGAGCGTCATCGGCGCCTTGGCATTGCATGCCCCACTGCTTTACGAGCCACGGAGGCTACCCGCTTTGCCGCAAGCGACAGTTCATTCCTCTCTCTCTCTCTTTCTCCCCCCCTCATTCCCTCGCCCGCCCGCCCGCTCTCTCCTCCTCCTCCTTGATGTCCTGTCGCTGAAAGGAGGGCAGGGATGAAAAGCCACGGCTCGCCCGCCCGCCCGCGCGCTCACGACAGCGCGCGTTAGCCGCTCCCCGCCATGAGCTGATGTGCGAGTAATTAACGACAATTAACGAGTAATGGCGGTAATTAAGCGAGTCGCAGGAAATTAGGCTGCAGCTGGAGCCGATGTGTGCGTGCGTGCGTGTGAGAGAGCGCGTGTGGCGGCAGTGGTGGTACACAGAGCTCGAGGCACGCCTGCTGGAAAATTGCAAATCCGACGGAGTAATATTATTATTTACGACGCGAGGTGCAAATGTTACAAAAAATTAAACGTATGATTTTACATAGCCTAATGGCAATTTTGCTTAATCCTTATCCTCATAATCTATGCATGAAATGCATGCGTTTATTAACAATGCAACGCGTGTATGTATAATGTACATGTCGTTGTGCGTGTATGTGCTCGCTAACGGCATTTCGCACGCCAGCCTACATAGGCTATATGGGGGATCTTTGTCTTTACTTTTTGTAGGTATAGAAGTATGCGTATACCACTGGATGTCTTATGCGACTATTAATTTTACACGCCGTGTGTAAAATTCGCGAAGGGTGTGCGTGTCTTTGTCTGATATGTGTGCATATATATGTAATAGATATATGCAGGCATATGCATGCGACCTTCCGCTGTTAATTGTATGCGTACGGTAAATGCTAGTGAATGCATTATTATATACGCTGCTAAACATATCACACACGTAAACCAATCCGCTCGTCATTGTTGGCTACGTGGAAAAAACAATAACAGTTCACTCCAACGGATGCTCGGAGCACCGAGTATGGTATAATATTTTGATACTGGCCAGGGATGTCCCATGATTGAGTACGGTGTTTGGGCTCGTGAAATTAAGCAGTTACCTTAAATGGTGTACGATTAATACTCTGGTTTTTTCGGTAAAGTCACGTAGGTAAAAAAAAGAAAATACATTAAATCACGACGTTTCGGGCACGACACAAGCGTCCTTCTTCAAGTGGGGACAACGTAGCGAAAGCACAACCGCTTAGGTGTGATTTATTTAATTTTTTTACCTACGTGACTTTACCGAAAAAATCTGAGTATAAATCCTTGCAGTCACGAAAACTTCAAATCTAGAATTGGTGTATGATTAACATTGAATTTTAAAAATAATCTGGCTTTAGATGAATAATAATACAATATTAAAAACAACAAAAAACCGAATTGGCCAAACATCCCAGGGCGTGAAGACCCCCTTCTACAAAAGCTTACCAAGAGACTCGGAGAGGCTTTTTCCCGCATAAACAAAGGCCACAGTTATAATTACCGTGCTGCGTTGGAAATTCTACACCCTTAATGCAGATTGTATGGGAAGGAAGGCATTGCAGCCGGGGTGATTACAGCATCGTCGCCTGTAATTATCGGCCGAGCGGCGCTCTTGAACGGACACACGGAGAGATAAAGGGACCAGATGTGTGAAACACGCTTTGTCCCCCCTCCCCCCCAATATTTTTTTGGGCATTCCCGTAGATTTCGCGAACAAAAGAACCTTCGGTGGCACCTGTCTGTGGGGGATCTTGGTGTTATACCTGGCGAGGGTGCCGTGTTTATCTGCGGACGAGGTATTGGAGGGGGCAATTGCCCCTAACGAAGTCCGAGACAAGGGCGGCACGGTAACAGTTTAGCCGCGGCAGTAATTACGCGCCCGCAGACGGGCGCGCACACACCCACACGCGCCTGCACGTCCGAAGCACTCTGTGTTACACGCAGCTCACTGCTTGTGGTACCCTTTCATGTTTGCTCAAAGGGAGAAAATAAAGCTGATTGGGTGATGCATATGCGTGCATATTCGCGCGTGTGTGTAGGTGTAAGTGTGTGTGTGTACGAGTTCGATTCCCGCTCACGGCCAACACCAGTGACGATTAATTGAACCGGTCCTGGGCTTTCTCTAGGTCAACGCAGCCTTAAATGAGTACCTGGTGCGGTGCGTAAAAAAAACCGCCACTGGGGAGACAAAGGCGGCCGGGCATGGTGCTCGCTAACAACAGGCCGTGCCGGCCTTCATAGGTGCTCGCTAACAGCACTTGCCCCAACAGTCTGTTAAGGCTATTTCGGGTGATCTTTGTTTATGAATGTATCCATGTACGAGTTTGCATGTACTTGTAGGCAATAATGTACAGCATTTTGTCAATCTACTACTAGTTGAAAGCCTCCCCTACACCATGTTAGTCATATGTGGTTGCTTGACCAGACATCACGCTGGTCAAATCAGTGGTAATGTTTCGTTCCCACGTCTCGCGTGCAAAAACCTCCTTGGCGCAATCAAACGTCATTGACTGGGATACACCAAGCGACAGATTTACCAACACACACACAGGTGTGCTCACAAACAGCAGGATGGCACAACTCCCATCATGCCTTGCAAGCGTGCGTCATGTGACCACCGCACTGCAACTCTCTCAGCCTTGTCTCAGCCACCAACTCGACGGAGTCGAATGCGTGGTTGTATTGTGAGTGTTCAAAATTTAGAAAATGTGGATAAGTCACACTGCGCGAAGCTATGCGAAAATAAGACTTCGTGACAACGCGTTTTATTTTTCCCCCTGAGCTTTGTAAACTACGGAAGGTCGGGGGAACTTGAACAGACGGTGACATGCTGATGAGCAGGCCATCATCGGCTTTGACCTTACCTAAAAAAACTACGTATATTCTGAGCCATTTCCCTGTCAACTTTATATTTTTTTAAATCCCAGCTTTCACAGGTATCGTCTTCGGTAAATTGAGATGTTTAACCACAAGTCAGTCGTCTCTGCTCCGAGGAAGCAAAACAAGCGGCCTGGTGAAACTGCCGCATTTGCAGCGCTGCAAAAGGACAAATAAACCAACTCAACACCCTGTACTCATCAATAACACCGTGGCCTTAAAAGGCAAAAAAATATATAATAGGTGATGTTGCAGCCAATAGCTCATCTTTTTTCACAGCACAGAAAATAAAATAATGGTACGTGCTATGAAGAAGGACCATTGCCAGTGTTATTGACATGTGCTTGAGTTCATTTGCTCGAAAGAAGTGGCCCTTTGGCCACAAATGTTAGCAGCAGTCAAAGTGATTTCTTGCTTAAATGAGCATCGAGGTGCAAAGGTGTTCGTCTCTTGTTCACAGCGCTGAGCGAACGGTGGAAATGACACATGAACAAGTCTACCCACAGGACAAATGCTGTTGATTTCCCCACAAAGGGCCAGTCGTTTTATTGACCCCCGGATGGATGATGGGCTGATTCAACCCCCCAACCAGGATTTGAACTCCGACCCTTCCGTTTTAGAGCCGTTTGCTCCGCCACTGAGCCACCCTGGGCCAAATGTTAGTTCACTCCCATTATATTTATATTTTAATAAGGCAGTGTTAACGATGGACATGGCGAGTTTTAATGATTTGTGCTCTTTGCATGACATGCGGATACCCTCTGTGTATCTACGCAAAATAAGCTCCCTTTATAAAACCAGTTGAGAGAGAATTGGAAATCAGTCAGCTCTTATACAAGCGAGAACTAAGGACTCATGGATAAATATACACACACAAAGACAAAGATCCCCCGTATAGCCTTTACCAGACTGTTGGAGCAAGTGCAGATCACGAGCACTTATGAAGGTCGGCACGACACACGAGCGAATGGGTGGCCAGCACCATGCCTGGCCGCCTCTATCTCCCCAGTGGCGATGTTTACACACCGCACCAAGTACTCAATTGAAGCCGAGTCGACCTAGGGGAGGCCCATGACCAGTACAGATAATCGTCACCGGTGTTGGCCCGTGAGTGGGAATCGAACTCGGGTTGCCGGCTTTGCAGCGCGGCGCGCCAACCGCTACACCACCGCTCCCCATATGTAGAAACAGGCATACACATGGGGACAATTTGAAACAAAAAAAAAATCGAAATTCAACTGGAGGTCATCAAGGTATTTGAGCATCTGACAGCAGCACAGGACAGAGAGAGAGAGAGGGAGAGTGGTGAATAGGCGCCCAGGAGCAAAGCCATAACGAACACAAACAAAGGACGGCCAGGAGAGCCCAGACTAGGGGGGATGAGAGGAGGAAGGGGAGAGAGACAAGGGTTGCGGGGATGATTGAAGGGAGTGCGCGCAGGGTCGAGGCAACATGAGCCATAAAGGAGAGATTACATCGAGAGCGGCCGCGTCGGTGACGGTGGTTGTGCCGCGCGCGGTGTGCCGCGGTTGTGCCGCGGTGTGCCACACGTGCCTGGATGGTAAATCAGAGAGAGAGAGGCTGCTCGCAAGCGGTGGGTGACGGCGGTGCGGAGAAGGGCGAAGCGGAGTGGGGCTGGCGCGTGGCGGCAGTTGTGGTTGTTAAGGGCCGGGATGATGCTGCTGTTGCTGTTGTCGTTGTGGGGGGGTGGTGGTAGTGGTGGTGGGGGGGTGCTGCCCATACCCCTTGCCCGCCACTCTCACCCCCCTCAGGCAAGGGGAGCGGTTGGGAAGGCTTCGAGATGGAGTCAGGACCCGAATCCCGGGCGTCTAATGAGCCACCTACTGGGCTCGCCACCACTCAGCTGTCGGCTTGGGAATGTGTTGATTTTTTTAATTGACGCCAACTCCCCCGTGGCTCTTCTCTGGCCCCTCAAGGCGCCTTTCCAACCCCCCCCCCATCTCCACTGGACCCCCAGACATTAACTAAACTTGGTAGTATACCCCCAATGCCCCCCCCACACACATACACACTCACCCATCTATTTGCAAAGTGCGAATCCCACCCACCCACCCGCCGATCGGACGAGGCTGCCACCACTTCACTGGCACCCGTGAAGGGTGGGAGGGGGGTGAACAACAACAACGAAATAAACACCGAGTGGTATTGATACTAAATTAAGTGACCATCGATTCGACAACGGAGGTGCAAGCAAACGAAATGACAAAGGCGTCTAGACCGGCGAAGCAAGCGTCCCTATGATTGTTGTTATTATTAAGGGCCGCATTGCCACGAGCGATAGTGGTGCGGTTCACAGCACAACGCGGGTCACCAGGGCCACCTTTGTCTCCCCACCCCGTGTCGTTGACACGTGCTCACCGCAAGACGCGCGTGCACAGCAGCACTCGCTTTACGACGATTCAACCCGAACGGGGCCCCCCCTCCACCACCACCACCACCGAGTCCAGGTTCAAATCCACACATTTCCCCAACCCGGGAGCGCCCCCAAAGCAAAGTGCACGACGGCACCCCGGGGATCGAACCTAGGCCAATTTGTCGTGCCGTGTCCAGACGGGCGGCGATGTTACGCATCGGCACTGTACGGAGCGCAGCGCGGAATATCCACCGCGGCACCCAGCGCCGCCTTACAGACTATAGCCTGGCCGATGAGGCCGGTTGGTTTGGTGATTTATAAACTCTGCATGCAGCCACCACCACACCGCTAATTAGCGACCAAGTGTTAATTGGGGGGGAATAAAAGAGTAATTGTCAGCTTAGATTTATGGAGCAGTCGCCGGCATACGATACCGATATGTAAACCACGTCGCTAATTAAGCTTCAATCCCCCCAACACACGCGCGCGCACGCTTGCACGCACGCGTGCACACACGGCTATGAAAACGCACGCGAAGGAACGGGCCGCATTTGCATACGGGGCATGCAAATGAAGACGGGAAATGTGTGCGCGCGTATAAGCTGCGTTTCCATTAAATGAAATATCAGTCGCGAACAATTTTAAATCCCAGCGAGCCGCTAGAAAATGTCTTACGTTGATGAGACAAACACGCGTACAACAACAACATTTAGCCCGATAACGCCGGATTGGCAATAATGCTGATGATTGTTTTTTTTGTTATGTGTCTGTGGGAAGGCAAAGCTGTGCTTTTTCATTTGCCTATGGCAAAGAGTTTACATTCATCGTAGAGTTGGGGCAAATGTCAAGTGCCCTTTCAATACGACAAGGACGTACCGAGATGGGCTCTTATTAATTAATGCTGCGCTCATTTACATTATTAATAAACATACATACTCTTTGGTTCTTTCGGTAAAGTCACGTAGGTAGAAAAAGAAAATATATTAAAAATAATATATCACTATATATTTTATTTTATTTTTCTACCTACGTGACTTTACCGAAAGAACCAAAGAGTATGGATTCCTGCAGTCACGAAAGCTTCAAATCAAGATGAATAAACATTCATTTTACACGTGTGCTTTTTCATTTCAATGTTGCATTGTGCAGATTCAACAGCTGAAATACCAAAACGTCCGCTGGGAATATCTGTACGGTGTCATTACCAAAGTCTGCTGCTGTGAAGGTGATCTTAAATACCCTGCGATATTACTTGCAAACGCATAGGCCACTGGTCTCGTCGCCAACATCCCAAAATTCAAACGCGACGTTCTCTCCCAGAAGGGTAAATAGATCTGAATAGGTTGATTCGCAACTGCTTAAATCAAAGGTCATTTGCCGAGTTCATTATACCACCGAATACGGCCACTAAACATCTACCTTTAAATAAAATATTGATTGCCATTTTAACCCCGTAAAGTAATGACAAAGGACCCCATGTGGACACAAAGGCGGTGAACATCATCACGTGAGTCGACGGGGCACCACGGTGGTGAGATGTGATCTCTCTCGGCTGGTATGCAGGAGGCCCCGAGTTCGATCCCGACCCTGATGCCTGTATGTTTGAAGCCCGCGTGTTTTCTCTCTCCCCGTGGTGGTCGCGTGGATTTGTCACTGGGTCCTCCCACTTAGATTGTTTGGCTGCTATTATAAATTCCCACGTATGATGATGATAGGAGCCACTTTTATCAGCTATCATGTTTGGCCAGGTCGCCTCTGAAGAAGGTGAGAGCTCAGTGCGCTTTACCGATACCTGGTAAATAAAATAGTAAAAATAAATATATGCGCTGCATAAACAACGATGGTGTAAATAGAGTATTACAAGAATACATAGCAATGAAAAAAAGTTATCAAAGAAAAATGAGTTTTGTAAACGCAAAGCAACCAAATTCACACCAAACAATGAAGCTCCAAACACATTTTTATCGAAATTAGTGGGGGGGGGAAACAATCTAACAACTAAAATGTGACGAGGAAAGATAACAGGCCTCTAAAAAGAAGGAACATAAAATTGCAAAATTAATAGGATTGTTTCGAATTAATACGCATATTCTATATCATTAAGGGACGCAATTCTTGCAGAATACATTACAGCGTCACACCGCCACCCTCAAACAAGCCGCCTAATTTAGAGTGGATGGCAGCGAATGTTGCTATGGTCAATTAGCAATGTCCCACGGAAGGTGGCAGGAGCTTCAATTTGGAAGCAGCAAGCTGCAACACATTTTGCCCGCACATACGTACACGCACGCACGCACGCATGCAAGCGCAGATGCACGCGCACACACACACTAAGATATTTAAATGACAAGCAACCCTTCATCACCTCGACAAGGATGGAAGGAAACTAAGTGTTACCGCTGTATAAAAACAACACCCCACATTCTGTAGCAGGTGATAATTACTGTGAATCGGACACAAAAACAGTCCAGCATGAACACGCGGCCACTTTTATTACTATTGCGGTGAATTATTATTATCGATTGGTCGCGATGGGACTTGCCGTTATCGCGAAATAATTATCGACAAATTATTGCGGTGTGGTTATTATAATTATCATCAGCAAACTGTTATCGTCAACACTACGGCGATATTTGAAAAAGTTATTGGTATTTTATGTTTTTCAATATATATTATTGAAAGGAAATAGGCTTTTAATACATATTACATTTTGTTCAAATTCACATTTAAAAATAAAGTAAAGTGACTTTGCATTGGTAGTTACGCACAAGCAAAAAATAAACGTGAATAAAACACCTCTCTTGTAAAATTGACCCTCTCTAAAGACGTTTTGAACGATGTGCCCTTCTTTGGCTCCGACGAGAGCTCAGGCCATCGATGACGACGACGATGCCTTCCATCGCGAAAGTGCTTTCTCGATTTATTTACGAGTACAATTAAACGTTAGAACAGTGCCTGCGCGACAAATTTTGGGAAAATAAATTCAGTGTTAAAGCCAGAAAAAAAAGAAGCCACAGATAATGAGAAAAGTAATCCTAAAGCATCGTCCTGATTAGCAAATATCACAGATAATTACCAGCGAGAAAAAAGAAGAGATAAACCCAATACCGTGTTTTGCGAACATTTTACACTCGCGGACATAAGCACACTTCATTTCTCTCGAATTTTATCAACTTGTACTCTTATACAGACACATCACGAGTTCTAAACAGCCGATTTCACATTCTGCAACCCAATTATGAGCCGGTGTAGACGCCAAACGTATTAAATATGTTAAGTATTTTACTTTACTACGTTTAATGACAAATGGGTTTGTGCATTATTTTTTGTCTGACATAAAAAATATTAAAATTTGTACCTCCTGTTTCCACGATAATTACGCCTATTGCCCACGTGTAATGATTGTGCGTTTTTGCTGAGAGTGAATCGTGCATTTTCCAATGACAAGCATGATGATTTTTTACGTATTTTTCTTTTTTTAACACGCAGAGAAACGCTTCGAGTGATTGATATCAAGCTACCACGGCAAGTACGTTAAATGACGCAGTCGCAAACATCCTAATTATCAGTTTAACATGTAGGCTTTCGCGAGATGCCCTTTCTGGGAGTGCGAGACGTGGCCAGATTTTAGTTTGAAAGTAAATCACCGAAACCTATGTAATCTTAATTTAGGAAAAAGAGAAAAAAAAACCAAAGAATAAAACCAAAGAAACCGATGTATTTATTAACATTATATACATTTTTTCTTCTTGGTTCTTTCGGTAAAGTCACGCAGAAGGGAAGTAATAAAATAATAAAAATAAAACATAATAAAATAATTCTCAATTTGCGGCTTATTTTATTATGTTTTATTTTTATTATTTTATTACTTCCCTTCTACGTGACTTTACCGAAAGAACCAAGAAGATGAATCCCTGCAGTCACGAAAGCTTTAAATCGAAATTATATACATTTTTGTAACGATTAAGAACCAAAGGGGTGCACGGCTGCGGCAAAGGTTAAGGAGCACTGCTCTAGAGTAGTCGTCTTGGAGCTCCCTCCAGTGGAGTTGCTTCCGGCAGAAGCGGTGGGCGCGATCAGGAAAAATGGGCAGGGCGACACCGTCGCCTTCACGTCTACCAAGGGCGGTGGAACTCGCCGCGGAGCTCAGGCCCGGAGGTCTTCACCAGGTGCCACGGGACGGGACGGCTCTGCCAACAGCGGCGAAGCGTCGCGACGGCGAAGTGAGATTGATTGCCGATATGACTCGTCAATTTGCGGCTTTCAGTCCTGGTTGTGGCGACGGAGTTGAGACGGCTCCCGGCGAGATGTCTCTGCTGACTGCGCGCTCGTCCGTGGTGGGAGGGGGGGGACCTTGCTACGATCCTTGGCCACCTCAGGTTCGATTCCCGGCCACGCGCAACAGTGGTGGGTAAGTGGAAATTCCGAACAGTTGCTGGGCCACTCCTAGGTTGGCTCAAACTTAAAATAACGAGAACCTGGGGTGTGGTGTGTAAAACGTCGAGGTTATCTCGTTGCGAGCAACATGATAGGATATTTTCAGAAAGTTATTTTGGAGAATTAAAGGCGTAAAGATAGCTGGTTAAAAGTACCAGAGGATAAAAGGCAACTGGCATGGTGCTGACTACATCGCGACCTCATGTGGCATACCAGCTTTAATGGGTGATCGCTAACATTACTTGCCTCGACGATAAAGGGTTAAAGAGATGATGGGCCTTTATGTGTGCGCGTAAGGAGCGTTAGGTCGACTCAGCCTCAACTGAGTACCTTGTGTGTAAACATCGCCACTTGGGAGACAAAGGCAGCCGGGCGTGGTGCTGGTCACCCACCCTCTCGTGTGCCATGTCGGCCTTCATAGGTGCTGCTACTCACCAACTTGCCCCAACAGTCTCTGTTAAGGCTATACGGGGGTGGGAGTCGTTTTCTTTGGAGCGGTTCGTGGCACAGCTAACGAGAATTCTTTTCTACATTCTTGGTTTCCTGTATTCAATTCCTGGCCATGACACACAAGGCCAGGGGCATGGCCAATAATTGAACCCAGGTTGCCGGGAATGGAGCAAGCAGTTTGCACTAAACCGCTAATCATCAACCGTTCTCCGCTCACACACACACATGCACACGCACGCACGTACACACCCCACGACTACGAATAATAATAATTTTAAAAATGCAGACACCATCAATCCGGTGGAGACAAAATTAAGGTTCTGTCGCTGGTGCGTTTACGTTGCGTTTAAATTAACATTGGGTGTGATTAAATCCGTGGCATTTTCGTAATAAAAATTAAATTGCCCAACCAGAAACCCGCCTTCACATATATATTTTTTGCCGACCCTTTGCATATTTTGTGTCACTGTGAGCTTAATTATAACACTGTATTTAAAAAAAAAGATTATTCATCGGTGGTTTTTCAAATTAAATTGTTATGAATACGGTAAGTTTCATTTAAAAAGCACCCGCGTCCGACGTGGACGCTTAATGTGAAACATGCAACCACCACATAATATCTACTGTATATATCAATAATTATAATTATGTTCCTACACAAATACCTTTTTCCCACCGTATTTATATTTTACCAACATAAAAAAGTCTGTCCGTTGCAGAGTTTATAATATGATATATCAATTATGCGAATATGATTAACTTAAATATTGTGACGAGACGAAAAGCAGTAAAGAATTGCAAACAGAGAGTAAATTGAACCGTCTGTGCTATCGATGTAAAATTAAACTTTGCGTCTCTGCGTCAGTGGCAATATATCGCTTGCTCCATCACAGGTTACGAAGGCCACAATCACGCAAGTTCGTTGTGATGACAGATACGGTGCATTACCGTTATTGACATTTTGAATGATCTTCCACAGTTTTATGCACTTCTGTTATTATTAACGTTTAGGCTTCGTGTAATTATTCTGAATTACAATTACTATTAAATTATGAGTATTAGTTTCCCCTGCTTTCCATTATATTTTATCGTAGCTTTCATGCGCGTTAAAACATTATATTCGGTTATTGTTATTTTTTTGGGAAGCAACCATATCCGTCAGTTAAGCACTGGAAAGTTGGACCAACGATGTTGGGCCAACGGGTTCCATCCACGTGACAACCTTGAACCAACACTGGCAGGTTTACTGGCAGTATGATCACCAACAGCACCGTTATCGTGAACAGCATCGTTAATATCACCACTTTAATCACAGAATCATCACCATCTCCACCATGAACTGCCCAGGACTGTATTTAGCACAGATTACTTAAAACAAAATCATATACGAGATCTATAACTGGTAGCGAAGATCACGTCACAACATCCATGGGAATTAAGACATTACAGAGTTAATATTCGCGTTATTTTTGCAAAGTACTTTGATTACAACTGGATTTAGAAGTCACATCCCAATCTTGTACTTTTGAAAGTAAAGTAATCTGATTACTTTATTATGTTTCATTCTGATTCAGTTTAACAAGTAGGCTTTTCGCGACCAATTGTAAATGTTGTAGTGGGTTTACTTTCCAACACACCGGTGTGCTGTACTAGTAACGAATTGCCATGTTTTATTCAAGTGACACACCTTACAAATTGGCTGTGCCGGGTGGTGGCGGGTCTAACGACACATTTTTACGCGATCTAACCCAAAAACCTCTGTTGTGAATGCACTATGGTTATTTGATTAAAATTAACATGCATTGGCTTAATGTAACTTTAGACATTTCAGTACTGTTGCAATCTTACGATTCTAGATTTTGTAACATTAGGTTAAGCTCTGTCTTTGTGCATTTGGAAAGGGTGTCAGCCCCAGGTGTGAGACGCAGTAAACGTCTAGGGGTTTTTCCAAAACCATGCCATTCAAAGTCAAAAAAATACTCATTCAGTCTCAAAAGTCCTATTTCTCAAGATCCTGCAAAATTTTTTTTCACAAAAACGACGTTTGTGCTTCGGAGGAAAGCCAAGTAACCCGGACAAACAAAAAAGCCGACGCACATCGCGCGCCTACTTTGTCTACTGCCTCCTGCAGGCTACCACACAGCCCTCTAGGTAAGAAGAATCCGACAGACACCTTTCCTGCCAGAGGTCAGCGCGAGACATTTTGCTGGCGCAGTGCAAAATATTTTCTCTCGCGCGTGCCATTCGACGTGTGGTATCGTGAGTTAATTAATTGGTGCTCACTTTCCTTGGGCTGGATTGCGGTTGTCATCGTCACGTGACAAATGAAAGGTTCTACACTTAAATTGTTGACAGATATATTCTTCAGCAGCTGAAACAGAGTATTATTATATGTTTTTTTTCTTCAAGAAGCCATGTGGCTCAAAAGGTTAATGCCAACGTTACGGTGCTGCTCACTGAACTGGCAAGAGAGGTTTACCCTCGGTTCAATCCCTGCGTTGGGGTTTGGCGTTTGGACGTTTTGAGAATGCAGTCGCTGTGAAGGCCTCGGTCACGCGTGGCCTCATACCGAGCTCCGAGGACCACCGACGCCCGATCTGCGATCGCGTTCACTGGTAGAGCAAATTTGGGCAAAGCAGGAACAGAGGAGCTCCCAGAGTTCTGACATCGGGTGAGGGAGTCCGACTGGGCCACTTCTTCTCATAGGCTCACAAGTTGCCGATTGTCACAAACGGCGGGAAAACCCCCCCCAACAAATTAGAAAATATGTAGTTGGAAAAGAATACCTCGTTGTAGTTGTAGGATTGATGAGTAGTTAGACAAAGGAGGGTATTTCACAAAATTAAGATTCGAGGAACAAAGGTAAATGACGGAAATTATTCACCGGGTCAGATTTTCTGACGACGGTCGTTATAGCAACCGACGGTGATCAACTGGAGGCAATGATTGAGGGAATTAACAGAGAGGGCTGCTGCAAAGACGGGCTACAGACCAATGAGGAAAACAAATGCCATGGACAAGAAGTTCACTGAAAAGGAAATCATTGTTGGAGATGCACAAATGAAGAATGCTGCCACAAAAGAGTGAGGGTGTATATATGTTTAGGGCAATTATGGAATGCAGACTGGGATCAAGATGATGACATAAACAAGCAAGCGTATGCAGCAAAGAATGTTTTGGAAAATGTAATCGGATAATGAAAAACAACATATTCACGTGTCACAAGAGCAATGGTTTTCAATCAATTACGTATTGCCTGCCATGGCACGAATTGGAAATATGGAAGAAAATCTGAAGTGAATGTAAACGGGTATTGAGAGCGATGCATTCTGGAAATTACGAAGAGGGACCATAAAAAGGAAAACGTATATCCGAGAGAGAAAAAAAGTAACGAGAGAGAACCTTGTTGATTTAACGAAATGAGGTTTTGTATCTTGCAAAAAAATTGTATATCTAGCCCATACCAGTCCCATGTTATTCCTAAAATTTGCCCAATGTTATTGTTCACATTTGCCCCGTATTATTCTTAACATTCGTCCAATATGACAAAGATAAGAGTGGGCTTGGGCAGGACACAGTGCTGATGGGGGGTGACAGCAGACGGACGAGACCGGTGACAGAATGGCAGCCTAGGGAGGCAACGCGCCCCAGAGGTGGGTGACCGGCGTGTGAAGTTGGAGCGAGGAGGTCAGCTCTCACGGGGCTCTCACGGGGCTCGGAGCGTCGCAAAAAACCGCGAGAGGGAGGGTAGCCCTACATCCAGCAGTGGACAGAAAACAGATGACGGCGGCGACAACGATGATGATATAACGACGATGACGATGACGTATGAACAACGTTCATCGGTGTCCGCATTATTATTGCCCGCGTTTTAACGTTCCGTTTCAGTAGGCACGCGCGGCGCAGGCCGAGGGAAGGCATCCCGCATGGTTGATACCGACGCGAAAAACCCGGAGCGCTCCGTGCAGCCGCACAGCCCTCGCGGCGGCGCGACCTTTATCTTTTTTATATATATATAAAATGTCCGCTCGCGAGGGTGCGCCAGAATCGCGGGGAATTGCCACCGACAGTCGGTCATCGACTGAAATGAATCGAATTGCCGCGACGTTATTATTCATTTCCTCCCCGTCACTTTGATACGTCCGCAGGCGGGGGGCGGCTGAGGGGGGGGGGGGGGCACACGGCACGGACGCGGCGCGCGCGGGTCATGGGGCTTCATGGGAAAACGACAAGATGCGTATCACCACGCTGACGCGTCGGCCAGCGGATTCCGCCGACGCGGGACGCGACGAGCGTCTGCGATGATCCCGCTCTCTGCCGCGCGCGCTCTCGCGAGGGCGTCGTCGCAGCACGACGCGTACAGATGCGCCGTTGCCTACTACTCTCGTCGACAATTTGCGCTCGTCACCGATGTGTGTTTACGTCGCGATGGGCGATGCGCTCGAATGACGTCGGTGCGCTCGCTGTGCAGAAGGCGTGCGTCCGTTTAGTGTCCGTGTTGGTGTCGGTGTAATTCCGTGCTTGATGATTGTTCAGTGCGAGCGTACGGCTCCGTGTCCCAGGGACTCCCTTGACAGAGGACGTTTGGTCACAACGGGTTCTCACCTGGTCCGCTGATTGTCATGAATAAGGCAATTAAAAGATCGATGCAAATAAGAATGCGTTTTTACGTGGAAGAGTAGACCAAATACTCAAGCAGTGGCTTGAACCGGCGATTGCAGGCATGCATTTTTATCTTTATAGTTG
Source organism: Lampetra planeri (assembly GCF_965212315.1). Taxonomy (NCBI): domain Eukaryota; kingdom Metazoa; phylum Chordata; class Hyperoartia; order Petromyzontiformes; family Petromyzontidae; genus Lampetra; species Lampetra planeri. The sequence goes on from NC_136126.1 coordinate 9,145,704, forward strand.
CAATCAAAATTATTTCTGCATTACAGAAAATGTAACATGTCATTATGATGTGCGTGTGTGTGAGTTTACCAATATCTGTATTGTATTGTAATTAATTAAACATTGTGTATATGTGTGTGTGTGTGATCGTGTTGTATATGTGTTCATGTGGACTCTGCCTCAAATGAGTACCTGGTGCGGTGCGTGAACATCGCTGCTCAGGAGACAAAGGCGGCCGGGCGTGGTGCTGGCCACCCACCCCCTCGTGTACCGTGCCGACCTTCATAGGCGCTCGCTAACAGCACTTTCCCCAATAGTTTGTTAAGGCTACACGGGGGGTCTTTGTCTTCGTTCGTGTTTATACATTGCTAATGAAGCAAATGTAAATCTATGCTGTGCGTGTCTGTGTCTACGTATTGCATGATAATTCAAACGCATTTAAACGCAGCGAGGTGTGTGTGTGTGTGCGTGTGTATAAATACAATCATCTGGTAACGGGCATCGCCACCTCTCGTTGGCTTTCTGTTCGGCTCCACAGGGGGCAAATTACTTGATTCACCAATGATGTATTGTTCAGCATGACACTGAACCCAGCCTGGTGTTGCCCTGCGAGCAGAAACCAATAAACCTCCAAGCCATCAGGTTTGGAAGTCCAAATTTAACATTTTGGTTTTCCTATTTTATCGTTATCATAATCATCGATGTGCCAAATTTTTGCTTTTGTTACCCCCTTCTAGAACATCATTACAATTCACATCAGTCAGTGACGGTCACGTGTATGCATCCGACGTGTGTGTGTGTGTATGTTTATCTGTGTACGTATTATATTGCAAATGTAATTTATGCATAGCATACAAGTGCGTGTTTTATAGATGCATTACATTGCAATCGGAACACATTTAAATATGCAAGAGTGTGTGTGTATGTATATACACACAATTGTTTATATATACACACACACATACAAAACTGCATTTAAAACAGCGATTAGTATGGTTGGCTACGCGCACTGCAAAAGAAGTTCAACATACATACGATGTTGATGTGTTTATCATTGCTTGAAATCTATTACAATTAAAACCCATCGACAAATATTGACGAACAGGAGTGTGTAAATTGATGGATGTGTGCTTATGGTATGTTATCCATAGTTCTATGCATATAATGTATGTGTACTCATACTTATTTATATACACAAATACATTTTAACTGTAGTGTTATTATTGTCTACAAACCATTATTACGTATTATCTAAGAAAGCCAACGAGTCAATATAATACTTAAATTCAATAATATAATATTCTATAAATCCCAGCTTTTAAAGTTTTTTTTAACAGACAGGGCGCTCTGACAAATCTCTGCCGATATGACCGAGATTTGCACGAGGGGCCTCAACGGGAATCGAACCACGGCTCGGTGGCAAGACGCTAGCCCGCAGCGTGGCCTCCACGCGCCGACAGATTGGGATGAGGGCGCCCAGGGGTCAACAAATCGGTGGATGTGGGCTGACGGGACGGGGCAGTCGAGACAAGGCAGGATACATTGTACTCTCCACTGTTGTGGAGTGTGAATTTGAAATAAAAAAAATCGATGGGAGTTTAAACATGGCGTTTGTTTAACATTCGGTGAGACATGCAAAGTCGTTTGTGTCACGTCCGCGCATCACCGCTAAGGCGTCCCCCACCGCGGCGCTGTCAGCTGCTTCCCGTGGGCCGTCGTGGCACCATCGAGCGTGCGGGCGAGCGGGCGTGCGGGCGTGCGAGCGGCACGAACCATGCAGGGAAATGAGGGCTGCAGGGCCAATGGGTGCGCGTACGAACGCACGAGCGAACGAGCGAGAGAGATTCCTCGGTGCGCTGTTAAAAGGAAATGACCCCATTGACTGCACCGCTGCCTTTTGGGGAAAAGATTTAGGCACCGATTTTGTCGACCGCCTGCACCTCCACGGCTGTTGCTGTCGTGCCGTGCGGCCAGGCGACGGCACGGCAATGAGGGGGGGACGGGTGGAGGTCGCTCGATTCGCGACCGGAATTGTGCGAGTTAAAATCCTGGAACGAGGGGGTGCGACTCGGCTCAACGGTCTCCGTGACCTCAACAGTGGTCGTCCTGCGGGACGACTCAGCCTTGACCGTACGAGTGTGGAATTTTCCCACCCCTTGCTTGAAGTTGCCACCCAATGCTACGGGGAGCAGGGAGAAAGCTTTGACCTTGACAAGTGCGATATGTAAACAGAGAATACTGACGATGAAATTACGCTGTTATACGGTGTCATATCATCTCTGCATTACCCTTGCAATAAACTCCCGGGCACCGCGTATTGCTCCTCTCGTGGAGGCTTGTGAAGCAGTAACAATGCTCGGCACTCGAATACTTCTTTCGCACCTCCGATCGGCACGGTTGGCTACGTACGGTGCGAAAGAAGTTCAAACATGCATGCGTACATACAAACACGTTTTGTTTAAATAAAAAAACGATCGGTAAGTAACGATCGTTCGCAAAATCAACCGCGCAATGAAATAGGCGAGTAAAACGCACACAAAGGAAAAGCGTAAACAACAGCAGGACAAAGCTATAATGTATTCCTGGGCATGGTTAAACAACAGCCCCCATTAAATTTGAAAACCTTAAGGGGGGGGGGGGGTAGTGGGGCGGGGAATAACTTTAAAAACAACATCAAAACGCTGAACATGAATAAGAAAACAAAAGGAAAAGCTTCAGAACCGTAGCAGATGAGAGAAAGTGAAGGGAAGGAAAAAAAAAGCACAAAGGGTGGGGGGGGGGAAGAGAAGGAGATGAGAGAGCAAAAGATGAAGACGGGAGGCTTGATTTCTCAAATGTCCCCACACAGTGACATTCGTTATTCCGTGTAAACCTTAAGATCTCACCGTCAGAGGCTCCGGCCTCAGCCTTCAGGTGCCTAACGTGAGCAGATGTGAGCAGCGCCGGCGCGCACGAGCACAACGCGCCGCGCGTAGCCTAGAGGGTTGTTGGCAGCGCTGTCATTTTAACGAACGGACAAAAAAAAGAGATTCCCCCCCCCACTCCGCTCCTCTCGACTTCAGAAAGGTAAAGGAAGCGCTGAAGGAACAAATGAGAGGGGGTCCGGAGGTTTCCAATCACCTGTGACTCACCCACCGTCCCCCAAAAAAAAAACAATAACTAAGCCGCCCTCTTTCAGCGCGAGCACGGCACGCCGCGCGCTTCGTCCACCGCTGGGAAGTTGAGCGACGGCTCGAGGCCGATTTTAGCCCCCCCCCGGCAAGAGATGGAAGCGTTAATCCATCGCCGAAACAAGCGTCGGGGGGGGGGGGGGGCGGGTTGGGAGGAGGAGGCCATTTGCTCACCTCTGTTGGTGGCGCTGGGCCCCGGCGTGGGAGATTCCACGCTCCCGAACGCCGTGCCGAGTGCGACAGCACGTTTAGCCCCCCCCCCCCCCCATTGCTCAGTGCCCTCATCCACGACGGCAAAGACAATATATATCCTCTAGAGGGGTTCTCAATTCGAGCTCCCTCTAGTGGAGGGCCTTCTGCCAGAGCAATTGCGGGGGTCGCACCTTTACCTGTTTCGCTTCAGCTCGATGCAGTGCGGTACCAGCGCACAGCGCACGGACTAACAACCCGGCCCTGACAAATGGCACAGGATAACGATGCGAATATCACGATAATTATAATTGACTGCCCTTTGTCAATCCACAGCTGTGCAAAGGCCCACCCCCCATGCCGTACCGGTCACAGAGGTCGTTTCACCATACTTCACCGCGCTGGACAATGCGGTTGATGGTGGAGATGGGGGGGGTCGGGGGTGGACGGGGGGGGAGGAGGAGTCTAGGAGCAGCTCAGAAATCACTCGACGCCGGTGTTCACAGTGTGACCTGGAACAGAACCTGGGGCTCGCAGGTTCACAGTGCGGTACGCTGAGCCCTGCGCCGACGTTCCACCTCGATGCCCCGCGCAGCACGTTAACGGATCTGCGCCAAGCCCCGGGTGCGGTCAGGCGGTGCTGCGGCTGAGCAGTCACCTCGGTCGCAGCGCTCGTGACCGCTGGCAGCCCGAGGCCACCGGTGGAGATTCCACATTCCCATGGTGGGGGAGCAATTCCTCCAGAGGACATCATCCAGTGTTGACTTCTCAAAAAGGTCAATTGACCTCGGAGGGATGCAGGGTCGGAGTCTGATCCAGGATTTGAAATCGCAACCTTTCCAATTGTGGGTCAAAAACTTGACCACAGTGCTTGTGTGTGTGCCGAGGAGTACTGCTCTGCCTACGTGTGAGTGTGCGAGCACGTGTGCATGGATATGTGAAGGTGTGTGTGTGGGCCCACACACACGCGTGCGTGCCCGGGTGTGCGTGCCCGGGTGTGCGCACGTGGGGGGCGGTTGTGTCGCGTGGTCAGTGCACTGTGCTACAAACCGTGCGACCTGAGCTCTATTCCCACGCACAGCAATCATCGGTGACAAATATATACGTACCGGTCCTGGGCCTCCCCTAGGTCGACTCAGCTTAAAATGAGTACCTGGTGCGTATACATCGGCACTGGGGAGACAAAGGTGGGCAGGCTTGCGACTGGCCACCTACCCCCTCGTGTGCCAAGCCAGCCTTAAAATGTGTTCACGAACAGCACTTGCGCAAGAGTCTGTTTACAGGCTACACGGGGGATCTTTGTCTCTACCTTTGCCTGCGTGCACACGTGGCCGTTGCTTCTCTCGTTATCTATCAGCCTCTCCTCTCCGTCTCTCACTCTCTCTTTCCACCCCCCCCTCCATCCCAAACCCTTAGTCCATGCCACCCCACTCTCCCTCCCCTCTCTCACCCCCTTCCCCACAACCCCAGACACCCCCCCCGCCGCCCGCTTCAATCCCCCCCCCTGCCCCCCACCCCCTTCAAATTCTCAAACCCTTTCCCTTCCCAGCAGCTTGAATCATTACGGGGCGATCATTACGGCTTTGACAGTGGCGATTTATCTCGAGCACTACAAATCGATCCGCGGGACCCCGGCCATCGCGAACACCCTTCCAGACACCGCCGCAGCGCAGCGCCGAGCTGTAACCCCTCGCGGCCGCCGCTCGCCGCCCCCCCCCCCACCCGCACCGCGCCGAGCCGGCGGTGGAAATTCCACATTGCCGTGACGGGGTGGCGTCCAGGATCGTGTTAGGGGGGCGGCGGGGGGGGGGTATGGCGAGTGTTCAACTTTTCCGCGAAAAAAGCGGGTACTCGTTTTAAGTGATGCAAGAGCAGATGACAGGGTGGGTCAACTTGAGGTGACCCCCTCCACCGGCCCCCCGCCCGCCCCTCCCCCTTGGGGATTTGAACTCACGACCTGATTGCGTGTCGATCACTCAAAGCGCAGCGCCTGCCCCAGACTTAAAAAAAAAAACCCATTCCCACCCCAAAAAGCAACAAACACATTATTTTTGGCCATGACATGAAACCCTGTCCCCTATTTGCCCCCTAACCTCCCGCCAATCCTCCCATCAGCAGCACCTTCTATTTTATTTGAGCAAAGTGCTGCTATGACAAACATAAATACGCTGTCGCGTACAAACCATCATTTGGAGCGAGGGCACGAGAAAGCCACGACTTTGACCCGCGACCCCCAAGCGGAGATGTTTGCAGAAACGGAGAGGAGACCAAACGCGGATTAGAACGAACGCGTGCCGCGCGTGCGCTCAGTTGGGTTCGGATTAGATTGACGACAACAACATTCCAAACGTGCATGAGAACATCAGTAGCACGTAAACACGCACAGTTGTCCCCTGTGCGTGCTCACCTCACGGCAGCAGCGAGCGATCCGAACCTCGTTCCATAACTGGGTTCGAAATTCTCTGGCCTAGCATGGCGGAGCGCGGTAAAAATGCTGAAAATGTTTTTGCTGGGTAGGGAGGCCGCGTGGCTTTGCGCCAGTAAAGTGCGCGTTCGTCGAATGGCCGAGCCGAGCGTCGTGCCTCTGAGTGACTGCGCGGAATGTGAGCGCGTATCACATCTGGCTACAGACGGCGTTCCTTATATAGAGAACGAAGGCGAAGATCCCCCCCCCCCCCCGTATGGTTTACACATTGTCGGGGCAAGTACAGTTACCGAGCACCTTTGAAGGCCCGAACAGTGCGCCACGGGTAGTGTGGTGAGAACCTGTGTCTCCCTGGACTGCACCAGGTACTCATTCGAGGCTCAAATCGACGTACGGGAGGAGGGCGCAGGACTGGTTCAGGTATTTGTCACCGATGTTGGCAATGAGTGGGGAATCGAACGCAGGTCGCTGGGTTGGTAGAGCGGAGCGTAAACCCCTGCCCTCTTGCTGCCGACTACAGACAAAGCATATCCACACGCCCAATTTCACCACCCGGGCAAAACGCTCGGCCGAAATGTCCACCGATGAAAGAGTTAAACGCACAACTTGTGCCGAGAAAACTCGGACCGCTCAATGAACTGCACCAGGCCACAGGAATGTGGAATTTCCAACGCCGGCTCAGGCTGCCAACAGGGATGAAAACGCTGCCCCCCGCCGCTTGCGTTGGGAGCGGGATGAGACGTCCCCGACCTGACGTTAACTCTCGAAGCATCATTACTATTTTTATTATTATTTCTTAATTAATTTACTTTAAAGCACGGAACCTGCCGAAAGTGTCCGTGGCGCGTCGGCAGACCGAGCAAGGGTTAAGCGCTCTGGGAGGCAATATCGATGTCGTCGTTATCTGGCAGCAAAAAAAAAGCACCGCGTTTGATTTTTTTCGGTTTCAATTACGACTAAGCCACACACGGAGGAAAAATGACCATTGCGATTGCCATCTTAACTGCAGAATTTAAACAATTACACCTTCGCCAGCTCCCTCCGTCCGCACTCTCCCGACCGCGCCAAGTGTGCGCGCCGACGCCTGCAGTTTGTTATCGCAAGCGGCGCCTCCGCGTTTGATTATCACCGAGACCTGGTTTGCTTGTTTATTCATTTCACCACCTCACGCACCTCTTCCCCGCCGCCCATTGTCCATGCAGCTGCTGAGAGCATCAGGATTATACTGGTAGGAACCTCCTGGTTACACCAGCCCACAGAGGATTATTGTGTCCGTCGTGCAGGGAGGGGCTGGGTGGGGAGGGAGGGAGGGGCTGGGTGGGGAGGGTGGGGAGGGGCTGGGTGGAAAGGGAAGGAAGGGGCTGGGTAGGGAGGGTGGAGCTAGGTGGGGAGGGGCTGGTCACCCCGTGGTGCCCTTATAAAACTCAACGTTTAACCTACTCACGCCGGCTTGTGCCCGCCCTCACAGTCGGGCATATTTGCGGAATACACCACGCCGCCGTTGACCCTGGCCATTGACCGAGCAATCCAACGTTCCTACCAGCTCCCTCCGCAGGAATGTGTTTTTCATGTGCTGGTTTAAATCCTGATCGCGGTTCATCACAACTATCACCATCATCAGGGTCGGGAGAGAATGAGTACCACTGTGGGAAGGCAACAGTGGTGGTGGTATTGTGGAGAAAACGGCTCCTCGTCACAGGAATGTGGAACTTCCACCACTGGCTCAGGGCCACCCATGAACGTGAACATTGTTCGATGCCCGTCTGAGCAAGACGGCACGTAGAATGACGTGGACGGCATTGACGTGTATACATCCAGGAAAGCCTCACCGCGTCTCAAAAGGCTGATTCAGACATATCCTAACCCAGGCTATTTGGACATTTCCATAAATAAATAAAAGCCCACATCACGTAAGGGAACAAACAAAAAAAATACTAAATATTAAAATACAAAACAGATATTTTGTCAAACCTACTTGCTGCACTGCCACCTAAAAGCACCTCATTGCTGCTAAGGTGGGTTGTCATATACATTAAATAACTATTTAAAGTATTTTTTATATGTTTTTAGCCGTTGCTGCTTGTGAGCGGCGATCCAAGTGTGTAAATTATGAAAGTGATGCGTTGTGTCGTACGGACGTCATGATTCTTCATCACATTACACTGGAGATATCGCACTTTGCTTCTGCTCCATCATCGTTTGTCCGCGAGCTTCCTAAATCATTTAGTTCAAGTGGCCACTCTCTCAGCGTGAACCCACGTGCAAGTGTGCGAGTGAACCAGTGAGTGCACGAGTGAACGAGTGAGTGAGTCGGCTAGTGAGTGGGCGAGTGAGCGGGTGAGCGAGTCGGTGAGAGGGCGAGTGAGCGAGTGAGTCTGTGAGTGCACGAGCGAGTCAGTGGTTCAGTAAATGAAGCGCAAGCGGATGAGCGAGTGGGCGAGTGGACAATTGAGTAAGAGAGTTGGTGAGTAAACCAGCGGGTGCGTGGGCACGAGCGAACAAGTGAGCAGATGAGCGAGCGAATGAGCAGGTGAGAGGGCGAGCCAGTGAGTGAACAACGGGCAAGCGGTTGAGTGAGTCAAATAGCGAGCGAGGGGGTGACTGGGTGAGCGTGTGCAGCAACGCTCCACGTCCGGGTGCATCGAACCGTTGCACCGCGTGTCCTCGATGCCAACCGTAGCCGCGAATCAATCAGCAGCGCTCCCCGATGCACATCAATTAAGTCTGATCCCGGCAATCCATAGGTGTGGATCGGAAGAGACTGCTTCGGTGAGAGAGCGACAGCAGGCGGTGGTCAAGGAAGAAAAAAACCCAGGGAGCCAAAAGCACGGTGGGCAGATTTCCATCAGCTCGTCATTCCGCAAACAGCGGCGGCCCCTTTACCCACAGTCCCGCTCAGCGGGCCTACCAATCGTGTAAATGCCGTCATTTGAGTTATAGTTTGAAAAAAAAAAATCCAGTGTCTCAACGTGCAACAAGCTTTGGGAAGTGCTGACCTACATGTGATGACGATTCCACATTCATATGGCAAGGGATTAAGCTGTCCACAGCACAATCACTGTTGACTAGACCCACCAAAATAGTGCAGTCTACTTTGGTGATGCTTACTCGAATAAAAAAAGCACTTACGTTCTTTATTTAAACTGCTTTGAACAACACAAGCACATTTAACATTGTGTTGTTATTCTAAATGTAAAGGCTTTTTTGTCAGACGCCCTTCAAGGTTCCATCTTAGTGGGCCAATCCACAGACGAGGCAGTGGGCCAATCCACGACCGTCTACAAAAGAAACCCTTCATTGCGTTAAGCACTAAACCGATTATTTATCTTGTAAACAATGAGATGTGTCTGCACAGTAATTGGTGACTGGTCCGAGGCCGTCAAATCCCAGCAACTTGAGGAGGAGGAGGAGCGGTGGGGGTTCGTTGCCCAGACTCGAACTCAAGTTGTCAGCAGCGCATCGCTTTTGACACGGCCATTATGAGCCTCCAAATGTATTTGGCCACCTCAAAAACCTTGACCGCTTCCCACCCGCCTCACCACTCCTCCACCCCCCCCCACCCCTCAATATAGGTGCCCTTTAACCTCCCAACATGAAATAACATCGCTTGCTTGTTTTCTCACGAAATTAAATTTGTGTGTATTGTGTTTATCTGACGTGCGCGTGTGTGCGCGCACGTGCGTGGGCGTATGTGTGCGCGTGTGTATTGTGTTTATTGCGGCGGTGTAGCGGTGAGCGCCCTGCGCAGTGAACCCGGCGAGTTCGATTCCCGCTCACGGCCAACACCGGTGACGATTGCCTGAACCGCTCCTGGGCCTCCCCTAGGTCGACTCAGCCTCAAATGAGTACCCGGTGCGGTGTGTAGTAAACATCGCCACTCGGGGAGACAAAGGCGGTCGGGCGTGGTGTTGGCCACCCACCCCCTCGTGTTTTGTGCCGGCCTTCATTGGTGCTACTCGCTACCAGCAGCTGCCCCAACAGTCTGTTAAGGCTATACAGGGGGGGGGGGGGGTAGATCTTTGTCTTTGTCTTGTGTGTTTATTGCATTTATTTCGAGTGTTTATTTTTACACGGGGCCCGATGGACGTCAGGCAGGAGGAGCGAGGAGGAGGAGGCTGGGGGCTTGCACACCACCGCTCTCAGAAAGCCCATGTCTCCTTTCCAAAAGATTCGGCGCGCGTCCATTTGCCACGGCCCCCTTGTGTATTACTGTCCATCATGCAATATTCATGCTTTCCTTTGACCTTGGCTCTCTCTCTCTCTCTCCAGTCTCTATTGAGAACCGCCGGCTCTGGTGCTTTTATATTTTGAATGCTTTGCTTTCTCCCCTTCTGCCTTGTTGACCACTTTTCGCCATGGTTCTATTTATGGGGGGCGGCGGGGGGGGGGACTGTACGGGTTTTGTTGAATTCCGTCCACTTAAATTACTGCATGCGAGCGAATGTCGAGATTAATAAACAACGGCCAGAGAAGATAATGTTGCGTCTGAGAAATACTCGGGCGGCGTTTAATGTCCTAAGCATTTTTTTTTATGTCTCGAAACCGGAACAGAATTTTTGTTGTTGGGGGTTGCTTATTTGGCTGCTTTAAACTCCCACGCGATAAGCCACTTCTCGTCTAGCTACCGTTTGTGGACAGGTCGCTTATGAAAAAGAACCAATGGCTCAGCAAGCGTTACCTGGTAAAATAGTAGATTTTCAGTGTATTTATTTATTTTTCCTGATTTCCTTACCTTTCCTACACTCTTTGCATTCCGATCGTTGTTGTGCATCGTTTGTTGTTGTAACTTTCTGACCTGCACTTACTGGGCATCTGTGAAAAAACTGCTTCATAGCTCATCATATTTCTCCCAGATAAATAAAGATTCCGATTCTGATCACTGCCAGCATGGGCCGTGAAAGTTATTTTCATAACATTCTATTTTAATTCCTTTGTTTTTGTGTACTTATAGCTTACTCCCAGTGGTTTTAAAATTCACACTGAAGAAAAAAAAAACCCCAATACACCTCACAGCACAACACCGGTTCGAGGTATTTACATCTGCAAATGTGTCTGAGGTTACACACTGACACCGTCGCTCGAAGCCGTGATGGAGAGGTGGCAGAGTGAGAGACACTGAGCTGGTACCGCCGATATCCTGCCTTGAAATCCAGACGGCCGTCTGTGATTGAGCCCGGGGGTTCTCAAGTGCACCGAGTTTATGGTCTCAGCTCGGTCACCAGTGACTGCACACACAACAGCGAAAACTATTAAATTTAATTTAGCTTCACACTTGATTTGGCTAAATCGCAGCTCTGAGAATTTCAAACGTTGGTTTGTCAAGCGACAGACAATTGTCTCTCCCGGAGCAGCGCGGGTGGGAAAGTGCTGCCCGGCAGAGTGTGGTGAAGAGGTCACTTGAAAAGAAGAAGAATCAGAATTCCTTCCCTGATCTCTCTCTCTGTCTCTCTGCACGCCACTCCCTCACACGGAGTGGGGGTGCACTGCCTCCACGAGACGTCCCGACACATTCCTTGTCTCGTGGTTTGACGCCAATTGCACAATTAGGATACGATTTGAGAAAAGAGGGCAAAAAATCCGCTTGAAAATGATGATGCTGCTGCTGATGATCTGTCACAGATAATATTGTTTAATTTCTATTTTTGAGTTTAACTGGCATACCAGTTGCGTATACTTGAGAATAATACAAATTCAAAAGAGTCTTTAACGTGCAAGCTATAGTGCCCCTACGAGTAGTAGTAGTAGTTCCTGTTTGTTGAATAGTCTAGAAAGACTCAGGCAGCAGCATGCACCCTTCAAACTATTTTACAGTACAGCAAGGAGGCCACTGGACAAACCTGTCCAGATACGCGTGTTACCCCTTTCACCCCAGCGACATTTCCCTCACGTGCACAAAAATACTCAATCAGGAATGATCCGTTGCTTCACAAGTGGCCCCCCCCCGCTCCCTTCTAAACACAGGGTAATAAGAATCACTTGAGGCTTTTCTGCATTAAAAATATCGACGAGTGTTCATTATCGATAAGGAGCCAGCGATCACCCACCCATGCTGTTTTGATTTATGAACGGACGGATGCCTGAGCGATGAGGCTAACGTTTGTTCGCTTGAGGCTTTGGGATTTTGAGAGGATTCGCGTGCCAGTTAACCGCTTTCACTCCGGGGCCAGTCTTCCCGCAATGATTTACGAGTGGCTTCAACACTTTTTTAAAGAACTTCAATGGTAATTGGTCCGAGTACAGGTCACAGCAAGATGCTTAGTTACGCGCAGTTCCCGTCTCTAAATTATTTTAATGACTTCGGTGAAACTTTAATGGCCGCAGAGGAGAAGCAAAAGATTCGGAACACCTCAAATCTGCGGTCTAATTTGCCTCCTCTGAGATTTACAGCGATATTCATGCAAAATTTACTGCAAAGCCGAGAAGATATTGATCTCGAAGAGCTGATAATGCTTGAGCAAAAAGCATTTATACTATGACACCAATTAATTATTTTAGCGCTTATTTTTTTTACACTTATTTAACACTGTTATTGTTCGAAACCGAACTAAGCCAAAGAATAAAAAATGAACAAGTAAAACGGATACAAATTTAACTATTGTTAATTGCTTTGACGGCCACATTCAACGACACAATGTGTTACTTTTTAATGACCAAAGAGACTTGTTTGTTCACCGTCTAATCACAATAACCACCGCAGGGGCAGAGTAGCGTCGATTATTCTCATCCACGGGTGAGATTTTAGGAAAGTTAGTACAAACGTTAGTTTAGACATTTTTGCATCTGGCCAGATGGCACCGCTGCGATTAGAGCGCTTGATTCACAGTGGTAACGTTGTGGGTTCAAATCCTGGACAAGCTTTGACTCGGCTCGTCATCTCTCCGAGGTTTATTACAGGAAAAACTCCTGCCATTAGGGATGTGGAATTTCCACCGCTAGAATAGGTCAACCGACGGAGGTAAGTGCCAACCCATCGATAGTTTGAGCAATAACTGTCACCGTCATATGACATCAAGCTTGGGAGATGTGTGTTGTATCCCTCACCGTTTTTGACTTTACTTCGACATTCTGGTCAGAACCGGTTGGTGAAGGGGGCGAGGCCATGACCAGTTCAGGTATCGCCAGTCACTGATTTTAGCCGTAGCTAGGTAACGGGATGCGTCGCGACGAATCACCGATCCACCGCTCTCCCCTCTCATCTATAATAACTAGAATAACAACGGTGACTAGAACGGGCACTCACCTGGTTGAATACAGGACAATAAATCAATACTTCATAAACCAAGGATGTTAGCCAATCATGTGAGGTAGCCCTCAGGTGTGAGGTAGGGTGCATTTGCCGTTTACAGGCTTGAGCCAGTGGTAGGAATTCCACATTCCTCTGGTAGGGCTAGGTCTTCTCCATTACTTTTCACGAAGTTGTACCCGTTTTAACAACCCTGGAAGCATGGACGCCTGAATGGATCCACCCCCCCCCCGCCAACCCTAATTGGTACTGAACCTGAAAACCTTTGGAACGTGTGAGCCGCAATTTTTAGCACACGGATATAAGCGTATTAAATTTAACAAAATTATCTCCTTGAAAAAAACTGATTTTTTTTTTCATGTAAATATTTGTCCCTTAACTGTCGGTGGATCGACTAAATAAAATTAAATTCGAGAAAAATTTTAAAATTAAGTGGCCAAGCACACGGATGTGATTTTTTTTTATGTTTTATTGCCTCTGGCTGCGGCTAACTCACAATTTATGGATGTGCCATTCTTAACAAAAAAAACGGGGTCACAAGAGTGGCCAAAAAATGCATCTGAAATTTGGCAGTCAAACTATTGCACGTGATTTTAATAAGCTATACATTTAAATCGGAATGTCCCGGTGGCACACCTCCTCTATGCATTCATTCTTTTCCAAGGTACGGTGAGAGTCTGAGAGAGTGCACACGGGCACATTTTGCAGCAACTGAATATCCTGAGGCAGAAGATTAAACAGTGCCGGACACAGCAGTCACAATTGCGAATGTGATTTGTAACTTTGATCCGTACCTGTGTAGTATCGATAGTTCAACGTTAATGCGGCCATTGTATTGAGTTACTACTGCTGTGTGGTTGTTATCTTGGTGGGGTCTGGCACTGTTTTTGTTTTCGCCGCCTTGCCCAATCTTTATAAATCGGATGAATATAACCAAATAATAAATGAAGCAATAATGAGTAATAATACATCGATTATAAATTCATTATTTTGTTGTATTTAGTGACTAGCTTACCATTGTCTCTATTTTGCACTCCTACAATTATTTTTTTGTATTGTTTGGCTGTTGTAACTCGCTGACCCGCCCATACTGGAACATCTGTGAAAAAAGGGCTTCATAGCTCATCGAATTCCTCCTACAGTCTAAACAAAGATTCTGATTCTGAGAATGTTGGGCGAAGTGCTGTTGGCGAGCACCTATTAATGCCGGCAGAGTACAAATCGATGGGGGCGGAGGGAGGGAGATAAAACCAGGGACCGTGCATGCCTCGCCACCTTTGTCTCCCCACTGCCGATGTTGGCCGCCCCACCACCGTCTCTATCTGGTGCACATTTTAGGCTCCGTAAACCTCGGATGATCCCAGGCTCCGGTTCTGACATCAGTTTCTGGGTTGCTGGATCTGCACTGGCGTGTGTGATTCGCTCTGACACAGCTTCTCGCACACAGACAGAGATACCGATGCAGAGGCAAGGTGCGGTTATAGTGAGCATCGATTAAAGCAGGTGGGGCTATGACCAAACCTTTATCGCCTAAATGCTGACATTCACATTCCACGTTCCAGCACTCATTTACGGCTGAGTTGACCGAGGAGAGGCCTCAGAACAGGTTGAAATACCACTTGCCAAGAATATTGTCCAGGGCCAGGAATCAAACCCCGGTCGCCTGGTTCGAAACCACACTGCGCAAACCCAATGCTCCACGCAAAGACAGATTTTCTAAACAAACTGTTGGGGGAAATTGCTGTTAAGGATGGGACTGCACACTAGGGGGTGGTGTGGCCGGAAAAACCAATGCCCCTCCAGGGGTCCTTTTCTCCAATGTTGGGTGGGGCCGGGAATTAAACTAAGGTCGTGCTAACCGCTATACCACCGCTCCAAAGACAAAGATCCCCCGACAGCCTTAACAAAAAGTGCCGTTAGCGAGCACCTATGAATGCATGTACGGCGCACGAGGAGTTGGGGGTGGCCAACACCAGTGGCGATGTTTACGCACCGCACCAGATACTCATTCGAGGCAGAGTCGACCTACGGGAGGGCCCATGACCGGTTCAGATAATCGTCACCGAGCAGGAACCGAACTCGAGTCGCTTGGTTCGTAGCGTAGCGCGCGAACCGCTGCACTACCGCTCCACACAGACGCGCGTACAAAACACTCTCACTCGCTCGCACACCTATTGACACGCTCAAAACGGGTGCGCACGCGCGTACGAGCAGACTTCCTGCTCGCTTCCAGCTCCCGTTAGCATCCACTGCCGCGAGATCATGTGTTGCCTTATAAAACATTCAGAGCTATTGACTGACTTAATGCAGCATGAGACGTGGGCTGACTTTCAATTACACGGCGGGTCTCTCTCGCCGTTCTCTCCTCATTTTGCTCCGTCCTCTCTCCCTCCCCGTGCTGCACGCCGCCTTTGTTAATTTAAGAGGCACGGCCATTATGCCGCTCGAGCGTTCCCTGTAACGGGTGCAGAGTGTGCACAGCCACACAGCTGCATTGCCACCGCAGGTGCACGAGCTCACACGCGTACACATTTCGTTCTAGATACAATACACAACGTTAACATACACGTGCATGATACGTGTATGTGCGTGTGTGTATATAGGGGGGAGCGGTGGCATAGCGGTTAGCGCTGCGCTTCGCTGCGCTACGAACCCGGCCGCCCGAGTTCGATTCTTGTTCACGGCCGACACCGGTGACGATTATCTGAACCGGTCCTGGGCCTCCCCGAAGGTCGACTCAGCCTCAAATGAGTACCTGGTGCGATGTGTCGTAAACATCGTCACTGGGGAGACAAAGGCGGCCGGGCGTGGGGTTGGCCACCCACCCCCTCGTGTGCCGTGCCGGCCTTCATAGGTGCTCGCTAACAGCACTTGCTCATCGTGTGCTGAGGATATAAGGGGGATCTTTGTCTTTTTATGAGGTGGAGTGGTGGTGCAGCGGTTAGTGTGACCCGCGTTCCAACAGGTCTTAGGTTTCCCCCCTTTCTCCACCCTTTACCAACCCGCATTGACCTGCATGGTGAAGTATGGTCAAACAACCCATGACTGACACGGGCACAGCGGGTGCCTTCATAGAGGGCTGCGAGTTTCTGTTCATTGCTCGTGAATGTTTGCGTAAATTATATATGACAGTCATCTCAGTCAGTCAACCCATGGCTCCCTGGGTCTGCCCCGTGAACCCCCGTCAGCGAGCCTTCGACACTTCACGTGGCCTAAACAGCGCACCTGGCCTGGCACAGGCGGCATGGTGACGTCACCACCAATTAGTGGGGAATGGCGGCTGCTGCTGCTGCTGCTGCTGTTGTTCATCGAAGAGCCTGTGGTCTAAGAACGATGGGGTGGTTGTGGCGCCGCTCGTACATAACGAGAATAATGATATACATTTGTGAAGGCGCATTTCATCCGTAGATCCCCAATGCCGCCACGCGTGTACGGAAAGCAGGGACGTAAACGGAACCTGCAGGGTAAATCGCCACAACGGGTGGGGGGGGTAAAGGCCAGTTCATAAAGAGGCGGAATTTCA
The DNA here is from genome assembly GCF_965212315.1 of Lampetra planeri. Lineage (NCBI taxonomy): Eukaryota > Metazoa > Chordata > Hyperoartia > Petromyzontiformes > Petromyzontidae > Lampetra > Lampetra planeri. The sequence goes on from NC_136126.1 coordinate 9,162,233, forward strand.
AGACAGAATTCATTATATCTAACGACTCGTATTGTCTTGCTAGCAAAGGCCAGGCGCTTCCACCGTCTGTTTATGTATATAATGTTGGGTACGACAGTTTGTTATTGTTCCTTCAATACATTTCCATTGAGGCAACATACACATATTAAGTATATTCATCATCAGCCATGATCAATCCACTGCTGGATGAAGGCCTTTGTAATACTATATATTGAGTATATTATGGGGGTTTTTTTTAAGTCAAGTATAAACATTATATTCTGAGCCTGTGGAAGTAATTCCACATACCCATGGCAGGAGCAAGTCCGTCCAAACTACAGCCAATGTTGCCTCCAGACAAAGCATTCATTTTATCGACCCTTGTGATTGCGAGTCAAGTGTCGTCCTCACCGCATCGCCACCCAAGTCAGCGTGCAGCGTTGGGTCAACGTCACCCAGCGTTGGTCCCAGCGTTTGCATGTTCACATAGACACGGCTGGGTAATGTGAACGTGCGTAGAGCGGACGTACGCGGTGTTACAGTGGGTCGTAACCTAGGTTCGAGTCCTAGCCGTGATGACAATCCATGCTAAACGTTGACTGGGGGGGGAGGGCCAGGGGAGTGGCAGGGTTTGTATGTATGTACACGTATGTTGAACTTCTTTCGCACCGTATGTAGCCAACCGTGCTAATCGGAGGTCTCGTCTCGTTGCGTATCTACATGGCATGAATAGGGCGGCGTTTGTTTGCACAATACATCTCGGCATCTCGATGGGGGGGGGGGGGCGGATAAACCCATTCGGTAACGGAATCACAAAACGTTTCAGCAGCGCACCGATCGGGGCCACGGAACACGGGCTCTCTGGCGTGCAGGCGCGTCCACCCGCCCGCCCATCGGTCCGTGTCGCCCGTATCGGCACGCAGCGTGAGAACGCGCGGCGGCGCTCGACGATCGTCGTCGTGGGAGAGGAGGGGGGGGGGGTCCCTGCCCGTAATTCCGTTACCGCACAATTAACCACGTGACGTGAAAGGGGGGGCAGGCGGGCGGGCGGGCGGGCGGGAGGGCGCTCGTTCCATTCCGCGAATTGCGATGCCACGCGGTGCATTATTCAGAGGCAGCCGGCGACTGCATCGCTCGGCTATTGAGCGGCGTCAATTAGAAACAAAGGAATGCAATGGGACACTACGGGCCGTCGGGTAACGCAGGGAATCTCCTTACAGAAGAGGGGGGGGGGGTGGGGGGGCAACGTGCGCCACTGTCGCGCGGACGCAGCGAGCGGTTGCCGGGGGGCCGCGGTGGTGGGCGGGGGGTTGCGCACTGTTAGCGAGCGCCTATTAGCGTACGACGAGGAGGAGGACGGTGGTGGTGGTGGGACGAGTGCCGTGCACGTTCTGGAGTGGCGGCTTTGTCCTCCCCGTGCACGCGCACTACTCGGTCAGGAAAAGGATTTGAGGCTCAGTTGACTTAGTGGAGGTACAGGTCGAGTCGGTTGATGCAAATTTCCGCTCCTCCTCTGTGTGGTCAGGGGTCGAACGCAGGTTTTCAGTGGAGTGCCCTAATCAGCAAGTTTACCGCTCCACACACACACACAAACAAACGTGTACACACACACACACGCGCGCGCGCACACGTGTGCACGCAGAAACAAAGATGCCCCCCCATGTAGCCTCGAACAGGCTGTCGGAGCGAGGCTGTCGGAGCGAGGCTGGCACAGGACATGAGGGGGTGGTGTGGCCGGCACTTCGCACGGCCACCTTCGTCTTCCCAATGCTGAGGTTTACACACTGCACCGGGCACTGATTTAAGGCCGAGTCCACCTAGGGGAGGCTCAGAACCGGTTCAAATATTCACGACCAATGCTGGCCTTCGCGGGGAATTTAACTCCGGTAGCGCACAGTGCGCTCACCAGTGCGCCACTGCTCCAACAGCAACTACCACGGCGCTTGTGCCAGGCTATGTGCACCTTGTACATACACACACACTCACGTACAAGGAGCACACCCTCGTGTATGCACTCTGCCATTCCCCATACCTACAGCACTTAATAAAATCAATGAATCTCTTTTTTTAAGACGCACTTCATAAATAAGTGATTAAGCATACAGTACTGTACACTCACGCGGGCACGCTGAAACATAATTATCGTTATCATCATTAACCTGATCATCCCACTGGGGGTTGGTAAAATGAGCACCGCTTTGCGCAACCTGAAAATAATTTCGCGTGGCACCAACGGCGGCTGTCCCGACAATTTTTCAGCCGGTGGTCTCTGCCACGGTTTGGTGGAATTCCCACCGCCGGCTCGGTGAGTTTCACGAGCCGGTTTAAGGGGGGAGCTGTCCACGCAGTGCGGTTCTACCGCAAGTCGCCGTGCAGATTCCCACGTGCCGCGGGTGAGGCATTGACCCTGGCTGTGGAATTTTGAACACAGTTCAAGGTCAAGAGGTCATCTGGCCAATGCCCTTGATGCCCAACCTTCTGCTCGCTTCCCTCCTTCTGCTAGCTCCAGGAGCTGCTGTGACCCCCTAATGTCTGACCGTGACGGTCTCCCACCATCTGGCGACTTGAGGTCTTCCCCTTTGGTAGCGGGGACCTCTGGGGGGGGGGGCTCTCCGATGTCCGTCTCGGTCACGACCCACCCGCCCGCCCTCCCTCATCTACGCTGCATCGTTGCAGCCACCTTCTCTTGATCGTACAATTCTTTCAGGCTCACGTTCTGCTCTAAACCTACGAGTTGCTAAACCCTATCCTGCCACGGATGTCCTTGCATCCCCCATTTATACTAAACGTGCCAACGTTGGAACCATTGTACCAACGTTGGCCCAAAGCTCCACGTGTGCTGGACAGGCAGCTGCTGCATAGGGCGGAGGCTTCGTTTCTCATTGTTTTGTTGAAGGTGCCGCTCTTTCGGCCATTAATTCTGGTTGCAAGCGCAGAGAGTTCACTCAGCGTTATCGAGCCGTTCGGAGGCAGGTGCAACATCCACACGATGAAACACGTCGTGTACGTGTGGGCAGCCAGTTTGACAATCTATCCACTGCTGGATGCAGCGAGGGTTATTTGACCATACCTCTGTGCCGGTTGCTGAAGCTATGGGAAGAACAGAACAATGGATTTTGTTGCAGTGCCCTCGACTACGCCTGCTTTACGCGTGATGGCCACCCATCCTAGCGCTGTCCAGGCTTGCCACCTGCTTAGCTTATGAGTTCTGATGGGACCGGGCGCATTCGTTTGCTTGAGATGGGCACATTAGAAAGGGAGACAGAAAATAACACGTGTGACAACGCCGCAAGGGGCGATTTGAAGAGTCGTTTCACCGATCACTCGAGTTACGTACGTTGTATTTTCGCGGGAACGTAATCCGATTCCTTTCAAGACGGAATTTCATCGGGTTCGCAAGCGTGAGGTCGATTTTACTTCAGAGATAGTCTCTGCTGCTATCAACGGGAGTACATTTTGATCAACGTAGGCTTTGCCTTGTGATCTATACGCATTGGCTGCTGGTCTCTTTGCATTTACACAAACTGCCGACGCCGGCATTTGGGGGATGTAACTGAACATGTCTCCTTCCCCCCGCCCCCTCCCTTATAATTCAAGGAGTTACTGTAATCAACCCAAACACGGCTAGTTACAAAAAAACACGTAATAATCTGATGTGCCCAATGTCAACCCAGTCATAAAACGGAATAACACAGTCGCTGCCTATCTAGCAAACCCCAAGCACGCCGACGCGTTACTCGCCAACGGCACCGGCGAGGAAAGTCGGAGGATGCGACGAGCGCCGGAGGTCCCCGAGCGAGGAGGTGAGCGAGCAGAAAGGTGTCGCGTGAAAAAAAAAACAATAAAACAAACCGCAGTAATGGAAACCTTCAGCCATACGGCAGACCGATCCTCTTTTCAACATTTGCATTTTAAACAACCCGGTATTTTTACATTAAAGTCGCATTAGCGGTGAGGCGGGCTGCGCGGGCGGTGGCTGAGCGGGCAGCATTAGTGGGTGTCATTTAGGGAGATTAAGGATAGGGTCCCCCACTGCGTACGTAATTCAGCACAGCTGCACGACTGGGACGATCGCTCTAATCTGGCCAGCAGGGGAGGAGAAAGACCTCCCGATAAAAACCTTAAACGGCTCTTAAATTTCCTCGCTTAATATGAGCTGTGTGTCAATGCGAGGCCCCCCTTTTCCGCCCCCACTTCAAAGCCTTCCCCCTCCGCTACACGCGGTTGTTGTTTGGGAGCTCTAGTGCCTTCATTGGCGGCGGTTGTGCGTTCTTCTCTTCGCTTCCTCCGTTGATTATTTGTGTTGAAAGCGAAGTCGACAAATGTGGATTCGTGTTTGTGTGTGGGGAGCGCTGCGCTACGAACCCGGCGAGCCGAGTTCTATTCCCTGCTCACAGCTAACACCAAGTGACAATTATCTCAACCGGTACCTGGGTCTCCCCTAGGTCGACTCAGCCTCAAATGAATACCTGGCACGGTGTGTAGTAAACACCGCCACTGGGGAGACAAAGGCGTCCGGGCGTGGTGTTGGCCACCCATCCCCTCGTGTGCCGTGCCGGCCTTCATAGGTGCTCGCTAACAGCACTTGCCCCGACAGTCTGTTATAGGCTATAGGGGGGGTCTTTGTCTGTGACGGAGGTCCCTCGTGGGTGTAAAGAATGACAGTGGTGAATATCTGAACCAGTCCTGGGCCTCCCCAAGGGCAACTCAGCTCCTCTATACGAGTGCCTGACACAGTGTTTAAACACTGCATCGGGCCACGCATGCAGTCAACCACAACGGCTCCTTTCGTGTGCCGTAACGGCCAATGGCTCGCACCCGGTTAGGGGCCGTCCATAAATGACGTCACGCGATTTTTTACGATTTTTGACCCCCCCCCCTCGTCACACGGCGTCACAAAAAGTCAGACCCCCCCTCAAATAAGACGTCACAAAGCTCTGCCCCCCACCCCCAAAAAAATAAAACATGCTTCAAATCGCTTTCAACTATTGTCATTGTAGTGCGTATTTAATGTGGCGCTGCACTCTGATGTTGTAGGAGAAAACATTTGTTAAAAAGTATATTTAATTAAGTAGAACGTATCTTCTATATTCATTTAAAGTTGCGCATTTTTACGTGACGTCACATTTCTCAACCCCCCCCCCTCGTCACACATCGTCACAAATGTCTGACCCCCCCACCCCCAGGTGCGTGACGTCATTTATGGACGGCCCCTTAGACAACGCGGTCTCCATCCCTCTCTCGACCTGTCCAACCTCGCTCCCTGTACAAAGACAAAGATCCCCCGTGTAGCCTTAACAGACTGTAGGGGCAAGTGCTGTTAGCGAGCGGTACACGAGGGGGTGGGTGGCCAGCGCCACGCCCGACCGATGTTTACACACCGCACCAGGTACTCATTTCAGGCCGAGTCGACCTAGGGGAGGCCCAGGACCGGTTTAGATAATTGTCACCGGTGTTGGCTGCGGGAATCGAACCCGGGTCGCCGGGTTCGTAGCGCAGCGTAGCGCTAACCGCTGCACCACCGCTCCCTATACACAGGCACGTGCGCGCACGCGCTGTCAATGAACGTCAAAAAAGTTAAAGACCCTGCCCGCTCAAATGAGTATGGGGGCAGGGCTAATCTCCCGTCGGCCGCCACACACGCTACGGATATTTATTTTTAAATCACAAGTCGTCCGTCCGTCTTTCCATCCGTAATCACGCGCACCAGCGAGACTCGTCAGGATAAAAAAAACACACACTCAGGGTTCGGTTTTGCACGCTGTTGGGAAGGTGAGGAACACGAGACGGACGCGAGTAGACTGTGAAATTTCACCGGGTCAAAAAACCGAGCTGTCAAGGAGCGAAGGGTGTCGACTGTGCGTATGTTGGCCTTCTTTCGCACCGTACGTAGCCAACCAAGTTGTAGGTGCCGGATTGCCGGTGTGAGAGGATCCGCCCACAAGGGCAACCCAGAGGTCGCCGGGTCGATCTACCGGCGCGGCGGTTGAAAAAACTGCGCAAGTTTCTTAAATCCACCTCTCCACCCCGCCATCTAAATGGGTAGCAATCTTATAATTGATCGGCAAATTGCGTGTGGCGAGGTAAAGTGTGGGTATTTATCACCTCTCTGTCGTAACGTTCTGACCCTCCCCTACTCGACAGAGATTTACAACTCATTTGTATTCCTCCAGCATGAATAAATATTCTGATTCTTCCAAGATGTCTGGCCAGTGTGGAAGAGTAGGCCAAAAGCGCCCTCCAGAGGGGCTCCCACGAGGCCTCCCTCCACGGGAGGCCTTTTGACCAGCAGTGGCGTCAGCGTTCCACCGCACCCCCTCGACGCTCAGTGATCGACAAAACCGCGTGGGTCAAAACCGCCACCAGTCCAGGCGCACGGGCAACGCGGTGAAGCAACGGCAGTGGAAAAGTACCTCCTCGTACGAGCGGATTTTCCCAAAAAAAAACGGCCGGTCGCTAGCGCTGCCCCCCCCCCCCAACGCACGTAGACTCGCGCGCACGCAGACTCACGCGCACGTAGACTCGCACGCAGACTCACGCGCACGCAGACTCGCACGCAGACTCACGCGCACGCAGACTCACGCGCAGACTCACACAGCAATGCCGCCCTCTCGGAGAGAGCCAGGGCTGGCATAATGAATCGGCGGCATTCAATTACCACCCTATTTCAGGCCGCTAATAGGGAATTAAATTGGGAGAATTGGGTTCGAGCTCGGCGATAACGGGAAAGCAGGCCGATTGTCCTCGGCCCCCCTCGCATGATTTATTGGCGCTCTCCCGCACTGTGGGAACGCGACGCCGGGCACGGCGCTAGGCGCGGTCCGACCCCGACGCGTGCGCGGGCACAAACACAACAAACAACACAATTACGCCGGTTCCTGCACTTAGCCACCCCTGCGGCACCAAGGTTAGAGAGCTCGACTCACAAGCGGAAGGTCGCAAGTTCAAATCCCCGGTCTAGGTCGATTCAGCCATTCACCGTCCGTGGCTTAATTCGTCACGTGACATTGTCCGGGGCCCTGCTAATGCTGGTTTGGTGTTAGGGATTATTGGCAGAAGGCACGACCACTAGAGGTATGCCTATCCGTAAATAATCCTACATTATCGCACACTATAGTCTGATAATCCGATGAACCTGTTTAAATGGGCAAAACGGAGGCGAGGCGTTCCGAACGATTAATCGTCAAGCGTCGGGTGTGGACAAATTGAGTGACAATCAGGGGGCGAGTGAGCAAGTGTCTGTGTGGTCTATGGCGAGACTGCCTTCTGCCGCCATGAGAATGTGGGATTTCCACCGCCGTCTCCGCGATGCCCATGCAGACGATCACCGTCTCTCCATCGCTCGGGTGCGCACGGCGGTGACCGGTTTGAGTTTTGTTTTCCTTTTTCCTCCCTCGTGGCGAATTACAGCCAGGAATCTAACCTGGCTGATCGGGGATCATTGCCCAGTGAGAGAGAGAGAGAGAGGAAGAGGGAGAGAGACACACACACAACACAGGAGGGCACGGGAGGATGGGGGATTTGGATAGAGAGAGAAAGAAACGCGTACACACACACAAGGGAGATATGGATAAAGGCGCACGCACACACGCACACGCAGAAAGAGACACACACACAGAGAGAGAGTAATGGTGTCATTGAAGGTATAGGGATGGGTTCTGCTCACAATGGCAGGCGTGTGTGGTAGCAGGGTTTTATATCTCACTGGCGAGCAGGCAGGCAGGGCCCGCCTGATAAGGCTGGCAGCCTGAATATGAATGCAAGGCATTCATGCTGTAGCCGGCATTCAGGAATCGGGCAGATTAAAACACACACACATACAGACTGGGGGGGGGGGGTTATAGCCCAGAATAAACACACGCGGGAGAGAGAGAGAGAGGGAGGAAGCTACTAGGGCTTTTAAAAGAGGCGCACAAATCATGGGACGGATTTGATAACACTGTCCTGAGCTTTCATTTAGATTTTTAAATGTTTGGCGCATGGGGAGGTGGGTGGGGGGGGGTTGTGGGTGGTTGAAGGTGGTGGTATTAATTTTGGCTTTATGTAACATCGGCAGTCGCATGGATCGCTTCGGTTATCGATTGAAACGAAGGGCGGCGATCACTGGGCGACCTTTCTGTGAGGTGGACGTCGTCGCGTGTGCGGCTTTGATCTCGCTCCCTCGCTCGCTAGCGCGCGCGCATGCGCGTGCACGACAGAGACAAAGATCCCCATTCATCCTCGATAGACTGCCAGGGCAGGTATTGTGTTTTTTTGGTGAGTATACCTATCAAGGCTCGCCTCATCGCGCCGTCGGTAGAGCCGGCATCATTAAAGCAACAACAAAACACCTTCACCCTGCCCAGCACCGTAATCGGGTCCTCGGTTTTTGGGCGAAGTCCGCCAAGGAGAAGCACGGGGCTGGAAATATGTAATCCGAGCGGACCGGCGAGGCACCAGACAAATCAAACCCAGGGGACGACAAAGATCTCCTCTCGAGCCCTACCCCGGCTGGTGCGGAGCCAGTGCTGCTAGCGAGCGACCCATGAAGGCTGGCGACGGGGGTGGCGTTAACAGCACCACGCCAGTAGACATTGTACACAGACAATGATGCCCCTTGTATCCACAGGCCGCTGGGGCGAGTGCTGTTCGCGAGCGACCCATGAAGGGCAACAAGGCACACGAGGGGGGTGGGTGGCCAGCAGCCACGCCTGACCCGCCTTTGTCTCCCCAGTGACGATTTTTCCACACCACACCAGGTACACATTTGAGGCCGAGTCGACCTAGAGGCGGCCCAGGACCCGTTGCAAATAATCGTTACTGGTGTTGGCCACGAGCGGGATTTGAACTCGGGTGGTTAGGGGTTCGTAGGGCAGCGCGCTAACCGCTACACCACCGCTCTCCTCCACATACATCATATGCATACACATACACACGTGTACGCATCAGCACACACACTGTACATAATTGATCGCTGGTGAGAGCACAATTAGGGGTTAAAAGAGAACGTGCCGTGCTCTATTTTTCATATTCCTATTAAATATTTAGTCGGAGAGCGAATTTGACTATGTTAATATTATAATGCGCGCCGCACTTTTGCCGGTCCTAAACTAAAAGATTCAAGTGCCGCCCAGCATCGCGGGGTCAAATCCCGGTCAGGGTTGGCTCCAGCCCCGTCTTCATGACCGTCATCATCATCGTTGTTGTCGTCGTCGTCATCATTAGTACCATCACGGGCATCACTATCATTGCCTTCGTCATCATAGAATTAGCCTCGTGTCTGTAAAATGAGCCCCACCTGACAAGGCTGCACCGCTTGGTGGGAAGTCACAAGTAGTCGTGCGATCGCTAGACTGGGCTGTACCATAATAACGTGGAATTTCCACAACTGGCTACAGACCGTCAGCGGAGATGAGTACTGCTCAATACCAGAACAAACATTAAATATATTTATAAATAGGTTGACTCAACCTTGTCTTGAGTAATTAAACATCTACTTCATATATGCAAACCCCAAATATACAGGCGTCAGGGTTAGGATCGAACCCACGACCTCTTGCATTCCAAGCGAGGTAGTTAACATCTCGCCACCGTAGCCGTTGAAGTGCGGTACCCGGGACTGGTTTAGATATCACTTGTCATTGATGTTAGCCGTAGGCTGGCACATCGAACACCGGTTTCCGGGTGTATACCGTGGTGAGTTAACCATTGCGCCGCCACTCCATCGCACTCTCTGCATGCCAGCTCTACATCTCTCTCATGTGGTTATCGTTTTCATGAATTCTCATCCTGCATGTCCCTAAATTCAAGCTGACCTTATCTCTCGGTTGGCCGACTGTGTTATCAATGCGGCGTAAACATCTTGAATGTCGAACAGCGCGTCTCAAACGACGCTATCAATCAAGCTCATTTTAAATGGCGTGCATATTAAAATGCATTAAAATATCACCTGTCAACTTAAAACTCCACGACGCGCGGCGTAATCCGCGGCCCGATGTTGCTGTTTGTTTTTGCAGCGCACGTTCCCCCTCCCGCGAGCAGTCAATCGAGAGTGTTTATTTTATTTTATCCCACCACGGCATCAACAAATGGGCGTCCCGGCAGTAATTTTCAAAACTCCGCTGCGGGTGGCTGAATGGGCAGAGCCCTATTAGGGTAAAACGCGTGCCTTGACAGCGGTTTGCACAGGCCGAGGATGCTTTAGCCGTCGCCGTCATCAGCAACGCTGCAGCGTGCGCGTGAGAAATTAAATGCCGAGCGAATGTTTTTGGGGATGCGGGCCCCTCCCGCGCTCTCTTCTGAGTGGGGAAAGAGAAAAACGAAATGTGGGAATACTGTGGAGAAGCAACGGCGGTTGTCCTACAGTGAGGTCGCTGGCTTTCCATGAGGAAGACGCAGCTGGTTCGCGGTCCACCGACAGGGACGAGCACCAGCCCACGCTCGTCTGAGCCGAGACATTTTGGGGGTTTAAATTTCCCATCTCGGCGATGAATATAGATATTTTTATTTTTTTCAGAGAACCGTGGCAGCGCCTGAAATTGTCAAGGATGGAACAACACCTTTTGACTTGATATGAAGGCGCTTTCTTCCAGTGGTAGACAAAGCAGGTTTTTAAAACTGATTGAGTCTGCATTACATTTTTTGCTGCCCTCCCTTGTAATTGCTTGCAACCCACACCTTGACAGAAAAAAATGTGTGAATTTTGACACCTCTTAAAAAAAACACACGCACACACATTGAGAACCGTCCACCCACCTCCTTCAGCCAGCCCGTCGATTAGCCTAGCCGGAGAAATGGGTTTCTCCGAAGGTTTATTTAGTGGAATAAGCATTCACAGAAGCTCACGGCATGATTCTGTGAAAGGCGGTACAGCAAGTAGGTTCGTTATTGTGCAGATTGCTGAGTGTTATCCCCCTCGTGCACGAGTATTGTGGTTTCCTCCCAAACGAACAACATATTCAACCAAATATCATCCGAGCCGCGGCTCTCGCTTGCCCAACTAGAGTTTGGGTCCCAGTCACGGCTGACATCAGTGGCGAAATCTGATTCAGTCATGGGTCCCTTCCTCCACTAACCTGCCCTGATCATCATGCTGAAGTATGGTCAAACAGCCCCCATCGTCAACACGGTGTGGGAAAGCCCTTCGTCCAGCAATGGCCTAACAAAGGGCAAAAAATAATCATTATTAGGAATTCTAGATTTGAAGCTTTCGTGACTCAAGGAATCATATTCTTAGGTTTTTTCGGTAAAGTCACGTAGGTAAAACATCAAAATTAATTTTGATGTCACGTAGGTAAAACATCAAAATTTATTTTGATGTTTTACCTACGTGACTTTACCGAAAAAACTTAAGAACATTATTAGGAACTTTGTTGTTGCTGTTGTTATTATCTGTTTTAAGTTGCGTTTGGTTTCTGGCATAGAAACGTGGAATTCCCACCACCGGCTTGGGGCTATGAAGAGAGATGAGTGGCAAAGTCAATGCTCGTTTGAGCAGGGAGGCTTTTCGACTTTGTCTAAACCATTAATGAATATAATATTAATACACGAATCATATATGTAATACTATTAATAAGATTGTTCATACGATGTTGAAACGTTGATGAGACGTCCAGTAAAGTAAATCAACCCCGGAGTAAGATAAATAAATAAAAACAAACAAAAAGCTGTTAAAAACAGTAGTGTAAGGAGCTAAACCAATTAAAATTAATAACCCGAATATAAAATTTTCTCCATACGTGGTATAGTAATGTGGTTCATCCTGCTTGAATAGTGCGCGTTAAAAACGTGAGACTTTGTGATGCGATTATTGCGACCGCACAACGTTAATTTTGTGAGATCAAATTAGGATGACGATATGGTGGCCAGAGATCAGAGTGCGACAATGGCGACACCAACCAAAAGCAGAAGCATGATGTACCGTGAGGAGGCAAAATTGACGAGTGTGGTTCCAGACGTGGGCCGAGATCATTAATGACGCCATCAAAGATTGCGGTGCACCGAGGAAGACCAAACATGGTGATCATCTATTAATATATATTACTTAGAGAAAGACTTCACTTAGTACACCGATTGGCTCGCCTAATAATATTGGGTGGGAGGGACGAGGATTTGTGCCCCCCCCCCCATCACATGAAACATTTAATAACAAGAATATGATTTACTTGACCGGACCAAGAGAATGCCTCCATGAATGCCACAGACTGAAACTTGTCGAAAACATTCCACAGGTTCTCACTAATTAAGACTCAAACAATGACGAAAATAAAACATTTAGAAGTTAAAAGGTGCGATCGGATCGTGCCATGGTTGCGCCATTGCAGCCAAGGAGTGAGTCTGCCCTAATGAGCCGCTGTCCCAGCTCATCTTTAATTTATGGTGTGAATCGGAGGGTCCTTTGGGGAAGGCCCTGGCGTCAGAGTGCAAGGGCCAGACGCAAGCGCACACAAAGACCCCCCCCCCCCCCATGTGGCCTTAACAGACCGTTGGCGCAAGTGCTGTTAGCGAGTTTAACACGGAGGCTTTCGCGACCAATATCATGCATAATAATAGAGGGGTTTTTTTTGGGGTTAGATCACGTAAATATATAAATGTGTCGTTAAATCCGCCACCACCCGACACGACCAATCAGTAAGATTTGTCACGTAAACAGAACACGCCAGTTCGTTACTAGTACAGCACACCGGTGTGTTGGAGAGCAAAGCCACAACTTATTAATTGGCTGTGTCGGGTGGTGGCGGATTTAAAAACACATTTATATATTTACGCGATCCAACCCAAAAACCCTCTATTATGGATGCTTTTAGCGAGCGGCGCCTATGAAGGCCGAGAACCACACCCGGCCACCTTTATTTCCCCAGTGGCGATGTTTACACACCGTACCAGCTACTAAGTTGCGGCCAATGCCCAGAATCCAGTTCAGTTATTCGCCACCGTTGTTAACCGTGGCTGGGAATGAGCGTGAGCGTTGCTACCACTCTCATGTCGCACAGCTTCGTCGTTGACAGACCGAGTCCCGCATTCTTAGTCACGGCTCGGCGGCTCAGTGCTCGGCTTTGGCTCGACTTGAGCCGGCTCCAAGCGTGCTCGCAGCCATGCTCAGGGATTTCCACGGGAGGTTTGAGCCCGAGCCACGGCCGCACGTGTCGACAGAAGCAAACGAGCCGCTCGCGCCTGGGACCGATCATGGCCAAGACAGTGACTGAGAGCAGCAACCACCACCACTACCGCTCCCCACAAAAGACGTGCGCGCACACTCGTGCAATTATCTCATCCGTGCATCCGCCCGTGCGCGCACGGGCGAGCGCACACGTCCGCGCATGCGATGCACTCTACGCTCGCACCAGAGTCAGATTCACATCTTAACAAGACGGCATGAAAACACCACCTTGGCAATTCGCCCCCCGCCCCCCCCCCCCCCCGTTGCCGGTGATGGAGACATCGGAGTGTTTTTGCCAAAAAATATTTGATGAGAAGGAACGCTTACTGTACTTGGGCGCAACATTTACGGTTTTCTGCAGATTGCGTGGTTGGTCTAGAATGCGTTGAATTATCCGGTGTAATATTTCAGCTGCGGTGGAATTCATGCAAAGAATAAAATGTTCATTGAATATAATAGCCCAATGAATGCATTTACACACAAAGAGAAAAGCAAAGATCCTCCGTATAGGCTTAACGGACTGTTGGGGCAAGTGCTGTTAGCGAGCACCTATGAAGGCCGGCACGGCACACGAGGGGGTGGGTGGCCCAGCACTGTACACCTTTCCGTACATTAACATTGCCCCACTTGGCAGGAAAGTCAACAGTGTTCGTCGGTAGACACTGCGTGTCCTGCCATACGAATGTGGAATTCCCCGCGCCGACTTAGGAGCCACAGTGGGAATGACCACCGCACATCGCTCCTTCAAAGCGATCTCCTCTGCTCAATTGAGCAACGAGGCGGTTGCTCATCTTCTGCGCCAGCGGTGCAAAATTCCACATTCCTATGACGGAGGCGAGGCTGTCCGTAGGACAACCCTTGTTGACTTCCACACGAAAGCGGTACTCGTTTTATCGACCCCAGAAAGATGATGCGCCGAGTCGACCCCCCCCCCACCAACAAGAAATCACGACCTTCCCATGGCGAGCCACATTTGTACAGTGTTACAATCCACTCTAATTTATATTTTATACGGTATACGGGTGCACGTGTTATTATGCAAAGATGAATTCAATGTAATAAATGGGAGCCGCTGTTGCGACAAGAGAGAGCGCCTTGTATGAGATCAAAAGTTGAGTCATTGTGTCACCGTGCAACACACATCCCATTGAAAGCAGCCGAACAATGGACCCATACAACCACAAGACGCTCTCTCCCCACGCTCAATACAATTAGGAACCATGAAGGGAGTCTCCATTCACCTTCACTACATGGCGCGCGCACGCACACGCACACACACACACGCACACACACACGCACACACACACACGCACACACACACGCACACACACACACGCACACACACACACGCACACACACACGCACACACACACGCGCACACACACACGCACACACACACGCACACACACACACGCACACACACACACACGCACACACACCAGCACGGACGCGCTTGCACGCGCGCGCACACACGCACGCACTAATTAACATATATAAACGCAAAGACAAAGATCCCCCGTGTAGCCTTCACAGACTGTTGGGGCAAGTGCTGTTCGCGAGAACCTATGGAGGTCGGCACGGCAGACGAGTGGGTGGTTGGCCAGCACCGCGCCCGGCCACCTTTGTCTCCCCAGTGGCGATGTTTACTAACCGCATTAGGTACTCAATTGAGGCTGCGTCGACCTAGGGGAGGCCCAGGACCGGTTCCGATAATGGTCACCTCGTGCCGGCCGTGAGCGGGAATCGAACTCGGCTCGCAGGGTTCGTAGCGCGGCGTAGCGTTGACCACCACGCCACCGCTCTCCAGCAAACACGCGCGCCCACGCACACACACACGGGTCCACTGGCAATCCTATAGGACCTCAGGGGCAGACGCTGTTTGGGAGCACCTATTAAAGGTGACAACGACCACAATTCCCAGTCGCGCGCGCACGCAGAAAACACCTCGAGCGGGGCGTTACCGCAATCTGCAAATAGCTCACTTCATTTCAATACTTGGGACACCGAAAGGGTCAGTTGTCACATGCACTTTGTTTAATACTTCGCAGGGCCCGTATTTAAATGCTAGACACCGGGGCCCGCGGGGTTCGCCGAGGTGGAGGGAGGAGGAGGATAAGAAGAATCCAGGGCATCGGGTGACATCCGTGGGGCGAGCGAGCAATAGGGCGGGGTGAGGGAGCAAGTCGGTAGGTGGGTGGGTGGGTGAGGAGAGAGTGGGTGGGTGAGGGAGCAAGAGGGTAGGTGGGGGGGTGGGGTTTGAAGGTGGGTGAAGGTGGGTGTGGGTGAAGGTGGGTGGGGGTGATGGTGGGTGGGGGTGATGGTGGGTGGGGGTGAAGGCGGGTGGGTGGGGGTGAAGGTGGGTGAAGGTGGATGAAGGTGAGTGGGGGTGAAGGTGGGTGGGTGGGGGTGAAGGCGGGTGGGTGGGGGTGAAGGTGGGTGGGGGTGAAGGTGGGTGGGTGGGGGTGAAGGTGAGTGGGGGTGAAGGTGGGTGGGTGGGGGTGAAGGCGGGTGGGTGGGGGTGAAGGTGGGTGGGGGTGAAGGTGGGTGGGTGGGGGTGAAGGTGGGTGGGGGTGAAGGTGAGTGGGGGTGAAGGTGAGTGGGTGGGGGTGAAGGTGGGTGGGGGTGAAGGTGAGTGGGGGTGAAGGTGGGTGGGTGGGGGTGAAGGCGGGTGGGTGGGGGTGATGGTGGGTGGGGGTGAAGGTGGGTGGGTGGGGGTGAAGGTGGGTGGGGGTGAAGGTGAGTGGGGGTGAAGGTGAGTGGGTGGGGGTGAAGGTGGGTGGGGGTGAAGGTGGGTGGGTGGGTGGGGGTGGTGTAGGGAAGGCTGCAGGTTGCCATATTTTGTGCGACACGAGAGAGCGGTGCGCGCTGCTGACAGCGACACCGTGGTTACAGGGTGTCTGCGCACCCCGGGGACCAGTTTGATTTCTCCCCACGTCGACGCACGAGTGTCACGTACTCCCTGCTCCCTCGCTCCCTCCCTCCGTCTCCCACACAGATTTACCCCGCTGTGGCGACGGAGAATAATACACTTGAGCCCCCCCAGCTCCGTTATATTTCTTGCCAGGGAGCTGCCCCCCCCCCCCGACACACACTGACATGCAATGTCCAGTCTTACAGTCACCCGTTAAAAAAGTCCCCCATCTAAAGTATAACAAAAACCTGTCATCTCAGCTTTGTATAATTTAATGAGTTGTTCACTTTCTGCATTGGAATGTCATGGGTTTTTTTTTGTCGGTATCCCAGGTGTCCCTTGCAACAAAAAAAAGCGATTCGTGGTTCGATGCATTCCCATTCGGGTGTAAATATCTGTTACATTTATCCGCAGCCTATTGTTAATTAGTAGCCAATGCATCACTTTGGAGTCGCGTGGCGCGCAGGGCGGAATCACCGCCCCACCCTGCCACCCGTTCTCACGCCACCACCGGGCAATCATCTCACATCGTGCGCTCGCTGTGACCACGCCGGCACCTCCGAGCGAACACAGGGCTTGGAGGAGGCACGCGCCACGGATCACCGCGCCTCAGCGGTGCGTTCGGCCGCCGAGGTTTGCTGGGATGTTAACTACCTCGCCCGGTGCGCGGGAGGTCGAGATCGTAAAAAATAACAAAAACGACTCAACGTTTTTTGTTGTTCATTGTTGCATCGAATCGCAGCCCTGGCTCGAAACACCCCGAGTAGCGTTTCTACACCACCGTCGGAAATGAGAAAAAGTAGATAATTGGCAACGTTTCAAGCGATGGTCCTTCTTCATGGCACATAAAGCAAGAACATTTTGTCGTTGAGTCAATTTATTCTTTTGTCGGTTGTGCTTGTGCACCACTGCCAATGCAGCGGCATCACTAAATATTATCTTTGTATACACCACCAGGACAGGTACGAATTTAGGGCTGAGCAGACCTAGAACAGGCCCAATTACTGGTGCTTTGCAAGCCTGAGAAATGAGCACACGATGCTGGGATTGTGGTATATTGTGCTCACCACCATCACCACCGCTCCCACTCATGAACGAACGCGCGCACACACACGCACACGTACACACACACACTCAACACACTAAGCACATCGCAACAAACATCGGCACCCTTATTACTGTCATTATGCTCACAGAGAAAATCTTGGCAGGAGAAAATTGCAAGACGATAACGAAAGGCTGGCGCAGAAAGAGAGGGAAAAAAAATTTCCCTGGCAAACTCTGCGCATATGAAATGAAGGGGCGTAATTCCTTTTTAAGTGACATGGAATTTTGAGGCCTGCCAAAAATATACGTGGAATTTTTTGGCGTATTAAAATTTGTACGCCCGTCCACAAAAATAATACATTGTGTGCACCATTATTTATTTATTAATGCCTTCCCCTCTGTCCCCCCACCTCCACCCCCAAATGGAAGAGATGTGTCTGGAATTTTATTATTTAATTCGCATAACTATTTTAATGAAAGAAATGTGAAGGGGTTTGGTTTTTTTCTCTTTGAGAAATGCAGCAGCTGTGACCGGGAGTCACTGCAGCTCCTCCGTAATTTGACATTTTTCGCGCTCGTAATGAATAGAGCTCTTGGAGGTTTTGTCGCTCCGTGCCGCTGCGCGACGTTTCCGGCACGGCGTCCGACGTTTCGCTCTACAAAGCTTGGGAGCTTCTTCGGGAATGTAATTCGGCGTCCGACAGGGAATTTGATTCGGTTCAAGCTCCCGGCACGAGCAGTGAAACGTCTGACATTAAGCTAAACGCCACGCGGTGAAACTCAAAGACCCATCTGGTGGAATAAACCTTTTTAAGGGAAAAAAAACGAATGTAGAAGCGTCTCTGTACTCAATTAAACGAGGAGTGTGGGACTCATCCCTCCTGGGCGGCTCTGAGCCAGTGGCAAAAAAAATTACATTCCCACAGCGGGATCCACTCTCTCGTTAAACATCCAGAAGGACGACTTCCCACAACGCGAGCCCCGGACAGAGGCGATCATACCGAGCCGACCTCCGACCGCCTCCTACCAACCAACCAACGCAAACATCCCCGTCGTCTCCGCGTTAAAACGATGTGCGCGTGGCCAAAAACGCAACAACAAAAACGCCGGCGCAGAAAATAACCTCGACGGAAATGTTCATTGCGTCGTCAGGGGGGGGGGGGGGGAGCAGCGGACGAGTCACCTTGGGGCGAACCAAAACGTCGCTCCTCTCAATTGCCCATCAAGGCTGCATGAATCCGGACATAGCGGCGCTCGCTGGATCAAGGCGCTCTGCGGGAACGGCCTCTACAAGGCATGTCACGTTCGTTCGCCGCGCCGCACTGCCGCCAACGCAAATCAAATGTGATCGCGCGAGCTACTTGGCCCGGTAAAAAAAAAAAATCTCTTTCCCGCGGTGCTGATGGATCGCGTCCCATCGTGATGGGACATTAATCACGGCACGGACAGATGAGCTGAAGAGCAGTGCTCCGTGCGGGATGTGGCCGTGGCACCGGTCGGCCCCACTCTACGCGACACCGATTGGTCGGCACTTTAAAAACACCGAGGCAGTTAGGAGGTGGAGAGAGGATGAATACTGAGCTCGTCTAGCTTGAACCATCATCATCGTCATTGTCCTGGTCTTGATCATGATTATCATGATGATGATTCATTATTAAAATATTCGATTCAGTGTGGAAATTATTATTTTCATCATCATCGTGAGTCATTATCGTTGTTATTTTTATCGTCGTTGTCACCTTCTTGCATCAATGTCACATTCATCGTCGTTGTCACCATCATCATCATCATCTCCGTGGATGATCATCGTTGTTGTCATTAACATCACCACCATCAATCGGCACCATCCTCAATGCCATCGATCATCATCGTTGCTGTCACCATCGTCATCGTCATCTTTGCGACTATAAAAATTGTTTTTTTCCACGACAGAAAAAAATTATAGAAATATATTAATTCAGCAAATTACTTAGAGGAACGACACTACAGGGCTTCAAACTGCTTTGTTGTATTTGTTTAAGTGGGGTAACAACTCCACGCATTCTCATATCAACATTCTCAAGCATCGGTCTATTACTGCCCCAGGGTCTAAGGTCAACCAATCAATTTATTCGTCCCATAACCTTCTGACCGTCATTCTTGTTCCACCAAAACCACATCTATCAATGTTGGGTTACTTCTGAAAGGCTAACATTTATATACACACACACTTTACCAAATTAGACTCATGTTAATGATGTCTGCGAGTCAATAAACACGTCTAAATACGCTGCCCGCAAATACAATTTCAGACGTAGGGCGCATCAGAATAATCAAGCTCACTTTATTTTATAAGCGGGCGACAGCCCTCTTGTACCACTGCGTGTGTATGAACTGCAAACATACTACTCGCAGTCCCACTCCGCAGTAGACGGAAAAGATTACGTGATGTCGGTCGCCAGAGTGCGCCCATTATGTGCCAGCGTCGTGATCCAAATTTTAAACAATTGCCAGCGAATTGCCCAAATGCGATGACCACCGCCTGCGATTGGAACTCCAACCTCCCGGCTGCGAGTCGAGTTTTCCCTCTTGGGGCGCCAAGGTAGAGAGATGTTAACTACCTCGCCTGGTATACAGGAGGTCGTGGGTTGGATCCAGACCCTGACGCCTGTATATTTGGAGTTTGCGTAAATCAACATCACGCGTATTTGGCTGCTATAAATTTCCACTTGATAAGCCACTTCGTCGAGCTATCATTTGTGGCCAGGTCGCTTCTGAAAAAGAGCTACGTCGCTCAGTGGGCCTTACCTGGTAAAATAAACAAATTCGTTTAAATAGTTATGAGTCATAACCTCGGCACCACATGGGCCAGATCCATCCACAGACAGGTGCCCAGAAGCCTGGAGCGGGTGCCATCGACAACCCAAAATAAACGAAACCAAAACACAATGTGCTTGCTCGTTCGCTCGTTGTCTTTCCGCCAAGGGAGTCGAGGAGGTGGGGCACAGCGGCGGTGGGGCAGCAACCGTGAGGGTGCCGCGCCATGACCGGTGGCGCGGCTTCGCGCTCCCTATTTCAGGGGCACGGCGGAAAATTACCGTGCTGTCCAACTGCGGCCTAAAACCCTTCAAGGTGGCACTCATGTGCACACAAAGCGCTTGCCAGACATGAGCCACAATACCTTGCCGATCTCGTCGAGGAGCATCATCATCACGCGAACTCCGGTCGTCATCCTCGCAGCGGCGGCTTTTGGCTGGTCGTCGAACAAAGATGGCCACCGCATCGCGCGCTTCCAGCTGCGCTTCTGCGGCCGTCTGGAACGCTCTTCTTCACGACATTAGGAAGCCGCTGGAGGTATGGACTTTTAAATTTAGATTGAAAACTAATTTCTTTAAAAGTGCTGTTTGTGCTTCGTTTGTTATCCTTCCCCCAAACCTCCTATTAGCATGGTTGGCTACATACTGTGCAAAATAAGTTCAACATACACACAGACACGATGATGCATCCATTGTCGACACATCAAACGTTTGACCCAGAGCTACAGACAGGCACGGGTCAAACGGACGGCCCGACGGACAGACGGGATGGATGGGGCAGGATGGGATGGGGTTACGGGGTCACAGACAGGACAGTCTGGATGGGTGGGAGTCAGTGCGCCCTGGCGATTTCGTTTGCACGGAAATATTTGCGGTCGTTAATTTGAATGAATGTCCGTCAACTACCCCCCATCGATGCCCACACGCTGGCATCACGGCGTGGTGTAGTCGCACGTTGTTTAAGAAGGAGCGATCAAATCCTGTCGAGATTCTTATTTGAAGTCCACTTCCGTTGGGGATGGAAACACTGAACTTGAGCCAATTCTGTCATGTTAATCTGTCACTGCTCTACGTAGTAAACGTAATACACCCGGTTAAAATCCCAGGCAGGTCCATCATCCTCATTCTCACCCAAATCCTCATCATTCTCATCACCATAAACATCATCACCGTCCCTCCAGGGTGTGTAAAATGAGTGCCACCTGGCAAGGCTGCAGCGCTTGGGCTCAAGTCAACAGGTGGCTTTTTGAATAACCGCATGATACCCTGCCACATGAAAGTGGAATTTCCACCGCCGGTTCAGAACCGGCAACTGACATTGGCGTCATGCGTTACTTCCCGCGCGCGTGAGTGGGGGATTCCATGGCGATGAAAGGACGACAGGGATTTCAGCGGAGTCCATTCAACAGGCTAAGCCCTGCATTAGTTTTAACGAGTCTGCAATTAGCGAAATAGCCCTACCGCCAAAAAGGAATTTCTGGCTCGGAGACAATGAATTAAGAAAGCAATGACATCACGGGGAAACTCGCGCAGTGGGGGTCCTCTCCCGTTGGTGCGTACGAAGGAAGTTGTATACAATGCGTCTGTGCTTGACAGATTTAAACTCGGATGAAACTAAACTGTTTTTTTTTATTTTAGCAGGTAAGGCCCACTGAGCTGTACAGCTCTTTTCCAGAAGCGTGCTGACCACAAAGCTTATCACGTGGAAATGTATAGCAGCAGCCAAATACTCTAAAACGCGTGTTTCTAAATGTGGAGGGAAAAACCGGAGGACCCGGAGAAAAATCCACGCGACCACGGGGAGAACACGCAAACTCCATATAGAGAGGCGTCAGGGTCGGGTTCGAACCCACGACCTCCTGTACACCAGGTGAGGTAGTTAACATCTCGCCACCGTAGCTGTTGAAGTGCGGTATTTGAACTATTTTATCATCATTAATATCTAGTTTTAATTCTTCCTTTTCAGATGACATTTAAAAATGGAAAGAAAATTGACTGATTTTAGACCAAACGTAATTGATGAATGTTCAAAGGTTGCACCTGTAATCTTTAAAAAAAGAGGCCAACATTTTTTTCAAAAGATAATTCATGCGTGCCTGAATGTTACTGGAAGTCAGTTTGAACATCTGTTAAAATAAATGAAATAACCCTGTGTGTCCTGATGTTTGGGTCGCTCTGTATTCGTGAAAAATCACAGTCTCTAATTGCTTTAACATGTATGCCTTTTGCTCGATTTAAGACTATGAAATTGTCAACGTGGCTGTTAGCGACCACCTATTCATGCTGGCACA
Organism: Lampetra planeri; assembly: GCF_965212315.1. NCBI lineage: Eukaryota > Metazoa > Chordata > Hyperoartia > Petromyzontiformes > Petromyzontidae > Lampetra > Lampetra planeri. Next base: position 9,184,394 of record NC_136126.1, read on the forward strand.
AGACATTAACCTACCATGCCTAGCCACATGAGTATCTCCCTCCCGCCCTCCCTCCAGTTTTGTTTAGAACATTGCACCAGATCAATAATAGAGGGTTTTGGGTTAGATCGCGTAATTATAAATGTGCTGTTAAAACCCGCGGCCACCCCTGACACAGCCATTTAGTAAGGTTTGTCACGTAACACCAAATACGCCAATTCGTTACGAGTACAGCACACCCGGTGTGCTGGAGAGTAAACCCACAAGATTTACAATTGCACCAGATTTCTGATTTATGGCCGAGTTGACCTCGGGTAGGCCAGGGACAGGTGCAAATATCAAATGGCACTCGTGGTGTGTGCGTGACCGGGAATCAAACCCAGGTTCGCAATGGGGGGGCGGTGGGGGGGGGGGCGTGGAGGGGGGGGGTCCTCGTAATGCAGCGCTAACGCGCGCGCAAAATCACGCATTTATGATCCAGCACCAAAAGGAAAATGGATCAGCAGCCCACCACTCTCCCCCCCCCACCCACCACCCCCTCGCCCCAACCCCGTCCTGCCCACGAAACGCATTTCGTGTCAATGTCACCGGGTCAATGGCAGCACGCTCGCGATTTCCTCCGCACTATAAATCGCCGCCGTACGTACACAACTCAATTCATCTGCATCAAAACCCCCCGCGCTCGCCGCCGCCGCGGCCGCCACCACCCTGCGCAATTTGCTTCAATCTCACCGTTCGGCGCAAATCTTTAGAACATATTTGGCGCATATTTAACATTGTCTTGACATTGCTCGCGATGATTATCAACGCAATATAAAAATAAATTGCGCCGTTCTCTTTTTTTTCGTGGGGTGGGGTTGGGGAGGGGGTGGCGGAGAGGTGAAGATTTATTTTTATTTTTTCTCTCTTCATTTCTTTCTTTCCTGCCTTTCTTGCGGTAATAAATAATAAAGACCGCCGTGACATGGGAATGCGGCATTGCTTGGGTAGGAAAAAAAAGAAGGGCAGGCAAAGGTGCTTGAAACAGAATGCGGTGAATATTTGAGGCCATCATTGCGCGTCAATATTCATAGCCACCAGCCCAGCGATAGAACTCTCCATACATTTTACATTAAAAACAATCATTTGTGTCACAAACTCAAAGCAACGGTTGAATTATTTATGCTGGGCTTCTTAGAAAAGGTTGGATTGGATTTTTTTTTAATGAAAGACACTTTAAATTTTTCATCTGCTCGCCCATTGTAAATTAATGCATTCTTTCATAACTGTGCAGTTGAGTCTCTCCTATATAAAAAAAAAATGTTTAAAGATTCTGCATTTCAAATCTCTTGATATAAAACTCTGAGATTACACATGCATATTTGAACGCTGAAGATAATTAAAAAGCACTTTTCAGATTTTGCTCGTGGTACATGGTTGGATAACTTATGCCCTCATAATCGTGTTAAGATTCAGGTGCTACAATATTTAACAATAGGAATGTCCGATCGTTTTCAGGCGAGCCCTGCTTTTTGGCCAATTCCTTCTTGAAAATGTTGGCGGATGGGAATACACTGGAGGAGTACCACGCATATGATAGGGGAATAACAGTCAAATATCTACACGTGTAGGTCAAACATTTTTTTGCTCTACTGCCCTTTTTAAAGGGCCATCGCATAGCTGTGTAGATGGGCATTTCACCCACACGGTAACAACTGCGGAATTAACCAACCATGCCCCTTCTCAAAGCACTGCGTTATTACAGGCGTGCGTCACCGTGACCAGAAACTAGATTTTTATACAACGGTCAAATATTTTATAGCGTACGGCTATTTGCCAACACACTGCTGAATGGATGTCTCCCCGAAGCAATGTGGGATGCCAGGCTCCGTTGACCATACTTCACCATGCTGGTCAATGTGGACTGGCGAAGGCAGCCGAGGATAGGCCTGGAGTAGTTCGGATATCACTCACCGCTGACGTTAGCGGTGGAGCCAGGGATCTAACTCACGTCACGCGGTTTCAACGCGCGCTGCGCTAACCACTGCTCCCTGCCACTCAACGATACGACACGGAAAGTTCATCGAAATAAACGGTGGGTGGGGGGTGCGGGGAGGGGGGCTGTTCAAAAGAAATCCTCTACGCAATTTCCTCAAACAATAAAGTTCAGCACAAACTAAAAACTGGTTTCACCGTCGCCACCCATCATCACCGCAACGGCGCGGGAGAGGTTGCAGCGGCGGAAGGAAGAAAAAAAGACTGCAAGGAGGCGGTCGGGGGTGGAGGCGGGGGCAGGGAGAAGTGGGGGGGGGGCAACACAAAAAATCAATAGCACTTTAATTTGGTGGCAGGAGTGGGAGTGTGGCGCTGGATCGATGGTGTGTGAGCGATAGAGGCTGATGAATGGGGCTCATGCCCCGGCATGGAATTGGCATGAGCCAAGCACTAGCAATCTCACCAAAGTGACCTGTACACACACACACAGCAGCAGCATGCGCGCACGTGTGTGTGTGTGCGCGCGTGTGAGACTGTGCACGTGCGTATGTACGTGTTTGTGCGGGCGTGTCTGTGTCTGACGCACATTTGCGCACGGTGTATGTGACGCGAACTTGTACGCAGCTCACGTGTTTGTTGTGTGCGTGTTATATTTGTTACACAGTGTACGTGTGTGTCAGCGTGCGTGTGTGAGCGGTAGTATAGTGGTTAGCACGCTGTGCTACAAACCCAGCGACCCGAGTTCGATTCCTGCTCGCACTCAAAATCACTGGCAAATATTTGAACTGTTCCCAGGCCTCCTCGAGGTACCCACTGCGGTGTGTAAACTGGGGAGACAAAGGCGGTCGGGCGTGGTGCTGGCCACCCACGCACCCCCTCGTGTGCCGTGCCGGCCTTCATAGGAGCTACTCGCTAACAGCACTTGCCCCAACAGTCTATTGGAGCTGTATTGGGGGATGACTGTCATTGCATTTGCATCGCATGTTCGGGTTGTTGCAATCGTTTGTTTAGCATGATTGATAATCACGTGCTGTTTTGTTGTTGTTGTTGTTGTTGTTTTTAAGCTGACAGTCCGGTGTGCTGTACATATCGAGATGTCTGTATGACAAAGGAGGCTGCCGGTCACGTACAACAGGTTCGCTGTACAAGAGACAACGACCAGATTCAACAACGCGCAGAGGTGTGCTGCACTGCATTCACAAGAGCTCTCGGCCTTATCCAGACCACCACCACAAGAGAACTGTTAAGTGTGTCCACATTGCCATTCAGAACCACAGACTCGGATGGACGTCCCAGCGGGCTCTGGCGAAAACGTAGGCACGACTGTGGACCGGTTTCATCCTCAGGTGGACTCAACAGTCCTGCAGAATGTCTCACCAATTGCTCGCCCGAGACACAACGTGAAATTGGCTCCGATCCTGGCAATCCGGGTTTAATTCCAGGTTATGGTGCAATACAGCGGTAGCAGCTGGACCCGGTAGGCTTACAAAGTAAAAAATGAGCACCTGGACTAGTCAACGATGAACTATTTTTGGTTTATTTTACCAGGTAAGGCCCACTGAGCTATGTAGCTCTTTTTCAGAAGCGACCCGGCCACAAATGATAGCTCAACGAAGCGGCCGATCATGTTGAATTCATCGCAGCCAAATACTCTGACCTCGCGATGTTGATTCTAAATGTGGAAGTGAATAACCATGGACCCAAGGAAAATCCACGCGACAATGGGGAAAACACGCAAACTCCAAATATACAGACGCCAGGGTCGGGATAGAACCCACGACCTCTTGTATAACAGGTGAGATATTTAACACCTTGCCACCAGTGCTGACATCAACCAGTGGAGTTGATGTTGGCACTAAGAAGACAAAGACGGCCGGTTGTATATCGTGCTCACACCGAAAATGTAATAGATGCTCGCTAACATGACTGTGTACTGTTCAAAGTCAAACGTCAATGAGCAATTCTCTGTCGGTGGCTTGGAGCCAGTGCCGTGGGTTCCACATTCTCATGGCATGCGCAGTCGATCCACCAAATGCCATATCGCTAAATGATTAATAAAACAGAATAATATAATTTAAAATTATTATTATTCAAATATGCATGGCACGTAAAATTTCACCCGACGCATTTTTGCGAGTGATCAATTACCGTTGTACACGCACGCAGTGTGCGAGACGCGTGCGTTTCAGGAAAGACGACGGCGATCCCCAGCACTCATTTCGAACGCAAGAAGAACGACGAGCGAATCACTCATGTCCCACACACACACAAAAAAGATAAAGATCCCCCGTATAGCCTTAACAGACTTGTTGGGGCAAGTGCTGTTAGCGAGCACCTATGAAGGCCGGCACGGCATACGATGGGGTGGGTGGCCAACACCACGCCCGGCCGCCTTTGTCTCCCCAGTGGCGGTGTTTACTACACACCGTGCCAGCTACTCATTTGAGGCTGAGTCGACCTAGGGGAGGCCCAGGACCGGTTTAGATAATCATCACCGGTGTTGGCCATGAGCGGAAATCAAACCCGGGTGGCCAGGTTCGTAGCGCAGCGCGCTAAACCGCTACACTACCACACACACGCACGTACGCACACGGATACAAACGTACGTACCGCTGCACGTGGCCTGTCACACGCGCACACGTACACAACAACACTGCACGTGGCCAGTCGTGCTCCACGCGGAGGTTAAAAAAAAAAACCCAGTCCGCTCGCCTTAATCGCTGCTGCACTATGATTAACACAAGCCTGCCAGTTAAACAGCTTACACAGCAATTAATTATAATCTGATGTTATAATTAATATATGTCTTTAAATAAAATAAATGTATTTCCCTTAAGGAATGGCCTCCTTTATCACGGTATTAACATTCTGGAAAGCTCAATCTCGGTCTAAAGTTGAAACCTCGGTAATGGGAACATTTGATCTCTGCTGAGAGATTTAAGCGATCGACATTTCTCGGGGCATATTTAAAAAGTCAAAGTGTGACCCCCTCCGCCCCCCCCACGTTCCCCCCCCCCACCTTCAATTAGCGTTGGGCGCTGCTCAACTTTGTCGGCGATCCTGAGCCAGTGGCGTAAATTCCACATTCCCATGGCAGGTGGGCCGGTGTCTCTACAGGACGACCAGCCGTGGGCCTCTCTCGCAAAGCGATACAGACTTGACAAACCATCGAGCGACGATGGGATTCACCCGATCGCCGACCTGAATTTGAACGCGCAAATCGGTATGCCCCGCTACAGCGTGGACGATACCGCGCGCCATACGGACATCCGTCTCGAGCGTGCTTCAACGTTCGTTCGCACGGGCGACTTTTGTACCCGCGGCATTCCGCGGGTACGGGGAGTGCGGTCGGGGAGGGAGTGGTGTCAAGGAAGCAATGTGCGGGGAAAATAAAAAGGGTGGAAAAAGGAAGAGAGAGCAGGAAGGAAAATGATGGAAGGGGAGCGAAAGAAAAAAATGGGAGCAAAGAGCGTCCGTAGCGATGAGGAGAGGGAGGAAAGAGACCTCGACGCTGCTGCACGGAGGAGAGGCGTGCGTTTTCAGAGGGGGCGGTGGTGAGAGGGGAAGGGGAGTTTCAGAACTGGTGTGGTCACACAGAAGTCACGTGATTTACAGCATTGCTCGAGCTGATTTAGATATACAGATGTGTGTGTGGGGGGGGGGAGCAGTCGTGCAGTTGTTATGCAGCAGGCAACGTTTCAGGCAATGGCCCTGCGTCACCTATTATATATTTCACCTTTTAAGGCCACAGAGCGATTTACGAATGTGGTGATTTTTCTTTTTACGGTTAAAGAGGTAGGTTAAAAAAGCGACTTTACAGCACGGACAACGATGCACCGTGGCACATTATGAGCTCGTGGCCAGGCCGGACCGGTGCACGGTGACGAACAGGCATGTGCAGGAGCTCACAACGAGACAAAGATCACCCGCATAGCCTTCACAGACTGTTGGGGCAAGTGCTGTTAGCGAGCACCTATGAAGGCCGGCACGGCACACGAGGGCGTGGGTGGCCAGCACCACGCACGGCCGCCTTTGTCTCCCCAGTGGCGATGTTTTTACACACCGCACCAGGCACTCATTTGAGGCTGCGTCGACCTAGGGCACCGAAAGACACATGCCAAATGCCACCACGCCTCTTGTGGCATACACCAGGCGCACGAATCGAACTCGTGTCGGCCGGAATCACGGCGCGCCGCCGCACGCTGCCGCACGCTACACACCCCAACGCGACACGCACGCACACACGCGCACGCAGACACGCGCACGCAGACACGTGCACACGTATGAAAAAAATATCACAGGAGATTCGGGGGACGTCGTGGGAAATGATGGATGGTGCGGAGCGATGAAGAGTGAAGGGTAATGAGACAGCCGGCACTGGGGCGCTGCTTGCGATCGCGGGAGGGAGAAACGTTCGTCTGGGACCACCTTAGCAGGGGAAGGGGGGCGGGTGGGTGGTTACGTCGGCGTGGCTGTCGTACGCAACAGGCACACGAAGCAGGGGGGGAGGCGGGGGGGGGGGGGGAGCAAAAACCCACAGTTCGGTGCTGGCTGATGATCTCCAAGAAAGGTGAAAGTGGGTTCAGCGACAGAGCCGAGCGGCGTTGCCTTCAAGATCGAGCGCAAGGCGTCCCCCTTCTCCGCTCGATCGAACACGGCGGGGCGGGGGGGTAATCATCGTCATTGGCAGCGCCAAGTCAGTGCTGGAAATTCCTCATTCACGTGGCAAGGACTATAGATTGAGCCATCTTGTACCGTGCATAAGCGAGATGGCTGATTGCGAGTTAGAACACATCTGTGCTGCGATTTAAACCAAGCAGTTATTAGTGGCATTGATGTGATGGCAGTACAGCAAGTAGTTTTTTTTTTTAAACAGGAACACGGTCTGCAGGGGGCACATGTGGTATACCCCCCATATATATGTGTGTGTGTGTTTCCCTAGGTAGTGTGAGCCACTACTCCCCTCCCTCTCACAAGACAAAGATCCCCCGTATAGCCTTAACATACTTTTTGGGGCAAGTGCCGTTCGCGAGCACCTATGAAGGCCGACACGGCACAAGAGGGGGTTGGGTGGGCAGCACCACGCCCGGCCGCCTTTGTCTCCCGAGTGGAAATGTTTACACACCGCACTGTAGGTATCCGACTGAGGCTGAATCGGCCAAGGGGAGGATCAGGTCCAGGTCAGATAATAATCGTCACTGGTGTTGGCTGTGAGCGGGAATCGAACTCTGGGTGCACCGGGATTCACAGCGAAGCACGCCAACCGCGACACTACCGCCTCCCACGCACACACGCGCACGTGCACAAACACATGCACTACCGCTCCCCATGCACAAACGCACGCACCCTCACGGACGCACGCACGCACGCCCGGCGTTGTTGCTCTATTTATAGCCGCCATGCAAATTGACTTGAGAGGAATTCATTACCGTGGGCCGTGCAACGAAGACGCTCCGCTTGCCAGCGAGCGAGGTGCCCCGCAATCAAAGCTCCTGCGGTGCCACCGCGACTCGACGCGCACCGCGGCTCACCGCTGCCTGCAGGGGCGGCGCGGCGTCTTGTTTAGGCGGCGTCGTGCACGGCAGCCCCTTCGCGGTAAGCGCCCCAGATGCTTGACGATTGGCGAAATGTCACTTTTATGGGAGGTGATAGCATCGGACGAGGATATTGTACGAATTCGTTTTTATTCTTTTAAGAGTTCGGTTGATGCAGATTTGTGCTGGGCTTTGCGCAGTTCATTTTGAATCTCGAAATAAAAGTAAACATTAAATATACATTTAATATATTGTTTTTATACTTTTAAGGCAGTGTTATTGATTAACGTGTTGAGTGTTTGTTTATTTACATATATGTGTATTCTCAGAACACGGGATATTTGCCACGTCATATTTAACTTCCCGAAAGGAGCCTGTAACGGAGGAGCAAGTCTCGGAATACGATTTGGCTGGGTGGTGCAATGGTCAGCTCGCCACAGCTATCGGTCGGGAAGGGTACAAGTTCAAATCCCGACGAAGGGTCAACATTTTCTTGAGGAGTTTTAACGTTGATGTTATCTTGTGACCTCATTTCATGCGATTGTTTTAAATGGCAAAGAGACACACCATCGCAGCACCGCTCTTGAACAGACTGTCGGGGAAAGTGTTGTTCGCGAGAAGCACCTATGAAGGTCGGCACGACACACAAGGGATGGCAAAGCACCACGCCTGGCTGTCATTGTCTCCCGAGTGGCGACATTTACACGCCGCACCAGGTACTCGTTGAAGGTTGAGTCGATTTAGGGGAGGCCCAGGACAGGTTCTGATATTCATCACTGGCGTTGGCCGTGCACGGGCATCGAATTCGGGTCGCCGGGTTCAGAGCGCGCTGCGCTAACCATTTGTGCCGGCCCTCCCCACGCCATTCCCTGGAGGGTTGAGACTTGGCCCATCATCCCAAAACTGCTTTTTGTGATTAGCACGGTTGGCTACGTAGGGTGCGAAAGAAGTTCAACACGCATACACACACACACACACATGCACGTGCACAAACACACGCACTGAGAAATTTTAATGAGCAGACTCCATTAGCAGCCCACTTAAGACGACCAAAATATAACATCCGTTCCCCGGGCTCCTGTCTGTGGCCACAAGGAGTCAACATCACCAATGTTTCAAGTGTGCCCCTCCCCAAATATATAAATAAGCAACGTGATGAAGTAAAGTTTTGTAACTAATACAAAACAATATCCGGCCGGGCGGCTCAACGGTAGCACGAGCAGCTCGCAATCGTAAAGGTCGCGAGTTCAACTCCTGGCTAAGAGGGTTGACTCAGCCCATCATCACTCGGGGGGGAGGGGGTCGATATAATAGATAACGCTTTGTGGGTTGGAATCAACAGTGGTTGATCCCACGGAGAGACTCATCCCTGCCATAGGAATGTGGACTGTCCACCACTGGCTCTGCGGGGCTGTAAGCAAGCGCCAACACACAGCTGTGCGATTGTATTTGTGAGATGTCGTACAACTCTCACTTGGCTGAAGGGTAGGGGGGGGGGGGTACGAGCACTGGACTCACTCCGAGTGATAAAAGCACTTAACAACAATGAGACGCTATTACAGAAATATTTTTTTACCGATTAAACTTTCATCACTTTGCCGCTCGCGATTCCTCATTGGCACGTCATTGCATCGTGTGCCCGTGCACTGAAGCTATAATGCCAAGGGGGGAGGGGGGGCCGGTGGATGGGGTGGCCGAAGAGTGGAATAACAAAAAAAAACACAGAAGACTTATTGACTGGGGAATACTGAAGTATTATCTTTTTTTAATATATATGTTTGCTTTACGAGGACGCGAATGCGGTCAGATGGCAAAGTGTGCCCACTAAGTCGGTTTAACTGCCTCTCTGCTCAAGTGCCCACCAGCACAGCAATTGTCTCTTCTTGGTTCTTTCGGTAAAGTCACGTAGAAGGAAAATAATAAAATAATAAAAATAAAACATTATAAAATAATTCTCACGACGTTTCGGCCACAACACAAGCAGCCGTCTTCAGGTGGAGAACAGGTCTGTCGAGAAGGCAGAGCCTTATTTTATTATTTTCCTTCTACGTGACTTTACCGAAAGAACCAAGAAGATGAATCCCTGCAGTCACGAAAGCTTTAAATAGCAATTATCTCCATTGGCAGCCCACCTAACCCCCGCAATGAAAATGCCACATTGTCATGGTGGAGACGGGCATCTCCAAAGGAGGGCATCCATTGACGTTCCAGAAAGTGAGTAATTTTATTGACCTCAGGGGGGCGAGGGGGTGACACGCCGAGTGGCCGTATAAGCAGGATTTTAAACTGGCAGCGCTATCATTTGTGGGAGTAGCACAACGACCAATTCGCTGGGAACCGCGGCATCTATTTGGTGATTGAACATCGTAACACCCCCTGTTTTATTGCCCGAAAGGGTAAAACCTATTTCTTATTTTATCATGTTGGATACCGGCACAAAAGGTATCCCATTGATACAACTGCTCGGCCTGAGCTATACGTGTTCCTGTACGTGCATTGCCTTTGTGCTGTTCGCCTTTTGGTGTCGTTCTCTGGCCTAACACCGGTTGAGACAAGGCCATAAAGAAGGCTGTCTCTGGTCGTAGTTTCAAGGACAATGCCCATCTATTATCAGAGCATGTTTTGTTTGCATGTTTTGCCACAAGTACTGCGCGTGGTCAATGCAGACTTGATGCCTTGCAAACGGTTTCTATTTGGTGGGTGAACATCTTAACATCCCTTGCTTTATTGCTCGAAAAGGCCTCGTCTTATTTTTCATCAGGTCACGAGTGTTAACCTCGATTGAAAATGACAAGTGACGCCACCGTGCACCGATTGGTTACAGAATGGCAACAAAGAGCAAAATATCTTTAAACACGAGAAACTATCTTTAAACACGGGAAAATACTTGACCGAACGGGAGATTAAGAACGCATGACCGTTTGTGAAAATATCAGAGATGTGAATGTCTATAGCAAACGATCGCCAACGCCACGCGCAAATACTGAACTGGGTGTGGTCGGCTGGTTGGTCGGAGTGGACACGTGACGGCCAGGTACGCGACCTTTGAACTCACAAGCTTATAATTGTGAGATAAGTGTTCAGAGCCCATGAAATCCCTGCCGTTATGTAATCTAATGGCATTAAAGTTATGTTTTTTTAGTGTTCTCTGATATAGCTCAGTTGTTTTTTTAAATGTACACGTGTTAGACATAAGTTCTAAACTTTTTAACATTTAAATACATGTTTTTCTCTCTTTTTTTTCTCTTTCCCTAACAGCAGTGTTACATTTTTGCGCTTCAGAAAATCTTTGATTTCATGTGCAGCGTATGTACATGTGATAGACGCTTGTGGGTGCACATTTGCCTATAATTTATATAGAGTTGCAATCGTCTGGATACTGATATTGTATTATTTAATGTAAAAAATCTAGTTTATAAGGCAAAGATACAATAACAATGTAATAAAAAAATCCCTTATTTTACAAAGAAGTTTTATAATATGAATGTATATTATACCAAAATTGCTAGGGCTAGATTTGTATAACATATTACTGAAATTAAATGCTGTAATGAATAACGTTTTGGAAACAATCTTTACGTGACCCATTGCAATAGTTTGCCGTGCTTCTTCTGCCTACGTGTGTGGGTGGTGTGTGTGGTGTGTGTGGTGTGTGTGGTGGTGTGTGTGTGTGCACCTAGCATGGCACAAGCACTCTGGTGATGTCACTGGTGAACGGCGGTTCTTGTTGTTGTGTGGTGTGTACGTGTGTTGGTAAGCGAGCAGTAGTGGTTAGCACGCTGCGCTACGAAACCCTTCGACATGAGTTCAAATCCCGCTCATGGCCAACATCAGTGACGATTATTTGAACCAGTGCTGGGCTTCCCCTAGGTCGACTCAGCCTCAAATGAGTACCTGGTGTGGTTTGGAAAAATCACCACTGGGAGTGTGATTCTGGCCACACGAATCCCTCATATGTCGTGCCGGCCTTCATAAGTGCTCCAACAGACTGTGTAGCCTGTGTAGGCTAAACGGGGTATCTGTGTCCATGTGTGTGTGCACGTGTGTGTGCACGTGTGTATTGAGTTGTGATGCATCATGCACCAGGCTACAATCTGCCAACCTCGGTTAAAAACCAAACCCCTGTACCTCATTGGCAAGGGCTTTCCGAACGTATCCTAAGCCTCTGCTAGGTCAACTCAGCCTTAAATGGCATTTGCCACGAGTAGGCAACAGCACTGGAGAGACCCCCCCCCCCCCACCGCGTTCCATGCCGGACTTAAACGGTGCTCCCGAACAGCACTTGGCCCAGCAGCCCTTAAATGGCGGAATATTTTCATGGGGCCAAGACCAAATATTTTACTTGTTTGGTACCGCATTGCGGCTGCAAACTTGAGATGTACCAACATCTTTAAATCGCCATATAATAGTGAACTTTTGCAGCAACCGTATGAATACGTTGGCACATATCCTCCACAATGCAGAACCTGGAAACCCGAAATATTTGCCACCACCCATGGGTGCCAAATGCGCGCAACCGCAGCTTTTGGCTAACCATCGAACAAAGACGGTCAACCCAAACACGTGCTGCTTTCAGATGTGTTTCTGCGGCCGTCTGGAACGCTCTTCGGTCCAAAATAATAAAGTTACTGGAGTTATTTTAAATTATAGATTGACAAACTCATTTCCTTCTAACTGCTTTTTGCGTTTAGTGTTTTCATCCTTCGCCCGTACCTCCGATTAGCCTGGTTGGCTACGTACAAAGCGAAAGAAGTTCAACATACGTACTTCCGCGACCGACGGTGCGTCTAGAGATGTCCATTCAGCTACCCCCCCCCCCGAATCACCAACTCCCATCGCTTGCGCCCGACCTCTCACCCACTCGCTCGCACGAAAGGCAACGTCACGTGAACCTAGGCACGCAAAGATATAAATAGCAACACTTTGCCTGCTAATGGACAAAACGGGAATTTCGTGAGGCTGTGTGTATCCTGTCGCGACCGCGCCTGCAAAGCCTACCCCCCCCCTCCCAGCCTCTCCCCATGGAAGCCGTCGCGCCGTTAAAATATTTAACGGGATGTGCTGGTCAAATGAACACCTGTGTGAAAAGCAGAGCTTGAGATTTTTCTCCCCCCCTCCACATTCGCTGAGTTGGCAGTGGCAGCAGGCAGTGGATAAATAAGTAGGGGGGTTTTTTTTGGCTCAAAACCCTTTCATTTTTCAAAAGTTTTCGGTGATTTTTTCTTACAGAAGTGGTTTTCAAAGTCATTTCCCTTTAATCTCAATGAAGGCAGCAGCAGCGCCGTGTTTCAATATGAGCCTTAAAAACACACACACAAACCCTGCTTTATAAATGGCTCCGGTTGTGATTTTCTTGTCCGGCTGAAACGTCTTAAAGGAAAACAAACAAAACGGAAGGGTGCAATATATTGAGAGCTAAAATTCTCATGGAATATTGAAATATTTAGTGGGCCCCCCAGCCACCCCCCCTCCCCCTAACCCCTCCTGACACCAGCATGTCGGGAAGGTGAGAAATATATTTTCCAGAGTTGAGCCTCGGACAACTCCAGTTGAAATCAAGCGCTGTCAATATTAGCATTTGGAATTAAATCCGTACACGCGCGGGCATTTGTTGTCCGCTGACAATTTTTTATATATATATAAATAATTATTCCTGAAATCGCAGCTCAGCCAGGCTTTTTTCTCTCGGCTCCCCGTGCCTCGGGCGACAGCTGTCCGACTGAGCTAGCAGAATGCAACCCCGGTTTAATTAGGAAAATAATCCACCCTCGTCTCATGTACTGCCCCCCCCTCCCTGCTCACGATCACTTGCCTCCCTCTCTCCCCTCTCTCTCAAAAGGCACACAGTCCATATCTCTACGGCGAGTGAGTGGAATGATTGGGTCCAACGATAAGGGCGACACAATACAAAATTGCTTTCTTTTTTTGTTGAGAGCCCACAAATATTTTTCTGAAAAATGAAAAAAGAATTCAGGTTTGAAAGAAATTTGTTACAGTTTTGGTAACAAAACCGAAACAAATTTGAAAAGTCTAAAACCTCGGGAAAGTCCCGAGCAGGATTTATGCCAGTAATGGGGCAACTGATATTGGTGGCACTGTTTGGGGAACGGTGGATGACGGGTGAAGAGAGGGTGTGTGGCCAAGGTGGTTGAGATTGTGTTGGTGGAAGAGGCAAGGTGGACGGTGTTTGACAGCTGCCCAACACTGGGATTTTTGTTAAATGTATTTAGTTTTTCACCGAGAAAAAAAAAATGTCATTGCTACTAAAACAAACTGGTTTTGGAGTCCTCTGATAAATGTTGTGCCTAGATATTTTTATTTTTCTTTAACAATGCTAAATTGTCCTGTAGAATAACTCAAGACATTAGAAATAACAGAAATTAAAATATATGGTGAGTATATATGGCAGAGAAATTAACATATCTCCGTCCTGTCTTCTTGAATCTAAATCCTTAAATAAATAACGGCTCTTGTGATTTATCAATTTCGGAGCCGTGCCGCAATTTGCATGCATTATTAACGGCACTTTCTGTAAACACGCACGCACACAATCAAACAAGCACGCGCACACACACACACAGATCCCCAGTATGGCTTCAACAGACTGTTGGGGCAAGTGCTGGCCAGTACGGCACACGAGGGATTTAGTGGTGGCCAGCACAAGGCCCAGCCGCCTTTGTCTCCCCAGTGCTGACGATTACACGTTGCACCCGGTACTCATTTATGGATGAGTCGGCTTAGGGGACGCCCAGGATCGGTTCAGATATTCCCCTCCCCAATAGATTAATACCACGATAGATTCTGCATGCACCGAATAGAACCGAATCCCGATGCTTGATCGACTTGCGGTCGGAGTGAAATGTTAGCTCACTGCAATTAGCGCTGCAAGTACTCCAATCATTGCACGTGCACACATGCATACACTGTTACTGCACCGTGCTTTAAAAGGTCACAGTTATACAGTTAATAAACCCCACAGCAAAGGTCAAAGTGCATACATACTCAAATGAACGTTGGATGTGTGTGGTCACTGGTTGCTCTAAAACGATGGTGTAAATTCCACGTTCCTATGCCAACGACCGGAGACTCCATTACACAACCAGAGTCAACTTGGCACAAACCGGTACCAATTTTATTGACCGCTAAAAAATTATGATGAGCTGCGTCGCATTCGACTATCAATGGCGACTTGAGCTCCCCCAACCCTCCCAACTATGAACCAAACACGAACCCCGAGCACCACCCAGCCGGATCATACACGCACGCACACACACATATCCAAGTGCACAAAGCGTTTAAAAAATTAAACGGTACAATTACAATGATGCATTGTCAGTGGCGTCTCACATTCAGAGCGGGGTACTGGGCTGGGGGTGCAGGGCAAAAAAAAATTACGGGTACCGTAATTACTTTGTGTGATATACATTTGGTCAAAATGCAATTGCATATTAATTGAGGTTAATGTGCCAATTGCAGCGCTCATTGGAAGTGTAATTACAAGTCCTATTACTCCGAGCCCTGTTATACTTACATCAGTAGGGTCCGACATATAAGTGAATGGGTGGGTGTGTGTGTGTGTGTTTTTGGTGCAGGGTGTCCATTAAAGGTGTCATCGATTTATTCATTAATTATAACAAAGACAGCGGACGGAAACTGTGTGGTTGAACTGCAGTGCAACGTGAAAGACAACGGGTTTGCCAAATTATATTTTGTAATCTTCGCCGGCACAAAAACCTAGAAAAGCTCAAAACCATTGCACGTGAGATGCTGCCGAACATCTGAGATTCTCTCAAATCTCGATGCGATGCCCGCTGATCCCTCGTCGTATGTACATTCCGCACAACGACGCTCACATTTAATATGATTTTGCGTCCAACGAAGGCCCGTGTCTTCAAGAGAGGGTCTCCCTTGCCTGTAACACCCGGCAAGTTCGTCAGCACAGGCTCCGCTGACGAGACACTCGCGCGTCGAACCCGGCTCAGGGGTCGCTCGCACCAAATCGACGCCGCACAGCTTGCACGCTCCCGAGAAGGCCGCGGGGCCGATGCGTCGCGCGAGAAGTACTTTTATTCTTCATGCGGAGAGGCAGATATATGTCGGAGACGTATATTGTCTGCATTCCTATTTTTTTATTTTAATACGGCGTGTGTCGCCGACGCCACTGCAGGCACTGAGGCTCGTGCGACAAAGTCTTGTGAAATTCCCTTCCCGCGGGCGTCCGGGAGGTGCCATACCATTGCCTGCCAGGAGGAGGAGGCGGTACTACAGATGTGCACTCCCACCTTTTCCATCTGCGCGGGGATCGATTGTTGCCCCCTCGCACGCCTGGGTTTTCTCCGGGTGCTCCGGTTTCCTCCCACGTGTGAGAAGAGCCACACCTCTAGGTTGATACTTCACATCGTTTTGCAAAAAAAACCTACGCGAATCCTATGCGCGTGTAAAAATGTTACGATGAGCGTGTAACTCTTGTGCGTGAAGCGTCATTGTCTGCCAGCCCAATCGTGCCGCAGAGTGCTGCCTCCCCCCAGCTTTGGTCTCGAGCCAACGGCAACAATTCCACGTTCCCATGGTGACGCTGCACAAAGTGGTACTCTGCTTTTATCAACCTCCAAAAGATGCTGCGCTTTCAACGAAGGACCATTGCCCGAATCGACTATGGCCGCACGGTGTTATTGACGGGTGCGTTGGGCTTTTGCTATCTATGATCATGCGCCGCTGCCAACACGCGCTACCACGTTATTTCGTTTCATTCAGAAAATTGACGACGGGCTGAGACGACCTCACCCACCCACCACCGCCAAACTGGGATTTGAACTTGCGCACTGCAGGACCCCCGCTCGTTGCGCGTGTCGGAGAGTCACCATGGGAGTATGGAATTAAGTGTTGCCACAGGGCTCAAGACCAAAGCTGGAGATAGGTGACACTTCCTTGACTGCACGATTGTGTTGGCAATGACGATGATACTTTACCCATGACCTACACCTGCGTCTTCGTATTTATCTTATTCATGTGCATAGTGGTAAATTGAGATTTATATTTTGGGCTCAATTTTATATTCAAAAAAGTTGAGGGTGTGACGATTCTCCCCTCATTCGGCGGTGAGGGTGGGGGTCACGTATCAATTAATTTGTCGTTGTTGTTTACATTTGTATCGTGGCCTCTAGCGGCTGTGCAGGGCTGACGGCAGGCCACCAATCGCCCGGCAGGAAGGATCAAGAAAAAAGAAAACGCAAACATTACCGACGATATCGCGGGACAACGATAAGGAATAAAACGAACGAGCAACAGGACAGAACGCGGGCTCAGGAGCGCCCAGTACACCCCCCCCCCCGCGCGCCTTCTCGTCACGATCAATTAACGAAGTCAGACGTACAATTAGAGGTTTTTTTTTTTTAGCAATTAACCCGCTAAATTATTATAGCGGGCGCCTTCTCATTATGCCCGATATTCATAACGGGCTCATTTGCATAATTTACATATCCTGTAAAAACAATTAAGCACGGCCGGGAGATTTTTTTTCGCTTAGCCTCCGCTACTCAACCCTCCCCACTCCCCTCCTAATCGCTCGTGGCGCGGAGCCAGAACATCTCCAGCAACACACGCACACACGCACGCACAGACAAGCACCTACACACACACACCTACACACACGCGCACCTACACACACGCACAAAAGACAAAGATCCCCCCATAGCCAAAACAGATTGTAGGGGCAAGTGTTGTTAGCAAGCCCCTATGAAGGCGGGAACGGTACACGAGGGGGTGGCCAGCACCACGCCCGACCGCCTTTGTCTCCCCAGTGGCGATGTTTACACACCGCACCAGGTACTCATTTGAGGCTTAGTCGACCTAGGGGAAGCCCAAGACCGGTTCAGATAATCGTCACTGGTGTTGGCCATGAGTGGGAATCGAACTCGGGTGGCCAGGTTCGTAGCGCGGCGCGGTGTGCAAAGACAAAGACACACACGCATAAGTACAGCGTGCGCACACACACACGTGCACTCAAGCAAACACCAAAATTCACTCTCATGCACTCATGCATGCCAAGGCATGACCAAAATATGTGCCAGTTAAACCTGCCCGAGACATCCCAGTAAACATGCCAACGTTCAGCCAACATTGAGCCAACGTTGGGATGTGGTTGGAACCGTTGGCCCGACGATCCATGTTTATTGAGCAGATATAGCAACAACAACAACAAAAACCACTTTCGTGTGTTTTGAAAGCTTCTCATAAACTTTCCACTAGAGTAAGTAAATAAATCGGACACTTATTTCGCTTTCGCGAAGCTGGCTCAAGTATTTTTACAGATTTATCTTGGGAGGCAGGGTGCCATTTTGTGGCATCGCTCGTTATGTGTCTCGGAATATCACGCAGACACAATCCCCCGTACAGCCTTTAACAGACTGTTGGGGCAAGTGCTGTTAGCGAGTAACACCTATGAAGGCCGGCACGGCACACGAGGGGGTGGTGAGTGGCCCAGCACCACGCCCGACCGCCTTTGTCTCCCCAGTGGCGACGTTTACACACTGCACCAGGTACTCGTTTGGGGCTGAGTTGACCTAGGGGGAGGCCCAGGACCGGTTCAGATAATCGTCGCCGATGTGAGGCTGTGAGCAGGACTTGAACTCAGGTTGGCAAGTTCGCAGCGCACGACACTAACAGTTGCGCCAGCGCTACCCAGACACGCACGCTAAATGAGCACGTGCCGAGTGTTTTTTGATCTATCAAGCCTCACGCGGCAGAAGAGGGAGATCAGAATCATGAGTCAAAATGTGTATTAATTACTGGAGAAATCCGATGAGCTACAAAGCTCAGGTGTCAGAATGGACTGGCCGGCACCGCGCACGCCTTGATGCCTTCGTCCGCCCGTTCAACGACGCTTACGTTTCTGCGCCAGGTACTCATTTAAGGCCGAATCGACCTAGGAGAGGCCCAGGATGGGTACCGATACCACTACCGAGCCGCGGTGAACGTTACCGGCAAATCAAACTTCGGTTGCTTTGCGAAGCGTGCCGACCGCTCCGCCACCGTGCCCACGCGCGCAGCTCGCATATCGGCGCGCGAATCGTCGTCCACCGAATTGTTGGGCACCACTAACTGCGCGTACGCCACTTTTACACGGATTTCTGCTAAGGCAGTGGCTACAGCGGATAGCGTAAGTAAAGACGACTGTGTTTTCCACATGAAAAGAGAAGGAAAAGAAACGGGGGGGGGGGGGGGGAAAGCCAATATTAAACCTTAGCAGTACCCATACATTAATGTGATGAATTACCTATGACGTGGCACACTTTATTCCTTAACGCTTCATATGCTGCTGTGATTATTCCCATTTTTTTGCTGCTTGACCGTTTTTTAAATCTTTCAACTTCCCCGACCCTATTTTACACATCAAGTCAAATGCAATCGTATTGGTTTTGTTATATATATATGTGTGTGTATACAAATAGAAATGTTTTCTATTAAGTCATTTAAATTGGCTGCCATGCCAGCTGAGCAATAAGGATTGCAAAGACGCCCACTCCGTTTCCGGGCGTCAACCACATCGATGTGACGTCAACTGATGTTACCATATCGATGTGGCGTCAACCGATGTGGCATCAACCACATCAATGTGGCATCAACCACTTCGGGCATCAACCGCATCAACCACATCAGCTCATCGTGTCAATTTCACGTCCGCGACACGGGAGCACACAAAAAGACAAATCCGCTAAATATTTATTTTGCGTCCTTGGTTTAAAGCATCGCTCGCAAAATCCGTATCACTTGACTTGAGGGTGAAAGTCGCCGTCGCCGCACGCGATGTCGTGTGCGCGACGACGTACGTTCACTGGGTGCAATAGCAACAACAAAATCGTCAAACAAAAAACACCCCCGACCACGAAATTCAAAAAGCTGACGATGCTTTTTTTTTTCTGTGTGAAGAAGAAAAAGAAAACCTCATTACGAAACGGATTTAAAATGTCTCCCTTTTTTTTTCCAAGCGCACAATTTGGTGGCAGCCTTTTTGTAGACTATTAATTATCGTGTTCTTATTAGTACTGACCAGGCATGCGTTAATACGTTTAATTATTTTTTGTCGCCGCCACCGAGTGTGGGGTGGAGGGCAATGTGAGAGGAGACGAGATTGGGTTTTTCCCGTAAACTCAATTTTCACATTTTTAAGCGGGACGCTCTCGGCGGCGGATAGTGGCGGCGTGAACGCGTGCGCGCATTCTGAGAGACCGCGCGGAGGGTTTTTTTTTTAAATAAAGAATCGGAAAAAGATTAAAAAAATGCATAATAAGAAAGAATAATTCCGATAAAATTTAAATTGCCGTATGCCTGGCCGTGTGTTAATTTGATATATTAAATTGGGCAGTCTGCATATTTAAAAAAAATATATACCATAATAGGCTTCTTTAGCCATGCAGACATTATTGCAATAACTTTACCCCCCACTGACGCCAAGTCCAACGTTATGAAAAATCTAAATTGGATAGAATTTTTCTTATTATTATTTTCACGTTAGCAGGCGTAATGTTGGGAAATGCCTACCGATTGGACTGAGCCGGCCACCGTACATTTGTCCAGAAAATATACTTACAATTAAAGGCTATCAATCGTACAAACATAATATCTGTGGTAATAGCAACGGTTATTTATTTATGCACAAAGGCCTCGCTGATTCTCAGCAGTCGAATGAGGTGGTCCTGCATCAGCGGCCGACCAGCATAAACCTCCGGGCGCAGCAGCTGCAACAACGGCCGAGTTTCGTAAATCACTCTGGCAACCGCTACCCACCATACACACGGCCTACCACTTTACCCCACCACAACATGGCCTACCGTGAGTGGTGGGTTAAAGTGTAGGTGCTCTCACCTCTTTCAAGGCGGTCCGGCCAGCGTGGAAGAGTAGGCAGAGGTGTGGACTCGAGTCATGTGACTTGGACTCGAGTCAGACTCGAGTCATGAATTTGACGACTTGCGACTCGACTTGGACTTGCATAACAATGACTTTGTCCCACCTATGAGATGTGGACTCGAGTCATGTGACTTGGACTCGAGTCAGACTCGAGTCATGAATTTGACGACTTGCGACTCGACTTGGACTTGCATAACAATGACTTTGTCCCACCTCTGAGATGTGGACTCGAGTCATGTGACTTGGACTCGAGTCAGACTCGAGTCATGAATTTGACGACTTGCGACTCGACTTGGACTTGCATAACAATGACTTTGTCCCACCTCTGAGGTGTGGACTCGAGTCATGTGACTTGGACTCGAGTCAGACTCGAGTCATGAATTTGATGACTTGCGACTCGACTTGGACTTGCATAACAATGACTTTGTCCCACCTCTGAGATGTGGACTCGAGTCATGTGACTTGGACTCGAGTCAGACTCGAGTCATGAATTTGATGACTTGCGACTCGACTTGGACTTGCATAACAATGACTTTGTCCCACCTCTGAGAGTAGGCCAAAATTCTTTCTGGACAGGGGGGCGGGGGTCCTCTCGAGCTTTCTCAAGCGTGACGCGCTTTGGGCGAGCGGTCGTGCGAGTTCGACAACTTCAGGGCTGGACCCTTAGACGCCGTCGCGTGAAGAGCGCGTCGATGGCAAAGTGAATGTCTCACATTCAGCGGGTGCGCATATGCATACAGCTTAATGGCAAGCATGTGACCGATGGCTCCGTTAACAATAACCGGGAAATTCGCCGAGCAAATGTGGTGTTTCTCCTCCACTCCAGACGGGCAATTGGCGGTGGCTCAACTCCAACGGCGTACCTGAACCAGCAGCGGCAATTCCACATTCCCCTGACGGGAATCGGTCTCTTCTGAGGGCGACCGCTATCAACTTTCCACAAGGCAGTGCCTCATTTTATCGACCCTAGAGAGACGGTAGTTATCTGACTTACAATGAGTGAGGTAATAAGTTCAAATCCTGGTCGGGGGTCCACTCAGCCTAATTATTACCACGATGCGCGGCAAAATCCATTTTTCATTTCGTGTTCATCATTAAAGCCATCCTCCTCATGGGGCCCGCGTGTGGAGTGGTTGTTACAGCTCCACATATTGCCATCAGGTTTGCTCCGAATGGAAGGGTTGTGGTGCCGTCGTTTGCCAGCCGGGGAAGAAAAATCCGTGACTAAGCAGATCTGACAGCCCCTTATTTCAGTCATTACATTTGACATCGAAAAACGTCTCATAAGCTACAAAGGCAAATATCCCCCATATAGCGTGAACAGAAGTCCGGGGCAAGTGCTGTTAGGAAGCACCTACACATCCACGCAGACAAGATTCTCCTCATAAAGACTGTTGGGGCAAGTGCTGTTTGCGAGCCCCGATGAATGCTGGCACGGCACACGAGGGGGTGGGTGGCCAACACCACGCCCGGCCGCCTTTGTCTCCCCAGTGGCGAGGTTTACACATCGCACAAGGTACTCGTTGGCCGCGAGCGGAAATCGAACTCGGGTCGCCAGGTTCGTAGCGCAGCGCGCTAACCACTACACCACCGCTCCCCACCGCTCCACCCACAGGCACACATCGAGGCTCACAGACCACAGGGGCAGGTTGCTGTGCTCGAATGTGCTTCTCGTGTTGCGACAAGAGCCACGCCATTGAAAACGACCCACAGACGGCACCGACAAGTGCGGTAACATCATCAGCCCCAGGAGCCAGGGTCCTCCATTTCCAAGAACGAATTCTTCCTACCGCATGCGTGCCTCGAAGCATAACTCCCTCCAACCGCTCTCCCCTCCGCCCCCCCCTTCCCTCCCTGCTTCCCTCAATACTACACCCACCTTCCACTCGTGGTGAAACTAATTCGATAAACAACTCCAAGTAGGCCGGTGGATTAGCGGAGGGGGTGGGGTAGTAAGAAATGTATCTTTAAAAAATATATTTGCAAAAAAAAAAACGGGCCACCGTATCGGCTGGTGCGGGTCAAAGCTAGACATGTTCCCGGACCTGGTTAAAGATTGGGGGGCCGACTCGCCTCACCCCGCGGCCCGCGGGGTCGAGGGCCCGAGCGGGGGGGGGGGTGGCGGTGCGCGGTGTTTATCGACGGTGCCGTCGCGCGTCAATGTCACTTCGGTTGGCAGAAGTCCGATCAGGCGGCGGCGGCGGCGTCAGCCCTCTCCCTTCCCGAGTAGCGAATGTGCAGCGCTTCTCCTGAAGGGCGGCCCGCAACTCGATTCAATTACCGGGCAGCGCGCAGCCACGTCCACCCCCCCGCCCGCCCGCCCCCCTCCTTAAATCATTCATACCGAGCGGAGTTTTTGATTCCCTCCTTTCCCTCCATAAAAAAAACACATTTCTCAAAGTTACACGGAGGGAGAAAAAATATATATAAACATAATGTTGTGTTCCTGCCCACAGCCCTAATTTAATTGACACGACTCCCGTTCATTTAGACTTATAACCCCCTTGGATAGAAACCAAAGGGATTTTTTTAGTTGCCTCTCAAAAAGCCTGCTTGGGTTTGATCTTCTCGCATGCAGTAATAAAGTTGATTTATGGCTTAAGTGTGCATTCCCTGTGGCTAAATTTCAAAGGAGCTCTGTAGTTTACTTTTGGAGTAATGTTCGGTCTTAATGGATCACGTTTAGCACAATATTCCTAAACAACTTTTTACAATTACATTAACTACACTACCGTAATGAGAGCTTTCATATTCACCCCAATTATTTCCACCGCCGCAAATTTGGCCCAAGGCCTTCCCACAACTGCTCGTAGCCGGGAGTGGCTGACGGCGCCGTCTGTAATCCGGCGCTTTTGTGAGCGTGGGGTTGGTGGGTCGCGAAAAGAAATAACGTCACGGATTTTGACATGTGCCGGAAGGGGGTGCGCGGGGGGGGGGTACATTAAGTAAAGGTACTGCGAGAACACGCGCGAATTATCTCCTCGCATCCCATGGGGGTTTTTTCTCCAGGCATTCCACGTTTTCGTCAAACTCGCGAGAAATAAAAAAAACGACTCAACCGAAAAACTGACAATGTGTGTCAAGCGGGACTCGAGCGGAGGGGGGGGGAAGGAAAAAAATCCCCTTGAGTGAGGCTTCACTAAAGCGAAACTGCGCTGGCTTCGTCATCGTCGTTATTATTTCAGGGTGCTTATTTCCCACGAAATCAACTTCACATTTCAACGTGAGCTGCCTTTCGTGCATCTGCCCCTTGCGTCAACCGAATCGGCGCCACGAACAGACCGAGCATTTCCACGGCGACACTCGTTACGAGCGAGGTGGTGGGGAGGAGGAGGAGGGGATGTTTCACAGCTTTAAAAAAAAAACGATAAAATAAAAGATGCCAAATGGTCTTCTCTGGAGCTGCTACTACATTCGTTACCCCCTGGTACAATAATGTCACCATTAAAATATTTGTGCAGTGCTAATTTTCAAAATAACTTCTCCGAGATTTGTGTCATCACGTGAATTAGGTTTTTATCGTTTTAAGTAATTGCAGCCGCAAGCAGGGGACTCGGTGCTCAATTTCCGTCATAAACATTTTAAGTTTGGCTCCCCCATTGAGCACAGCGTGCGTTTTGGAGACAGCTAAATAAATAAGGAGAGATAGCAAATAAATAAGCAACGAACCGCATCCCAAATTCGTTTTTTTCTTGCGACGGACCGTTATTTTCCGGTGACAGACTTTCCGTGTTCCCTCTAAACACCTCCCCTCCAGCCTTTGAACCTCACTGCCAATCAAAGTGACAGGCTGTTTTTCATTATGCAAATAACTGTGGTACCCCCTACTGTCAATGGAAAAGCGTCATTAACAGATGTGAGCTGGGGGGGAAGGAGGGGAAGCAAACGCGCACGCGTGTGTATACAGGCAAAGCCAAAAGATTCCCACCCCCCCCCCCCGTATAGCCTGTAACAGACTGTAGGGGCAAGTGCTGTTAGCGAGCACCTATGAAGGCCGGCACAGCACACGAGGGTGTGGGTGACCAGCACCACGCCCGGCCGCCTTTGTCTCCCCAGTGGCGATGTTTACACACCGCACCAGGTGCTCATTTGAGGCTGAGTCGACCTCGGGGAGGACCCAGGATATTTTGTCACTGGTGTTGGGCGTGAGCGGGAATCGAACTCGGGTGACTGGGTTCATAGCGCAGCGTAGCGCTAACCGCTACACTTTCGCCCCCACCCCCACACACACGTTCGCTTCCCAAAACGATGCTCGTTTTAGTGCTGTGCTTTTCTTCCAAGAAATGTTGTGCAAAGTCCCGCATATCTGTCTCGGGCCTCACTCGTGCCTGACTTTTTTTTATTTATTTTTACATTCGTATTTATAACTCGGATAGAGTGAGGCAAGCGAATGAATGCAGCAGCTTTCAGAGCCGGGGTTACATCGTGACCATCTTGCCACTGTAGGCGCCACTGTGGGCGCCATGGTGGCGAGATGTTAACTACCTCGCCTGGTATACAGGAGGTTGTGGGTTCGATCCCAACTCTGACGCCTGTGTATTTGGAGTTGGCATGTTGTCTCTCCCCGTGGTCGCGTGGATTTTTCCCTCTACATTTAGAAACGAGCGTTTAGAGCATTTGGCTGCTATAAATTTCCACATGATAAGCCACTTCGTCGAGCTATCATTTGTGGCCAGGTCGCTTCTGAACAAGAGCTGCATAGCTCAAAGGGCCTTACCTGGTAAAATAAAAAGCTTCGTTTTATATCTGAATAACCGGGTTCGATTCCTAACCGAGACACACAACACCAGCGGATGTCGGTATCTGAACCAGTTAACCTAAATTGAGGAACTTTTGTATGGCAAAGTATTTAAATCTGCACTGTGTGGACACAGAAGACAGGGCCTTTGTGATGCTGAACACACAACCCTCTGAATGTGCCACGCCAGCCTTGAAGCCTTCATAGGTGTTCGCTAACAGCAATTTCACCAACAGCCTAAATCTGGGATGTGTTTGTGTTAGAGAGAGGGAGAGTTTGCGGACCAATAATTCACACACACACTTTAAACCGACATCAAACACATATTTCAACATGTTGCAAGATTTTGGAACATTTTGTCCCATTGAACACATTTTTAAAGCCGATTTCCCGAAAATAAGAACCAAGGACATGCTTTGTGATTCGGAGCAATGCGTGAGCCCACGTGTCCTTGCCACACAAATTGGCTTCCCAACATCTAAACCCAGCATTCCAAGCCTAATCGTGACACAACTCCACAGTTACCAACCCAACGAGCGGCCAAGTCTGAACAAACGACCGCCGACACCATAGCCGCGTAAAGTTAATAAATACACATTTAAATTCAAGGCGGCAAGGCCCGTTAGGAGGGGGCAGGCTGTAGAGGACCAAATCGTGGAGCCATTTGTGCCTAAAAGCCGCATTTACAACTTTCCCAGGCGAGACTTGGGGGGGGGCGGGAGGGGGTAGGGAGGCGTTGAGGAAACAATGGCACGGAGCCTGTTTGTCTAAGGCACTGGGGAAGGGGCATTTGGAGCAGAAGAGTAAATGTGGAAATGAGAGAAAACGGGAGTTTGTTGGCGAGCGGTGGGAGGCCAGATCGGAAATCAAAGGGAAGCGGTGATAATGTGGGAAAATGGCCCAAGATCGGAGCGTCCTGGGGAGTTGGAACGGGCGGGGGGGGCTGAAGGGGGACTGTGAGTGGGAGGGCGCTTTGAGAATCGAGAGTTAACTGGCCAAATCTTGTGTTTCACAGTCGCTTGAGAAACAAGGAGGTGTCTTGTTTTAACAGGAGGCTGTCTGTGTTTTTGTTGTTGTGTTTACTTTCGCTTTGTATTGGTGTCAGTGTTAGCCCGTGAATGTTTTTTTTTACCATATGAGCCCGAGCCAAAAACCATCGTACTAAATCTGGGCTTTTCCTTAACAAATCTGGCCACGTTTAAAACAATGACCTCGTTCTTTCTTCATAAGCGAGTAAGACCAACAGAAAATGTATATTTTACATGCCGTACAAATATTCCTCCATCAAAATATATTCACCTTCTGACTGAGGTTTCGCAATTTAATGGCTCTTGTACGGCAAATATAATTGTGGACATTTATTTTTAAAAGGCCTTTCAGGAGTTGGACCCCGTCAGGGTTTCTGTCCTGCTGCGAGGATTATCGGCGTTGGCGTGATGATGGTTTGTGTTCCTTGACGAGATCAGCAAGGTGTTGTGGTTTATTTGTGGCACAGTTTAGAACGTAGTAGGTGCATTCGTCAGAGTTTAACGGAACCACAGGCCGGGTGAGAAACATGTCCCGTGTTTATGTTGAGCTAATCAAAACCACGGGCTGGTGGTGTTTGTGGTTGAGCGGTAAAGTGAGGATTTCTTATTCGCACCCAGTGCAAAAAAAGGTTACGAGTTTTTGGTAATCGTTCTTGATGTTCTTTTTAAAATGTCACGAGAGGTCAACTTTGGCCTGCTCATGACATCGCATGTCTACTGCTTCTAGCATTGTGGGGGGGGGGGGGAGACGCCAGCACGCAGGAACAGCCCCCATGGAACGGCCACTCGCGATTTTTTTTTTAAGTGCTGAGCAAACAAGGCATCAGTGTCAAATTCATTTGGCAAACGCGGGGGCCCTAAAACTTGCCACAGCGTTTAGTCTCAAGCAGGGCGGACGTCAAAGCACGCAAAAAAAATCTCCATTTCAACCAAACGTACGATTTGTAAACGCGCTGTTGGCAACGGGTCACGTCTGCCGGCTCCGAACCCTTGCCAGAGAAAATAATCAACACGATATTTCAACACAAATGAACAACAACAACAACAACAAAATATTGCGTAGTTCACCACCCCTCCAGCCCCCACCTCACCTTACCCCTTGTCAGCAATCACACTTTCCTGTTAGATTTGCCTCGACACGTTTGATCGAATGCTTCGGTGTCCTGTACGCACGCACGTCCTGTGTTTATTTTTGAGCTAATCAAAACCACGGGGTGGTTTTTGGCGTTGAGCGGTAAAGTGAGGATTTCTTATTGGCACACAATATTGTGCGTTAAACACAGCTTGTGGCTTTTGGCTCAATTGGATATTTTTACATCTTCGTTATCGTCGTCGTCATTTAAATGCAATGTACATTTAAATTGCAATGTGTATTTGAATAATTGTGGCGGAAAAGTTAATAAACTATAAAAAAAGTCCAAGTATCTTCACGTTCAACTTCATAAAAGTGTCCATCTCGACTCGCCGTTGTAAACCAATTGTTCAAATCAAACATTCCGATGGCAGGGGCAAGTCTATCCTTAACACACGGACAATAATGATCAGCTTAGATAACAACCACCGAACAAAAGCTCTTCCCAACCACACACCATCATCAACATCAAACTACGACGGTATGTTTTATAGATTTTTTGTATAAATGTACTACGGCCAATGCTTAAGCCGACCCAGGTGCCTCAGTGGTAACTGCGACAAGTGGCAATCGGAAGGTTGCGAGTTCAAATGCTCGTCATCCCACCAGCATCGCTTTGTGGAGAAGTCATCAGTGGTCGATCTCACGGATAGACTCGCCCTCTCTGCCCACTGTAGGAATGTGGAATTTCCACCGCCGGCTCGGGGCTGTAGGCAGGAGATGAGCAACAACCTGAACCGCTCATTTGAGCTGGAAATCTCTTACGACTATTAACTGGCTTTCAACTGCCTCCCAGACGACGGACGCTGCTCGCATGCGCGGGCTGCTCGCAGCACGATGGGTTCCCCATATTAACGAGGCTGCGATGCGCTGAAGCTGAGCCCGTGGGCAGGGGTCCAATCTTTTTGCGTTATTTCATGTTTTTATTAAGTGCTAATTTACAAGTGGCTATCAGGGAGCAGTAAAATGATGCAAAGCACAACGCAACGCTACGCTAATAACACTTGACTAAATTTTGCACAATTAAGTAAATTAGCGCAATTACCACTTTGCTTGTTTATAAACGAATGGGCAACGCGGTTTCAGTAGCCCTGGACCACGCTCGAAGCCCGGTGATTAAATAAAAAAATAAGGGTCCGTAAAATAAATAAGGCTTCGTGCTATTAACATCGTAACTCAACATTTCCTTTTTTTAACAAGAGTTGTTGCTTTTTATTATTGTGGAGCTATTATTTAGTGAGACAGATGTTGTGCTGTAAATTAAGAAACCTAAGATGAATTTCATTTGTGATATCGAAGGTCGGTGCTTTACCGAGGTACGAGAGATAATGTGGGCATCTAACGATGAGAGTTGCACTGGAGGCAGCCCGGATAGTTCTGAAAACGTGAGATTTTCAAGTTGGTAACCTTGGAGTTTAAAAGGAAATCCCAATCAGCTGGGAGCGGTGAATGTGGGTCACAGGACACAGCACCGTGCAAGTACAGGCTGTGTAAGAAAAACCTCAATGAATTCTGGGAAAATCCCACAATACCCTGTTGCCCTTCAGCTTAATTTTTTTTTTATAAATCTCCAACAATGTTCGTGCTGACATTAGTTACGGTGGGAATTTTTTTTCTCCCCCCCATATATTGGACAAATATCTCGGCATGAAGTGGCCCACTCTTAACAATTTTGTCACGGGGTCATTGATATCAACAAGCTGATCGGCATGATCTGTCCCTTCCATCACCGCACGAGCGACGAGGTGGCCAAATAAATATCCGCCACGATTCTCTATCTTTAGCGAGCATCACCGCCCCATTCAATCCCGATCTTCTTTTTCTCTCTCCCGGTTTGAACCGCTGGATCTCACCACCAGGTTTTTCCTTCTTCCTATCTCCTCTCTCCTCTCATTTCCTTCCACTCACCAACAAAAAATCCCCCCTAATAGCTTCAACAGATTGTTGGGGCAAGTGCCATTAGCGAGCACCTACGAAGGCCGACACGGCACAAGAAGAGGTTGGGTGGCCAGCACCACGCCCGGCCGCCTTTGTCTTCCTCGTGGAGATCTTTACACACTGCTCCAGGTATTCATTTGAGGCTGAGCCGACCTAGGGGAGGCCCAGGACCGGTTCAGATAATCGTCACTGGTATTGGCCATGAGCGGGAATCGAACTCGGGTCTCCAGGTTCGTAGCGCGCCACGCTAACCGCTACACGACCGCTCCTCCACACGTGCGCACACGCACACACGCGCGCATACCACAATTTTGCCAGGCAGCGGCGACGGCAAACTAACTGCCGAACTGGCCAACACACAACTGCCTAAGCCCTGGGAAAGTGGCTCGCTCGGTCGGGGAGCACGGCCGAGGCCCGTCGGGCCATTTGCATGAGCGTGGAAATGCATTTCCACGTGAATGTAATCATGGCGTGAGCGGAGTGGCGCTCGGAGGAGTTCCCATGTGGCGGCGGAGGGGACACAACGGAAGCCATTGTGGTGGAATCACGCCGCTCGCTCCTCCGCCGCACATTTAGATTTTTGTTCGTAACGGGAGGGGGCCAAAGGGTTAATTTAAAATACGCGCGCATAAGCACGCGCGCAAACACACGGTGATCCACACGCACACACACGGATGCACGCGTGCACACGCCCACGCACGGGGGGACACACACATACACAGATGGATGCACACCCCCACATACACGGACGCACACGCACGGGGACACACAGACGGATGCACACAAAAAAACCTCCCGCCACCCTAAATACACCCGCCAACCTTTATCCCCTTAATCCTATTTAGGCCATAATGCAGCAGAATTAGCATATCAAAGTCCCTTAATCCAAGTGAGGAATCATTAAAGCATTTTTTCTAAGTATAGGAAAAGCTTTTTCCTGCCAGCCACACTTTCTCCTGGCCCCCCCCCACCACCACCACCAGCTAACTCCCGTGAAAGTAAGCCGAAGGCATCGATTGTTCTTCCACAAGGAGACTCGGCACCTCGGAGGCGCAGTTTGGGCAACGCCACAACAGTTAGGGGGGGGGGGGCTGGACACGCGCAGAAACATCTCGCCGAGTAGCCTCCACAGACTGTTTTGGGGGGCCAGTTTTGTTCGGGAACTGCCTCTTAAGGTCGGAGCGGCGGACAAGTGGAGTTGCGTTGACTAGCACTGGCACCAGGGTGCTGTTTACACACCGTACCAGGCACTCGTTTGAGGTTGCGTCGACCTCGGGAGGGACCCATGGACGTGTTTATAAATTGGCGACCGATGTTGCTCATAAGCGGGATTCGATCTCGGGTAGCCAGGCTCGTAGAGCAGTGCGCCAACCGCTGAATGTGTGTCCACGTGGATGGGCAACACAATGACAAAGATCCCCCGTGTAACCTTAACAGACTGTTGGGGCAAGTGCTGTTAGCGAGTAGGCACCCAAGAAGGCCGGCACGGCACACGAGGGGGTGGGCGGGCAACACCACGCCCGACCGCCTTTGTCTCCCCAGTGGCGATGTTTACTACACACCGCACCAGGTACTCAATTGAGGCTGAGTCGACCTAGGGGAGGCTCAGGACCGGTTTAGATATTCGTCACCGGTGTTGGCTGTGAACGGGAATCGAATTCGGGTCTGCGGGTTCGTAGCGCAGCGCGCTAACCGCTGCACCACCGCTCCCCACGTAGATGCGCCCGCGCGCACACACACGAGCACGCGCGCGCCAACAGATAATTTTATGGCCGCGCGAATGAATAAATTAGTGGCCGAGACAGACGCGTATCTAAATAAACACCCCGTGTCCTTGGCAAGATTCCCAGATGGAAACTTTCCGAAACAAAACACCCCCCCCCCAAAACCCACCCCCTGCCCTCACCCCCTACGATCACCAAGCCCCCCCCCCCCTTGTCTTCCACGCGCTGATGTTCGCTGACCCCATTTTCCTCTTCCACGTGTTGCTGCTTTAGGCCGAGCTGACCTGACGCCGAAGGGGGCCCACGGTGGCGGCGGTAACGACGGGGGTCACGGCCAGGACTCAGACTCGGGCACTCCGCGGCGTTGCCCAGTGGCCAGAGGTCGCAATCGGGTACCCGATACCCGTACCCTACCCGATACCCGGCTACCCGTACCCGGCCGGGTACGGGTAGCCGTTTGTGACCCTGGTGCGGGCGGGTACGGGTACGGGTAGGCCGTGAGTCACTGGTGAGTCACCGTTTGTCACTCATTTCCCAACGTCTTGTCTCTTCTCACAATTCAAGTTCCTAGAATTAACCCACCCACGCCTGCAACATGGCTTCATCCCAGAGGTCGCAATCGGGTACCTGATACCCGTACCCTACCCGTACCCGGCCGGGTACGGGTACGGCCGGGTACGGGAACCCGTTTGCGACCCTGGTGCGGCCGGGTACGGGTAAGGAATCAAAACCCGTTTGCGACCTCTGCCAGTGGCCGAATTGGGAAAAAAATTGGTATGGACGTGCCAGGTACACACAGCAGCCTACCCCCCACCACGACCGGCAGCACCCCCCCCCACCCGTGAACTGGCATTTGCCCACCCCTCCCGCTGCGCAAACATCGTAGCAAAGGAATAAAGTTACCGCTGCCAAAAGTTCCCCGTGTACCGCTCATAACAGGACGTGAGTGGCACTCGCGGGGCGATTGGCGCGTGTTCAGACGTCGGTACACGCGCAGCGCGGTACCGACATTCACACGCGCCGATACAAAGACCCCCCCCCCCAACTTGGCCTCACAAA
This sequence comes from Lampetra planeri, assembly GCF_965212315.1. Classification (NCBI taxonomy): domain Eukaryota; kingdom Metazoa; phylum Chordata; class Hyperoartia; order Petromyzontiformes; family Petromyzontidae; genus Lampetra; species Lampetra planeri. Next base: position 9,216,406 of record NC_136126.1, read on the forward strand.
TCGCAGCAGCAAGCGGCGTTTTGCGATATCCTGAAACAGAGACCCTTTATAAGTTCATACCCGCGCGGAAAGACTGTTTGGGAGACATTTGCCCGTTCGCGAGCAGGGATTAGGGGTTTCCCTCGCTCTACGCGGGTTCCGTTTTGTGCGATTTCGCGCTGTGTGTGCGGATGACGTATTTTCTACCCAAAATTCGCGACGTGGTGCGGTTTCAATTCACTCACGAGCAAGCTATGCGTTCGGGCGTGGGACAACATTGTGTGTGTACTGTGTGCGTACTGTTATTTCTGTACTGTGTGTACACACATCTACTAATGTGACTAATACAACATCTACTACGACTAAATCTAGTACTGCCGCATAGATTGAGGGACACTGGTACACAGGGCCAGCGCCAAACATTCGCCTTACAAATAAGTAGTGATGGTGTTCGTACACCAGATGAGATTATTTATGGCCGAGTTGACCTACGGGAGGCGCAGGATAGGTTTAGATTCGACGTTCTAAGTACAAAGACAAAGATCCCCCCGTATAGCCTCAACAGACTGTTGGGGCAAGTGCTGTTAGCGAGCACCTACGAAGGCCCGACACGGCGGGTTGGTGGCCAACACCACGCCCGGCCGCCTTTGTCTCCCTAGGGGAGGCCCAGGACCGGTTCAGATAATCGTCACTGGTGTTGGCCACGAGCGGGACACGGCGCCTTTATTCCACGTCCTCTCCCTCCTCGCACACCGCGCGTGTGTCCGCGTGGCCGAGCAGCACGGCGCTCAGGTAGCGGCGGTCAGTTCACGGCGCTACGAACCCGGCCACCCGAGTTCGAGTCCTGACCGCGAGCGAGCAACTCGGCCTGGAACCAAGAACTTCGTCCAGCGCGCACACAAAGGCTGGCACCGGTCACACGGTTTGTTTCGGGTGAAGCCCATTGAACTAAAAAAATATTTTTTTTCAATGGCGACCCCCTACTTGTGTAACCATTCTGCCTTCAACAGGTGCTCGCTAACAGCTCCCCACCCCAACAGTTTGCATGGCTATAGATGGGGGGGGGGGGGGTCCTGTGGAGGGGTTGCGGGCGGTCTCTCCGCTCTTTGTGCCTCACACAGAGACACACGTGCACCCACGCACACATTCACAAACACAACGTGGGGCGCGCGCGCGCACACCGCTCATCCCTTCTCCGTACCCCCCCCCTCCGCGCGCCTTCCCTTGCACTCTCAACCCAAGCAGAGCCTCCCTCCCCCCCCCCACAAATCGCCTGCAACCCAAACACTGCTGCCCCGATGGCACAAGAAGCTGCTGCGCACATTAAAGGCCTCAGCTGTCTCACCCCTGGCCGCAGACGCGGGGGAGCGAGCGGGGGAGTGCAGGAGGGACAGGGGAGAGATGGAGGCGAGGGCTGGAGAGAGCGAGAGAGCAAGCGTGCTCCTGGCTACTGCTTAAAAAGAGCGAGCGATGTCAACACAATGGGCACCGTCGGGTTGGAGGATCGCGCAAAGACGGGAGCCATCTCGTCGCGTGAGCGAGGCACCCAACTGCCCGGAGAATGTTGATCTTCTTTCGCACCGTACGTAGCCAAACCGTGCTAATCGGAGGTGCGGGGGAAGGACAACAAACTGACACACACAAAGAGCGGTCCCAAAGGCACGAGTTTTCACTCTAGGTCTGTGGGTATGCAGTGCAACAAGCGCGTGTCAGAGCCATGTGTGATGATGTCATTTCACACACTGGCTCGGCGCAGAGACCCAAGGCCCAAGACTATGGAGTGGCCGGCAACAAACAGCGCTGTCCAAGTTGTAAACAGAATGCGAGACGTGAACACGTTTCTTGAATTGACCAAGGTTATGAACGGAGATTTGGAAACAAAAAGAAACACAGATGATGATGATGGGGAAAGAGAATTCGCAAGTGGCGCAGTGCGAGGCAAGACGCAGAGAGAGAGAGAGAGCGAGGTGGTGACCTGCGGTGGCACCGATGAGTGAACGTGGTGTGGATGAGAGGAAACAGCCTGGCAGCCTTCAATAGGTGCTCGCGAACAGCACCTGCCCCTTACCGTCGATGATGCTAAAGTGCGGGAACGGTGTCTTTGTGTGCCTTGGTGAGTGGTTTGCCTTGATATGGATGCAAACACTGCACTCTGACCCGAATGACCTGGGTTCAATTATCTGATAGACTTGAGTCCTTAACACAGGTGGCAGAGTCAACTGAGAGCAGTTCACGGGAACTGCGCGTGCAGATTTCCCACCACTCTCCAATACATTGAGCCTTAAAGATGGTGGAGCAAATTATGCTAGCGAGCACCTATTAAGGCCGGAACAGTACACATGACAGTGATGTGCAGTCAAAACTGCACCCTTTCCCGCCCACACCACTGTTACTAGTCACACAGCTTCGGGAATTAATTCTAGGCCAAGTCAACCTAGGCGGGAGATGTGTGCCACGTTGCGATTCCCATTTTGGCTGCCGGTGTCGGGCACCACGGCGTGGAATTGAACTCGGGTGGCCAGGACGACAACCGCTTCACTACAAAGGAAGAGTGGTGGTGCACACGGACACGTTGACAAACACGCAGCTACGCGCGCGGAAATCGGCGCACACGCTTGCACACAGAAATCAGCACACACACGCTCACAGGAATCAGAATACGCACGCACATAGGAATCAGCACACACACACAGGAATCAGCACACGCACGCATGCACAAAAACACAGGCGCATTCACACGCGCACACACACACACCTGTAGGCGGTTTTCTGACACTGCCCAAGAGCCAGCGTCAAATTCCACAATTAATTAATTCCACCGCATTCTCAAGCCAGGTCCCTGGGCCAACATTAAAAATATAACCGTGCGCACACACGCGCACACACACACACGCGTACACAAAAGAGAAAGACACACGCACGCACATAGCAGAGACACATGTAAGCGCACAAACATACAAACATACGCCGAGGCACACGCATACATACACACAACTGATAACAGTACTCACGTGTACACAAAGGTCCCCTGTGCAGCCTCAGCAGACTGTTGGGGCAACAACAGTCTGTTGAGCACCTATGAAGGCCGGCACGGAGTACGAGGGGGTGGGTGGCCAGCACCACGCCCGGCCGCCTTTGTCTCCCCAGTGGCGATGTTTACGCACCGCACTAGGCTGAGTCGTCCTAGGAGAGGCTCAGGACCGGTTCAGATAATCTCTCACCAATGTTGGCCGCAAAGCCGGGTCTCCGCGTTCGTAGCGCCGCGCCAACCCTTTTACACGTCCGCTCCACAAATTCAGACAAAAGACAAAGTTACAAACCCATTCGGAAAGACGGACAGACATTCACGAAACCACACTCGCAGGACAAAACCGCTCACAAAACCCCGTCCTTGCCCCAGAGCGGCGAGTGATCTGGGCCGCAGACAAAGGCCGATGATACTTGAGACTAATTACAGTTGCGTGCGCATACCAGGTAGCGCGACTCCACTCTGCCCTCCCCGGTACCAAGAATCGCGGGTAATTACAACGTTAACCAGCAATGAGTGGCAGCGGCGTGCGATGCTACCGTGCCCATTAGGAGGCATTTCCAACGAAAATGTATAATTACCAAAGTCGAGTTGTGGGTGGGGTTTTTTTTGTTCCTTAACGGCAAATTTTTTTTTTCCATTTGAGAAGACGCTGCGGTTCTTGTCTAAACACGCACCCTTTTTAAGGTAGCATTGCACTCGTTCACTTATTTTCATGAGCTTCCACCACTTTTATTATTTTGTGTAGATATCAAGACTATTCTTTACTTTGCCCACGATTGGTCCCGTAAAGCCAGAGCTCGTACGAGCAACGGGCCGGCAATCATCCCTGCCGGCGGCCACGAGCCCCACGGTGGGAATTCCACATTCCCATGGCAGGAGCCGGTCCGTCCGGAGATCCGCCACTGTTGACGTCCCGCAAAGCGGTTCTCATTTTGGTCGATCGTGGGAGGTACGATGGTTTGAGTTTACCCCTGACCGGCATATGAACTCACGGCATGGCAATTGCGATTCAAGCGTTCTAGCCGCATCGTTTGTACCCTTATTATTATTATTTATACATTACCAGCAGCACGCATACAAGCAAGGTGACCAGTACGCTACGACTGACGACCACCGCCTCAAAACCAAGCTCATACGATCTGATGCTCTCTTGAAGCCCACTTGTTACGTACCATTTGTGAACATTCGCAAGGGGCCGTGAATCAATTCTAAGGCACGTGTCATATTTACCGCCGAGCCCAGTGGCGGTATTGGGGCGTGAGCAAAGCAAGCAAAAGCATAGGGCCCCCCCCCAAGTAGCTCAAGAGACTTTGGATTCGTGAAAAAAATATAGGGGTGCGTATCATCTCTTGTGTCATCACTACATCTCTTGCTTGTCTACATTTCTCTCAGCTCACTAAGATCGACATCACTCTTATCTTCTATACCTCCCTTCTGCCCTCTCAACGGGATTTTCATTTTTATATATACGCAGCATATCCAGCAAAAAAACCCATTATTTAACAACAAAAATTATAAATAATTTATAGATGGGGTGCCCGTCCCCAATGGGCCTGCGCCGCCACTGGGCAAGCTCCTCCTTGCTGACACAGGCGTTGTGATGGGCCCGGGGTCAGACGCGACGACAGGTCGAAGGGTTAAAAAGGCACCCCCCCCCCGGTCCTCGCTGCCCGCCAGTGACCCCCGCGCGATGACAGAGCGCGCGCTCCTCACAGCTCCGGCAAGCGGTTTACCGCGCAGTCAAACGGCATGCACTGATGAATCGCATTTTAAAAGGGGGGGGCCTTGAGCCAAATTGCGGGCACTGGGGGACGATGCGACGGGGGCCTTGCTTATTAAGACGGGCACACATCTGCGCAAATCTCTCCGACAGAGCCACCGACGGATTCTCTCTCCTCTCTGCTTTTTGTTGTTGTTTCCCCCCCCGCCCCCACCGTGTGCACTTCCCCCCCCCTATCTTTCCGTGTTTTTTTATTTCTTTAAGAAGACACTAATCCCAGAAAACCACCCAGCCGCTTTGCAATTGCGGGCGAGGAAGAGAATAACAAAAAAAAATATTTAAAGGAAATAAAAGCACAATGGCCCCCGATGGAATGGCTTTGTACGGAACGCCGCGGCCGGAGGCCGGCCGGAGAAATTAAACAAAACAAAAATAAATAAATAAAGCCACACCGCTGGGGACTTCAACTGCGGTGACCCCTGCCCAGCGTGACCTTTCACCTCGTGCTGGTTGTTAGGAGCAACCAAGAGGGGATTAACCAGCGGGGGGGATGGTGGTGCTGCTGCTGCTGGCTCACAGGCACGACCCACACACGGGGCCTCATGACCCAAGGCACTGCAATGTCTTCCTCCCCCTACGCCTTTGTGTTGCGCCTAACCCGGGCCCGCGATCCCCTGCCCCCCGCAAGCCGGTCGCGTGGAAAGTGGTTCCACGCAGCCGGCTGAGAAACCTCCCCGCCACCGCCACCACTCCACCACCTCGTGTCGCGTCGGCAAAGACAATGGCGCTGTTGCGAAACGGTACAATGAATCGTACGATTGGCAATAATCGTAATTTCGTTACCCTTTTCGCTATCTCAAGTAGGGGCCCTACTGAAATGCAACGTTTGAGAACGCCGCGCCTTCCCTCGCGATGGCACTTTTAGCGAACTTAACAAAACTCTCTGCTCAAGCCGGCACGCCGACGGGTGCTCAATCCGTTCGGTGGCCCTGAGCCGCGGGTGGAAATTCCACGTTCATATGACGGGGGCGAGGATATCCACACGACAGCTTCCCACGAAGCGCTTACTCATTTGGTCAACCTCGGAGAGATGATGCACCGGGCTCGATAGCGGACCAGGATGTGCCCTCGCGCTGTTCAAGTCGTGATATTACTATTCTGCCTGCACTGTGGTGCCTTTCCGGGCCATTAATGGGACAACAACCCCAAGACGAGGCGTGGCGAGAGGAATACAAAACAGCGAGGGAACGGCGACACGTAGGGTGATCGCAAAGCGCGACAGCGGGAGGCGTGCGAGTGTTCAGGTGCAGGATGGAATCTGTGTGCTGCACTTTGACCTTTTACGAGAGCACGGCTCGGAGCCCTCCCATGCGTTTTAGCGCTGTGCCGCGTGTTTCGATGTCCGACGTTTCACTCAGCATGTCGGGACACTTTTTCAGGAACCGATACCAGGCAAAAAATTTAATTCGTGAACTTCCGAAGCTATAGAAGCTTCCCGGCACGTGCAGCGAAGCGTCGGACACCGTTCCCGAACAGCACGCGGTAACGACCCGCAAAACCGCATCGAAAAGGTGGGCAGGACAACTGCGAAAAAATATCTATTTACAACCCATTGTCGATCCACTGCTGGATGATGACCTCCCCATGCTGTGTCGGTCATGCGAGTCGTTTAAACCATACTTGACCAGGCAGGTCAATGTGGGAATTGGTGAAGGCGGCAAGAGCCCAGCAGCGGTTCAGACGTCACTCGCTCCCGGTGCTAACCATGGCCAGGAATCGCCGGGTCCGCAGTGCGGTGCAGTGCGCACCGCTGTGCCACCGCTCACAACTGCTGGGAAACAGCGGAGGGTTTATTGTGCCATTCTGATAGCTTGCAACTGCGTGTGCACGCAGGCTCACAGATGCGTCAAGGCCGCAGCTGATTAGAGTCAAACTCAAAGACTCGTGTGTGTATGTGTGTGGATGTTATATGTGAAAGCACCGTGTTGTTTTCTCCCGTAACGGGACACCCCACGTGCTTGGTTTTCTTTCTCTTTTATATTTTTGTATTTTTAGACTTCGGCAAATTTGTTTTTACTGCAGCGTAGCAAAACAAATGTTAATACTGCTGACATTGAGGGTTTGCCTGAATTCGGAATACTGTATAAATAGAAAACACTACTCAAAACCACCTCATTGCAATTTTTTTTATCAAGCATTACCTATTTTTCAGGTGCATTGTGTGTGTAAGACTGGTCAAGGGTGGGTTTTTACTGTTCAGGAATGGCCATTAACCAACTTCTGAAGCATCTAATTGTTCAACACTATTATTTTAATAACTGACATTGAAAGAAAAAAAATGCGATCCCTTGGCAAAGTCGTAGAGACTTCTTGATGAATAATTGGAACGCGTTTTTCATCTCCCTCGGCGAGACCCTTCAGTGGTGTAAATTCCACATTCCCTATGGCAAGCGCCAAACTTTCCATCGGGCAACCACTTAACTTAACAGAGCGGTAACTTGTATAACAACAAGAATAATAGTTGTAGCGGCAAGAATTATTTTTATAAACACCACAGTGCGACTCAGGAATACATGAACCGCCCACGATTTGTTGTTTTAACCCACCGCACATTGCTCCGGTACGAAGCAGCATTCACTCGCTCGCCGTTGCGAGACAAAAGTAATTCCCCTAAACTTTTGTCCAGCGACGCAATTCCGAATCGAGGCGATCGTCGCGGGGCGATGCCCGGACGGCACGTGGGACCCGGCGCTCGACAAACACCAGCAGGGAGTGCCTGGAACGCACGCACGCTTTAGGTTTGAAAATCCGAGCGCCTCCAATCCCTGAAACTATAAAAAAAAATCCGCCAGCGTCTCCGCTATTATTTTTAGCTTTGCCCGAGCAGCGAGAACATTTGGGCGTCTGCACTTTGCACGTTGCGCTCACAAATATGCAGGCACAACCAGTTTTGATTTTTTTTTTGGGCCCCCCCCCCCCGTGCTCCCCTTCCCCCGGCTCCCCCCACCCACCACAACCCTACCCAAGGTCTCTTTCCCACAAAGTTAAATCGCAGCGGCATTGCAACTTTCAAATAAATGCTAAATAGTGGGCACTAGAATTACATTGCATTACCTGTCAAATCCTTGCCAAAGTAATTGCAATCCATTGCCTATCAAATCCTTATCAAAGTCATTGTAGTAACTACCAATGCACACTTACACTTACGTGTGCATTGGTAGTTATGCGGTTAACTTGTTCGGAGGCAAATCCTTACCAAAGTAAAGTAAGGATCCGGGCTCATGCGAGTAAAACAACTCGTATGACCGACGCAGCATGGGGAGGCCATCATCCAGCAGTGGATTGACAATGGGCTGTAAATGCTATGCAGCCACAAACACTTTTGTATTTTCTCCCTCTGGGCTCCCCCCCCTCGGCTCTCCCCCCACCCTTCCCCCCCCCCTCCTCCCAAGCTCTTTAGCACACACAAAGTGAAACCTCTCACAGCAGCAGCAGCACTGCGACTTTCACATCCACTGCGAGACACTCAAATTGACGCACTGGTTGCTCTCCGAGCATTGTTACATCTAAACTTTTTATTTATCAATTCTAAGAATATGACCGTGTTTTTTCGATTTTTTTTTTCATTTTCAAAACAGCTGCACGATAACATGTTTAATCTTGCCCGCTGTGTTGCCTTCGTATAACCAAAAGTAGATATTTTTTGTTCACATGGACTGCGCCTAATATTTTTTAAAATAAACGCCTTAAGTTTGACTTTCAAACAAGTTCACTCCATAACTACCATGCACACGTGCTCATTTAATAGTGGGCACTGTAATTACAATGCATTCAAATCCTCACCAAAGTCGTTACAATCCATCACTGATCAAATCCTTACCAAGTAATTACACTTAATTACCTATCAAATCCTTACCAAGTCATTACAATCCATTACCTATCAAATCCTTACAAAAGCCACTATAATCCATGACCTATCAAATCCTTACCAAGTCATTACAATCCATTACCTATCAAATCCTTACAAAAGCCACTATAATCCATGACCTATCAAATCCTCACCGAAGTCATTACAATCCATTACCTATCAAATCCTTACAAAAGCCACTATAATCCATGACCTATCAAATCCTTACCAAGTCATTACAATCCATTACCTATCAAATCCTTACAAAAGCCACTATAATCCATGACCTATCAAATCCTCACCGAAGTCATTACAATCCATTACCTATCAAATCCTTACAAAAGCCACTATAATCCATGACCTATCAAATCCTTACCAAGTCATTACAATCCATTACCTATCAAATCCTTACAAAAGCCACTATAATCCATGACCTATCAAATCCTTACCAAGTCATTACAATCCATTACCTATCAAATCCTTACAAAAGCCACTATAATCCATGACCTATCAAATCCTCACCGAAGTCATTACAATCCATTACCTATCAAATCCTTACAAAAGCCACTATAATCCATGACCTATCAAATCCTTACCAAGTCATTACAATCCATTACCTATCAAATCCTTACAAAAGCCACTATAATCCATGACCTATCAAATCCTCACCGAAGTCATTACAATCCATTACCTATCAAATCCTTACAAAAGCCACTATAATCCATGACCTATCAAATCCTTACCAAGTCATTACAATCCATTACCTATCAAATCCTTACAAAAGCCACTATAATCCATGACCTATCAAATCCTCACCGAAGTCATTACAATCCATTACCTATCAAATCCTTACAAAAGCCACTATAATCCATGACCTATCAAATCCTTACCAAGTCATTACAATCCATTACCTATCAAATCCTTACAAAAGCCACTATAATCCATGACCTATCAAATCCTCACCGAAGTCATTACAATCCATTACCTATCAAATCCTTACAAAAGCCACTATAATCCATGACCTATCAAATCCTTACCAAGTCATTACAATCCATTACCTATCAAATCCTTACAAAAGCCACTATAATCCATGACCTATCAAATCCTCACCGAAGTCATTACAATCCATTACCTATCAAATCCTTACAAAAGCCACTATAATCCATGACCTATCAAATCCTTACCAAGTCATTACAATCCATTACCTATCAAATCCTTACAAAAGCCACTATAATCCATGACCTATCAAATCCTCACCGAAGTCATTACAATCCATTACCTATCAAATCCTTACAAAAGCCACTATAATCCATGACCTATCAAATCCTTACCAAGTCATTACAATCCATTACCTATCAAATCCTTACAAAAGCCACTATAATCCATGACCTATCAAATCCTCACCGAAGTCATTACAATCCATGGCCAATCAAATCTTTATCGGAGTCTAATTTCATCTTCAGGAGGGGGTCCTGCATGCTATACCTGCCTGGCCAATACATTACTGCGGGTTACTTTTCATATAGATTGCCTTTTTTTGCACGAATTAACTTTAATAAATTCACCGAATCTTTTTTTTTTACATTAAACTATTTAAACTCAACTATTTTTATTTTACCAGGCAAGGCCCACTGAGCTACATAGCTCTTTTTCAGAAGCGACCTGGCCACAAACGAGAGCTCAACGAAGTGGCTTATCATCACGTGGACATTTATAGCAGCCGAACACTCGAGAACCTAACAAAGCCTGGGGTTTCAGTCAACGGATCCTAGTTATGTGCAAGAACTCCGCTCTCAAGCAGGACCATTGCCCGAAACGTCGGCCTAATGCGGTGCGCTTCTCTGCGATCTGGCGGCGTCAACTGGCACGTCTTGCCGTCCTGGCCTGCACACCACTGCCAACACACATTCGTTGCTCTTAAGTTTCATTTGAATTAACTTTTTTTTTCTTTCACCATTGTTAACATCAACAACAACAACAAGCTAGGAATTAATCACCCGAGGCCCTGCAGCTTCTCATTAATGTTGGCTGGAAGTTCCCAAGGGTATTATGTAACGCCAATCTTGGCATTTGAAGAAGGAAAAAAAACCTCCGCTCAATAAAACACGACGGAGGGATCGTGATTGTTTTTTTGTTTGTTTCCGTTGCGGTTCTCTCTCGTGGCAACCGGGACCACCGCGACGAATCGTTTCTGCGCCAAGAACTGCGCCGCGACGAGCGGCCGAGCGTCTTGCAGCGCGCGGGTGACACGCACAAGGAGGCCGAGACCACTGCCGAACAAAGACAAAGATTCCCCCCCCCCTCCCCCCGTATAGCCTCGACAGACTGTTGGGGCAAGTGCGGCTGGCGAGCGCCTACTTATAAAGGCCGGCACGGCACGCGACGGGGTGGGTGGCCAGCACTACGCCCGGCCGCCTTTGTCTCCGCAGTGGCGATGTTTTACACAGCGCACCAGGTACTTATTTGAGGCCGAGTTGACCGAGGCGAGGCCCGGGACTGGTTCAGATAATTAATCGTCACTGGTGTTGACCGTGAGCGGGAATCGATCTCGGGTCGCCGGGTTCGTAGTGCAGCGCACTAACCGCTGCACCACCGTTCCCCACACACACAAACACGAGCGTGTACGCATCTCATCGGGACTCGCAAATACTTCACCCGTCAGAAGGTGCGCAGAATATTGTCTTCAACCGCCGCTGCTGAGCACGGGCCCCAAGTACAAAGCAACCAAATACGCCAACGACAATCGGAGAGGGGTAATAGATAAAGAGTTAACACGTTTCTTCAATAGAGCAAGCAGTGCGAATAAAGAAGCAGCAAGAGAAGTGAGGTGAGATCTGCAGTGCGGTGGTTGGACGCAGTGCGTAGATGAGAAGCAACCGTCTGGTAGACCCCGACAAAGGTAGAGGAATCCACGGGCAAAGTGCTGTTGCTAGATTATGCAAATGAAACATATCCCTACATTTTTACCAAACAAAATCTGGCCGCTGCTGTCCCACGGTTTCGCATTTCTGTCATGAAACATTTAACAACGGATTATTATTCATTAATAACCAACTTGCTGTCCAGATGGCGCCGGCGGTTATAGCCATCAACTCACAATCGCAAGGTCGCGAGTTCAAATCCCAGTCGGGAGTCGGCTTATCCCCATTATCCCTCTGGGGGATGATAAAATAAAGTACTGCTCTGTGGGCTGTGAACAACTGTGGTCCTATGGAGAGCCTGGACCCCACCGTGTGAACACAGAGCTCCCACCACTGGCTCATTGCTGCCAATGAAGACAAGCACCCCCACCCCACTCATGCGAGCATGGGGACACTTTGGGTTTCAAACAAACAATGACTAATTGGCAGTTGAAAAATGCTGAAGAGCTTCTTGCGAAAAGGGGGTCAAGGACTACGATAGAGCATTAGATCCACTGATAATTTCTCAATTCTGTTGCTATAAACACATTCCGGTTGAGAATCCTGGCAAAGATTGTTAAAAAATTCAGGTTTTTTTTCTGTCAAGCGTCACCGAGCTGAAACACCTCGTCTTCAGGAGGATCGCATGCTGGGATCTTTTTTTCGGCCAATTCCTTAAGCGACGCACAGTAACTCACTGGGTGGAATGATGCTCACGAGATGCTTATAAAGCCCCCGCAGTTTTGCGGCGTCCGGCTGATCAACGTGGAAAATCATCGCCGGTTATCGCGCTGGCGACTTGTCGCCAACTCTCACGCTGGTTCTGCCGGAGGCTCAAGACTTCATGTTCTTCTAAAGCTTACAAAGCATGGCGCCTTCGCGATAGCCTCGATGATATTTGAATGCCGCAAATACCAGATGCACTTACGTATATCAACATTGACATTATAACGGAATGTGGTGATAAATCCCAACGGAAAATGTTTTTTTTTATCAGGCCACTGTAAGTGGAAATCGAACCATCGACTCCCACGCAGATTTGGCCGAACCCACGGCTGCATACCCAGCCACTTGATGCAACAATCGTTTGAGCGAGAAACCCCCCAGCCGCTGACACAGCCAAGCCTAAGGTCAACGCCGACGCGACATTTCTGTATTCTTAACGGTCCTAAAATAGTGGTGTGTTTGTTTGGTCTTCAAGCTGCGGAGGCCGGGCGCTGCGGGTTACGGAGGGACGATGATGGGGGGGGGGGCGGCGGGGGGGGGGCGGTGAAGGGCCGTGGGTCTCATGAGTTGAGAGAAACCCCCCCCCCCGCACCCTCCATGTCACGAGCCGTGCCTGAACTCGGCGCAGCCCTCGCACACAGCGCGGGGGAGGTGGCGGCAGCGGCGACGGCGACGGGGCCCAGCACATTTCCAAGTCGATCTATCAATGGGCTCCCTGTATTTTTTTTGTTCGCTGGGCGGATGGGTGGCCCAGCGGTGAGCACACTTCGCCTCTGGGTTCCGAGGTCACCGGTTTATAAACCAGCCGCGGCTTCTTCTCCGACACAAACGCTTGGGGCTGTAAAGAAATGTGCGCACTGCGAGCTGTGTAAAGTAACCGCCCGGAAGACGCGTAATGATGTTGCGGAGCGAGCCCGCTCTGAAGCATTGCTTACGTGGGGAGAGGAACATGATGTGGGTGTCTCCACACAAAAGCGTGGGGAGGGCGGGGGGTAATCCCTATGAGCCCAAAGCAGAGAAATATGTAGCAGAGACGATGAGCTGACTACACACACTGAATAATGCTTACTGCTGTAGTACTGTACAGCAAATGATAATAATAATAATAAACAAAGCAACTGTTCACGAAAGAAAATATTCTGAGGATATTGTCGATATGTATTTGTGTCTCAAGATACAAAAAACTATTTCCATGAGGGTCCTGCGCTGGGGATGCTTGGCCAATGTATTTGTTTATCATTTTGCTCAATGGGAGGAAATCAAATCACCAGTGAAAACCCAATGAGACACTGTCCTCGTAATACGGGGGGGGGGGGGTAGGGGGGTAGCAAACACTCGCTCGACTCACCAAATAGCTTTACAATGAAACAGACATTATCCTGTTAAGATGACATCCTTGATCGACATCAGCCGCGGTCATTCCACTGCTGGATGAAGGCCTCCCCAAGCCGCCGCCCCCCCTCTCGCCAGCCGATTTCATAGCTTCAATGCGCCTTCTCACAGTTGCTGTCACATTACCCTCTCGACGGCGACGACGACGGCGAGTCGGTCACGAAAGACGCGAAGGATTCAAACCAAATAAGTGACTCCCAACAATTTCGCCTCCACCGCAAAGTACACTCGGCGATTGGGGGGCACGCGTGCGCGCGCAACGACGGCACGACCATCAATGGCACACACACACACAGAGCGCCCGTGCGTCGCACGACGAACGTAAATCAGACTGCGTCGTTAGGATCGAGGCGCAATGAGTGTGGCGAGTTGAAAGGCGTGGGGGTAGGGGGGGTAGGTGGATGCTGCGTTGTTGTGTTTAGGGCCACGGTGTACAGCTGAGGCCGGGGCTGTTGCAGCAGAGGCGGGAGCAGAGCGGGCAGGAGAGATAGAGCGGCGTGTTCGTTTGGAGAGAGATTAGGGTTTATGATCTGTGCTCACTTGCGAAGATCATTAAGTGGACAATTGCTTTTACAGCCCTGGGTTGCCCCTATCATGCTGCAACATCTGTTTGCTTTCACACGGGCGGCGGCTACCCGGTGCTGAACAGGCGAAGAAATCGGAGAGAAAGCGTTGAACGAGGCCACGTGAAGCTGGAGGACACGGAATAAATAATCGCGCGCGATTCTGTTGCGCCGAGTTAAAACGAAAGATGATTATTTGCGCACGAGTGTTCACGCACACGCGCACGCACACACGTGCGGAGAGATCGCACGCGCGAACCGTAGCGTAAAGGGTTTGCGGGCGAGTGACACAGCAACGTTGAAAAACAGTCACTCAGACGTGGAACATATAAAGTGTCCTAACACGGTGCCGGATGTAAAATAAATATATAACCGATCGTTTACGGGACTTGTAAAAAAAACGAAAGTCATTTACCCCTACGAGTGAATTAAATGTCTTGTGAAATATTGAGTAAATTAATCAGCCAAAGGTGCTGCGCAAGATTCCTTTCAAAGGAGTATCAGGACTCCGTGAAAGATGTATTTATCTCGCAGTAGATTGATGTTGCTGATCATCATCATGATCACACGGTAAAATCCTCCGAGCGTTCACCTGCTTACAAGAGCATTGGTGGCTTACTCATCTTTATGAGTGGTCCTGATCCAGTGGCGGCAATTCCACATTCCTATGGTGGGGCAAAGTTTGTCCGTAGCATGACCACTTGTTTGACCTTGCACACAAGTGGTACTCAAGTTATCAATCGCGACGGGCGGAGCTGAAAGGTGGCCCAACTCGCGATCTGAAAGGGTGCAAGTTCAAATCTTGGTTTGGGGGCAAATGCACCTCATCATCTACTTGGGATGGATAAGTTAGTACGACTTTGTGAGAAACTAACGGTCGATTTGCTTCGGAGAGCCAGAGCCCTGCCCCGAGGAACGTGGAGTTTCCACTGCTCGACTCGTGACGACCGATCGAGACAATCGAGCAAATCGGATTACGCTGCTTAGAAAGCAGCGAATATGGGACTTTGTCAAGATGGGACGCAAAACCAGCGAGTACTCGGGGAACTGATGACGTCGCGCGAGTCACCGCCGCGTGTCACACCACGCGGGAAGAAGACAGTGGGACAGCAAAAGAGAGGAGGAGACGGGGGAGGAGACGGAAGGACACTCGTGTGAACTTGAAGTTTTAAATCAAATGCCGGGATGGCAGGGGTCAAATCCCCCCAGCTTCGAGTCAGCATGCGAAATGAGTTCCTTTGTAGCATTCTGATTTATTTTTCTCCCCCCCCCACCACCACCCTTTGACTCCCTGCGGAGTCTCCGATCGGCTCTTTCTGGCTCTCTGGAGAGCCGCGATGTGGAGTGAGGAGAGAGAGGGGAGTGTGGAGAGAGAAGGGAGTGAGGAGAGAGGGGGGGAGTGAGGAGAGAGAGGAAAGGAGACATGAGGGTGATCCCGACTGTGCTCTGGTGAGTGTGAAGCGAGTGTTTTTATCTCTCAAATTGAGACGCATTTTTTGTTATTCTATATTTGAAATGCGTCCCTTCTCTGCTCAGAGGTGCGAGAACATATTGCCGTAGTAGTTCCCGAGCCGAGAATAACAAACAAATAACGTCATTTATACAACGCGTTTCTGCTGGCGTCGATTGTGTCGCCACAACAACTTACAGCCAGTCCACTGCTGGTCAGTGCAGGTTGATGAAGGGCCAATTGAGACATCGCTCGACACTGATGTCAGCCGTGTTCATAGCCGACTGGCGGGTAGGGGATGTTAATTGATAAATCGTTACGTTGACAGGATCATAAACACAGCCAAACCGAGTTAATTGCCACACGCTTTCTCCCAATTCTCTCGATCGCATGCCATCCCCGGTAGGCAGCTCACGCCGGTCCGACGGTTCGATTCCCCCAGCGATGTGGCGATTGGTGACGCGGTGCCATCCGTGAACGGAGCGAGCCATGCCGGTCGCGCCGCGAACAAAACACCGGTGGCCCACACGTTGGCATCCGACTGCGATGGGGCGAACCATCGCGCGTCACCGGCAGAGCTCAAGTTGACGCGCTTCCATTTTTGTTGTCGTCGTTGTTGTCAACGAGAACCTGCGGTGAATGTGCCTCAATGGACGCCAATAAGAGCCTCGGGCGCGAGCGGGTTTTTGCGACAGTGCAACGTTGAGGTGAAGGTGCAAAGACAAAGACCCCCCCCGTGTAGCCTTAACAGACTGTAGGGGCAAGTGCTGTTAGCGAGCAGCACCTATGAAGGCCGGCACGGCACACGGAGGGGTGGGTGGCCAACACAACGCCCGGCCGGGTTTGTCTCCCCAGTGGTGATGTTTACACATCGCACCGGGTACTCATTTGAGGCCCAGGACCGGTTGAGATAATCGTCACCGGTGTTCGCCGTGAGCGCGAATCGAACCCGGCTCGCCAGGTTCGTAGCGCAGCGCAGCGCACCGACCGCTCCCGCAACACTACGTTGAGGTGGAGGTGCACACGCACCGCACACGCACCGCACACGCACGTGACCCTTGGTGCAAAACGAGCATCACAGCGGTGCCCCCCCCCCACATCTCCGACAGAAGCCAGTCACGGTCCTCTCTCCCCCTCTCGCCAAGAACCAAACGCAGAATTCAACAAAACCTACCAATTAGGCCATCTATATACATATGGATATATTTAATCCCACCATAAAACCAACTTCACACGCCAACACGCCTTTTACACAACGCCCTCCAGATTGAGAGCTAATGAAAGCTGGGACTCGCTAAGACCGTTATCGGAGAGGCCGTTCCGACGGCTTTGAAACAATTGCTTTAAATAAACAATTGCCATCGTTTGCATGATTTCTTCCGCGGGAGCGCTTTCCGACACACGCGGCCCCAGCAGCTTGTCTCGCCCAAGCGACTAATGCAGAACCTAATAGTTTGTTCCACTCTTGGTTGCGCCACGACAAGGATTTCGCGCGCGTGGTTCATGAATATTCGGCCGCCGTAATGCAGGGAGGGGGGGGGGGTCTCACCGCACGCATCGCCGAGCAGAGCGAGTGGGCAGCGTTCGCTAATAACATGCATGGAGGGCTGGCTTATTAAACGTATTAAAGGGCGCAGGATATCGAGAAAAAAACTCGAGAATAAAATATCGGGCTCGCTGCCGCCACCGCCGCAGCCTTTGCGAGTCATTACTACTAACTACTACTATTTTTTTAACTACTATTTTGTTTATTTTAACAGGTAAGGCCCACTGAGCTACGTAGCTCTTTTTCAGAAGCGAGCCGGCCACAAATGATAGCTCAACGAATTTGCTCATCACGTGGAAATGTATAGCAGCCAAATACTGTAAACGCACGTTTATAAATGCGGAGGGAAAAACCGGAGGACCCGGAGAAAAATACACGCGATCACGGGGAGAGAGAGACACGAAAACTCCAAACATACAGCTACAGAGGCGCCAGGTTCGGGATCGAACCTCCCATATACCAGGCGAGGTAGTTAACGTCTCACCACCTTGGTGCCCCCATGCTCAAAGGGGCAATGAGAGGCGCCTGTATCTGTTTGTTTGGGCAGTGGTGGAAAATGCTACAGTCCTGTGAACCAGGCCGTAGTCTATCAATAGCGTGACCACCATTGACAAACGCCTTAAAAAAATAAATACGAGGCTTTTAAACGCCTCGTCCATTAGGTGGGTGCTATGTTTTTTTTTTTAAGCTGGCCTCAAATGGTACCTGGCCCTACCGCAAAATCAATGCTGAGAGTTCGCAATGGGTCCCGGTAAGAGTCTGGCAAGTCGAGCGAGGACAATTGATCGCTCAAAAAAAGCCTGCTCGCCCGCGTCCCCGGGGGAGCCGGCGAGAATGAGAAATAAATTACTCGGCACGGACGGGAGAGGGTTGGTTGCGGCTTGTCTTGGAGGCGAGCCCGCAATGATGTGGAAATATCGGTCTTGTTTATCGGACGGAGGGAAGAAGTAAAACACCTGTGCGATTGTTAAAGTGGGGGGGCGGGGGGGGAGGCTTTGCTTCAATGTGTCGTCAAGTTATTTTTTTTTGGGACGGATGAATTTTCAAGCGTATGAACCGCCGAGACAGCGAGGGCCCCTTATTTAGCCACGTAACGCCGACTGGCCAAAGCGCCCCAATTAGCCGCCAGGATCTGTTACCCATTCGCACAGCGTGGACACACACACGGGCGTGTGCGGTGGTGGTGTGGTCGGGACGTGCGTCTTTGGAAAAATCGCGGCAGGTATTTTTTTTTACCGAGCTAACCTAGGTGAAGCCCAAACCAGGTCGAGATGGCAGCGCAGACCGGGACACGAGCACACAAGCCTCTTAGAATTGTAATTCGGCGCTTGGAGCAACGGCAGTTCCATTTCGACGCCAAACGGACGCCAACAACGATGCTCAGCGTAGCTTCGTACGTTTGTTAGCAAGAGCCCCTTTGCCAAAAGCACCTTCGGTCGGCACAGTTGCTATCAGCGCCGCGTCCGTCTCAAATTGGGAACGGTAGCGCAGTGGTTAGCACTGCACTGCGCTACAAATCCAATGACGGTGGTGAATATTTGAACCGGTCCTGTGCCTCTCCAAGGGAGACCTGGCCTGCGGTGTGTAAACATCGACAGGGGCGGCCGGGCGCGGTGCTGGCAACCCCACACCGCCTTGTGCCCTCCGAGGCCTTCATCGGCACAACTTGTCAGACAGCGCTTGCCCGATCTCAAGTCATTTGTTCGTCTCAGATGCAGCGCGCCGCTGCCGGCACAGGTAATGCTGTGCGCGTGGGCTTCGGGGGCGCATGAACGCAGCCGGTGCTCGTTAGGGCTGTGGATGGGGGCAGGGGTGGGGGTAAGCGAGTCTCGGAGCCGATGCGGTGGGCGCAACAAAAGGCTCATCGTGTTGCCTGGTGGCTTAGCAACAGGCACAGTTTACACGATGAGAACTGGCGCACACACACACACCACACACACGGACAGACACGAGCACGCAAGCACACACGCCCACACAAGCGCGGACACACACACACATACGAACACGTAAAAAAGACAAAGATCCCCCGTATAGCCTTAAAATGCTCTTGACGCAAGTGCTGTTAGCGAGCACCTATGGAGGTCGGCAAGGCACACGAGGGGGTGGGTGGCCAGCACCACGGCTCGGCCGCCATTGTCTCCCCAATGACGATGTTTACACACCGCACCAGGTACTCATTTGAGGCCGAGTCGACCGAGGCGAGGCCAATTCCCACGCCACACAAACACACGCGAGCACAGATATACACACACGTGAACACACACACACACACGCACACACATGAACACACACACACAGGCGGGCTCATCGCCAGCATTCCCTTTCTCAGTGTCGCCGCTGTTCTCCGCTACCACATGGCCAGCCCTGCCAACGTCCAGACAGCGTGCCCCCCCTACCCCGCGCGGTGCCAACCACGCAGGACAAAGTCTTCGCTGGTGAAGCAAAAAAAAGTCCAGACCTAGAGGGGGGGGGGGGGCCGGGGGGGGAGATGGGCAGCGTGGTTTTATTTCGGAGACGTTCAAAATAAAAGAGGCGTTTTTCTGTCCCACTCCTTCCCCGCTCCTCGTGTTTAGTTGTCGTGCGCAGTTGGGCACTCATTAAACGTGAACGCAGTCAACGAGGAGGAGGAGGCGGGGTGGAGGCCCACACACATTCACAGATTCACACCACAACGACGATTTTCGTTGAACGCTTTGCTCCGTCGTGGTGGCGGCTCAGTTTACGAACGTCAAGGAAGAGGTTCAGAAACCTGGGGCAGGAGAGGCAAGACCAACAACAACTGTTCCTTAGTTATAATGCCTGGGAGCGTAGCTGGCAAGAGGTGGGGGGGGGGGTAGATGTGTTGAGTGAAGTTGCATTGAGTAAAGCATTGACCCAAGCGTGCAGAGTTCAATTCCTGGCCATGGCTAACGTCGACGGCGAGTAATGTCCCACGCCAAACCCTGGGACTCGCAATTTGTTCAAAATTTACACCCGGGACCCAGAGGTCAGGCTCCAGCCCATCATCACTTTGAGGTCAACAAAGCGAGTACCGCTGTGTGTGGAGAGTTCAACAAGCGGCTGTTTCGAGAAAGAGACACGGGGGGACCCCTACCTACCTACCAACCACGTGGATGCGAAATTTCGTATACCACGAGCTCAATCCCACCTTCGGGGGGGGGGGGGTTGCAGGCCATGCGTCTGAGTAAGGCGACAAATCCCGGACTTTTAAGAGAAAACTGCCGCGGTTGTTTTTTGTTTTGTTTGTCGTGATGACGAAACGTGTCGTGGCAAAGCTTTGCAACGGCATCGATGGCTCATCGTGAACGGACAGAGTCGTGAGCGGAGTTGGTCTGATGCTCGTCTTATAGCAGCGGTGGCCGTTTCCACCTTTGTATGGCCGGGACCGGGCCTCTACGTAAGACACACACACAAGTCTACGTAACACACACACAAGTCTACGTAACACACACACAAGGAACACAAGGTAAGTGATGAAATGGAAGTGAAACACAAATTAGTCCAGCAAATCACAAACGAGGACATCCTCGCCGTAGCGGTAGCAGGGAGCGGGAAGACGCCCATGCAGAACTGGTTTGGTAAGGGCCGGGGAAGTCGCGGACGATGGGGGGGGGCAACGGGGGGGGGGGGGCAACGGGGGGGGGGGGGCGTGAGCACCACGAGGCAGACAGAACGAGACGGCTGGGACAGCCCTCGGGGAGGGGACGGGGAGGGAGCAGGAGGGGGGGGGAGTGATCCCACGCACCGCGCTCACACGGACATCACCGCGTGTGAAGGGAGTGGCAGCAGATAAACTGGTTGGAAATTCTACATTCCCATGGCAGCGACCGGGCACAAGCGCTGTTGACTGGTGCGCCCAGGTGTCGCTCTCCCAGAGGGTCAGGAAGTTGGAAAGCGACGACGCTGCCGATGCGGATTTCGCCGATGAACATGCGACGATTTCACAACGCTGATATTGGGTGACGGATGGTTGAGATCAATGAATGAGACGCCAATGACCGAAATGTCGTGATGATGACGATGACAACGATGGATGATGATGATGATCGTCGATTAAATCACTGGGATTTAAACTCATCCCTTTCCCTCTTAAGAGCTCTGCATTCCAAAGACACCGATCACCCCCCACCCCCACCGTATAAACTTAACAGGCTGTTGGAGCGAAGTACTGTTAGCGAGCACCACCTACTCCAGCCGGCATGGCACACGTAACAATAGCAAGGAGAGCAACGGCACCCGGCCACCTTTGTCTCCCCAGTGGTGATGTTTGCACACCGCGCGTTGGTGCCCATTTAAGGCAAAGGCGACCACACACACGCACGCACGCGCGCGCACACACGGTGATTTACAGCGAGAGAAGATCACACGGTCTCATTGCGTGCAACACACGAAATGTTCAGGCTGCTGCATCTTGTTTAGAGAAGCGACAGGGAGACACGGGGAGAGAGAGAGAGAGAGGAACCGCACGCATTCCCTGGGCGGTCTTGGCAAATATTATGATGCTCCAAAGCCCCCCACTAATCCACTTTGGATTAGTTCTGGCCAAACAAAACAAACACGAGGCAGGGAGGAGGAGGAGGAGGGAGAATAAACACCGCACACTCGCAAACGCGGCGAGCACATAGCGCGCGCACACCACACACGTGTCCCGCCGCACAAGTGGCAACTTTTGACCCCAAAGCACCTCCACAAACCCTCCCCCACCGCTACTCACCCATGCACCATCCCCTCCCCCACCACTCCCACCACCCCCACCCCATCCGCACGGCCAGCACATCCACCCCCCGCCCTTCTATCCCAGCAGGCCCCATCACCGCCTCCCACCACCCCCCCCCCCTCTTGCTTTATCCCAAGAGGGCATGGGTCAACGCATCCGCTGCAGAGCCAAAGGAGCCTCAAGTCGCAGACATTAGCTCGTTCACGAGAGCGAGAGAGTCAGTGAGTGAGCCAGTGAGTGAATGAGCGAGAGAGTGAATGAGCCAGTGAGTAAGTGAGTGAGAGAGCGAGTGAATGAGCGAGAGAGCCAGTGAGTGAGCCAGAGAGTGAATGAGCCAGTGAGTAAGTGAGTGAGCGAGAGAGCCAGTGAGTGAGGCAGTAAGTGAGTGAGCGAGAGGGCGAGTGAGTCAGCGAGCGAGTTTGTGAGCAAGAGAGAGAGAGAGAGAAAGAGCCGGCAGGAGTCTGAGCTTATTCATCCCGACTAACACAAAGATGCTTCTTCGGGATGCTTTGGATTTAAGATGTTTGGTTTGATATATATGGTTGGGCAAAGTGTGGATACTCACACATCTCCCAATCTGTACGGACAACGTAGAGTTGGCTGTCTAGAGGTCTCTCTAGCGGAGGACCTTCTGCCAGAAGTGGAGTGAGTGAGAAATTCTGCAGGGCTGCACCTTTACCTTTAACACTTTCACTTGGTTGCAGGAGGCTGAGACTCTGTGTTTTAGAATGAGTTGTAAGTAACTTATGTCTAAAAATAAAACTGAGAACGGAGAATGGGTTTTAGGAATTGGTGGTGAGAGGTTCAGTTCTCGGGTGAACTGGTTTCAAAATATAATCGACTTCGAGGACTTGATTACAGGAGGGCGGGTTTCGGGGCCCAGTGATTTTGAGATTCGATGCGTGAAGAGCCAAAAACAGCAGATTTGACAACGGTCAGCCTCGTCGCTCTCCCAACTCGAGAGAGGAAAAACAAAGACTTTGTTTGCAGAATCAGCGTCTTGAGATTCTATTCCAGCCGAACAGAAGAACGGCTCTGGGAGAAACTACCAGGAACTGTTTTTTTTTCAAAGACAATTTTGCAAATCGTGGTAAGGTTAAAGGACGCTTAAAGGATTTTAGTTTTTTCTTTAAACATTCGTCTCCCCCCTGTCTGTCGGGTGGGAGAGGGAGACAGAAAAAAAGGCAGAGGCGGCGGCAGCAGCAGCAGCAACGGTGTGGACGCTGCACCCTGCGGGATTTATAAAATGCAGAAATAACTTGAGATGGCAGGTGGGGGAAATATATCATGCTGTATTTATTTCACTATTACGCTTGAAACGTGTAAAGACATCGCACTTTGGACAGACACTTCAAGCACTGTGAGTGCCGGACACACTTCACCTCGCGGAGATCTGCAGGGACATTGAAACGTAAAAAAAACGGCTCATTTCTGATTGGATAGAGTGGCCATTCTCGGCCTCCCCGTTGGGTCTCCATTGCCACGGCTAGAAACTCAGTCTCTCACAGCCAAGGGTTTTCCAGAATCGTTAATGCAGCCAATTATATAGTACGTGTGTGCGTGTGTGTATTAGGTCATGATTGGTCAATGACAGGACTTGTCCCAATCGTATGCTGAAGGCTACACGGGGGATCTTTGTCTTTTTTATAGTAAGGCTGTAATGATGCATCATTTCATCGATTGCTCTCTCTAATGCTCACGATACACACGATTTGAATCGTGCGAGTACGATTATTTGTTTCATATTACCCCAATTGCACCAACTATCATGTTGTCATTTTATTTTATTGCGATGTTAAGTTAATTATTTAAAAAAAAAATCGAAAGCCCTCAATGCAGGGCGTCATGAATGATCCCATTAGGGTTATTCACATTCGCTACCATGTATTTGTCCGAACCTAACAGTGGTTGTCTTGTAGATAAACTGGACCCTGCCAAGATACTATGGAATTTCCACCAATGCCTTAGGGCTGCCAGTATAGTATGAATCCCACCCAATGGAAGTAAAACACGGAGATAATCACTTTTTGACTTGTTATATATTTGGAGTTCGCGTGCTCTCTCTCGCTCTCTCCGTGGTCGCATGGATTGTTCTCCGGGTTCCTCCGGTTTTGCCCTCCACGTTGAGAAACACGAGTTGAGATCATATGGCAGTGACTAACATTCCCACGTGCAATGATGGTGATGATACAAACCACTTTGATGCGCTATCACGTGTCACTAGATCGTACTTGTAAAATACGACAGTTTAGAGTTTCGTTTACTGGACGATTATAGATTTCCTTGTGAAATCTTCAATGCCTTGCGAACAACAAGAGTTCTCAAGTTGCTGAAGAAGCTCCCAGGAGGGCACAGAACGAAATGTTGAACATCGTGCCCAACAACAATTACAACTAAACAACATTTTTATTTTTTTTACCAGGTAAGGCCCACTGAGCTGTAGAGCTCTTTTTCAGAAGCGACCCGCCCAACGAAGTGGCTCATCATCATCATCACGTGGACTTTTTTTTTGCTATAGCAGCAGTTGATTACCCTAAACGCGCGACGTTGATTCTAAACGTGGAGAGTGAAAAAACACAACCAGAGGACCCGGAGTAAAATCCACACGACCACGGGTTAGAGAGAGAGAGACACAGACAGACACTCCAAATATACAGAGCTAGGGTACAACCCGTAAACATGTCGTCGTGGTCACAGAGAGACAGGGAGGGAGCTGAGACTCCCTCCACCCACCCTCTCCCTCGCCTCTCTCTTCCACTCTCTCTTCCCAACAACAACGAAGTTGGCCGCTGCCAAATCTGGTGCTGGGTCTGTTAGGGGGGTGCGGGGGGGGTAGTGGCGGGAGGAAAGGGTGGGCGGGTGGCTGGGAGGGGGCAGCTACAGGTCAAATTCTCGAGCGGCTACATAAGCAGCTTTAAATTTAGCACAGGAGTTTGGCTGCAACGTTGGAGAGGACACGAGGAGGCTCGCTCGCTCTCTCTCTCTCTTCCCTCGCCGTGGTGTAGCCCGGGGCCCCTGCAGGGGGGCACTTTAATGAGGGGCTGCCCTAAGAGGGGAGGGAGAGGCCAGACTTTAGGGGCCGCAAACGGTTTCTGCAATTATCACATTTCCCTCGCCCCCCCCCCACCACCACCCCCCCCAGCCTCGTGGATCATGGGAGAGACCAGGCTGCTCCCCCCCCACTCCGGCTAGGGGGCAGGAGGAGAGGGGGCAGGAGGAGGAGGAGGAGCAGCAGTGGCTGCGCGCGGATTCGGGTCACGGGGGTCGCCAAGGGTCAAAACCCCGGCCGGGATTGACTCGGACGGCAAAAGATCGTCGCCGCCGCAACGTCGTGAACGTTTGAAATCGCCGTCGCCACCGTCCTCTTTACCATCTTCATCATCATCACCACCATCTCCTCCTTGGTCACAATCACTTTAATCATCATCATCACGTTTATCGTCATCAATTTAATCGTCATGTCCTCCAAAGTCATCATCATCATCAGTGCCACTATCACCGCCATTATTTCTTCAATCGTAAACATCACCACCACCACCATTATCATCACTCGCATCATCTTCACTGTCATCACCATCATCATGCCTCTGGGGTCGATAAAACAGCTACTGACTGTTGAGGCTACACCACTTGGTGGAAGATCGATCAGTGGTGGTTGCTCCCATGGATATCATGTTACCCGTCATAGGAATGTGGAATTTCCCCCACTGTAACGTAACCGTGGTATATACACACACACAGAATATTTTAAGCGCGCAGCACTAGCGTAGCACATGGAGCGCAAACAGCGCCCGCGTTCTAAGGGGTATTCTACAGTACGCACACAGTACCGTACTGAAATGTCCCCACAGTCAAAATAGCACAACCCTATAAATACAACACAGCCACTGCCGTACAAACGATAACCCTAACCCCACGACCACAAGTCGGCATCATCAGTCATCACCCCGTTACTCCTCCAGCCACCGATGGCTTTTATGTTTCGCAGCAAAATATTGACATAACGTCGTCGATATAATGACACAGACTGAGCTCACTTGCGAGTGGCCAAGTGACTGTCGCTCTGCGATTTCCGTTTAAAGCGAATGCCTCCGCGTCTGTCCGCGAACACACACACAGACACACACCGCCCACATGCACGCTCGCGGTTTTATGGCCCAGTCCACCTAGGGGAAGGCCTTTCACGCGGAGAAGACGATTGCGCAGAGGGTTGTGGACTTCAGAGCGCATTGATCCGCGCGTGCACTCTGGACATGTGTGAAAAAAAGAGCTTCCTAGTTTATCAGATTCCTTCTGCAGTCGAGATAAAGATTCTAATTCTGTATCGAGTGAACTCTCTCCGCGCGTCTCTCGCTCGCTCTCTCTCCAGTGAATCAGCCATTCTTTATCCACTGCTTGATCATCCGCAACCCACCCTTGCCATATGGCGCCGTTTGCTCATTGTGTGCCGTTTGTTTTGTATTAATTGATTTGTAATTTCGATATAATTAGCATACGCAGCATGACGCAAAAAAGTGTGTTTCAGTTGATCCGAGTAAAGACACAAAAAATAAATTGTGAACCAGGAATCTCATTTCATGAACAATGCCCAAATTTGGTAAGAGGGATGTAGCAGGAAAAAAATGCATTAGAGTTGGAAGCGAAATATTTGCATAATTCAGCAAAAGGTATTGCAATATTCTGAGAGAAAATCTGTCTAACAAACCCTGAATCATGTTTAAGATTCAAAACTGCAAATGATAGAGCGATAATTATTAAAAAAAGAGGTGTGGGTGTTTCCTATTCTCCAACGAGCACTGGGTTGTCCTGATCTCTGTATAGGTTAGAAATTCCACATTCCAATGGCAAGGATCAGTCCATGAAATTAGTTCGTCCGTAAATTGCGTTCAAATGTACAGCGAATTCTGAAATCGCAGCCGGGTGTCAACTCAGTCCATCATCCTCTGTGGTCGATTAAATAGATACCGCTTTATTGGAAGTGAACAGTGGCCCTATTATGGACGTCATAATCCCTGCCATGGAAATGTGGAATTTCCAGCACTGCTTCAGGGCCACCAATTGAGATGACGCTCGCTAAAGCAAGGAGACACCGACGTTATCGTTATACAAGTGCAAATTGTTATTATTCTCCATTAACACCCACCGTACAGTGTGCGTTCTGTCAAGTTGCATTGCAATACCTGTTAGGCCAAACCACCGTGAGGGCCAAACTGCCCACGGGGCAATACGTGGCATATTTATGACAGCTGTCGTTATACACACATTTGTGCTATTCTGACGAGACCCGTGAGGGTCAGAGTGCTCGTGTGCTTGCGGTTTGCCATTCCGATCCAAACGCCAAACGCAATTTCTGAAGCGCACGGACACGCGCGGGTAATTTTGACGGTACTTCCTTTTTTCCCACACGTGCGCGCGCGCGGATTTTTGCTTGAGCCGTGGCCGAGAAAGCCAACGTTGCTAAAAGTCTCCAGGTGTGCGGCTGGGCGGGCGGGCGCGTCCCTCCACCGCTCCGGACGGACGAAAATACCAGACGAGCCACTCCGCTGGTAATTACTTGGGTGACCGGCCAAAAGGGTTGCTTTTTTTTTGTCCGTCAACCGATACACACATGACAGGGTTATTTATAAACAGAGAGGCCCGCGCACTCTGCGAATACAGTAGAGTGGAGGAGAGAGAGACACCCATTGATTCACGACTCTTGTCCACACGACGGTTATTTACGGTATTCGGCTAAATGTGATCGTCGCACAAACAATAAATGGCAGATCAAACGACGTGCATGTTTTATGCGCAAGATTAACGCCGCTCATGATAATTCGAATACATTATTTACGTTATTATTCACGCGTTGAATCAAGTTTTTTTTTATATAAACGTGTCTGTAAAAGACACAATAACTGTTACAAACACAGAACAGAGACTTCCAATGGGCCCAATCTGCACCGGGCCATCTCCTGTCGTTCAGAATTCATCTTCCGTAGGGCGGTGTTAACGCACACTGGGCTCCGAGAGTGGAACGCGCATGAAACATTACAATTATTGTTACTATTGACAAAGGTTGCCAGGTTTTTGTCGTTGTCGGTTGTGCTTTTGCACCGGTTGCCAATGCAGCATCACAAACCAAACGTGTTGTAATGAAAGATAACTTTTGCTAAACGATCCCACTTTCCCTTGAATACTGTGCGAAATGTAACTAAAAGCAACGTGACCGCCGTCAACATGTGCGCTCCTTACAAACGCTTAGGCGATATAGTTGGCGATATAGTTGGCGATATAGTAATAATAATACTGGTAGGAACGAAGTGGACCAGACCACCAATAGATTATATCGTCCGACCGTTTGTCCGTCCGTCCGTCCGACAAGATGGCCGCCCGCTCCCCCTGCGCGTGTGTGTGTGTGCGTGTGTGTTTGCGTGCGTGCGTGTGTGTGCGTGTGTATGCGCGTGTGTGTGCGTGTGTGTGCGTGTCTGTGTGTGCGTGCGTGTGTGTATATGTGTGACTGTGTGCGTGTGTGTGCGTGCGTGTGTGCGTGTCCGGCCCACTCGAGCGGCGTGATGAATGGGCGCTATTGGCCTTCGGATCGTTATTCACGGCGAACTGGAAGCGTAGCAACACAACTTCATTACGTGTACGTGTGCGTGCGTGCATGTATGTGTGTGTGCGTGCGGTGTGTGTGCGTGTGTACGTTTATGCGCGTGTGTGCGCGTGTGCGTGTGTGTGCGGTCGATATCCCTGTACCGGTATTAGTATTATTCCTACCAGCCCACCCCGCAGGGTCCTGTTAAGCAGCGAGTACGCAACGATAAGGTGCACCGATCATCTTGTCAAACAATAAAATCGCAAACGGCAATTGCCGGCACATTGTTCACTTCGCGAGGGGAGCCTCGTTCTGATTGTCGCGTCGCATTGATGTGCACGCTCGTACACACACACGCGGTTTGGACACACCAGTGCATCTTCACACAAATTAGGCGCCGGCTATCCCCCGTATAGCTTTCACAATCTGTAGGAGCAAGTGATGTTAACGAGCCCCTATGAAGGTCGGCATGGTACACGAAGGGGCGGGTGGCCAGCCTTTGTCTCCCTAGTGCCGAAATTTACACACTGGCTGAGTCGACCTAGGGGAGGCCCAGAACCGGTTCAGATAATCGTCACTGCTGTTGGCCTTGAGTGGGAATCGAACCCGAGTCGACGGGTTCGTAGCGGAGCGTGTTAACCGCTGTGCCACCACCACACATGCGCACGCGCACACACACACACATCCACTATGAAACCACACACACATGCACGCACAAACATTAAAATAAAACATGCGACTGCATAACAAAGATGGACGAAATCCAGCAGTGAGATGGGCTCGGCTCGCAATGGTAACCATCGTTCAAATGCAGTCGTGTACATTTCTTTGGCGGCTAACAATTCAAAAAGGCGCACGCCACATTTCTACAGAGTCGTCTGGCCGTTAAATCCCAGGGAACAGGCAGTGGGCCCCTGCCATGGTAATATGGAATGTCCAGCGCCAGCTTAAGGTCCCGAGCAATGACAGACGAGCGACGAACCTTTGCAGTGGAAACAGGCTACGGCGCGGCTTGATTTGACTCGATGCCGCCGCTCGTGCGTGCGCGTGTGCGTGCGCTCCACGATGCCATCGTTAATCAGCCAGGAGTCCTCGTTCCTGTATCGCACCGTGACGTGTGGCCGGCGGCGGCGGCCACACGTCACGGTGCGATGTTTACTGCCCCCGATATGAGCGCGGGGACTAATGTATTCACGCGCGCCCGTGCATTACACATAACTGTTTTTACGCGTAAACAAATTACGCGGCGAGGTGCTTCAGCGGAGGAAAATGCCCCCGCAGTGTTGTGAATACGTCCCGCGATATACGGTTCATCAACTACGGGGTAGTTTGTTCCAGCTCCGATGTAAAGATTTTAAAATTGCTACAAAACCTCACCGTAAAGCGAGCGAGCGCGTGTCTATGCCGAGCAATTGCACGGGCACACACGTGTTGCTTCCCTTGCAGAAGAGGGTAATGAGTCTGGGCGAGCATTTTTGAGGACGTCTCCCAACGCTCCCGTGGAACACATGCGGACAAACTCATCTCCGTCAGCTACCCCGAGCCAGCGATGACAATTGACACGTTCCCACGAGGAAGGCCTGTACGTCCGTAGGACGATGCAATTTGTGACTGTCCACAGGGTGGTACTTTATTTTTATATCGCCGCAGAGAGATGATGGGCCCGGGTTAAAACCCGACCGGGTTTTTGTATTCGCTCTAACCACAGCCTGGCTCAGTTGGGCGGCTGTGAGGCAAGCAGCGTGATGCACGTTAGCGTGGGAAAGTACAGTAATTCTGTAAATAATTTACACATTTCTTAGGTCTTACGTTGACAGATTTGTACACTTTACAATTTGTTGGGTTAAAAATGAATGTGAATATTGAGGCATTAAGCCAGAAGGGCTTAACTGTGACTCTGTATGATTGATATAGACACACCCATATTGAAACACTCCCAATAATACACATGAAGCACACACACAAAGACAAAGCTCCCTGTGTAGCCTTAAACAGACTGTCAGGTCAAGTGCTGTTAGCGAGCACCTACTGAGGCTGACTCGGCACACAAGGGGGTGGGTGGCCAACGCCATTCCCCGTAGCCTTTGTCTCTCCAGGTGCTTATGTTTACACACCACACAAGGTACTCAATTAAGGCTGAGTTGACCTAGGGGAGGCCCTGGACCGGTTCAGATATTTTTGTCGCCGTGAGCGGGAATCAAACTCAGGTTGCCGGGCTCGTCGGCACCCTCCCCACCCCCGCACATGTAGCACCTCCGATTAGAACGGTTGACTACGTACGGTGCGAAAGAAGTTCAACATGCACACACACATAGTACACACGCAGGCACGCGCACGCAAGCCACAGAGCTCATCTATAAAACACAAATTGCGACCATATTTTCAGATTCACGCGGCGGTGTCAAAACACATATATAACAACAACAACAACTACGGGGCGGTGCGGTAACGATTCACCCACAGCGCAAACCAGAGGCGTCCGTATTGACCGTCGAGGAAAATACATTTTGTGCCTCGGAAGGACACGTCGCTGGCCGGAGGCGACGGCGACGACGCGGTGGCCGATGGGGTGGAGACTGGCGACGGAACGGCAGCCGAAGGATGGGAGCCGCGCGCGAGCGAAACCGCCGCGGATGGATGGGGCGACGATGACGTTACGTGACGAGCCGGAGGGGCCCGTGCACGGCGAGGCCGCGTAAGGGATGGCGGCAAGTGGCGCGGTGAAGACTTCATCCGCCGGTGGGGGATTTGGTCGAGGCTGGGTTTTTTTTTTTGGCGACCGTGAACGGTTTATATTTTACAACGGGTTCGAAATGAGACGCGAGTAATGAAGGCGTCAAGGGCGACCCGGGATTACAGATACATTTTATTGTGCTGGGGAGATCTTCATACAGCAGTGTATTGAGAATGGCTGTGTGTGTGTACGCACAGCATGTTATACATTACACACACACACACTCGTATGTGCATGAACACATTATGCAGACACAAACGGATGCAGCTCGCTTATATGCAGAAATATAAATATATAACATAGACACTGTGTGGGTTTTGAAACATGATAGGACATTTACCAGAATGTTGTTTGCTAATTCTATACAGGGGACAGTGTGTGCAGCTTAATAATGGTGCCACATCTAATAGATGTGGATTTATGCTTGAGTAAATGCGTGCCTTCTGCACCGTGATAGGACCTCGAAATTAATGCAAATGAGCGGTGGGTTTCAAACGACGCGGCTTAGGAAATCCTGCCGCGTATCGCATTGCCGTGTCGCGATACCATCGCGCGATCACGCCATCGCGTACCCGCACCACCGCGTACCCGCGCGCCGGGGCCAATGCTGGTCAACTTATGGCTGACGTAGAATGTGTTTGCGTGTCGGTGGCAAAATATACCCGCAAGTTAATCTCTCTGTTACTGTGTTATAGTCGTTTATATTCATATCGGAGGTATTGTTTTGCGTGCAGTTTAAATCTGTGCGTGTGTTTGTGTGTATTGCATGGTTTCATAATTGATTTGCGGGTCCGATCGCACGAGTAAACAGTGTGTGTCGTACACCCTCCACCACCCAACCACGGGCAATTTATTAAAATCGGCTGTGTTGGGGTGGAGCAGGGTGTACGACACACATTTGACTCCCGCGATCTGACCAAAAAAAAAAACCCAATTATGAATCATAATACCGGTCGCGAAAGCTTACGTTGTTAAATTTAACGCAAGGGTTCCTGTTACAGCTGTTACTGCAACATCGAGCAGCTTACACGCAAATGCAACGCCGGATAAGGGATGCGATGAAGCCTGCCTGTGGCCCGACATCGAAGGAGGGGACCTTCGACAAAGGGTGACTGCTTAGATAAATAGTGCCGTGGATTAACTATCATATTACAGGTGTTTGAAATTGTTACATCCGCATGTTAACGGATTACAAAAAAAAAGTGCATATGGAGGAGGAAAAAAAACTATATTCAGAAAAATCTTGACAACATTGAGAGAGAAGAATTCCTGAGAAGCTCGTGAAATATTAAAGATATGCAAATATCTGGTGTAAAATCAGAGAGTAAATCCAGAGAAATCTGGTGTAAAATCAGAGTAAATCCAGAAACATCTGGTGTAAAATGAGAAGAAATGCAGAGAAATCTTGTGCAAAAATTATAAAAAAAAATTGTTTCTAATAAATCTGGAGAAAACTCGTACTCACTGGACCGGGCTCCCGGCGCCTATCCGATTTCTCCAGTTAAGGAACTACTTGTGAGGAAAGTGACTGAGTCAAGCGGAGATGAAGCGACGTGAGCTGTGAGCGAGTGAGATTAAAAGCCTTGGGACATCGATGATGATGATGATGGTGGTGGACCAAGTGCGTTGCACTTCAAGGGGACCATGTTGAGAAATGACACAGCTTCATCAAGGGCATCCGTCGCTCTCTGTCACACCACAGACTTTTCCATCACTCTGTGTATGTTTTCGTATACACGTTAAGCAATGTTATTTTTTTAAAGCTGTATAAACAAATTGATAGCAGAATATAGTGAAAGTGTGCTGGCTGAAAATGTAACGACTTTTGTCAATAACAAATGTGGTGCCGTATATTTAAAAACGCACAAGTAATATGCTAATGTTTTTATTATACGCGTGTTTTATTGCAATGTTTTTGTTTAATGATGACAGTGGTAAAATGTTCAGCCCTCTCTTCCCGCACCGCTGCCCAGTCCCGAAAATGTATTTAGCAATGATATATAATGTTATACTATCATACGTTAACACATGCGCACACCGCAAATGTAAATATAATGCATATCGCTGGAATGGTACAAGCTAAAAGAAGGTTGGGAGCACAATCTCGTGTGAATGATACGAAGGCCGGCACGGCACACGAGGGGGTGGGTGGCCAACACCACGCCCGGCCGCCTTTGTCTTCCCAGTGGCGATGTTTTTACACACCACACCAGGTACTCATTTGAGGCCGAGTAGACCTCGGGGAGGCCCAGGACCGGTTCAGATAATCGTCACCGGTGTTGGCCGTGAGCGGGAATCGAACTCGGGTCGCCGGGTTCGTAGCGCAGCGTAGCGCTAACCGCTACACTACCGCTCCCCATTATATTTACATACACACATACCACACATTCACACACACACATACACTCAGCCGTCAAGACAGCGCACGCGCACGGCAATCGCATCAATCATCTGGTACATATAATTTAGACACATACGCACGCACGCACACTCGCAAGCCGTACCGCTAAGTGAGCCGGACTTACCTGTCTTTTCTTTAATTTCGCACAGCACGCTGAACAACGCGGGCTTCATCCGATGGCAGTTGAGCGCGTGTTTTCTGCAATCGGCACAAACAACCGCGGTCAAAGACGAGCCACGGTCGTGCGACTGGCCATGCAACCCAAACTACGGACCGTACACAGTAAGCCTAAAGGCGGCACGCAGAGAGATACGTAGAGGTTCATAGAGACACATGCCAAACCAGTGTGCGACTGTGGCCATGCCATCTTCTTCTTCTCCGTATGGCTGAGGAAGCAGTTCGAGGTTAGCGATCCATTGAACGGTTTCAGGTGACGCAGAGAGAGAGCGGTCGCGATGCCACTGGGAATGGATCTCTCAGGGCCAGGAGTTCGGTACGTGAGGCGATCGCCTGACTTGGGTGGTGGCCACGGTCACAATTTGGGCTGCTCCCTCACGCTCCACTTGCAGAGCAAGTGACCAACACATCTTCCCGAGGCCTGTCCTCGAGCGGTTGAGGGTTGTCCAAGTTTACAGTGGCCATGAAACCCAAGGCTATAGATTGTATAGTCAACCCACTCTAGTCTGTGCTGCTTCAATGGAGGAGGAGGAATAGCAAACCTACACGAATGCTCTCTCTCTCGCTCCTGAAGCCCCCTCTCGTCATGGCTAGCAGACCTCGACATTGGCATTTTAGCTGCTGAACGTATCGCTGCTGCCATCATACGTGAGGACGGAACAGTTGACAGCATTATCCCCCACGCATCACATTGCACACCAGCACAGCTTATCGAGGAGTGTGCGGGCAGTGCAACTCCACGGTGCCCGTCGGGGGGGACGGAGGGGCACAGGCGCCGGGCTACGGAGAGGGGGAAAATTATAAAGGAGGGGCAACATTTTATATCCGAATATGCTGCGAGGCGGAAATAAAGGGCGGTGCAGCATTTACCGGCAGTGGACAGCCACAAAGTCGAAGTGATTTTCTGCTCAAATAAAACTTTTAGTTTGAACCCGTGGCACACCGCAGGAGGAGGGGGAGTAGAGGCGATGAAATGATAATCCGACAAAGAAAAGTGTAATTGGAAAGGGACGAAAGAAGAGAAATAATGGGAAAGAAGAGGGAACGGACGTAAAGGGGAACGGTGAAACGGGACCTGGGGACGGACAAAGAGGCCACGGGGCTCAAGATGAGCAGCAGGAAGGAGGGAGGAGCTCCAGACAGGAATGGGGGAGGAGAAGGAATGACTGGGCCAAGGATGTGGGGACTGAGAGGAGGAAGATGATGATGATGGGAGGGGAGGACAGAGAGAGAAGGAAGGAGCGAGCAGGAGTGAG
This sequence comes from Lampetra planeri, assembly GCF_965212315.1. Classification (NCBI taxonomy): domain Eukaryota; kingdom Metazoa; phylum Chordata; class Hyperoartia; order Petromyzontiformes; family Petromyzontidae; genus Lampetra; species Lampetra planeri. Next base: position 9,251,482 of record NC_136126.1, read on the forward strand.
CTGCATGGAGCAGCGTCTGATTTCGCAGTGGGCAGGGAGCCATTCAGGGTGGGGGTGGCAACACAGAAGCCACGTGGTTTGCCGCCTCAATGCTCATCTGTAGAAATACAGATGAGCATTGAGGCGGTGCTCATCTCCAATTGACAGCCCTGAGCCAGTGGTGGAAATTCCTCGTTCCTATGGTGGGGGTGACTTGAGGCAAAGAGAACCCATTGTTGACTTAGTCCCCCCCCACCCTCAAACTGGTATGCATTTTATTGACCCCAGGGGGATGATGGACTGAGTCAACCCACAACCAGGATTTGAACTCGCAACCTTCCGATTGTGCGTCGCTCGCTCTACCGCTGGGCCAGCCGATACACCAGATGTGTGAGGAGTGCGCTAAGGAATTGAGTATTATACACGGACTTATATTATTTATCATCGGAATTCTGCATGTACACAAGAAGCCGCAACCGAGTCTCAGGGCAGTTTAAAGAAGGTCTTGCATGAGGTGGTAGTCCAATTCAAGCAAAACGCTTTTGTCAATCAAAGTCCGAAAAACGCTGTTAAGGCTGCCACGAACACACGCACACGCGTGTAGGCTTTTCGCGCAATCGTGTCGCAAAGGGGACATGCGCAATGTACAGACAGGGCACGCCGAGGCGAGAACGCTCCGTGCCTGCGCGACACGAGGGCACGGTCTCTGGGCACCCGAACACTCTAATTAAACGAGAAACCACAACGGGGTGAGATGCCCCGCAATGCACGGACGCGAACGTTGCTGCGCATGACGCCGCTGCACGTAAATAGCGACCGCTGCTTTGAGGACCTGGACGTGTACGTATCGAACGTGGGGCGGCTCGTCCCCATTGGCTCGTCTAGGGAGAGACAGTGGTGAAAATTCCTCATTCCCTACGGCGGGGGGGGGGCCCGGTCCCTCTAGTGCAGGGGTTGGCAACCTACGGCTCCGGAGCCGCATGCGGCTCTTTACGGGCTGCTTCTTGACAATATGTACGTATGTACAGTATGTACTCAGATGCATTGCGGCTCTTGAAATACTGAATTTTGTACCGAATTGGAAAGAAATGGCTCTTCTTGTTATTTTGGTTGCCGACCCCTGCTCTAGTACAATGGTCACCTCCGATTAGCAAAGTGTGGCTACGTACGGTGCGAAAGAAGTGCAACATACATACACACGCTTGATCTTTCACGCAATGATACTCACTGTGCTGACGCTGGAAGGACGATCGGCTGAACCGGCTCTTGCCTGGGTTTCGAACTCACAACCGCAGTGCCACCCTGGCCAAGTTACCCACGCTCTCCATACCACGAGGTCAAACAAAACAAAAAATGTCAATCCACTGCTGGATGTAAGGTTGCCCATGCTGCCATAGGTCATTGAGGTTGTTTAAACCATACTTCACCACGCCGGTCAATGTGGGTTTGGCGAAGGGGGGCAGGTGGAGTGGAAAGCACCGGTTCAGATTATCGCTCACCGGGAATTTAACTCGGGCCGACGGTTTCGTTCGTGCAGTGCGCCAATCACTATGCCACCTTTCCCCCGTCTACTCCGTTGTGTAACACGCGTATACATATGGGTGTAACACAGAACACACCTTTACATACAGACATAATACAGAACACGTGTATACATATGAATGTAATGTACAGTGCAATATGTGCAGGCATATGACAAAGAGGAGGCATATACATATGCATGCACTCTAAAACCACTCGCATGCATATGCATGTGCTGTGTGGCTTATGCTTTATAGTGGCTCATTCAGTTCAATGAATAAAAAAAGGAATTCGCTTGCACGGGAACACGCGCGTTATTGCAAACAATACGCACCGCGTAAAAACATATCTGTGTGTGTTTGTGTATTCACACATTTTATTTATGTCTTCACTTTCCCATTAAACGACCCTGATGGAGGCGCGCCGTGGATACGTCGCCTGCCCACTGCGACACGCACACACACACGCACACACGTGTACACACACACACGTGTACACGCACGCACACACACGCGTGTACGCACACACGCAGGGTGGCTGCGTGCGGTGTTACGTGCAGCCCGCTCCTCTTGTCCGCTCGCCGTGTTTGTCACATTTATAACCGCATTAAACACATCCGAAACCCCTGGCGTCGTAAAACGCACCTTCGTGTCCTACTCGGCCGGGCGATATATCACCGGGCGCGTAAAATGAATAAATATGCATACGGGCGTGTAAAAAAACAAATATGCCTCGCTTAATGAATTAATTAGCCGGACAATGTTGACACGGCTCTCCGTGCCCAAACAACTCTGCCCATGATTTTCCCCTCCGTCCGTCCATCATCAGGTGCTCACAGCAGTCCTCCCACAGCCAGGTGCGCTTGGTCGGTGGCACAAATCCTCCAGCGGCGTAGCTCAGATCGCCCGCTGATGAGATATTCCCCATGACTAGGCCCCGGGAAAACAGAGCTTTTGCGTTGCTGCTCAAAGGCCTCGCTGTTCGTCCGGCACTAATTCTCTCTGTTGCGATTTTTTGTCTCCGCCCCATCATTGACAGGTTTTAATTATTGTTGCCATCAGGTGAGCTTATGGGTCCCCCCCCCCATGCTGTAGAAGTGGGGGGGGAATCTACAAATTGAGGTCTCTAGCAGCAAGATATTGGCAGCAGTGAAGAACGGTGACTGTACTCTACCGATGAGTCCTAATAATGAGAAAACCGGTCCACGACTAATGAAGAAACAGGTCTCTCATCACACTGCTGCCTGTTGGTCGGATGGACGGTCAGTCACATTTGCTGAAATGTATTGGTGGCGACTTACGACAAGATGACCACTGTGCAGTTCTTCAGGAACTGGTGGATTTGCACGCAACTTAAGGCTGAGGAGTGGCGTTGTGATCGAGTATGCATGCGGTGCAACTACCCCAGGGCCCAGGCCAGTCGAAAAGCAGTAGGGGGGGCTAATTGTTCCAGTCAAGTCAAAATGTTGATTTAAAGAAAAACACAAAACTGACCAGCAATCAAGCGACGGCTGCCGCGGCCTTTTCCTCGCGTACACGCGGGGTGCTGAGAGAGCGAGAGCAGAGCGCACGGACAAGACGCGGACGTACCGTGCCCGTCGCTCAGTCCTCTTGAGCGCTTAACGCTCGTTTAATCTTCGCCGTCTTGTGCCACCCCGGGATTTTGCACCAGCCACCCCCGCCCCCCCATTGAAGAACGGGGGGTGGGGGGGAGGCCCATTGCCATCGTCTGCATCATCAGGGCCCCATGCTACTACATCCGGTGCGGGGGCTTGGTGTGTGGACGCGCAGTGATCGTGCTGTGCGAGACACCGACCTGCAGAGCCCATGGAGGTGGGGCCTTGCGAGAGGCAGTTCACCAAAATGGGTTGTTGATCGACTCGTGTCGATTTTTTGTTTAGGGTCACCCACCCCGCTCCCTGCCCCCCCCCTTGTACATTGGGCTTTTTGTTCTGGGCACTTAGGTTTGCTTCCTGCTGGAGACGATTTGGCTCGAACCCCAAAAAAAAGGACTCAGCAGCCTTTACATGGCAGGAACCCCCTAAAAAAGAGCATTGAAGACTCCTTTTTACATTCCATGGGGAAAATATGAAATTGCTGTATGTGTCCATAACAGAGTTGGGGGGAGGGGTTAGGTTAGATCTCGCCTAAGTGTAAATGTGCCGTTAAACCCACCACCACCCGACACAGCCAATTAGTAAGGTTCATCATGTAAACATAACGTGCCAATTAGTCACTACTTTGGCACACCGGTGTGTTGGAGAGGAAAGCCACAACATTTACAATTCGAGTGCGATGTTTCACCGGTAGTTACAACCAGCCTCATCAGGCGACAACCATATCCAACCCAAAAAAAAACCTCAATTATTGATAAGATTGGTCGCGAAAGCGGTATGTGTACAAAAAGACGCAGATCCACTGTGAAGTCTTTAACAGACTGTTCGGGCAAGCGCTATTTGCGAGTAGCACCGACGAACACCAGGCCTGGCCACCCTTTGTCTCTCCAGTGTTGATGTTTAAACACCATACTCATTTGTGGCAAAGTCGACCTCGGGGAGGCCCAAGATCACTTAAAATATCGCCCACTGTTTCTGGTCGTGAACGGGAATTGAACTCAGGTCGCCGAGTTCAGCACATAGAATATAGACACACACGAATAAATTCGTACCACACCTATAACTACACATTCAAACTGTGGAGATACCGTACACACACAACAACAGTCGCAATTCGCCACTAAGTGGCCGTGACGACACCACGGCACCTGTGCCATGTCAGGTGCACTTTGAGGCCACGTGAAGTGTCGAAGGCTCACGAACAGGAAGTCACGGGACAGACTCAGGTGCCATTGGTTGATTGACTGAAATGACTGGCAGTTGTACCAGCTGTGCCCACTCGCTGCATTTTAGCCGCTCGGCGCTCTGCTCGTTGTTGTGAGTGTCGCTCTTCTGCCCTCCATTTTTGTTGGAGGGCGACTGCCTCCAACTGCCCATGAGCGTCCTTCACGAAAATTCGCCACAGAGTACACATACAATACAAAAATATTCACGTACATTATATGGTGTCCTGAATTTAACTTCACAGCAGCGGAACACCTATTGTTCAGATCAAGCTGGTCCCGAGAATCAAATCTCATCCCATCATCGCCTTCATCTTATCGTTTTTCCCACGTGCCCATTCTTTTGGAAGACTGATTTTCATTATCTCTCTCCCTTCGAATTAACACTCCTGTGTATGGTAATTCATGTATCATACAAGGGACGTGACGATCCCCATTTCCGCCGTATGTACTGCAGGAGCGAGCGTGCTGATAGTGAGCGCTCCTCTCTGCAAACAAAGACAAAGATCCCCCAGCAAAAAGGGCCTCATTTGAACAGGCGGGCCTCCGCCAAGAAGGGTCCTGGTTTGGATGTTTGGCCGATTCCTTCTCGAGTTCTTTGGTTTGAGCATCGGAGGGAAACCAGTGCTCCGGGAGAAACCCTACGCATGGATAGGCCAACAGCCCAACCGACACAGGGATTGGCCAACAGCCCAACCGACGCATGGATAGGCCAACAGCCCAACCGATGCAGGGATAGGCCAACAGCCCAACCGACGCATGGATAGGCCAACAGCCCAACCGACGCATGGATAGGCCAACAGCCCAACCGACGCATGGATAGGCCAACAGCCCAACCGACGCATGGATAGGCCAACAGCCCAACCGACGCATGGATAGGCCAACAGCCCAACCGACGCAGGGATAGGCCAACAGCCCAACCGACGCATGGATAGGCCAACAGCCCAACCGACGCAGGGATAGGCCAACAGCCCAACCGACGCATGGATAGGCCAACAGCCCAACCGACGCAAGGATAGGCCAACAGCCCAACTGACGCAGGGATAGGCCAACAGCCCAACCGACGCAGGGATAGGCCAACTGCCCAACCGACGCAGGGATAGGCCAACAGCCCAACCGACGCAGGGATAGGCCAACTGCCCAACCGACGCAGGGATAGGCCAACTGCCCAACCGACGCAGGGATAGGCCAACTGCCCAACCGACGCAGGGATAGGCCAACTGCCCAACCGACGCAGGGATAGGCCAACAGCCCAACCGACGCAGGGATAGGCCAACAGCCCAACCGACGCAGGGATAGGCCAACAGCCCAACTGACGCAGGGATAGGCCAACAGCCCAACCGACGCAGGGATAGGCCAACTGCCCAACCGACGCAGGGATAGGCCAACAGCCCAACCGACGCAGGGATAGGCCAACTGCCCAACCGACGCAGGGATAGGCCAACTGCCCAACCGACGCAGGGATAGGCCAACTGCCCAACCGACGCAGGGATAGGCCAACTGCCCAACCGACGCAGGGATAGGCCAACTGCCCAACCGACGCATGGATAGGCCAACTGCCCAACCGACGCATGGATAGGCCAACAGCCCAACCGACGCAGGGATAGGCCAACAGCCCAACCGACGCATGGATAGGCCAACTGCCCAACCGACGCAGGGATAGGCCAACAGCCCAACCGACGCAGGGATAGGCCAACTGCCCAACCGACGCAGGGATAGGCCAACAGCCCAAGCGATGCAGGGATAGGCCAACAGCCCAACCGACGCAGGGATAGGCCAACAGCCCAAGCGATGCAGGGATAGGCCAACAGCCCAACCGACGCATGGATAGGCCAACAGCCCAAACGATGCAGGGATAGGACAACAGCCCAACCGACGCATGGATAGGCCAACAAACCCTACTCTCTAGACGACCACATTACCCTGCAGGTGAATATTTCCAGAGGTAATTAAACAACAACAAAAATCCCACGTCTAAAGAGCAGGGCTTACAGAACATATCAACTGCGTATCTAATACGGAATACAAATGCAAGTAGCAACACTACTTTACAGCCCCACAAAATGTACCTTCATTATAAGCCAAAAAATCTTTACAAGCAAATTCACTTTTTTTTTTAAATAAAACAAGCCAATAAGCCAAATTGATTAACGGAGCCTTCACCGCGTGAGAACTCGACTTCTCAGAGAAACGCTCACACGGGAACGCACGTGTAAACGACCGCACACGCAACAATCTCCTGGTGGAAATTTCACAATGCTAAGCCCGATGCAAGATTTTTACTATCATCATTATAAAACTGCAAAGCAGATGCAGCTGTGCACTAAACGGTGCTTATTTTACATCGACCCCAGAGAAATGATGAGCCAAGTTCAGCGGCGTAATGTGGTTGGCGTGGGCGCTGGCACAAAACGTTAAATTGGTGGCGGCGCCCCCCCATCCCCGTCCGACATCCCTGCTCTTCGTAACCCCAACGCCTGGGCCCTCTCCGACCCATGGGCCCCAATACCACCTCTGTAACAGTCGACAGTTTCGCCACTGTCCAGATTGACAAACAGCCCCCCCACCCCACAACACACACACACACAACTGTGATTTGGAACTCAGAACCTTCCAATTTCCAGTCAGTCAGTCACTCTCGCCGCAGTGACGCCAGGGCCGCGTGCGTGCACCGACGGCCTTGCCGCTGCGCAGACGCCGCATGCGGCGCAAGACTTGCGACAGCCACATGGGCGAGCGGCTACGGCGAGAAGAAACGGCATCGTAACGTCTCCCGGCACGCGCGCACGCGCGACACCCGCACCGCCCGCCTGCCGGCTGGCGCCCGCGCGCGTTTACTGCCCTAATAATACGAGCGCGGGGCTTCTTATTACAAGAGCACATGCTGATACAAACCTGCCCAGGGTGGGTCGCGGTCACGCATTCGTCTGCATTTAGAGCGCGCGGGTGTGCGCGCGTACGTTCTTGTACGTGTAAAGTCATTTGGCTTCATGTTATAGTGTCAAAATTCAGAGATACACATTTTCTATATTCGCGGCTCTCGTAATAACATGTTTACACGAAACCCGCTACGTAGGTAGACCTGCGAGCACAGATATGTCTGCATTAAATGCGGCGTGTGCGAGCGCGGCAGAATATCCACCTCCGTGGTGAGGAATAGTCAAAGGATGACCTCTGTGGTAGAATATGGGTTGTAGGATTGGTAAGATGCAGGCTATGAGCAGAGGATAGCCTCCGTTATAAATATCAGCATTCCCTCGTTATTCGCGAGGGATACATTCTGGAGATGCTCGTGAACAGCACATTTTTCATAAATTTGTTTCATAAATACATAAATAAGCAATTAAATACGTACAATTCTCTCTCATCACTTTATCTGAGCGCTTTCTCGCATCACATTCTCTCTCATTATTGTCTCTCTCTCTCGATGCATTTCGTATCGAGTTCTAGATGCAATTCGTGGATAGCCAAAATCGCGGATAGCAAGTTCGTGAATAATGCGAGAACACTGTATCCACGTGTACAAGTGTGCTAACTGAACGACAATGCGGTAAGCTGGAACAATCCTAACGTAGTTTCCAAGATTGAGCTGCGCGTTGCGGAGCTGATCTTTCATTCAGATTTATCCACGCACTACTGCAGGCATCTTCACGAGTTGAATCCGGTATCCTGGCCGAGTGCCCGTACTTTTCTAATAATTGTATTGCATTCCTCTGACCGATCCGATAAACAAACTCCGATTGATCAGCGTTAGACAGACTCTAAAGATGTTCCAGAGTTGAGTCGTAAAATCGGTTTATTTTGGGTTCGATCGCCGTAGTTATAAGTGAAATGCTTTTACCTTTAGATCTTCACCATCCGACAGCGCCAGTCACATCGTGATGTTGTGGGCAAACGTGCCAACTGATTTGGTTTGTCCATGCGGCAACTTGGTTTGATTGACTCCGTCGGATCGTGGAGGGTTGTTATAGTTTAAAAAAACATCCGACCTCCACAGTGATATTAACCCCAAAATAAACTAATACTGAATCGTGATACTGTTCATGAAAGCCTACGTTTAAAATGTTAAAGATGTGTTTAATATGCATACTTGGGCCTCTTTACAGACAAGAGCTTCTACTTTTTATGCAATTCCTATATATGTAATAATATTTGTATTCATCAAAAAACCTCACTGAGTCTCAAGGCCCATTTACAGGTGACACTTGCCCTGGGGTGTTTGGCCAATGCCACCGGTGTGTGTGTATCATGTATGGCGGGCATGTGCACAGTAAAGCGTATGTACATCTCAATAATAAATTATCGGACTTTATACAGGATTAATTATCCATAAGAGGTTTTTGGGTTAGATCGCGTAAATATATGAATGTGTCGTTAAAACCCGCCACCACCCAACACAGCCAAATAATAAGAGTTGTCATGTAAACAGAACATGCCAATTCGTCATAAGTACAGCACACCGGTGTGTTGGAGAGCCAAGCCACAACATTTACAAATTCTATTATGAATGATATTGGTCGTGAAAGCCTACGTGTTGAAAAGGATTAATTATATTAACATTCAATCCACATGTGCACAACGTAATATACAAACCCCCTCGATGCGTACAAGGTGATCTTCAGTCCCACACATAAACATGTATTGAATGCAATTGAGTGCTCGCTTGGCGAAAGGGCATTTTTACTTTCATATAGAATAAACCGACTCTACATTGTCAACCTTATACACTGAGACGGCGAATCTCACTGCACTTACATGGTTAAAGCACGTATACGACATGATAAGCAATACACTTATAGGAGTATACAATTAATGTGTAGGCATACACTCATGCCGAGAATACGCATTGCAAGATATACATAACCCTCACGGAGGGGGGGGGGGGCAGTGGCGCAGTGGTGGGCCCACTGCGCTATGAAAGTGGCGATCTCAATTCAAGTCCCCCAGCACGGCCGACATCAGCGACAAGCGGCATCTGAACCGGTCCTGCCCCTCGTCACACCTCATCGAGCCGCACTGACAGGCGTGGTGAAGTATGGACAAGCGTGGGTGAAGTATGGACAAGCGTGGGTGGAGCACAGCTGAACCATACGACGAGCGACAAGGGCCTTAATCCAGCGGTGGATTGACAAGGGGGCTGTCAATTACATGACGTGACGCACTACAAGTATTCAAACCCTACAAAAAAGCACGCGATATGACGATCACCAGCATCGTCGTGGAGAACAAAAATAACAATTCGTCTTCCTTCACTTATCCGCCATAAAAAAAATGTTTAAGTATTTATTTCACGACACTTCGGCCCAACGGCTAACCATCGAACAAAGACAGTCACCGCATCGCGCGGCGCTTTCAGAAGCGCTTCGGTGGCAGCTGGAACGTTCTTCCTTACGATATTAGGAAGCCACTGGTGCCATGCACTTTCAAATCATCTACATTGAAAATCGACTTCTTTAGAACTGCTTTTTGTGTGTTTAGTTTGTTGTCCTTCCCTCCGCACCTCCGATTAGCGCGGTTGGCTACGTACGGTGGCGAAATAAATTCATCATTACGCACATACGGCCGTCTGGGAGTGCATAATTTTAGCAGCATTGATTGAGCGCAGGCAAATTATGGAAACTCGTCGCACAATGTGCAAGCGGGCTTGGATGTATGGCCCAACGTGTCCGTTGGCAAAATCATGACGCCGCGAACAGATCCGTTGATTGAAAACCATGAAGAGGCCGCCGCTTGTTGGACGACGAAATGCAATCAAAATGCTCGGGTCAAGGGACGAGAATATGGCAAAGAGACATGGCGATGTTACGTGACAGACGTTGTTATTGACACGCTCTGCTGCATTATACACGCGGTAGACACAAAATAGACGAAATCTCACATGTCGCCAATAACACTGTGGCCTTAAAAGATAAAATATCTATTTACAAGAGGCAACGTTTTGGGCAATGGGCCTTCATCATAGCATTACTTGCCTACTAGAAATGTGATTCTCTTAAGGCCACGGTGTTATTGACTTCTGTGTTGTGTTTATTTGTTATGCATGCTCGTGCGCCACTGCCAACATCGCAGCTTCGGCAGGTAACACATTTTAATTTTGAACACGAGCACAATGTGTGCACTCTAGAAGGTAATATAGCGGCTACACTCTTGACAACAACACGTGCCGTTTGACAACTAAACACAATACTATTGTGTACAATACAATAATGTAATTGTATCGTAACCCAATGCGTAACCGAATCGCTACCCTTAGATGAATCACACTTAGAATTATACTTAACGAATCAGTTACACTACCCTACTCGATTGCCAATGCAATTAAACCATCCATACATCTTAACCGATGATATTAACACGACACACCATTTCCATTTTATTTATCATCTACAAAGTCACACAATTGGATATTCAATCCAGAGCGCAGTAATAACACACAGACATATATTAAATCATATACAGTTGCATGCAATGTCCATGTGTGTCTATGCTCAACAAATGTCGTGCAATGCAGGGTCTCACATATCATACATTCAACCTAGCTAACCCAGTAAGCATAGGATGTTGTATCAACGTTGCATGTTTACTGGGTATAGCCTAGCAGAGCCCCATGTGTGCGTATTGCCTACAGACTTTCAATTCCGTACTAGCACATTGTATCAACGCATGCTATGTAAACAGAATGCGTCAAGGATGCAGCGTATAACGTACAAACACTAAATATGAGAACAACGTCTAAATATATCATATCATGTATGTATTGTATACCATATTAAGTAAACATTGTACATATAACGACAAATAATCAAGATATCTTCCTTTGAATTAAGAAAAGAGTGTATTAAGTACATTTTGTATGCATTGTATATTACATTAGGCTTATATTACAAAAGTATACAGTAAATGGTATAGACTATTGCGTATACACTACACATACATCGCATTGATACCGTTTGTATACAACATTGTACATCACATTACGTATACACTATATGCATACGAGTACAACGAATCAGTGCACCCTAGGTATATACCGTATTGTACTGTGCACACGCGTACACGACACGCCAGTAGTACACACCATGCATATGTGATGCAGCATTAGCCTCTGCATAAGAGGAGCAATACAGACTCGGCTATCACAGTCGGCGTTAACACGTTGTACGCCTTGTAGTGTATAATGTATCCCTTCCCCCTCCTTTACGTTGCGAGGCATAGCAGCGTATTTGACGCTACAGGGGCTGTGTACCCTCTAGGAAGCTGCTGCTGCTGGGATTGCCCTTTCATCAAGGTGTCCCATGCACAGCGGCCGCAGCAGCAGCCCCACTCTATCCGTGCGTCCTGTGTCTCTTACCCATCCACCAGCCATACTCAACACGGTGCATGTGTGGGTCTCGATGTGTGTGTGTGGGGGGGAGCGGTGGTGTAGCGGTCAGCGCTCTGAACCCGGTGACCCGAGTTCGATTCCCGCTCACGGCCAACACCGGTGACGATTATTGTAACCGGTCCTCAAATGAGTAGTCGGTGCCGTGTGTAAACATCGCCACTAGAGAGACAAAGGCGGTCGGCCGGGGTGTTGGTCACCCACCCCCCTCGTGTACCGTTCCAGCCTTCATAAGTGCTCGCTAACAGCACTTGCCCCAAACAGTGTGTCAAGGCTATATGGGGGATCTTTGTCTTTGTATGTATAAGTGTGTGCATTGGCTCAGAATATTCGTCAATAACACTGCAGGCTTAAAATATAACAACAAAATTATAATGGGGAAGATTTGGGGCAACGGTCCTAATTTATGGCATGCAGAGTCGTCAATGACATCAATTAATTATTCATGAGCTATGAAAAAGTGCCATTGCCCGAAACGTTGGCGACTGTGTTGAATTTGTTGTTATTTGTGCTTTTGCACCACTGCCAACGCAGCAGCGGCGGCAGCATCACCAAACAATTTGTGCGTTGGCTGCGCAAAAAGATTCATAAATTATTAACACCATAATTACTACAATTTGATGTTTAAATATGTTCGTGCCATTGCGCGGACAGGAGCTGTGTGCCGTCCCCCGTCTTACTTAATAATAGGTGCTCTTATTCATATTCTTAGTTTTTTTCGGTAAAGTCACGTAGGTAAAAAATTAAAATTAATAAAAGTAAAATTTAAATAAAATATATAATAGGTGCTGACTAACAATGCTTGCCTCCTACCTATCTGTATGGCTAAACGTGGGATTTTTACATTGAGCGGATGTAACGTGCATATGCAATGTGCGTATGCAGTGTGCGCATGCAATGCGCGTTCCTGCCGATTCAAAAACATATGGACGGGATAGGAAGCAAAGCCGAGTATCAAGTCAGCTCTCTAATGAGGATTGATAATTGTGATAGATTGATTGAATATGACAAACCTGATTTTCACTGTCAAATTCCTACAACTTAAATATATAGGGAATCCGGGCCACAATCGGAATCAGAATCTTGATGTATCCTGGAGAAATCAGATGAGCTGTAAAGCTCTTTTCCCACAGATGTCCAGTAGGAGGTGGGGGTCAGAAAGTTTAAAACGCTCTGGAGGTTGATAGGTTTCACTCACGAGGCATGGCTCATCCTAAAGTTACAAATGTCTTCAAATCTCGCGACAAGTAAACATTTACAAACACAGTGCCCATACCCGTCATCAGCGAACCGAGCGATCGCTGCCCGTGGAGTGTGCCGCAAAAGCCGATAAAAAGCTGGCAAAACCCCTCTTCCAGGTGAACTGTGCATAAAGTAATTTGTCAACTCCACTGCTGGATTAGGGCTACCGGAAAACAATAATATAATAACATCTATATATCTATTTTTAAAAAGATACAAACCTATTCTGATACGAAGCAGTAGGGTTCGTATACACACATCAAATATTCATACGCGCACACTGATCATCATTATTTCGCGTGATTAATGTATTCCGATGCGTAGCTATAAATCGACACGAGCCTGCCCCAGTTGCCATCCTGCTGTAGGTGCACTCACAATAGGCCAACTCCTTATTTTACTCGGCATCTTTGCCGTCGAGTCTCAAGACTCGTTTTCAAGGGGACCCTGCTCGAGTCGTTCGTCCAATTCCTTAACGGGCAAATTCTGCGATTGGCAGCAGCCCGGAGTGCCTGGGGAACCCCCTCCCCACACATACGAGGGGGAAAACAATAAGAATATATATGCCGTCAAACTAGCGCCAACTCCTATGAATATAGTTGTTTTGAAATTACGGGGATACACAAGCGTGAACGGATCGATCTAAAAGGGGAACAGGATCTGAAAAGTGGGCTCTAACCCACGGAGGTGTCCGTGGCTGGGAATGGAGGAGCACGCGGATCGGTTACCAAATGGAAATGAGGCATCGTCGCATCGGCTTTCGTGGACACAATAATTGGGCTTGGCCAGGGTGGGCCACGACGTCAGAACTCGAGGCCCGACGACCCAGTGGACGAGACTGGCGGCGAAACGACAGCCAACGCAACGGGAGACGCGCCGATGGGGAGAGGGCCGCGGCAGGAGGGAGAAGATACAACGGGAGATTGATCCGTGGCATCGCTTGCGGAGGCCTTCATCCAGCAGTGGATAAAACGGAATGATTATTTTGAATATTGAATACGTGTCGACGAATGTGTGCACACACACACACGTGCGTCACCGTGCATAATATAAGTATACCATAGAACAAGCTGGTCTTGACGTAACTACATATGCTGCTACCGCTTTGCCGGATATTATGTAGCACTGTTATTATAGAATGCAAGATCCGTGGGCTGCAAGTCTAAGTTATTCTGGTAGCATAGAGTTAATTGTATATATTATTCTTGCCTATAGCAAAGTGTAGTGGATAGCCTTGATAATGTTTTCCGTAAAGACGGGTTAGCTGAATGAATAGTTGACACCAACTCTCATGCTCGTATATTACATGTTTTATTATGAGTCTCGCATAGAAATCTGATGATACATTACGTACGTGTATACATACAGATTGCGTCCATACATCACGTTCGCATTGCACGTACAACATTACTCTACCCTTACACACACAAGTGCGTGCATAACGCAAGTTGCATTGCGCGCACACATTACATACATAATACATACACATTACTAATGAATACATACACAACAACAGGACTATTATACAAGACGCATACATACACTAGACACGTGATATAAATACAATTATTCTTTCATGTAAACCCATTTTCAATCCGCTGCTGCCTGAATGAAGGCCCCGTCACCATCGCGAGGGTGGGTTGGTTGACCATACTTCACCACGCTGGTCCATGCCAGGCTCAGCGATAAATTGTCACTGATGTTAGCCGTGGGCGGGGGGGGAGAAATCTAATTCAGGTGGCCGGATTCACAGCGCAGCATGCAGGAATGCACTAATCACTGCACCACCGCTCTCCGCGTGCGTGTAGGTTGCACTTCTTTCGCTCCGTACGTAGCCGACCGTGCTAATTGGAGGTGCGGGGGGGAAGGACAACAAACTAAACACAAAACGCAGTTCTAAAGAATTCAGTTTGTCAATCGAGATTTAAGTGCACAGGCTCCAGTGGCTTCCTAATATCGGAAGGAAGAACGTTCCAGACGGCCGCAAAGGCGCATCTGAAAGCGCCGTGCGATGCGGTGGCCGCCGTCTTTGTTCGGTGGCGAGCAGCCGAAAGCCGCCGCCGCTGCTGCGAGGATGACGACCGAACGAGATCGGCGAGGTATCGTGGTTCATTTGTGGCACCACTTAGCGTGCAATGAGCACGAGCTCACACAATGTGGATCCGTTTCGGCAACGGGAAGGACCGATGCGTGCGTACAGCTCTGGTTGCGGATCGTGGCGTGGCAAATTCGCCGCTGCCGCCGCAAAACATCAACTTGCAACACCCCCCCACCCCATCCACCCCCGGGCTTGCCCGTGTTATAAAGCGGTGAAATCATTATTGTACTCACACATGCTAACGCCAGAACGTTAATAATACATGCCGTTATTGATATTCGCCGCTGTACACGGCGCGACCGACCCAGAGAATGCACGGCGCACTACGCGCTGCGCTGCGAGAGGAAGAGGAGTCGCGAGCGAAATGAAAAGCCGTGAAGATAAAGCGAAGCGCGCATTGGTGTTGTTGTTGGTGTTGTTGTTGGTGGTGGTGGTGGTAGCGGCGGAAGGCTCTTGCGACGAGTCTGCTGCGTTGGCGTGCGGGCGGGCTGGCGTTTGACGCGTCGAGTCAGGCGCACCGCGCACAACGATAACGAGCCACCGCCCCCCCCCCCTCCTCGCGGCGTTCGGACGTCGTCGATAGACCGGCCGGAACGCAAACAAAATAAACCTATGCCTATAATTGATAAATACCGTGTAAGTCATCGCAAGCGGTGGGGCAGCGGTTAGCGCGCAACGCTGCTCTACGACCCCGGCGACCCGGGTTCGATTCCCACAAGGCCATCAACACCGGTGACAATCATTATCTGAAGTGGTCCCAAGCCTCGCCTAGGTGGACTCAGCCTCAAGTGAGTATCCGGTGCGGTGTGTAGTAAACATCGCCACTGGGGAGACAAAGGCGGTCGGGCGTGGTGCTGGCCACCCACCCCCCTCGTGTGCCATGCCGGCCTTCGTAGGTGCTACTCGCTAACAGCACTTGCCCCAAAAGTCTGTTAAGGCTACACGGGGGATCTTTGTATAATAATGAGCGCAGTTTAAACAAAAAACACGCATCACGTATCCTCAGAGCGCTAACTACTAACTATGCCTTTTTAATTTACGGGAGATATTCAAATTGTATGAAGCGCTCAAACGTGTTATTTTGTAAGTAATTCGCAAATGTACGCGGTTGTATAATCCTGTTGTATAATAGTCATCATGCAGCTCCTCTCTTGGCAAAGTGAAGGAAACGAGACCGGCAAGACAGATTAACTTATTATCCCCTAGATCGACTCAGCCCGAAACGAGAGAACTCTATGCGGTGTGCCAACACGAACTCATTCATCTCTCTTATAACATATTTGTTTCTTTTTAAGTCCACGGTGTTATTGAGGAATGTGTTGTGTGATGTTGTTATTGTGTTGTTACAATCCCCCCCCCCAAAAAAAAACCCGCAGTCGCAGCATCACAACAACAAAGACAAAGATCCCCCGTGCAGCCTTACCAGACTGTTGGGGCAAGTGCTGTTAACGAGTAGCACCTACGAAGGCCGGCACGGCACACGGGGGGTGGGTGGCCAGCACCACACCCGACCGCCTTTGTCTCCCCACGGTGGCGATGTTAACACACCGCACCAGGTAGTCATTCGAGGCCGAGTCGACCCAGGGGAGACCCATGACCGGTTCAGATAATCGTCACTGGTGTTGGTGGAGTCGAACCCGGGTGGCTACGCTACCGGCACCAACACCACCACCACCAACAACCACCACCACCACCAACTACCACCGCTTCGAATGGCATCATCAGTCACTCTGCAACGACGTCGCCAGATTGTTAAATTAGTTTCCCTCTTCCCCTCTCTCCTCTCTTTCTCTCCCCTCGCCGTCTCTCACTTCGTCGGTGTGGTCGTTTCGTTACGTTCCTAGAGACGGAGGTGGTGATGATGGTGATGATGGTGGTGGGGGAGTGTCACGAATCGTGGTATGTGTGGTGGTGGTGGTGGCTTCTTTTTGGTTCACCGTGCCTCGGGCATCTTTTGGCTTTCTCTCGCGTAAAAGAATCACCGCGAATATACGAGTAGTGTAAGGTGAGCGCGTGCACGCGTGTTTGTATGCAGTAAACAGGAGCCCTGTGTGTTAGGAACAGCACTGTCGGGCAGACACGATTCCGCACCGAGTGCACGTGGTGTCACCACGGCGCTCGTGCCAGGCTAGGTGCACGTTAGAAAACCACGTGGATTTGGCGAAGGCTGCTCCCCCCACAACCCTCCCCACCCTGGCAGGTAGCCACGGACCAGACCCAGAGATGTTATTATTATCCATATTAAATTATCTTCGAAGCTCTATACACACACATATACATACATACATCGTTCCTGCATAGTATAACTCGGTTTACACTCGGTATACCGTCGTCTTATTCCGCGTGCGAGTTGTGGTACATGAGTTGGTCATCATCATCATCATGCGCATCATCATCGTCGTCGTAGGCGAACAAGAGTAAGTCGTCTTTCGGTGGATTGTGACTAGGGCTGAACGATTAATCGATTTCAAATCGCAATTTGACACAATGCGATTAGCGAATCGCAAAGGCGGCGATTTTTTTGCGATTTGAAAAGTTCTATTTACTTTCTTATTGGAATTTTTATTTTTTATTATTATAACTTTATTTACTTAACTTAACAATTGTTCTATGTTTGATTGTTCTATTTGAATTTCTTTTAATACATTCATACTTTTTAAGTTATCATCATTGCATTAGAATAGAGCAGTTAATATTTTGCTGGTATCATGTTCCAATGTTCCATCACATGTTTATAATTTATTACACACTGAATATTGAACTAAAGCTTGACTTTTAAAAAAATGTAATCGCAAATCAAATCGCAATCGATCTGTCAGCAAAATCGCTATTTGATCATTTCCCCCCAAATCGTTCAGCCCCTACCCGTGACGCTGCAGCCAACCGGTAGAAAGCGGCCGAGGGCCCGCGTGCGTTCACCGCACGCAGAGGAAGACCCATACCCCACATACACACACAGCTCTTACCAGCACGGAGATAAAGACCCCATACCCCACACACACAAACTCTCACCAGCACGAAGAGGAAGACCCATACCCCACACACACAAACTCTCACCAGCACGGAGATGAAGACCCATACCCCACACACACAAACTCTCACCAGCACGGAGATAAAGACCCATACCCCACACACACACACACAGCTCTTACCAGCACGGAGATAAAGACCCCCACACACACACACAAACTCTCACCAGCACGAAGATGAAGACCTCACACACACACAAACTCTCACCAGCACGAAGATGAAGACCTCACATACACACAAACTCTCACCAGCACGGAGATAAAGACCCCCCCCCCCCATACACACACAAACTCTCACCAGCACGGAGATAAAGACCCCCACCCCACACACACACAAACTCTCACCAGCACGGAGATAAAGACCCATACCCCCCACACACAAACACTCACCAGCACGGAGATAAAGACCCCCACCCCCATACACAAACTCTCACCAGCACGGTGAGGTTGTTGGGGTGGCCCAACACACCAAAGCCCCCCCCCCCACGCCTTCGTCTCCACACCGGTGCCGAAGTTTTAAATAAGTAATATTTAAAAAAAACTTTTTTTAAACACGCTTTAATTAAATTTACCGAACTAGTAATGGAAGTACTCCACGACTCCAGGAAGTGGCCCCGAAGCTTGCCATAACGTCAGGGGCCGTGATAATTTCCAGCCAACGTCAGTTGAGCGTGGACAATTAGACCCAAGCCGAAACATAAGATATATGAAAGATATATATGAAAGAACGTTAAAAAATATGTTTTTTCATGATAGAATATAGTATTGCCATCAGTATGACATAAGTATACCAAGTTTGCAGTCGATACCACATTGGGAAGTGGGTTAAAATTGAGTTACAAGATTTGAGGATACAACAACAACGACGACAACAGAGCGAGTCAAATAAAAGCGTGTAAAATAATAATAAAAAGTCACCACTCAAAACGATTTACGGCCGAGTCAACCTACGCGCGGAAGGGGACCAAGGCTTCGGTGTCAGACGCTGGTCAGCCCACATTGTCGGTCGTGAGCCGGCATCCAACTCCGGGGTTTGCACCACGCAGCGCTCCCGCTGCCGCTCCCCGCACGTGCAATAAACTATCTCGTGTCAGGGTTAGACCCGTGTGTAATAGTACGTAATTAGAAGGGGTGTTTAGCAGTCGTGTGAAGGTGATTATTAGTGTTATTATCTTTACACGGGATGCGTTTAAACGACGCGGTGCGTAATGCGCACAGGTATCGTTACGAGACGGCGTCATCCGTAATCCCTCGAAACTCTGCGTAAGCGTTTGTTACGTGGATTGACGATGTGACGTGCAATGCGGAGCGTACTGCGTGATTATTAATAGTCCTCTTACTTACGTCTTATATATATAGACAAACATATATACACACACAACATTGTAACTAATGGGGTGCATTACATATGCACTAAACAAGTGGTGACGCGCCTTTAAAAGTAGCGTACACTAATCGCGAATACGATTGCAGGTAACATGAGAGAGTGTGTATTCATCGCAATTATCAGAGGACGGATTCGCAACTGCGAGATCTGGTCGTTCGAGAAACTCCTTACAGACGCATGCGGCAATTGTCGCAATTCGCCGAATAGTAATATCGTAATAGCGTGCGCGTGTGTGTGTGTAGTTCGCAGAATTAATAATGCTCGCAATATTAATACAGACGGAATGTCTCCATCCACCCCCCCCGAAGCATTCTGTCACTCCAAAGTCAACGTGGGAGGCTTTGGCAGCACAACAAGTAGGTTCTGTGCCGATCCGTGCAGTTTGTTTTTGTGTTTGTTACGCTTAGGGTTTTCTCATACACTCAGGAACAATAATTAAATAAGAATAATTAATACGCTGTTGGGCAAACACATCGATGCAGGATCCTCATAACAAGCCTTGAGTCGACAAACACAAAACCCCACCACGTACCGAACATCCCAAACTTCTCTTATGCTGCTCTTATAATTAAATCTAAAATTATCTTGACCATACCGTTTGTATTGCTACACACATCCTGTTTATACTTAAAGACCTACCTTGCTCATAATTGACACGAAATGTATTTGTATTCATCATAGTTTGTGCTAACGTATACCCACACACCGCATTATACGTTCCTTCACCACATTCTGTTGGGACATTATAAGCTCCACATCCCAAACAAAGCAACAACATGAACGGGCTCCGACTCAAAAGCGCAGTGACCAATTGCTCAGGTCACAAAAAAAACACAGTTGGGCATTGGCCGCCCTAGAAATCTGACTTATTGCACGCGTGGGCATGGGGGGTTAGCGAACTCCAGAGAGATTGAAGCAAGAAGAACCAATCAGTTGATTAGAACTATTCGATGATGATTAGGAGGATTAAGCTGCGATATCAGGGAGTGGTGCACAAGCACATGTAATAAAAAAAACACCCAATAGCACTGTGGCCTTGAAAAAGAAGAACGTGTAGCCCAAGAGAAGACTCGTGACCTTTCTGCCACGGCAGACACGAGCGTCCGATGTTGGCACACCTTCTTCATACGAGGCACGCCGAATGAATTTACGACGACGACGATTGCCGCCACACTTCCAAGTTATCATCCTCCAATGTGCAGGCAATGCAATACAGTCGGACGTATAGGTGGGCGCTAATACATAGCGTCGCATTTGTATTGCAGTGCGGCGCAATGCGGTGGTTGGTGGTGGTGGGGTCAGTGGTGGTGGCGCAGTGGTTGGCGCACGGCATTACAAATCCCGGGCGAGTGCAGATCGATTTTCCGGCCACGGCCAAAATCAGCGGCGCTTGCTACGTGAACCGGTCGTCAGGCATTGGTCTTCGCCAACGTGCACTGACAAAGCGCGGCCAAGTACAGCCAAATAACCGCGAGGATGCCCCCTTCATCCGGCAGTGGACTGACAAAGTGCGGTAAATAATAAATGTTTCATTTATCACATTATGGTTAGTGAGCATCTTAATGTTCAGTTACAGAATGTGTACGATGACTATTGTGTGTATTGCATGCGTGCATTAGCAATGCGTGCTCCCTTGCCAATCCATTGGCCTGGGTAAATAGCGCGTGCAATCGCACCTCCTCTGTTGGATGAAGGCCTTTCCCCACAAGTCGTCGTCGCCGTCTTTCGTGGTTCATGCGATGCAAAAAAAATCATCCATCTTGCTCGCCGTGCATTCCAGACGATCTCATCGCTCCATCTCCTCGGCGGACGCTCTTTCGGGCTTTTGCCCCTATTGACTGCCACTCCGTCGCTGGCCTCGACCGACCAGCGGTCAACATGCTCTCTTCGTGACGTCCTGCCCCAAGCTTATTTCACTTTCCCGAACAGTCAATACGTAGATCTCCAACTTTCGTTTATGTCACAAAAAATAATAATATTAATGTTATTTATCCTATAACTTTAGTCGAGTCTCAATAATTGTTTTCAGGGGCGATATTTGGCCAAATATATATATTTTTTTATCATTAGTTGTTTGGCTCCCTTTGGGAGGGATGCTCACGACGAGGAGGAAACTCACCCAGAATATGGAGGAGATAACACTCAAGGTTCCACACAGACGCTTTCACCAACCCACTTGGCTCTCAGACCATTAGCGTCGGCCACATCGCAGCTCGGCTGCGAGATTCACGAATCTCTTCGTGATCCACCAACCCTTGCCTCCACACATCGCTTGTACCACGGAAGCGATGTGATTATATTTACGAGATTGCTGTATGTCATCCGGTGCGCACCAACATATACATCATGGCTGAACGATTGATGCGAATTCTAATGATGTTCTCGAAGTGTTAGAAATAATCAATCGCGCACAGATACAGCCGTGAGCCCTATTGCTTAGAACTAGAAACATCTGAAAAGCTACATTACCTTGCCCTCCCCCACCCAACGAATATAGAGCTTCTAAATTGATTGTGTACACCCATATTCTTTAATATTGCTTCAAGCCTTGTGCTGAACGCTTACAAATGGTTTGCTGCATTGGTGCACAAGCGCAATTAACGAGAATAGAAATTCAATACACTCGTCAATAACACGGTGGCCTTAATAGGGAAAAAATATATAATAGTGGACATTTTGGGCAATTGTTTGTGCGCTAAAAAAAAGAGCCATTGCCCAAAATATCGACCATTATACTTGTTTTCCCGAAATCCGTTACCCTTTGAACAATGATCTAATGCATCACCAAATTTAAATCCGAGGGTCATGTAGTATTCGCGCCATTCTAACAGCGCGACGCATTCACGAAGGCGCTGCGTTTCGCGGGACGTGGTCTGCAATAGTTGCGCAGTCAGCGTGGGGCGATATTGCTTCACGTGGCTTCACCAAATCGGGTAATTTGCGAGTAATTGTCAACATTCGGACACTTTTTCGACGGCGACCGTCGCCCGCACGCGTGACCAACCGGGCCTGCGACCCGATTGGACATCTGTGAAAAAGAGCTTTACGTCTCATCGGATTCCTCCAGTATAAATAAATATTCGGATTCTGATATTCGGATCCGAGTTTTTTTTTTCTTTCAAATAACGTCACGGGATATTAACCAGGAATATAAACCGCAGTATTAACTAGGACGGCCGTTCGTCCTCGAACTGCAATGCGCAGCCATGTCACCGCCAATGTAATGCGCTTGACCTTTGTGAGCCTGGACGCAACATGTCATATCTGGCCTTAATCTCGGTAAGAGACGCGGCTTCGACTGCGCCTAAATGTTGCCATGATTATTAATGCATCACTCTAACTTGACCGTAACATTGTCACGCGGAGATCGCCTCCGAGAAATATGTGCGGTCAAGTCTTCTTTTAAACTATATCTTTACAAATTAAATTAAAGGCCGCAAGACATTGTAAGCATTGTAAATGCACTCGTTTTAAGAAGTACATAGATACAACTGTACATCACTATGCAGCTCTTTGTTAATCCATTACCGGATGAATACCTCCCCTAGCACCGTATTAGTCTTGCCACGGGGTTTTTACCATACTTCACCACACTGGTCAATGCGGATCTGTGAAGGGGGAGCGCGCGTTCAGATATCCCTCGTCACTGATGTTTTCTAGGACTGAGACTCGAACTCGCGTTGATTGGGTTCATAGCGTAGCGCGCTAACCACTGCGCCACTACTCCACTCCATTTCACGTAGGCGCGCGAGAGATGAGTATTGGGTGTTTTAGCAGAATTTAAATGATCACCATGCTGTGCGTGCGTGTGAGCGCGCGCCTCGCCATTTACTTGTGTCTAGTTTTCGTGGCGTTTGTGAATTATTAATCTCACGTGCATCTTAATGAGTCAATTACACAATAGAAACTTATCACGAGTTCGCGTAAACGATGCCACCCCACCCACCCCGGTTTACTTGACGTGCACGCTACTACGAACTCCCCCCCCCCCCCGCGGGTCGAGCCTTATCCACTTGGTGACTAACCCCGCTTAGATCAACTGCGGTGCGTAAAGTGACATAGCACAAAATTACGCACGCCCGGTACGCAGGCGAGTGTTGTGCACACACAGATGTATATCGATCGGCGCGCTGGGCATACACTAACGTACACGTACTTGGGCAGGCGAAGTTCAATTGCCACGATGAACCAACGTTGTCTGCCCTGCGTGTGTTGAACTTTTTTCGCACGGTACGCTGCCAATACAGCGCCATATGGGCCTTGTTTATGAGCGTATGCACAAGCACACAACAATTTGGGTTTGGGATACCGATTTTGTCATTCTACTAAGAAGCAAGGACTGTGTGAACGACGACTGGGTTAGCAACTCGTAATAATGAACGCCAAGTCAATATTGCAATGTGCCAGCATTGTATTGCAATACGCTGCATTTACAAAACGTCACGAGTACACGGATAAGAATATCCCGTGCGATATTATCTGCAGACACACATAAGGCACGCGTGAACACATTCGTGAATTTACAAAACACATTATTAGATCTGGAGTACTGTATAGCTACGTGGTGTGTATGCGTTGAGAAAGAGCTCCAGGGTGTACGGAATCACAGCACGGGAGCAGTCCCTTTACCAAATCACAGAAGTTCACAGGAATTATCATTTGGGCTCGCGTCGTTTTGTTGAACGTCACGACAATGGAAGTCGGTGCCGCGGCTATTGTTTGCGCCCGCATTGTCAATATTGTGTAATTCCGTTGTTAAGATTGTGTAATTCCATTGTTTTTAAATTGTGTAATTCCGTTGTAAATATTGTGTAATTCCATAGTTTTATAATTGTGTAATTCAATTGTTAATATTGTGAATTTCCAGTGTTAATATTGTATAATTCCGTTGTTAATATTGTGTAATTCCATTGTTAATATTGTGTATTTCCAGTGTTAATATTGTATAATTCCATTGTTAATATTGTGTAATTCCATTGTTAATATTGTGTAATTCCATTGTTAATATTGTGTAATTCCATTGTTAATATTGTGTAATTCCATTGTTTTATAATTGTGTAATTCCGTTGTTAATATTGTGTAATTCTGTTACTATGGAATTTCCCCCCCCCACCCCCATACACACACAATAAGCCGATAACACAAACCATACGTTATGCTGTGGCCTGTATATGCACACAAATACAATTATGTGCATGGTATACACACTACGCGGAAATGTTGAGTGTACTGTATATACAAACACACGTGTGCATTGTTACAATACCAGGTGTACAAACTAACACACACACACAATTATGTGTATATATATACACACACACGTACGCTATTGCACAAGCAACTCGCACAATGTACAGCCAAATCCAACATCTCCCAAACATCGTGAGCTGAGCAAAACGACGACTTTGCACAACTTCTGTACGAAGTTGACGAGACCCCTCCGGACGAGGGACGTCGTCTCGCGATCATCGTCAATACAGCCCCCCCCCCAGTCTCTTGCTGCTACACTGCCAGAGGTGAGAGCACCCCCGAGTTTCCATGAACTTAGCACGGCCTAACTCTTCACGGGCTCCACCTGTGTGTGTGTAGGTAGAGTGGGGAGCGGTGGTGCAGCGGTTAGCGCGCAATCGAACCCGGCCACGCTGGTTCGATTGGCGACCCGGGTTCGATTGGCGTCCACGGCCAACACCGGTGACGATTAACTGAAGCGGTCCTGGGCTTCCCCTAGGTCGACTCAGCCTCAAAAGAGTACCTGGTTCGGGGTGTAAACATCGCCACTGGGGAAACAAAGGCGGTCGGGCGTGGTACTGGCGGTTCCGGCCTTCATAGGTGCTCGCTAACAGCACTTGCCCCTACAGTCTGTCAAGGCTATACGGGAGATCTTTGTCTTTGTATATATATACACACAACGTGCCATTGTTACGAATGTTGTCCCTCGAACATTGCTGGTTCAACTCTTGCCGTGTGCCACGAAGACAACAGATTTCCCCACCCCCCCCCCCCTTAATAGACCGTAAGGAGGCACGTGCTCGTAGCGAGCATCGCATACCACGCGCACACAAATACAAAGATTACCCGTGTAGCCTTACCAAACTATAGGGGCAAGTGCTGTTAGCGAGCACCTATGAAGGCCGGAACGGGTACACGAGGGGGGTGGGTGGCCAGCATCACGCCCGACCGCCTTTGCACAAATACACCACCACCACCAACACACACACGTTTAATGTACAAGTACCAGGTCGAGACGAGACATCTACACACCTCGGTATGTTGTACAGCGTGGTGTGGTTACGGGCTTCCCCTCTAGGTCGACTCGGCCTCGAATTCAGTACCCGGTGCGATGTGTCAACATCGCCACTGGGGAGACAAAGGCGGCCGGGCGCGGTGCTTGGTCCACCCCCACCTCCTCTCGTGTGCCGTGCCGGCCTTCGGTAGGGTGCTCGCTAACAGCACTTGCCCCAAGTCTATTAAGGCTACACGGGTGATCTTTGCCTTTTTGTGTACGTTATAGGAGGATGCTTTGGTAATGTTTTATCTTATTTATAATAGACAAATAATAAATGTTTATGCGCTGCAATTACACTGCTACGGATAATAATGATAACAACAACAATAATATTTGCAGCTCTTTGTGAAAGCCGCTGCTAGATGAAGGCTTCCCCCACGGAGTGTGGGGTCACGTGGGGTCAAGTGGGGTTGTTTGACCATACTTCAACACACTTGGTCAATGAGCGTCAGCGATACAACATTATGCATCGTATCAGCACAATAATATCGCGTAATAACACGGCTGGGCGTATTATCGTGTGCGACTGCATGCGATGATTTAAAGTGTCAAATAAATAGATTTAATTTTATATTCAAATAATATGACACTGTTACGTGCACTATATAAGCGTTCAATAAAATACGAGACATTTTTTTTCACCTAAGCAATTGATGTTATACAATAACACATTGGGTTATTGTATACACATAGGGTGTATGGCAAGACAAAGATCTCCCCGTGTAGCCTTAACAGACTGTTGGGGAAAGTGCCGTTAGCGAGCAGCAGCACCGACTAAGTCCACTGGCACTGTGGCACACGAGGGGGTGGCGTGGCCAGACCCACGCCCGACCGCCTTTGTCTCCCCGGTGGCGATGTTCACTACACACCGCACCGGGTCACTCGTTTAACGCGGAGTTGACTTCGGAACCGGTTCAGATCATCTTCACCTGGGGATTGGCCGTGAGCGGGAATCAACCTCGGGACTGCGGGTTCGTAGCGCAGCGTAGCGCGCTAACCGCAGCGCCACCGCTCCCCCCGCATGGCAAGAAGACACGACCACCGATGGCCCCACGCGCGTGTGCACGCGAAGTCGTCACACCGCGCACCCAAACAATTTACGCAATTTAAAACACGGGGACGGCATTAGTTTCGTCACCAGATAGGCTTTACATACGCACATATATACACATACATACACGTGTGTGTATGTATATATACACACATTATGAGAGTAATACTTTACCGAGTAAAGCCTCATTGAGTCTTAAGACTTCCTTGCACGGGATTGTCCAATTATTATACTTTAAACGCACACTTCTCAAGAGTAATTTGCTTAAAGTAGCGTGTTGTGTTTAAAATCCGCGTTTTCCAAAAACTAGCAACAAAACGGGTCTCATCAGGTGACGGGCACCTGATCCAGTTGTGTAAATTCCACATTCCCATTACGGGCCCCGGTCTATCCACACGACGACCACTTTCGATAGAAAAAAACTGGACAATGAGACTGCACATGCAGGTAGAGTTCATGGGTTCTGAGTGCGCCACTCGATCGGAAGGAAGGCTGGGAGTTCAAACCTCGGTCGCGCGGGTCGACTCAGCCCATCATCATCATCGCTCCGGGGTTGATAAATCGAGCACCACCTTGTGGAAAGCCAACGGTGGTTGACCCATGGAAGACACAACAAGGGAACGTGAAATTTCCACCCGCTGGCTCAGGGTTGCCAACGGAGTTGAGAGACACTTTTGACTGACTCAACATTTAACCACACACGCGCGCATGTACACACACACACTCTTATACGTTAATACCACATCCATACATATGTGTGTGTGTACGCAGTTAACCACACAACAACTGTTACAGCTCTTATTTCAAGCTAGAGCATCTCACCTGGCTTGGGCTTCGTCTAAGCTCTGGTCCGTGATGGTCATGATCTGTTGCAGGATGTCGCCGATGTCCTGTTTACCGCCTCCGGATCCTCCACCGTCCACCCCATCCGGAGGTCCCATGTGCGGATGACCCATGCCCACGGCGCCCGACAAGGCGCCCATGCCCACGCCGATGTGGCTCTGCAAGAGTCGACCTTGCTCGTCCATCATTTGGAACCCCGCAATGATTTTTTTTTAAAAACCGCGACCTGGACGAATGCAAGTGGAGCGAGATCGGCCCCCTCGTGCCCGCGTGTGCCGCGCTGCGGAGTCGGGAGTGACGGACTAGGCTCGCTTTGCCGCTTGCTTGCCGCTTGCTTGCTTGCTTCTTGCGAGAGCTTTGTAGCAAATTAAGAGTAAAAGGGTTCCCCCCGCTCGTCTCTTTGGGGCTACGGCTGCCGTGCGCTGTTGGAGGTTATCCGACAGATACACGCACACAGTCTCTCCCCCTCCCACTCTCCCGATTGCACTGTATACAGCTGGTGATGTGAAGAAACCTGTCTTTGGTAGGAGCACAAAGAAGCTTCTCCGCCCGACAGTCGATTGTTAAAAAGCCCCCCCCCCCCCGGCGTAGGAACACAGCGCCGACTTGAAACGCTACGGGACGTGGATGCGCGCTGTCCGTCTACGTCGCCCGCCTCTGTCGACCACCGCTCCGCGTGCTCTGTGCGCCCACGCTGCGTCGCGCCGAGTGTCAGCACGGGTGGATTTTTTTCTCTCTCTCTCTTATTTCACTCCCCCCTTATCCTCCCCTCCTCCCCACCAGCACCGTCGCCTGCTCCCCCCCTCTTCGTCGTTCTTCCAAGCCCAAACTCCCCCCAGTGTTCAAGGGATATAAAGGCGGGCGGGCGCTTAGCTCAGCAAACTTGACCGAGGTAGTATTTGCAACCCACCATCAGCAGCACTACTAACCACCACCAACCACACTGCTTCTCTTCGCTGTGTCCCCCCTCTGTTCTCTCTGCCTTACTCCCAGTACAACCCATCATCAAACCAAGCCGGGGCTCACAAGCCAATGGCACGTGGCTTGCACATCGCTAGCTCCGCCTGCCGCCCCGTGTGATTGGACGGAGACGCGCATTGATTGAATGGTGTCCTTTATATAGCCAAGCGAAAAGCCCGTCCACATTCGCTCCGTGTGTTTTTTTTTGTGTGTGCCAGTTCGGGGCTGTGTTGTGGATTTCGCTTTGTGTAGGCCATTGCACATTCCGTGGCATTTTCTTGCCCCAGTGTATTCTAATTTTTCAATGGAGAAACTGGGTTACGTGTTGAATGTAAAAAAAAAATATTTAACTTGTAGTAAAATCCTAAATAAAACGTTAGCTACTGACTACTAATTGTACAATGTTAAACTTACTCCATGTTATCACAAATTTCAGCGATTTAAATTTGTTCACACGTTATAAATGTTCATTTCGACGTGTCTATTTTCAAACATGAGCTTAGTTAGAAATTGTTATATATTCAAAAAGAAGTATACCACAATGGTAATATGCTTTATCAGTTAATCTTCAAATGTGGAAACCATACCCTTGCACAATATTAAACTATAAATATTCCTATTCATGTTTAACTTCATGTGCATTTTCAGTTAAAGAGCTAAAATCATACGGACTGCCTATAACCAAATGAACGCCAACACGCTCATTTATATCTTTACCGTGCATGAAAAGCATCGTCAAGATTCACTCATTTCCAGGACGATTTCCTTTGGGATGTTGGGCCAATCTCTTTTATTTTGTTCAAGTATTTTGTGTAAGTGTGTTAGGAAACACGCAAACTCCACTCCACATTGTCACGGGCGCCACGGTGGCTAGGAGATGTTAACCGCCTCGCCTGGTATATACAGGATATCGTGGGTTCGATCCCGACCCTGACGCTTGCTGTATATTTGGAGTTTCCATGTCCTCTTCCCAGTGGTCTCGTAGATTTTTCTCCGGGTCCTCCGGTTTTTTCCCCTCCATTTTCAGAAACACGCGTTTAGAGCATTTGGCTGCTATCCATTTCCACATGATAAGCCACTTCGTTGAGCTATCATTTGTGGCCAGGTCGCTTCTGAAAAAGATCTATATAGCTCAGTGGGCCTTACCTGGTTAAATAAAATAAAACTAATACAGTATTGTAGTTTATTTTTATTTATTTCTTTATAACCCTGCTCGGCTATTCTGTCTGAGACACCACCGCCTTGTAGCACGCTCGCTCTACACGTGCATGCAGTCTCACGCGTGCCATCTCCTGCGTGATGCAGATGTCTTGTGACCTCCAATTAATTGACCCCGAACATTTTATATTCCTTTGCACGTTAATTTCTGTTTTAAATCAACTATACTTTTAAAATAAACAAATTAAGTTTTAGGTGATTAAATGGGGGTCACGTGACATCTGGGCCACGCTGTACACTGGCGTGTTCGTCACAACTCATAACCCCGAGTAGTTTACAGATCCGAGTTCGCCAGCAGTGACTGTGAACATGATATCCACCAATAAAACCGCAGAATCGGTAAACTTACTGTTGACGATGCGTGTGAAAACTGCGCTCTGTATTAAAACTACGCGTGAACACACGGAACGGGACGATGACAAATACAAGGAGGATCATATTTTGTAGGTTTTCTTTACAGATATATAAACAAGCAAACAAAAAAACCCAAACTACGCTGCTGCATAATTGACATTCCACGTGAATTATAAAGACGCAGCAGCAGCAACAGGGCCGACAGGGACGTCAAAGACACAAATCATAGCCGATTCCAAGCAGATCTAAACATCGCTGTCCATTGCTCCACCAAAAACATGTGACCATGTGACGTGGGTAACAGCAGCCGCATCCCCCAAACATCGTCGCCCACACATTCCGAGACGCGAAACGAACGTGCCTCTTCCCCCCTCGACTCTTTTAAAGAGTTCGCCGTTCAAACAAACAGACGCAATGCCAACATTGTACAGTACAGTGTGGAAGAGTAGGCCAAAACACGAAGATTTCTATCTTCTCAAGAGCTATGTCTCTCTC
Organism: Lampetra planeri; assembly: GCF_965212315.1. Lineage (NCBI taxonomy): Eukaryota > Metazoa > Chordata > Hyperoartia > Petromyzontiformes > Petromyzontidae > Lampetra > Lampetra planeri. The sequence continues at coordinate 9,282,164 of NC_136126.1, forward strand.
TCTAGTGGTGGTGGTCCTTCCGGCAGCAGTGGCATGAGCAATACATTTTCAGGGCCGCGCCTTTATACCAGTTTCACCCAATGCGTGGCAGCACGCCAGCACGTGCAGTCAACAAAAGCTTTTGCTCGCCGCGTCGACTCGATTGACGTCGTCGTCATCGACGACGTTTGTCGCTGATGTTTGTCGTTTAAACCCCTGCCGTAGAGCACGCGTGTTTCCCGAACCAGTGGTGAGGATGCCAAGGGCCACCTTCGTGCGTTTCGTGGAATTTGTTTAGGGGTGGGGGGGGGATTCAAGTTGCCCTCCGGCGGCAACCGCTTCCCCGTGGCCTCTATCTCTCTTCTCTCTAAACGCCTTTTGTTGTGCATAACACTTTTTCTGGCATAATGTATTCCGACGGTTTTAATGTCATTTTGGGGTGCTAATTCCGAATCTGGCATCAGTTTTTGTCTATCACATCAGGTTTTTGAGATATCAAATATTGCATTTTCAATAAAAACTGCAGAAGAAAAATATGAAATAAATGTTGATATCTACATAAAATGATATTATAAACACACTATCCTAAAAATACAACATCATACTTTGCCACTAAAGCAGTCACTGACTCGCAACAACTTGCAATCATAAGTGACAGAGTTAATTTCGGGTAAAATCAATGAAAATGGGGTATGCCGATAGCATAACAATGATGTAACAGAGCAAATCTGAGATCAGATTTGGAATCAGCACCCTGAAATTAGTCTAAAACGGCTGCAAAAGTCCAGGCCAGAAAAAAACTTTTTTTTTGTTGACCAGTGTAATAGACGTGGGGGGGGGGGGGGTGTTTGATCGCGTTCAATATAAATGAATGACAATTCTGCCTGTCGCCTGATGAGGCTGGTTGTAATTACCGGCGGGACGTCACAGTTACTCGAATTGTAAATTTTGCGTGGGTTTTTATTCTCCAACACGCCGGGTTTTGCTGAACCGATAAGTAATTGGCACGTTTTGTTTATGTGACAAACCTTACTAATTGGCTGTCGCGTGGTGGCGGGTTTAACGACACATTTCCGCGATCTACCCACCCCCCCATCTATTATGGATAATATTGGTCGCGAAAGCCTACGACTACGTGTTAAACTGCTACTGTTGTAACCCACGCGGTGCCCGTTTCAACTTCCACACCAGCCCACGGTGGCCACCAGAGATGTTCGGCCTTCGTTAAAGTGAGCTAAAGTGAGCCCACACCGCCAACTCCTGATGACGACGACAAGGCACATGTATACCGTGCACATCGGATTGTCCACGCGTGCGATGACGTTAAAGGCACAGCACCTGCAATTGCTTAACTCGCGCACAATGATGGAAGGAGGGGTCCCCTTCCACACGCGACACGGCGATCGACGGACTGTCTGTGTACCCACTTATATTTCTGGGTGGCGGGTGGGAATTTCAGAAAACTTAACAATTGTTCCAATTGCCGCACCGGGAAATCGAAATTGGAACCTCCGGGTTGCACTGTCCCTGACTGTAAACATATCCCTGTACACTTATATAACACAAGACCCTTGCACGCACATCCACATGACGTCGGTGAATGGACACCAAGCACCCAAAGAACAGGCGTGGAAGGCATTCTGCCGCCAATGTGTCACCTCCACGGAATCAATTACCCCCAAGGCCCATCGCAGATTACGGCTCGAATCACTTAACACCGACACATCATTCGCGACAAACCCTGTCCTCCTGACTTTGCGTGTGTGTGTGAACTCAGCCTTAAATGAGTACCTAGTGCGGTGTGTAAACATCAGCACTGGGGGAGACAAAGTGGGCCGGGCGTGGTGCTGACCCACCCACACCACCCACACATCCCCGTGTGCCATGCCGGACAAAATAGATGCTCACTCACAGCACTTTCCCCAACAGCTTGTCAAGGCTATACGGGGGATCTTTATATTTGTTTCATCTCGTGGTTTCTCTCACGTGGTCGTATAGTTCGTTTAGCTGATGATTGCCGTTTAATGCTGCTGCTGTTACTGATGACAACGACAATGACCGCATGCCAATCAATGATGATGGCCATTCATTGATAAAGATGGTGATTGATTGTAAAGAAATTGTGATGGCGATTGCCAGTTATTGATTATGAGCAAGTATTGATAATGATGATGCTGATGGATGACACCTGTTGAGAACGATGATGATGATGATGGACAATTGATGATTATTGACAATCGATGATTATGATGAAATCAGTGTCTACCCAAATCAAATGCTCACCCTCTGTTCGCGGATCCTGAGCCTGTGGTGGAAATTCCACATTCCCATTGCAGGAGTTAGTCATTAATTCCATACTACTGCAACAACCACTTTCGTCAACAACAACAACAATTTATTTGCTCAACCGAGGCTCAAGACTCACAAGAGGGCCCTGCTTATATTTTTGGGCAAATCCCTCCATGAGCTAGGGTTTGTTGGAATCGACCATAGGATGCCTGGATTGAATAAAATAATAATAATAAACCCACGCGTACGAGGGAGGATAACGTTTGACAGTTTTGCAACAAGTAAGGCGACAACCTATTTTCTGTACTGCTCCCCGCCCCGCCCCCGTTTAATTTCTTGTCCAATGTCTCACCGCCGTCAACATCATCATCAAGGCGCCCTGTACTGTACCGGACGCATTGCTCTGTCAGGTAATAGCGGTGTCGACTCGTAAACGCGATGATGGAACAGTATTAGCGGCCCGTTTATACCGCTAATTAAAACCCTTCACCGCAGCTTCTATCCCCGCCCGTAAGCTCCGAGTCTCTAAGTCATTTTAACGACCTCCGCTCCCATTTCTCTTGCGCTCGCATCATCATCATCATCGTCGTCGTCGTCATCACAATCATCGTCACTCTAGGGTGGCTAAAATGATCACCATCTGGCGAGGATGCACCAATTGAGCGGATGTGAACACGAGTCGTGGCCACGCACGACGAAGGGACGGGATCCATGCCATAAGAACGTGGAGTGTCCGCCGCGGTGGGGCAAGTGGTTAACGCCATTCCCCTACGAACCTGGCGACCCCCAGTTCGATTCCCCGCTGACGACCAACGAGCGTGGCGGATATTCGAACCGGTCCTGGGCCTGCCTTGGGTCGACTCAGCCTTAAATGAGTACGTGGTGCCTTGCAAAGATCAGCACCGCGGACACAAAGGCGGCCAGGCGTGTGGTGTTGGCCACTACCCCAATCCCTTGTGTGCTGTTCCGATTCGTCCCCTAGCACCACTTGCCCCAACAGTCTGTTAAGGGGCCGTCCATAAATGACGTCACGCGATTTTGGACTATGTTTTACCCCCCCCCCCCTCGTCACACGGCATCACAAAAAGTCAGACCCACCCTCAAATATGACGTCACAAAGCTCTGCCCCCCCCCAAATAAAACATTTCCATTTTTAAAATAAAACATGCTTCAAATCGCGTTAAACTATTGTCATTGTATTGCGTATTTAATGTGGCGCTGCACTCTGATGTAAGAGAACACATTGATTAAAAAGTCTTATTTCATTAAGTAGAACGTGTTGTCTATATTTATATAAAGTTGCGCATTTTGATGTGACGTCACATTTCTCAAATCCCCCCCCCCCTCGTGACACATCGTCACAAATGTCTGACCACCCCCCCCCCCCCCAGGTGCGTGACGTCATTTATGGACGGCCCCTTAAGCAAAAAATACTGTTTTCGTTGTTTGGCTATATATAGTTTGGTACTCATGATAATACTGTGATATGCACAATCGGTCTATGTGAATGTATGTTTATACATAATACGGGGTTTTTGTGTGTGGGGTTAGATCGCGTAAATATATAAATGTGTCGTTAAAAACCTTACTAGCCAGCTAGTAAGGTGTGTGACGTAAACAGAACGTGGCCAATTCGTCACGAGTACAGCACATCGGTGTGTTGGAGAGCCAAGCCACAACATTTGCAATCTGAGTAGTGGTGGCGGGTTTAACGACACATTTATATATTTACGCAATTTAACCTCAAAAACAACCTGTATTATGGATGATATTGGTCGCGAAAGCCTTCGACTTGTTAACCAACGAACAATATATAGAGATATTATATAGATATTGTATGGGTCTTTCGGTAAAGCCACGTAGATAGAAAATGTAATTTAAAAAATATCACGACGTTTCGATCGCAACACAAGCATTCGTTAATATTTTGTAGTTATAACAGACGAAACGTATAGTAGACGATATACAGTAATGCCATTGTCGAATCTCACATGTTAACCGTTTATATATATATTTTTAAACACCGTCAGAATTGACACCGGTCAGACACGATCGTCTGCGAATCAGTGGTGGCCAACCCACTGAGCACGCACTTACTGCGAGTCATGCGGGTGGCTCTCAACGGACTCCCGATATGCACCAAAGCAAGGTAATGACCAAGACAACTTACCACGCGACAGGATACAGAGAGACCTGGGGGGGGGGGGGGGGGGTCGGCACCAAAATCACAAGAAGAGTTATTTGTTTCGAATTCGCTAAACACTTTTTTTCAAAATTTAATTTTTTCAAAAGCCCAAAATTCCCGGTGTGGTGGTGGTGAATACGAGACGGTGGTGGTCCCTGAATAAAGAACGTCACGAAGCGGCTTGCAGCTCCGGGGACGTTCATACCCACCCCCGCTGGTATGGACGTAAAGTAATATCGCCATCTATTGGTAGAAGCAAATCCTTTTGTTCGTGATTGTTTCCAATTCTGAAGTCCGGGATTTTTTATTTTCCGTCAGGCGTGACGAAAATCGTCGTCTGCTTGTCTTGGCGTTTCTTCTGAGAATGGACAGCGACATCGTTTGTGAGCCGCGCATTGGCCACCGCAGGGACTCCACGTGAACTAATGTGATTTGTAACGTCGATCCTTACCCCCCTGTATCGATACGTCCAATTGTTGCATGCAATGGTGTTGCTGCGTGTGTGTGCTGTCTTGCTGCGGTCTGGCACTGCTGTTGTTTTTTTGCTGCCTTGCTCAAGTTTGCAATTGATGTTGAAAAATCGGCAGGAATGTTTGTACTTATGCTATTCCTACTTATATATGTATCTTTACTTATTTATGTCTACTTCGGCGTGTTTATTTTCATCGAGTTATTTTTAGTGACTTGCTTATTAACCTTTTCTCTACTTTGCACTCCTATCGATGTTATTGCATCGTTTGTTATTGTAACTGGACATCTGTGAAAAAGAGCTTTATAGCTCATCGCATTCCTCCAGCCTAAATAAAGATTCTGATTATGATGAAATATGAGATTGCATACACACATGTATATACATAAGCCTATATTGTATACGCATTTTACGCATGTACACATATATATCAACAGCACGTTGCGTTATAAAAATGGAAACCGCTCAAGCAAGCATTTGGGAACGCGAATCTCCGTTGGAAATCATGAGCTATTGGTGGACATTCCACATTCCCATGGCGGGTGATAAATTCCCATTACATTAATTGCGATTGACTTCCGATGAATCGGGGGAAATGCGTGAATTATTTCGGAGGAACTCTGCATTTGCCTGGATAGACTATTGGAGCATGTGCTGTTTGCGAGCACTTATTAAGGACGAATGGCACAGGGCACCACGCATGCCTGCCCAACCACCTTTGTCTCGCCAGCGCTGATGTGTAACATCACCCCCAACAGTAAGTGCGATTCATTTTAGGCTGAGTTGATCTATCGGCAGACCAAACCAGCTTCTAATCCCAGCTACCATCGGTAATCATTTTTTATTAGAGATTAATTTCTCACTCGATATTTTAGAAGGACCCTGCAATGCTGACTTGGTGTAGTGATTAATTATCGGCGTAAGGCGCTATCGCTAGAGTACAAGTACGTGGCACGCCTATCCGTGATTTACTACGATAATGAGCCAAGAATGTCTGTGTGTCCCGCGCGTGACGTCACTCGACGTCGACCAGCCCCCCTCATTAATAATCATGAACAGATGACGTCCTCCACATGGACCCCCCCCCTCATTAATAATCATGAGCGGGTGACGTCACTCCACATGGGGGGCCGAGGCGTCTCCTCCCCCCTCCTCGGCGTCAACTCACAGCCCTCACTACAAAGGCAGAACCCTCACGTCACGCGATCTCCGTAACGCTGTTGAGACATCAAAGTAAAAAGGACGTCGTGATGAACAAGGGATTATAACCTTTAAATGAAATAGGTCTGTGTCACCACGCCCTTACAAATTGCACACGAATTGATGCAATTGATATCACGTCGCGGTCTGCTTTTTGCTTGCAAGTTTCAGATTTACTGCAATACATCCATCCTTGTACGGGCAAAAGGCTCGTAATCCTATACTGCTGTATCTTTTATTCTTATGACCACGTTTCGGACAAACTAAGGCGATATGGATTTTGCGTGTCTATGAATGAATGAGCGGAACAGCGTTGCGGACTGCTCCGGCTGAAACGAAGCCACCGCGATGACGGAAACGATGAACAATTAAAGACCCGCGGTGTCGTGGCCCGGACTCGAACTCACGTGGCGGAGAATGTTGTTTGCACGCGGCTGTAGTCCAAGAGTTTGGCGACCCCACGCGGTCGAGTGTGAACTGCAGCCCTAACAACATGCGGATCCGGACTGCGGCGGGCGGTCCCGTGGCGCACACTCGGGTCACGCAATGCGTAATGATGTTACTGCAGCAATCGCGTTACTTGGTGGTGGGAGGAAGGAGGGGGGGGCGAGGAAAATTAAATAAATAAATCTGATATCATAAGCGCATGGCATTCAATAACTGCAGATAAGACCAGAATTCGCTATAAATAGCAGTCACTGTGTATATGCGCCTACACGCTCCAGTGATCCCATTGAATCCTCATCTCAGAGCCATAAGCTTCCTGTATCTTCATCATCATCATCAATCAGCTGTTGTCTCTTCGCTGCTGGATGAAGGCCTCTCCTCAGGCCGTAGCCATGCCACGTCGGTCCGGTGCTGCTGCTGCCATCCATCCCACTCGTCCTGCACGTGAAACCCGCCTCATCGCTCCATCTCCGCGGTGGTCGTTCTCTCCGACGCGGTCTCTCTCTCTCGCCTCTCCTCTCCTCTGGCTGACATTCCGCCACCAGTATCGACCATCGGCACGCCGAGCCACGATGTGTTCCGCCCAGACCTGTGTACACCAGGGACGTGCGGTCAGGGGAGGCATGGGAGGCACAGCCTCACCTATCATACTCCAATGAAAATAGCTGTTACGATAAGTTTAAAATAATAACCTAAAAATCTGTGTTATACATGTCATTTCTGTACGATTCCAATAATTTTTATAGTCAAAATCGCCAAATTTGCGGAGCTCCGCTGCAAATACAGGAAGAGACCAGAGGTGAGGCAGCGACACGCTCAGCCTCCCCTCTGATTGCGCAACCCCTCAGTAACTGGATGGAGCACGGGCAATAAGCGCGTGCCTGTTACTATCTCAGTTTGTCACCAATGTAATGCTTGTAGACCCCTTCATTTCATGTCCCCGCCTTCCATACTCCAGGTAACTTCACGTACGTGTATGAAGACATTTAGGTTTGCTGGTCTCGGAATGGAACTGCAATGAAAAAGCACCAGGGGAGGCAGCTATCACATCTGCCTCACTGAGGGGGGCGTGTCACACACGCCCCTTCCACGAGGCCACGCCCCATTGGTGAGGCCACGCCCCCCTCGGCGTGTAAATCTGGCTCTGATACCAGCCAGTGCCTCCCCAGCCATCGACCTCACCGCACGTCACTGGTGTACACTTGTTATAAATTGCCGATCTGATTGATGCCCCCACATCTAATGTGCTCGTTCCCAAGCCCATTCGTTCCTTGCAGTTGCGTGAACTGGCGTGGGGGCAGGGGGGTGCCTTGTCCCCCACCTCCCTCACCGCCCCGGTGGCCAAAGCTACGGGTTGGGGCCCCCTTGACAACCACTATCAGATTTGTTTTCAACAACGGTGTAAGTAAAAACAAATCATGACGTATTTAAAACGATGTTTACATTTATTTCCATGAAACTACTTTCATTTACGTTTCACCCTTTTATATTAATGTAATTAGAGGATCAACGTAAGATTGAAAACAAGTAACTGCTGCCGGAGCTGTGGTGGCTGCACGCAGCGCCTCGACAGCGTGAAATGTTCGAGACCGTGAGCGTAACGGCCATGTGATTAGGGGCCGTCCATAAATGACGTCACGCGATTTGGGACGATTTTGGACCCCCCCCCTCGTCACAAGGCGTCACAAAAAGTTAGACCCCCCCCTCAAATATGACGTCACAAAGCTCTGCCGCTCTGCCACCCCCCCAAAACCATATTTCCAATTTGAAAATAAAACATGCTTCAAATTGTAGTGCGTATTTAATGTGGCGCTGCACTCTTGTAGGAGTGTTGTTATTAAAATTAGTACTGTTATAACAATTCTATATTTATTGAAAGTTGTGCATTTTTATGTGACGTCACATTTCTCAACCCCCCCCCCCCCTCGTCACACATCGTCACAAATGGCTGACCACCCCCCCCCCCCAGGTGCGTGACGCCATTTATGGACGGCCCCTTAGGCGAGTGGAGCCGCGATAAAAAAAATATCCTAGCTGCGACCTTGCGATACAAATCTAACACTGGGACCCCACCTGACCCATTGCCGCACCCCCTGAGCTGATAATGTCATCAGCGCGCCACTGGTTCCTTGCTGTGATCCTGTGTCGGTAATTGCAGGCTGCGCGTTACGAACTGAGCGCGTCATTCTGGCCATTGATTGGACAGCGTATGAAGCGGCACGTGCGCAGTTTGCCCTGTCCCGCCGAAGGGGCGTAAGGCCGGTGACTATACGCACCGTATAAACGCGTGTGTATATATGTATTCATATATTGTATACTAGCTTTACTACCCGGCTTCGCCCGAGACTTTGATTCTTGTCTTGGATTAATACACGGGTTGGGGGGGGGGTGCGTGACGTCAGCAGGCACACTGCCTAACGCTTCCGCATGCGGGTGACATCACAGATGTGACGTCACCGCTCACTTGCCGTGCAAAATATCCATTATTGCCCCCCCCTCCCCCCCAAAATACAAAAGTCTATTTTTATACTTTTTGCATTGTGTACAGTAAGGAAGCTACCCACATGCCAAATTTAAAGTTGCATGTTGGGAGGTATGATGCTAAACATTTCGAACAGACACGCATATTCACAAATTTCCCTTTTATATATATATAGATTGTTTTTAAATCTCTCTCCTGAGATTTAGAGCAAGGTTTTATTTCAGCTGCAGTTATCCGGAGCTGAGCTACGGAAAATACCCCCCAAGCTCGACCCCCCCGAGCTGTCTGCAGGGGGAATGAGTTAATTGAGATTCGGAGTTGGGGGACCCTGATATAAGCAATACACGAATGCATTTCAAAGGCTGTTCGGCGAATTCCAATCGCATTGTTATCCAATGCATGGGGTAAACCTACGTGGTGTTCAAATCACTTTATTAAACCAATTATGTGGTGGTGACGATGCTGCTGCTGCTGCTGCGTTGGCAGTGGTGCACAAGCACAATTAACAAAAACAACACTCAACACTTCCCGTCAAATACATTGTGGCCTTAAGAAAAAGAACGGCGTATGTGCTACGAAGAAGGGCCATTGTCTAAAACGTCACCCATTATAATTGTTGTTCCTTTCAAATCAGTGGTATGTTGATCGATGTGTTGATTTGTTTTTGTTCATTCCATTGTGGGAGCGTGGAGACATCTCAATTTCAGGATGCACTTTTAAATGATCGAGATTGAAAACTCATTTCTCTAGAACTGCTTTTTTATGTTTAGTTTGTTGTTCTTCCCCCTGCACTTTTGATTAGCGCGGTTGTTCAACATACGTACATATGACGAACGTGATTTACAGCCACGAGTCCATCTGCCAGCGTTGCAGGGATGTCTACGCATTGTACAAGATCAAGGTGTCATGATGGGCAAAATCCGTTAATGACACAATACATTATATGGACAAGTATGGTCCAATATACGATTATTAGCCAGTTGTAATAGCGCTGTGCATACGTTGCACATGCGTAATGACTTCGGACACGAACTGTAGAGGATTCTTTTATTGAACTTGGTCGCTCGCAGCAATGACTTTGAAGACCGCGGCGTCGCGAGATAGCGCCGATGTGAAGAGCCCGTGACGACGTGAAGACAGTGACGACGTGAAGACAGCGACACGGCCCCGAGTCCCAACCAAACAGCCCCGAACCTCGCTCCTCGCCTCCTCTTTTATCCCCGGCGTGGCCATCCCCCGCCCTTGGCCTCGCCTTTTGTTCTCGAACCCTCTGGCAAGTTCCCGAACCTTCCTGGAGCTTGCAAATCGTTCCCTTCTCTCTCACCTGTTCTGTTGTCACCGCTTGTGACTGTTGGTCGACGCACTGTCTTTACACATGCACGAATGTGAACATTAGCCAATTCTGGTCACCGAAATAAACTCGGCCTAAAATGCTTAGCCAAACCTGGGTCAATCATGTCGACATTAACAATGGAGAGACAAAGGCGGTTGGGGATTCCACGCCACCTCCGCATGTGCGGTTTCTGACCGTAATAGGGTTAGGGTTAGGGTTAAAACACATTTGTCTGAACACAGTTTCAGAAGCACTGCGCTTTCTTAGTTATTCACAACAGTTTTTTTAATATTAATAGGTACATGACAAGATTATTTGAGTTAGCTTATTCCCCCATAGTGTCGATTTTTTTGTTTTTATCGATTTATCGATACATATTTTCACAAACTATCGCGAAGTACAGGATTTGTATGGACACATGGTTTGTTTTAGACTTAATAATGTTAAAGTATACGGCAAAGGGTTGTTTAAAACCATTGAATATCCTCAATAAAGCAGTCGCGTTAAAACAAAACAAGTATTAATTACTCTACTTACAATCCACTGCTGGATGAAGGCCCCCCCCCCCATCCCGTGTTGGTCACGGGTGCCTGGGGGAGGGGTTAGGTTGACCATACTTCACCACATTTGGCAGTCCGGCTTTGCTATTCGTCGGGGCGCGTCCAAAGGGCCCGTTCAGACATCACGCGGCCACAAGACGTCGAGCAGCTCCTGGCTTGGGAGTCGAACTCAGGTGCCGTCGCGGGCAGAAACCTCTGCAGAGAGACCCACGGTGATATCACGACGAAACTGTTTAACACGCAGGAGGCTTTCGCGACCAATATCATCCATAATAAAGGGATTTTTTTGGGGCGTAAATATCTAACCCCAACCCCCCCCCCCCTCTATTATGGATCATATCGAATCATTGGCAATGACAAGCGGTGAAAAAAAAGTACGGAAACATTCCCCTGCCGTAAACTGGTCCTCAGTTAACGAACGGCAGCTGAGAGTTAACAATGCTCACGTTCTGTAAACGGGCAATGTGGTTTTTTTGAAGAGGGGGGGGGGGGGAAACATTCTGTAAGACATCGCGCACAGTAAAACTGCAAACGATCAAGTGCCAATCTTGATTTGAAGCTTTCGTGACTGCAGGAATCCATACTCTTTGGTTCTTTCGGTAAAGTCCCGTAGGTAGAAATTAAAATTAAAAAAATTATGTTTTATTTTATTAAAATTTCTACCTACGTGACTTTACCGAAAGAACCAAAGAGTACGATCACGTGTGCTCATAACTTCATACGCGCCGTGTCGTACGATGCTGTATACAAAGATCCCCCGTGTAGCCCTAACAGACTGTAGGGGCAAGTGCTGTTAGCGAGTAGCACTTAATGAAGGCCGGCACGGCACACGAGGGGGTGGATGGGTGGGCCAGGCACCACGCCCGGCCGCCTTTGTCTCCCCAGTGGCGATGTTTATCTATACACCGCACCGAGTACTCATTTGAGGCTGAGTCGACCTAGGGGAGATCCAGGACCGTTTCGGATGAATCCTCATTGACGTTGGCCGTGAGCGGGAATCGAACTCGGGTGGCCGGGTTCGTAGCGCAGCGTAGCGCGAACCGCTACACCAAAGATAAAAAGACAAAGATCCCCCGTATAGCCTTAACAGACTGTAGGGGCAAGTGCTGTTAGCGAGCACCTATGAAGGTCGGCACGGTACACGAGGGGGTGGGTGGCCAGGACCACGCCCGGCCGCGTTTGTCTCCCCAGTGGCGACGTTTGCACATCGCACCAGGTACACCTTTGAGGCTGAGTCGACCTAGGGGAGGCCCAGGACCGGTTCAGATAATCGTCACTGATGTTGGCCGTGAGCGGGAATCGAACCCGGGTCGCCAGGTTTGTAGCGCAGCGTAGCGCTAACCGCTACACTACCGCTCCGCTACACCACCGCTCCGCTACACCATCGCGGTACACACACGCGCATGCGCGGTATTCAGATTTTTTTTTTTTACGCTCCGAAGGTGCATTTTTAATTAACATAATTATTTAACGAGCGAACGAGAGGCACTAATTGAATTCGCGTGAAAATGCTGATAATGATGATTATAAATGCACCCGTGTGTGCATGGTGTGCGTGTGTGCGCGCGCGCGCGCGTGCATGCAACGTGCGGGGAGCGGTGGTGTAGTGGTTAGCGCTGCGCTGCGCACTGATTCCGGCGTCCCGAGTTCGATTCCCACTCACGGCCGCCAACAGTGACGATTATTTGAACGGGTCCTGGACCTCCCCTAAGTCGACTCGGCCTCAAATGAGTACCTGTTGCGGTGTGTAAACATCGCCACTGGGGAGACAAAGGCGGTCGGGTGTGGTGCTGGCGACCCACCCCCTCGTGTACCGTTCCGGCCTTCATAGGTGCTCACTAACAGCACTTGCCTCTACAGTCTGTTAAGGCAATACGGGCGATCTTTGTCTTTGCATGTGTAGTGACATCGCTGAATGGCACCATGCTGTAAGTGCAGTGCCGGCCCCTACAGGACACGGTGTGTGGGTACCGACCAAAGGGGAAGGTCGTGTGAGGCCATGGCACTCTGGTTGACCCCGGAGGACACGTGACGGGTTAAGATGACAGAGGGGCCCCAACAGGGGGCTAGGGGGGGTCACGTGATAGGGACCCAGGTCTTTCCCGATAGTTCTGGAAGGGGGACGTGGCCATGGGCGGAGCCGGCCACGCCGCAGAGAAGAAAATCCGGGTCCCGAGGGGGACCAGGGTTGTTCATCCCGAGGAAAGAAACCCTTCGTCTACGATCTCCGTTCTACGAGTCTTCCAGCACGTGGACCCGGGCAAATGTTGTTGGTCCCGGGTCCGTAGTAAGAGTTTCGTGTAACTAGTGTGGTAACTAGTGTAGTTAGCCGGGTGGTCACCACCCTAGGTTGTTATTCTGTTAAGGAGAAGTTTGCCCCGTGTGTTGGAACTAAATAAATGCGCTACCTCCAAAGTCTACGTCTGCGACTCGGTTGAACCCACTACACATGCAACGTAGGCTGCCGTACCATCAAGCCCTTATTGCATACTTGGGGAAGGCCAGATTTTAAAATAAAAAAAATCCAGCTGGGGAAATGCCAGATCCGTGAGCTTAATAGTTACTTAATACATCACATATTTAAGCAGATATTTCTGCTGTTGTTCGCCACTAAGAACGGATATTCAATGTAACGTTGTGATATGTGTAATGCCCATTCCCTTAACATTTCTCATGTAAACCTGTTCATATTTTTAAATCTCCATCATAGTAATATGCGCAATGTATGCAGCATCATAACATCTAATTAATTATTCACTGGTCTCCCTCGCCACGGACCCTCGCCTGATTTAAGCACAAAATGTGTTCACTGAATGATTGCTCTGATGCCACGTTGCCACGGCCATGCGGAAGCGAGCCGATGGAGTCCGTAAATAAACGAGCAGGTAAGGCTCAAACCTGAATCTCAACGGAGCCTTCTCGGGCGAAGCCACCACCAGCATTTAAAATTATTTTTTTACCAGATAAGGCCCACAGAGCTATACAGCTCTTTCTCAGAAGCGACCTGACCGCAAATGACAGCTCAACGAAGTGGCTTATGTGAAATGTAGAGCAACCAAACACTCTAAACGCACGTTTCTAAATGTGGAGGGAAAAAACAGAGGACGCGGAGAAAAATCCGTGCGACCACGGGGAGAACGTGCAAACTCCAAATATACAGCAGGCGTCAGGGTCGGCTTCGAACCCACGACCTCCTGTATACCAGGCGAGGGCGATAACTGTGGCTGCCCTGGCCAGCTGGTTCCCTGGTAGTGGGCCCTGTGGCTCTGATTTCCAGGGTGGTTCCCTGGTAGTGGGTCCTGTAGCGCTGATGGCCAAGGTGGTTCCCTGGCAGTGGGCCGTGTGGCTCCGATTTCCAGGGTGGTTCCCTGGTAGTGGGCCGTGTGGCTCCGATTGCCAGGGTGGTTCCCTGGAGCGTGGACTGCGAGGCTCTGATTGCCAACATTGTCATGTTAGTGGACTGCTTGGCTCGGATCGCCCAGGGAATTGCACGCTTTTTCACGAGTGGAAACAGTCGCTTATGGTGGAATCTGGAAGCGCAGTCTTTGGCAATCTCTCGCTTCAATCAATTTCACGGTCGTGATTTTTTATGGGTTCTCAAACATGGCAGAAATGTAAAACAATAGACGTTTTAATCTTAGTATAGCGTAGCCAAACTTAAGCACACGCAACAAATCGTTCCTTGAATAAAACGAATAAGATCACTGGGTCTTTAAAAGCACAACATCCAAATGAAATAGAAAATCAGATTAAACAGATAAAGGTCATCATCATCGGTGATGATTAATCCAGTGGAATGGAGGCCTCTGCAAGCTGCCACCGCCTCTCATGACCTAGCAATGTAACCAGCACCTGCACACGAACTGATTGTATTGCTCCATCATCCACCTGAGGTTGGGTGGCCTCTAAGTTGTTAATAATTCTGACCCCATTGATCGTCATGAACGATAAGAAGGGTCGCTTCGGTTTTATCTCCATTTAATTTCTGTGCACACCTTTTGTATGTTGAACGTCTTTCGCACCGTGTGAAGACAACCGTCCTAATCAGAGGTGCGGGGGAAGGGCAACAGACTTAACACAAAAAGCAGTTCTAAAGAAATGAGTTTTCAACTTAGAATGAAAAGTGTATAGCTCCAGTGGCTTCCTAATATTGGGAGAGTGTTCTAGATGGCCGCAGAAGCGCATCTGAAAGATCGCAATGCAGTGACTGTCTTTGTTCGATGGCTTGTGAACAATACTGCTTTATTTTGTTCCAGCAGTTGGTTCTTGATGTTGTCCACAGTTATCCATTCTGGTCCAGGAGCCTTTCTACATCTTCGTACTGCAAATGGCAGAGTTGACTTCTTCAAATGTGACATCTGGTGCCACTTCCTGTTTATCCGAGTTGGTTTAATTCCTGGCCTACATATGTTTTTTTTCTCTCTCCATACATCTACACACATTCCTCCAATAATTCTATATTTCTCTCTGTTATGAGTTAGAATTCCGTATTTGTGCATGTATGTTGAACATCTTTCGCACCGTACGTAGCCAGCCGTGCCAATCGGAGGCGCGCATTTCTTCTTGAGTTGCACCATTTTGTGAAACACCAATCATCAACCTCCTTTTTGCCCCCTTCACACTCACATTTCTCGCTATGACGTCGTCGATTGTGTTTGTGATTCTCTGATTCTTTTTTTCAAGTCTTCTCATAATCGCTTAGCGGAGTTTTGTGCATTCACTGGTCTCACATTTCCATCTCTGACTGATTTGTCTCCTGATTCTCAACACTTCTTTGGAAGTTTCAGACGAATTTTTTTATCTACGTTTTCTTTCCCCCCCAATGCTTTAAATGCACTATATATGACTATGCTAGTTAATATAATTAATTAAAGCGGTGAGATCCTATTTGAAATGTAACCTAACCTGCTGCCCTATTTTTTTTAAATAAAACATTGTGTTGAGTTTTTCCTGCAGTAAGTCTTGACCTCTCTCTGTCTATGTTAAAGTGCAACTTGCATTACACCAGCCTGCGACCGCCTCCTGTGTTGAATTTGTTGCACACATCTGACGATATGGGGTTTGTCCACTTCAATAAAGCAATCCCATTCCTAAAAGCACCATTCAGACTCCTCCACATGCATTTACTTGATTCTTTCTTTTCTAAATGGTCGTTCATTATATTCAAATCTCTGCTAGCTGTGAACACTAATCAATCATCATCTCTCCCTTTTCTCATACCAGTGCTAGATTTTCGAATAATCTCATTGTCCCTGAACCTTTTGCCTACTTATGCATTGAAGGCGCCTATTACGATGTTGTAATGCACTTTACTCTCATTTAGCAGTTGGGTAATTTCCTCACGCATTAGGTCTATGTCTTCATCGTCGTGGCTTGCTGCTATTGGAGCTCACGCTTAAGTAATCTTTAACCTGACATGTTTTTGGGGAGCCTTATTGTCAGCTGGGTAACACTATCTGATGAACCTTTGAACCCTAAAAACTATGCCTGATTTCCAGAGAGACTAAGAATCCCACTACTCCACACTTTCTATAAATTGTCCCTCCACAATGGGAAATGTATCAATTACTCAAAAGTAAGAGTTCCCCCCATTCCTCCTCACCTCGCTGATACAAACTATGTCGCAATTTATTTCTGCCAATTTATGTCTCCAAATCGACACAGGTTTGATTCGCGAGATGGAAGCCGTGTGGTGCACGTAGCGACAGACATGCAGAAGACATCTAAACTAAAACTAAACATTTTTTTTTATTTTAGCAGGTAAGGCCCCACTGAGCTGCATTTCTCTTTTTCAGAAGCGACCTGGCCACAAATTATAGCTCAACGAAGTGGCTTATCACGTGGAAATTTATAGCGGTCAAATACTTTAAACGCATGTTTTTAAATGTGGAGAGAAAAACCGGAGGACCCAGAGAAAAATCCACGCGACCACGGGGAGAAAACACAAACTCCAAATATACAGGGGGCGTCAAGGTGGGGATTGAACCCACGACCTCCTGCATACCAGTCTAGGTAGTTAACATCTCGCCACCGTGGCACCCCAATCTTGTCCGTACTCAGTGATGATGTAGCAGCCCCTGCTCTCTCACCCACCCAGCTGATGCCACGGCTGGTGGGTCCAGAGCTGCTGGCGACTGTGCGCGATGGTGTAGGTGCGTCTGTCATGGGTTGGGTTTTTGACCATACCACGCTGGTCAGTGTGGGCTAAAGGGAGCGCCCTTATTATCTCACCTCTCGCTGAAAAACCAGACGACTATGGGTGCCCACAGGGCACCCACGCTTCTCTGCCTCGACGAGGCAGCACCACAAGGAGAAGAAAGGTGAAGGTGCAGCCCTGCCATGCCTTTCTCACACCGCTGCTGATTGACGGCTTCCAGTGCAGGGACCTGTAGAGACCCCCCCATTATAGAGAGCCCCCCTTTACTCCGCGCTGGCCAGACATCTTGGAGAAGGTGGGAGGACTCACACTGTCTCTGTGGGTGAACAGAGGCGGGGGGCGGGGTGTGGAATGTCTCCGGGACATCTGTTATAAAAGCCCGGCGTTCCGTGTGTCCATCAACTAACTGATATAATAGAGCCTTTCAGAAGGCCTGAATCAAAAAGTTAGAGAAAGTGGAACCCCACCGCCCCCTCTCCCCAGATGTGAGGGTAAAAAGTTGATCCAACAGGTTTACAACAATTGTCGACCCCCCACCAATGTTTATTTTATAGCCATATTTGCCTACACAACTTACATACAAGAGTCAGGAATATCTGCACACATTGGGGGGGGGGGGTACGAAGTGCTGAGAAGCCCTCCGCAGGAGATAGATTTTCGGCCGCCGAAATTCTAGTCTGTTAAAACTGCGGGGCAGCTGTGCAAAAAAAAGAGCTTTTTAGCTCATCGGATTCCTCCAGTATAAATACATATTCTGATTCTGGAATGAAGAAACATAGCAAACTGTTTCAAAACTGCCCGTCGACCTCCGAATTGCACGTCCAGTGTGCTAACCCATTGGGCCATGTCAGCATCATCAATCGTGGTGTATTTATTGAGTGTTTTGCTTTTGGAACGTGGCATTGGAATTTTGATGCACGCCTAAAGTTGCGGGAGTTCCGTATAAGGTGAGTGAACGAGACAAGCTTGATGGTAATTAATCGCTTAAATGCCTTGCAAAGACCAATGTACTGTGCTGTATATATCTCACTGAAAGGCAGAGGTAAGAAAGAAGTTGTGTTGAGTTGAGTACTGTTGAGCATTGTAATTCACTTTCAACCTGAGTCGACACTCACCTGGATGAATGAAGGAACACGGCACAATGCTGCATGTTGCAACGATGTAAGGTGACCTTAAGTGCCTGCATACACAAACGACAAAAGCGCCGAACAAACTTTAAACCAATGTTAACCGCTTGACAGAATGAGTGACGCTACGATCTGCCTTTCTCTCTCGTGCATTCTGCTCCTTAGCTCTCAGCTCTCAGCCCCTCTCCCATCTGTACCGTAGAAAAGGCTGCCATGCCGATCGTTTTATGAACAATGCCAGACACACGCACCCCCGTTCCTTCACTCGCTCAGGACGTGACCGGAAGAGAAAAGCAAAAGCATGCAGCCAGCCATCCAGCCAGCCGGCAAAACTTAAAAAGAAAAATATATTACGAAGAGTTTAAAAAGGGTGGTCTTCCCACCGCGTCCCCGGGACTACGGGGCTGTGATGTTGTAAGAAACACTCATTTTGGGAAGCGGCAACTTTAATTTGAGACAACCCACGGGAAGAGAGTTCGAGAACAGCCGCAGCTTAAGGCCATAATTCGATCGGTTAAAGAAAAAAGTGGGCTCAGGCAGGACATGTTGCGAGGAAGGCACGAAGGCCGATGATGGTAAGGAATGATGACGGACGGCAAGAAGCTGGATTAATGCGCCCGGGAGGACGTACACACGGGGAGATGGAGCGATACAAATCGGCTTGTGTGCAGGTGCTGGGTGGGCGGAGTGTTACGTCACAGGATCGCGGGAGATGACAGAGGCTTGGGGAAGCCTTCATTCGGCAGTGGACTCACCATGGCTGATGATGATGATGATGAATAACCCCGAGCTATCACTTGAGTGGGTTTCCACCGGGTAGCAGAATACATTACTCCACTTGGTACAAATTTAACTTCTTTATCCGTAATCTCTGTTTTGGATATATAATTAGAATAAAACAAACGACGTTAATATGTCGTCGTGAATCGAGTGAGGTGAAATGTTGTATAGTTACTGTTCCTCCTGTATATTCATTGTCCATAACATTATTATTACTGCTGCTATCGTTGCAACACAAATATAAACCCATTGCATTTTTCTTACAATTGCTCGATTTTTTAAATATATTGTGGGGGGGAGGGGGGATATGGCAAGGCTTAAAATTAAATGTAATATAATTAACTTTATTTTTTTGTAGCTGTTTAATTATATAAACGTGCTCTAATGCCGAGCAATTTAAATACATTAAAGTTCAAGTCTGACGAGAACCCATTCAAGAGGGAACATATTTGAGCTCGTCCCATACGGACGGAGTATTTAGTTGCAATGTTAAAGTCTGTGCCACAAAGTAAATGCGTATACAAAATAAAGATTAATAAATTGCGAATTACATGACCAAACCAACTCCCATGATCGACACTGCACCGGGAAGGCCTTCATGCAGCAGTATATTGGTAAAGGGACATAAATAGGAGAGAGTAACTGTTGACTTGCATCCCACTGGGATATTTGTACAGGGTTGGTGTACGGTGATTTTTCTGCAATATTTTGCTGTCTTTTCTTGGATTTTCTGTTTGCACATAGTCACTTTAAGATGTTTTCTTGTTCATGTTTTTTGTTTGTTGCGGTTGCACCCGATTCAAGAGCCGAATGGCTCACAGGGCTATACCTAATAAATTAACTTTGAACTTTGAAATTACGTTATTCCAGTGGCATCCTAATAACGGAAGAACGTTCCAGACGGCCGCAGAAGCGCATCTTAAAGCGCCGCGCGATGCGGTGGCCGCCGTCTTTGTTCGATGGCGAGCAGCCGAAAGTCGCGGCTCCTCGAACGAGACCGGCGAGGTATTGTGGCACTTGTAAAATTGTAAATCAGTGCACGGTAGGGTAAGTCTGTGCATGGGTGTACGGTCATGAAGGTCGACTATACTTCAGGGCGCGTGGGCAGTGCAGGTTTATTTAAATGCGTGTCTTCATCAAAACTTTGACCTGCAAGAATGCATTTTCAGGACTGAGATGAAAATTTAACCATATTATAATTTATGCTAATCAACGCGTTATAACACTTTGGCATTTCAATTCAGAGGTCGCTGGTTCGATTCAAAGCAAGTTTTTCAAATCACGTTCCGCTGTCCACACAGTTGTGTTTTTAATCGGCACGCCACGGGCTGTGTGGTGGGGTGAAGTGTGAGTAACCCCACATCTTCCCTGGTTCGGCAAAAGGGTGTTTTAAAGAGAGGTTACCTGTCGCACTCACTTGTGACGTGAGGGAGCAATTGCAGAGCTGCACCTTGACCAATTCTTTCGTTTGCAGTAGGAGCTGGTCAGAGCGTCACAACAACAATACAAACACACGCGATAGGAGTGCAAAGTATAGGAAAGGTAAACAAATTACTTTAAATATATAGACAAATTAAACTAAACAATTGTTTTTTTTTCCTTAACAGGTAAATGTTGACAAATACCAGTGCAGCATCACGTTCAAGCTGTTCGGTGCACGAACGCTGCAAATGAACAATCGGCTCACTGACGCCTCCGAAGTGGATTGCATGATGCTTTGAGATCGCCTAAGTCGCCACTCATTAATTAATTAGTAATTAATCACCGCATGAGGATCAATTTAATTATTATTCAAAGTGATCAATGTATATATACCCCACTAGCAATGATAGGCACGATGCATAGAGGAAACTGCGTTTGAATTATCGGCTTGCGCGTCGCCTGCCTTGGTGTTGCGGCTAGAAACACTTAAGACTTTTAGTCGAGATGTCGCAGGCAGAATTCAAGCCATTAACAACGCTTCTTCTCAAATCCCTTTCGCCTCTGTTCACCCAGTGAACAGCAGCAGTCAGTGGCGTTTCGTGGTTTAAAGTACGGGTGACTTCCACCTCTACCAAAACGCCTGGCAAGCGTGGAGATGCAGTCTAAATACCCTCTAAAGTTCAAGTTAATTTATTAGGTATAGCCCTATGAGCCATTCGGCTCTTGAATCGGGTGCAACCGCAACAAACAAAAAACTAAAACATGAACAAAAAACATCTTAAAGTGAATATGTGACTAAGTGCAAACAGAAAATCCAAGAAAAGACAGCAAAATGTTGCAGAAAAAACACCGTACACCAACGCTGTGTGCAAAAATCCCAGTGGGATGCAAGTCAAAGAACAACAACCACAAGACAACTTAGATTAAGGCCATCAGTCTAACTCTGTATTACAACAAACAAACATAGCTAAACCAATACACTTTTCGAAATCACCAAAATAAAGCCATGAAAGCAATGAAAAAGCAATCATAGGAACTGTGAGGTACTATAGAGGGCATATCTACAGCTCCCTCTCGTGGAGGCTCTTCTGCCAGTTATAGCGTCATTTACCAGTCTCAGTGCACGTATATAAAATCACGCAACGCTCTCCTCTGTAATATATGGAGCCACATTTTTCACAGTACCGTAGTCAATCAACTGCTGGGGAAGACGGTCAGGAGAAATACGTGGGGCATCAAGAATCGTGCTACTTAGAGGTCTGCTCAGTGGCAGAGCGAGCTGGTCCCAATGGGGAAGGTTGCGGGTTCAAATCCTGGTTGGGGTGGGTTGGCTCAACCCATCATCCTTCCGGGGTCGATACAATTAGTACCACTTTGCGTGGAAATGAACAGTGGTTGTCCTATGGATGGACTCGCTCCTTTCATAGGAACGTGGAATGTCCATCACTTGCTCGGGGCTCGATATAGGAGGTGAGCCTATGCATAGACTCGCCCCAGCCATAGGAACGTGGAATTTACATCACTTACTCGGGGCTCTCAACAGGTGAGCCGATGCATAGACTCGCCCCAAGCCATAGGAATGTGGAATTTCCACCACAGGCTCTGGTGGAGGGAGGGTGGGGTGTAAACAGGTGCAGGCAGCAACAATGCCTCGATTACAAACCATGTTGACTGTCAATTGCTGCGAGGACTGATTGCCAACCAACCTGCACGTGCAGCCGGTCGCGTAAAGTTCATTCAAAGGCGTTGCTACCCATAAAGTTATCCTGCAGCGGCGGGTATAAATATCGCGAGACTTGGCGAGCATCTCGCGAGACTTGGGGTCCGTTTTTACCAGTTATTTATTATTTTATTTCTTGCTTTGTTTACAGTGGGACTCAACAGCGTCGGAGGTGACGGGAAAGCCACCAAGGAATGAACCCCTAGCGGAGGTGAGTCTCTGCCAGTCTGTCTACACCGTCTCCCTTCTACGGGCTCTTTTAAATCGCCGTGGTAAAGCGGGGAGAGCGGGTATCCCGGGACCCCGGCGAGAGACGCCTCTCGCCTAGATCCGGTACCGGCTTTCCTTCGAGGTCCCCGGCAGCTCCGCCAGCCCGTGGCGCTTAGGCCTCTCGGGGTCCGGGCACCTCGCTTTTCTTGCTCCATCTCGCCTCGTGTGTCGTTTACGTTCCAGCTGTTGTAGTTTAAACTCGTGGTGCATATCGAGGCGAGTTGTAAGCCGGTCGCCTTGTTTGCAGGGATTGATGTCTGGAAGCGAGTGTAACAGTTGGCGTCTACTTCTGTTTGCTGTGCTTCGGTCGGGGTGGACTGGCTCCCGCCGTGAGAATGTGGAATTGGCAACGCTGCTTTGGGGACTCCGGCTGAACCGAGCGACGTCCCATTGCGCGTTCGAGCAGGGGGACTCTTTTGTACTCGGCCACTCACCAAAGTACACGGCAACTTATGAGAAATAACTGCTGTTTTATTTACTTAAACAAGAAATTAATAGTTGTCCTGAAGTTCGTAATTCACCAAATGACTTGGCTAACGAAAGTGAAACGGATGTAGGTGTAAAGTGCCTCCATCTGAAACTACTGCACTGTTTGAGTCGACGTTCCACTTTTGCGCGTTACGGTTGCCAAACTTAAAGCACGTGACCTTATTTCATTGACGAAAATGTCATTGACCTGCATTCGTTACAAATGTGCGAGTTTGTCTGGCCATCGGTTTTCGAACCCCCTTTTTTACTATGTTTAAAACTATGAGTCTTACTTTTGCATTTGCTGTTTGTGTTGCAGTGGCTGAATGGCGAGGAACCTTTAATAACTCCAAGATAATCTTTCACCCAGAACCAAGCCAATTTATTAGTGTGATCTGTACTTAAAAAAAAACCACGCACAGCTTTTATCCACTTGACGACAACATCTGATCCTTGAAAGAGAAGAGCCGCGGGGTGTTTTTTTTTAACATTCTCAGAGTAAACTGGGAATGTTGGGTTGGGAAAACAAGTCCATGTTTATTCGTAATTAAAGATTATCACCGGTTTCAGCCGGCTGCTTGCAGCAATTTGTTGGTCGAGTGCACTGGGGGTGACGTCGGACCGTCTTTCAAAAGCGAACCACAGGTCTTGAAGCCGCGACGAATGGGCAACGAACAATAACGAATCTGCTCTGCATTTAAGCCAACAATTGCTTTGCTTGAAAGCGAAAATATTGAGCATCGGAAACTCGGCATCGGTTCTGCAAAGGAGATCATTAGACAAAAAGTAAAAATTTTCGTTGGAGAAATAGACATTTAGCAAGCTGCTGAATATCATAATTTCAACAAGATTGAGGGCTTCTCCGTTAAAGTAAAGTTTAAGTTTGTTTTAAAGATCTAGAACCTAAGGGTTTGGTTTTGGGGGGGGGGGGGGGGTGTAACGAGACAGACTTTAAGAGAGCATCAGACATCATGGCCTTCCTGGACAACCCGGCGATCCTCCTGGCTCACATCCGCCAGGCGCACATAACGAGTGACGACACGGGCATGTGCGAGATGGTGCTCATCGACCACGACGTGGAGGGTGGCTGCATCTCGAGTGGCCAGTACGGCCCGGGTGGCTTGAGCCGCAGCTGCCCGCCGTTTGGCCCCGACAGCCGGCGCCTTTCGCCGGCATCTCCGGCGTCGCCAGGGTCACCCGCCTCGGTGTGCTCCTTCGCGTCGCTCATCTCGTCCGGCGGTCGCAGCGAGTGCGAGGCTCCGGTGCTGGAGCACTCGCAGTCGGTGGACATCACCTCCGGGTGGGATTTTGGCATCCGCCCACGCTCCAACACCGGTGAGATGATGCGTCCTGATGTGGAGCTGCTGTGAGCAGCAGCAGCAGATTGTCTGTTGTGCGTGACTTGTTGTCGTAGTGGCGAGGGGATACAATCGTCCAATGCTGGCGTGGTTCTTAATGCACTACTGTTTATGGTGCCAATATTTTGCTGTAATATTCGGAGTCAAATAAAGGACACCAGCTCGCCAAACGCCAATAAGTGGGTGTGGCTGATGGTGCTGGGATACTATTGCCGCTACTGCACCACAAGTCCCATTGTGTTAATGGTGCACAACCTTAATCTTTGATAAAGTGAAGGCAACAGTTGTCATTCTTCCATCAGTGAATGGCTGTGGTTGATGAAAGATTGCTGGTGAAGGGAAGGCTCACGCTTGGATTTTTATACAAGCACTGCTGTTTCGTTGAAATTCTATAAATGAAATTCGGCTATAGAGATAATTCTAAGCAGACCTTTCTAAACATTGAGTCTGGACATTTATTGAGTACTTTATATTATAACCAGTGAGCAGAAGTTTCTGCAAGTATAGATGGTATTTAAAATGTGTTATGCAGTTTAGTATTGATGGTAACACAAGTCATTATCTTATGAAGTAGGATTCTATAGCTATTGCATTTTAGTTTTGTAAAATTTGAAAGATTGGTTGTTATTGGATCTCCATTTGAATGCCAAATGTAAATGTTGAAATTGTTAAACTGAAATGCTTAAACATGGTATCCTTTTTTGTAATTGTGTTACTTTTTAGGGACATTAGTTCTGTAAAGTGTTATCAGCATTAGGTTACTTATGCACATCACAGCAATAAAAGCTCCAATTAGTGACAAAGATACTGTTAATTAAGGTCTGCTTCTGCAATTTAAAAGACGGCTCCACAAATAATCGAATATCTGAATTCCTCGTTTTTCCAACATGCGAACATTTGCTGATAATGAGTTTAAGCATTTAACCATTCTTGTTTGGAAGCTTTCGTGACTGCAGGAATCCATACTCTTTGGTTCTTTCGGTAAAGTCACGTAGGTAGAATTTTTTTAAACAATTGCTTAACCCCCACGGGCAAGTGATGGCACCGTCCGTGTGTGCCCTTTTTCTCTCCCTTTCTACCGACCTCCCCTCGCCCACAGTTCTTCTTTGCTGCCCACCCTACCACTGACTCCCTGCATTTTCATCTTGCCTTAATTCCTGAGGGTGGGGGGGGTGGTGTCTGAAATGTTTTTGTTCGCAGGGCTGTACCCCGATAGGGGGGGGGGGGGTTAACAATCCATTAACGCTGGCTGTGGTTGGAATGGTCTAGCAGTGGCAGAGGTAAAGGTTTTTGTGTGTGTTGGATCTGGATCAAGCAGCTGGTTTGGTTGATTGCTGTTTGGACCGCAATGTGGAGGGATAAGGAGGTTGGGAAACATGTTTAATGATTTAAACAGTTTTGAAAGAGATTAATGGTGCAAACTTGTAAATGTGAGGGGAAAATACATTTCAATTGTTGATTAAGTAATCAAGAATGGTGGTGAAAAATATAACTTTGCAATGAACAGATGGTAAGCATTGTTGATAGGTTACCCCATTTGCATTTGAATTGATGTTGGTAAAAGTAAAATATTGCTTGCAGAGTGGTACAAATGACCGGATTTAAGGACTGTTGGTCCATCTGATCTCTTGGGCATTTGTAGAATACCTTTTGGACCTCTAATGGCCTCAAATGTTGAAACCAAGGTCTTTTAGAAACACTGCAATTCATGCTTGGTTGAATCAAAAGAAATAGGTAACGCTGGTGGGAATTCACTTTTACAACTGACCTAAATAATTTGATCACATTTTATACAAGCCTTTGGGCGTTAACTCGGCCCATGATTTCTATGGGCCAGATACAATGAATACAAATTTGTGAAAAGTCAAACGGTATTTGTCCTGTATAAAATGTGTCCTTGCCATTTGGGAATGTGGACTTTTTCATCAACCAATGGACACTGCGCAAAGCCTGTTTGTTCAGACGGTGTGTTTTTCATACTCCTTGGATGATACACAAAATAATTACTTCTGTAATTGTAATGAACGGATTTATAGTTTAACTGCAGTTTAAAATAACTGATTTGTATATGGTGAAAGTTTCCCAATGTTGAAATGTGATCCACAAGTGTTTTTTTTTAAGCCTGTGGTAGAATAATTCCATAGCAGCGTTTCCCTGTGGTCCAAAGGGGAAAGGTTACAAGATTGGCACTTGGCTGCGTACGGTGAGAAAGAAGTTCAATATATGGCCATTGAAGCCATAATTACATATTTGCATTATTTTGCTTTCATATGATGCTTGAAAAGGCAGCAGACTACAACTGTAGTATTTTTTTAATTTTGCAAGCCATTCAATGGCATCATTGGTAGCTGAGGGTGGGGTGTGCTTGTTCCAACATAGTGTGTTGCACTGGGCAGTCATTGGTGGTATGCCTTGTGGTTTGCTCCTCAGTATTCACGGGTGGACGAGTCATTGATGGAGGAAATAGCCGCACCTTCCATGTGTTTTTGGGACACTGTTGAAAGGTTCCCCACTGTCGGGGCAGAGAAACCGGGCTGTTACTTGGAGTCTTCACCAAGGTCGTTGCTTGGAACTGCATCGTTGGCGCGCTCTCTTCTTGTGCCATTTGGGTGGTCGGGTCCTTTTTCGGCTGGCAAAAATATTTGCATTGAGCTTTGGCAGTGCTCGGGCATGGATTGTGTGGTTTTTTTTTGCATTTACCTCAAATACTTAAAGGGTTAATTTTCTAATCTCATTTGTGAGTATTTTATTAACACTGCATTGGTCACAGCTAAATGTGTAAAAACAGCTAATTATGTATCATTGTCAGGTCCTCCAAGTACATAAACAAAGTAAACAAGCAACGTCTCATTTTGTATATCCCTCCATCTTAAAGTACACAACCATCAGCCGAGTGGCCTTCTGGGAGTGCATAATTTCAGCAGCATTGTTTTAAGACCAATTTTGATAAGGGTTCCCATCAGCAGTCAAACTTGTTTGAATCCGTGTTTGACTGCTGATTTTACAGGCAAGGACCCCTCTCTTTACAATATCAGCTCTTGAGCTCGACTCAAAAAGTAGGCCAGTAATTATTGTATGCGAAATAACTGTGTGGTGATGACAACTTTGAGTATTGCTAGCAAGCCATGACAACACATTGCCTTGCATCCTTGAGGCATGAGCGAGTCTTGGCCCTCCAAGCAACACGTTTTCAGGCTGCTATTTCAAATCTGTATGGCACCTGTAAGTAGGTTTTGCTGCATTGGTATCTGTGCATACATGCGGCGATTTCATATTTATTGCCACCCCTGGCCCCCCAGGGTCTTTATTTCAATAATCGATTTTTTTTTGCGATCATACCTTTTTGGCATTGGTTTTCATTTTAGTGTTTTTGTACAGTAGTGTACATGCCATGAGCCGAAAATTAACATTTGACCATCGGAATATCATTAGCTAAATTTGTAAAAGTTTCTTACGTGATATGGTGCATGCATTGAGTATTTTAATTGGTCATGTTATCTAAAATGTCGTGAGTACACTGGTTGGCACAATGCACGAGTACCCAGAGTTGGAGGAATCCAATCTCTTGGCCATTTGTTGACTTGTGAATTCAGTTCCTGAATAAGCTCCCAGCACATGGACTGAAACGTCAGACCATCATACTAAGTAACACGTGGTGCAACCCAAATATACATCGGTGCCCTTTTTTATAATATATTGGGCTTCAACAATGATTGTTGCCTAATGTAGAATGAGGGTGGCGATGTCTGTATTGTAACATCATCTGTTTGCTTGCTGAACTATTTATGGTCACATACACACAGGGTCACTGACCCTGTGAGTAAGGAGCGGCTAATAATACAATCGCTATGGAGGTAAATGTAATATTTTTCAAGAACTGTAAATCCACAAGTCGGATAGTCCAACACTTAATCGAGTGTTAACTGCTTGCCTACAGCCCCCTTGGCCTAATGCAACTCCAACGTTTTGGAACAACCTTAGTTCCTCCCTTAACATCCTACGTCTTCCTTAAAAAAATATCCAGAAGCAAAAAAATTAGTTGTGGATACAGCTGCATTTGCAAATGTAAATTTGTAACTTTGAACCATTCCCATGTATCGATGGTTAAACTGGGACTCTTTGCCTCTTTACTGCCTTTCCAACCTTGAATTGATGTACTTATGCAATTTTACGCGCATTATTTATTTAAGGGCTTTTATACTTTATTTTATGCATTGATTTATTTCTAGCGCTTTGCTTACCTTTTGTATACTTTGCACTCCTATAGTTTTGTGTAAATGTTTAACTTTCTGACCCACTTGTACTGGATGTCTGAAAAAGAGCTTCATAGCTCATCGGATTTCTTCCAGGGTAAATACATGTTGTGATCTGTGATGGGAACAACCATAGTTTTGAGCATTTGTCAATGCCATTTTAATCCTCCTTGAAGATTTCATTGAGGTGACTTTCAGCAGTTTTCTGCGTGGAGTTATTTGTTCAGTTCTAAATATGCCAGATAAAATCATGCATTTTGAAGAGACACTCCTGAAGTGGTCCA
This sequence comes from Lampetra planeri, assembly GCF_965212315.1. Lineage (NCBI taxonomy): Eukaryota > Metazoa > Chordata > Hyperoartia > Petromyzontiformes > Petromyzontidae > Lampetra > Lampetra planeri. The sequence goes on from NC_136126.1 coordinate 9,310,947, forward strand.
CAAACGAGTTCATAACCCATTTGCCATACTGCCATCCCCTTGCCACATGGCCTCTCCTGAAAACGTTATCTTACAAATCTGACGGACCCCTGCCCCTCAACCTCCCAAAGAGCTGGATTTACGTGCGCGTTCACCGCCGCGCGGCCTGGCTTTTAACGATGGCTGCTTGTGTGGTGCTCTACAGCGCAGAGGCTTGAGCGGTTAAGGAAAGAGCGCCAGAACCAAGTGAAGTGCAAAAACATCCCGTGGAAGGATCGGGGCACTCGGCAGTCTTGTAAGTATGCACACATTCACAAAACGCTGTCGTTTGCGCTGCGGGATTAACGCGGGTCTGAAATGTCTAACTTTTTCCCCAAAGTATTTGCAAGCGTAAATGCTTTGTCGACGACTCCATCCACAATTGCACGTGAAGTTATTTTGCCACCTTGTGTTTGTGAACAATTAGTGCTCACAGCACGTGATGCTGGCGACTCTTGCTGGTATTGATGGGCAACAAATGGGTATTTGATGCATGCAAAGTGTAGAAACGACGTGTCGAAAAGGCTATGCGATCGTTATTAAAGCACAAAGTAATAATTAAAAAGAGGTGTCCTTTTTAAAGTTGTTATGCAGTTACATAAAAATGTTTTTTTTAAGGTACCACTGGCAAGTAATTTATTTTTTTGTGTCTAAGGAGAGAATGGAGCGGAGCACTGCCACCATACTTTGTTAGCTCTTTTCAACAATTTGACTTTGGTAACAAACTGAAGATTATAATTCATTATTAAATGGTTTGTGTCCATTTTTGCAAGTGTGGTCAGTGACACTCGATGTATTGGCATATTTTTTTAAAGACCGTTCGTTGATCAAATTCTCTACTGGTGAGGAAAAATCGTGACCGCAAATGCAGACTTGGAGATGTATTCTCAATAAAGGATTGACATTGCTTTCAGACGCATAGAGTTTGCCACAGCAAGCCAATGAATATAAGGAGCTGAAATGTCTCGGTGTTGTAATTTGTACACTACCACAATCCCAGCAACATTTTTGCACCGCCAATTAGCACGATTGGCTACGTACGGTGCGAAACAAGTTCAACATGCATACAGCGAAACACGGGTTTACTTCCTGGTTCATCACATCCACACGCTGCCCGAATCTTTCTGAGCTTTCCGCTAGGTTTATTTGGTCCATAATGTGGAGCTAGTGTGAATGTAATAATTTTGGCTACCCCACGTGCCATGCCACTTTTAATTGCTCAATAACATAACGGTAATTTGGCTAACAAATAAGGTTAAACTGGGGGGTGTGTTTGTGTGCGATTGCGTCGAGGTTGGCACTGCTACGAAGACGGCTGCCAAAGTTCAATTCCCGGCCACGTAAAAATCTGTGGCATACGATATAATATTATAACTGGTTGTCCTCCCCTGTGTCCATCTTGGCCTTAATTGAGTACCTGGTGTGCTGTGTAAACATTAGCAAATGGGGGAGATAAAGGTGATCTGGGCGTGGTGCTGGCAACACTTCCCCTTGTGTGCATTCCTGGTATTAATGTGCTCGTGAACAGCCGTTTGGTAGTCTGTAGGAAAATACAGGGGATTTTTTTTACTTTATGTGCACATGCCCTGTTTGCATACTTGTGCATGTGTGGGGAGCACCAGTGCAGTGGTTGGCGCGCTACGAACCAAGCGACTAGAGTTCGATTCCCACTCACGGCGAACACTAGTGATTTTCTGAACCTGGTCCTGGGCCTCTCCTAGGACGAATCTGCCTCCATGAGTACCTGGTGCGGTGTGTAAACATCCCCACCAGGGAGACAAAGGCGGCCGGGTGTGGTGCTGGCCACCCTACCCCTCGTGTGCCTGTGCTGGCCTTCATAGGTGTTTGCTAACAGCACTTGTTCCAACAAGCTAAGGCTATGCTGGGGGGGGGGGGATCTTTTGTCTTTGTGCTCTCTTGCAGCGGAGGAGCAGGCGCTGCTCTTTGACAAGAAAGATTTCCGGACAAAGCGAGCGGAGGCGGCGGCCACCGGCGCGGCCACCTCACTCCTGTCCATGCGTCTGGAGAAGTGTCCCCATCAACTCAACAACCCCTTCAACGAGTTCTCAAAATTTGACGGGAAGGTGAGCCCTCGTGCCGACGACTTGGGGCCCCCCTCGGGGCCCCACTTCGAGCACCCCTCGGGGCCCCCCTCGGGGCCCTCCTCGGGGTTCCACTTCGAGCCCCCCTCGGGGCCCCCCTCGGGGCCCTCCTCGGGGTCCCACTTCGAGCCCCCTTTGGGGCCCTCCTTCGAATCCCCCAGTGTCTCCTCCGGGTGTAAATACGAACCTGACGATGGCACTTGGGAGTTTCCTTTTGACATTTAAAAAGGGGTTACCTACTTGAAGTTGCAAAGATTGTCATGCTCAGCCTTTGGTTTCTTGTTATGGTATTTTTATGCCACAAGCTGAGGGCAATCGTGTATTTTGACAACTTATTGTCCTTTTATAGTACAATGACGTTTTTGTGGTAAATACGAGCAGTGTTACAGAAATGTGAGCAGGGATAAAATACCGTAACGCATCAATTTGGTATCGCGTGGAAAACTTCACTTTGTTTAAACGTCTGCCAGGTTTATAAGGGTTTCCGTGGCCTTATTGCATCGTCTCTGGCTTTGTTTTCGCTAATATCACGAGGTGCAATCTCGCAACACTTTCAGTTTTAAGTGCAATGCGTTTTTTACTGTCACATTGTTTATTGTCCTCCGCTCGGTTTTTTTCCCCACCCTGGTCTGGACATTTGTTTTTAAATACCTCCCCAGTGTTAAAATATTACTACCTCCCTGTCCAACGCTGCTTACGTAATCGCACAATTTTTATTTACAGCTATCTTCTTCCTCAATATGTTCGCATGGTGAATTGTGACGTTCGGCAACCATCGCCAGCTCTGCGTCTTTTTTTAAATGTCTCATTTGGGGTGGGGGGGGTGCGTCTCCTTTCTCCAAGAGGGGAGGGACGGTTAGTGATGAAGAGTTGAGCGATGTCGCAGTCCTTGCGGCATCCTCTGCTGCTGATGCTGTTTTACAATTTTACAAGTGCCTCCGCTCTCCCATGCTGAATCTGCGTGGAGAGCAAACGTGCAGTGGATTCCAGTGCAGCTGTAACCAACACTTGAACTTTTGTACCCTGATGACATGAAAGTGTTTTTCTCCTGTGATGGGTTTTTTGTTGGTGGGGGGTTAGTTTGTGAACTTTTATCAAATAAAGTGGATTTTTACAATATAACCAGTGCAGAAGTCTCCAAAGGTAATATGCTGTTGAGAGCTGGAATAGCGATTAGATTTTTTTTGTCTATCATGCCAGTCATTATCACAAAAAAATTATGACCTGTTCTCCTTCTGTGGCACTACGATTAGAGAATGCTTGACTCAATCTGAATATTGTTTTCAAATACAGTTTGGGGTCAACTTGGGACATCAACCTCAAGAGACGATAAGACGACTACTGCCTCTTCGTGGGAAGTCAATGGTGTTTGGTCTTGTGCAGCGATTGTTTTCTTGTATGTGTAATATACAGCCCCTTTTCATCAAGCCACTGCCCGGGTGAGAGCCTCCCCACCGTTGTGCCAGTCGCGTTCTTTGACCCTACTGAACCGCTCTGGCTAGTGTGGGCAACTGAAGGTGGGTAGTGTTGCTGTGGCAACGATGGATTTTGCTACACTGCAGTCTGCTGAAAACGTGGCCCTGCAGCAGCCTGCATCGTTTGTTTTCTGCATCGCCGTGTCTCATCCAAACACCTCTTCCAGGTTCCAACCCTGCTTTGCTTTTAAGATCTGCAGAGATCGTTTGATTTCGGTCGTGGGCAATTCATGCTCAGTTGCCAGTGAAGATGAACACCATCTTATGCTGTCTCTGGCAGTGAGTGACAGCTGGAACCCATCTTGTTTGCTGGGGTGGGGGGTGGGCAAACCACTATCAGGTCATGTGTTTAAATCGGCACGTTTTTTAAATAATTGTCTGATTCAGGGGAGTTTCCAAACAAAATGAATGACCTGCGGTGCCTTAGCCCAGTGTGTGTTTCAAATTGAAATATTCCCCCCACCTGACAATGGCGGTAGCCTTTCAGTCTCTTCCTTCCAAGGGGGGGGGGGGGTGGGTGGGAGCCTGGAGTGGAGTTCACAACTGCTTCTGCATATGAGTTAGCCGATGGCCCCTACCTTACATTGGCGCTTAGCATTTTGAATGCTCAGAGCACATGGGCAACGAGGGCCGATGTCCATTCTAAATGGACGAGCATCGAAGCGACCTGCACCGCTAGGATATTGCATTTCTTTTAAATGGCCGTTTTGACTTTCCAAATACGTTTAGGGCGAATTGTCTTTTTGGAGTTTGAGTTGGTGTACGTGCTTAAATGAGCATCGGGGGGTGTCTGTCCGTCTGCGCTGGTGGCTTTGAGCCAGCAATGGAAATTGCATGGGGCCAATCTGTATTGGAAGATCGGACTTCTTCCAAAAGCGGAACGATGTGCTTTTAATACATTTGTGGAGGGACTATGGAGCTGGGCCCAAACCTACCTTCTGGACTTCAACCGTTTTTGATGTGGGACTCGAGAGGTCTCGGTACAGGCTTGCTGGATAAAAGCTTAAAGTATGCATGTGCGTGCTTAAATGATGGTCTTGGTCATCCATGGTGGAGAAAAAGGTATGTACCGATTTGACTTGAAATGAGTCGATGCTTTTGCTGGGCATTGCCTTTCCACGTGTAAATTTGTATCGACAACCCTGGTGCAGTTCCCATTTAAGGGTTTTGATGTTGCTGGGTGGCTTCGTTGGGGGTGGGAGGGACTTTGATACGGGGTGTAACGATGCATCCAATTCAATGCATAAGCATTGAACAATTCAATGCATAAGCATTGAATTGTCTTTTTTTTACGGACATTTGTTTTTAATTGTTTATGTAATGTATACAAATTTGTGCACGACTTTTGTTAAATATATTTGAAGATGTGTTGGGACGGGTGTGGTTCTGTCCACCCACCCCTTACATAAGTGCTCTCTCACAGCACTTTCCCCAATAGTCAGACTATATGGGGTATCTCTGTCTTGGTCTGTTAGTAGGGAGTGGTAATTGGCATGAACCCGGCGACCCGAGTTGGATTCCCACTCACGGCCAACACCAGTGACGATTATCTGAACATCCAGCAGTGGACAATATCATGCTTTAGGAAGATGAAGAATTTGTTCATGTGAGCCCTGCACTACATGCTGCTACAGTCTCGGCATTGTTAAATCTATTTAATAGAATTGCAATGGTTGAAATGAATCTCTCTGGGGAGCAGGGGGGGGGGGGGAATAGCTCTAATCATGAGGCCAATAACAAATGTCAACACTTGCGCTGGCAATGGTGAGAGCCTGGATTTAAGTCACGGTAACCACCAGCGATTGTAGACCTGTTCTCAACTGTGGTGAATGGATAGGCCCAGCCTGGTCGCCCCCGCCTTTGTTTTGATTTATGTTTTTCATTTAATATCACATGCCATTTGAAAAAATAGACTTAATATGACGCTCCTTGCCAGGCATACAAAAGGTACACTTGTACTGTGGACCAGAGGCTTATCAATAACTAGTTTCTGATACGGCTCCCATGAGGCCCATTCTTTTGATCTAGGGCGTTGCACTGCCTTGGTCCGCATTCCAAATGTAAATGCCATCTCTCATGACACTGCGAGGAGCACAATTGGACTACAATTGCGAGTAAACCTAAGATGTCGTTTTTTTTAATTGCTTCTATTAATATATTATAATTATTTCCTCGCTGAGGCAAGGTTGCATATTAAAAGATGGGTTTGACCGTAATAATTTTCGCCCTTTTTGTCCCCGAGGGGTCTTATTTCATTAGGGTACATTACAAATTATCTGCGAGCAACGGAGGTGCACGCCGCATTGCCATCGTTAAAATTTGTTTCAGGTAGGAGGGAATTACAGGTGAAAAGGTTAACGTTTTTAATTCATCATTTGCTGCTTTGTATTCTGAGCGCCGGAACCAAGAGGAATCTTTAAAAAAACACGGTATTTTCGGCATAAAGTTGCTTTGTGGCTTTTTCCCAAATGGTATCTATCGGCAATTTTCCGACTTTGTAACAATGAGTGTAGAAAATTCAAGAACGTCATTCTATGCACTAAAATAACAATTGGAGTTTTGCAGTAGGATGTCGAATGGCTAACGTCGTGGATCTTAACCAGCCAACACTTGGTGCGGTGTTTGCGCGAGGTGTAACGAGATTTCTATGGACGTTCACAAATCTGACCTTTTCAAGAACGGCTGTGTGTCCTTAATCTCGTGTACGTTCGCGCTGTGAATCAAGAGCAGCACCGTGCAGCATTTCACTGCGTTTTCAGGGTGCTTGCACTTTAATTTTGTCCAGCCTCTTATGTACGGTGTAACTATACATTTTGAAAATTTATGTTTGCATATCCGGACTTATCGCACCTCCGGCGAGTCAAATTTGCGACTACCGTAATCTATGTTTTAAAATCATTCACTGCTCGAATGACATGATAACGGTGCTCCTTTTCACGCAAGTTACCCAGTAGCTTGTGGTTAATTCCACATTGACCTGGGGGTGGGTCGGGGGGTGTTAGTGCTGTAGGCTTGCCACAGTAGTACTTATTTTATTGACTGGAGGATGATAATTGGTTGATTGATACAATTTGGATTTCTAGAGCATCTAAATGTAACTTTGTCTGCAGACTAAAGAGAAACGGCATGCACGCGATGTGTGATGCGATAGGCATTTCGAGCAGCATATGACCACTCAAGTATACCAAACTTGCAAAGGAATTTAAGTCCTTTTTTTTTTAATAAAACCTGGTTTCAGTTCGATTGATTAATCTTTTTTTGAGTGGTTTAAAATTAAATTGACTTTGATTTGTAATCTCGTGTCCTTGACCACGACTTGCTCTGCCATGGCACCACCTGAACAGATACCATTTTGATGCTGCAAAGGAATAGTTTTTATGAAGAAAAAAACGTTTTTACCATTTATAAACCTTTCCCCCTGAAATTCCAATGCCGTGGCGTTTTATTTTTATTGCTAATCGTGGTCGGGCATGGACTGGCTGCGTGGATGGCGTCTCTTACAACGGGGGAGGGTGGGGGGATCACCGTGCTCTCAAGATTGTGGGTGGGTGGAGAAAGTTGTTGGTGAACCAGCACAAATAACCCCTTGCCTTCCCCCCCCTCCACCCACCACTTGCGTGGGCCATTTGTAATCCCGACAATAATTTGTCACGGATCAAATTACCCGCCACATCCTGCAGTTTGTAATGCGTTGACCCCCAGGATATATGTTTATTATAAGTATAAAAAAATTATAATGATTACATTTTTTTTTGCTGCGTACCTACCCTCGGTAGCTCGTATTTGGCGTGTCTGTGGCAGGGAGGGTGGGAGGGGGGGCATGCACCGGGAGAAAACAACACGACTGCAAGTGGATTACAGGGTCTGGCCATGATGCTCATGAGCTGGCAGAGCCCCGCTCGCAATGACGGAGTATTGCCTCGCAGGGTCATTTGTAACGCAGACAGTTATTTCTAATAAATGCACTCGTAATGAATGGGATTACGGAGGAGCCCCCCCACTGCCTCTGCTGGTTTTGACCTCCCGAGCGAAGTATTCCGCCGCATGCCTCTGTCATGCGGTTATTAAAAAATGCATAAAGTAAAACCGAACGTAATGTAATTACCCCGCGTGGTCGCAAGCGCATGCCTCTAAACCGGCGCTTCTGGAGACTGGGTTTGACGGATTGTGCAGATGCGTGCAACTCCCAAACCCGCAGGGCTGCGGGGTGGCCCCGTAACGGTCGTGAAGGTATGTTCGTGGAAGAAACCCTTCGTGCGGACCCTGTTTGTGGTTGGGTTATCCCTGTGCGTGAATTTTCTCCTGGTTCCTCCGGTTTCCTCCCACGTGAGAAAAAAACGTAATAAATAAAAAGATGTGTTCAAACATTCCGTTGCAGCACCCTCTTGAAATATATGCTGAGACGCGAGTGGTTTTTTTTTCCGCTATAAATGGCATTCAAGGATAAGGATTTGCATTCATTTAGAATTCAAAGGTCGTGGCATCTCAACTGTGGTGAAGGAAGCAGACTTCTCAGCCGGTGTGTTGGTGGTATTTCTGGCTGTGACTGGTGGGGGGGTACCTGTGGGCTTCTTGAAATCAACGCTTCATCTGTAGTTTCTCCAGTGCAGATATTGGTCACATCGGTAGCGCTAGCAGCGCTACACTGTGATCATTACTTAATCGGAGGCCAGTTTTGCAGTGTGCTTTTTGCACGATATGCGGGTCAAGTGTGGACGATACCGGGCTGATGTAGTGAAATATAATTTTATGCAAATTAAATCAATCCAGTATAAGTTTTAACAAATAAAAGCAACGTATGGTGGTAATGAAGATCAAACATGATAGCAATTGAGCAAATGTTGCTTCGGTGACGCATGGCTTCTGCAATGTTATTAAAAAAAAACTTCAATTGATATACGGTGTATAAGCAATACCTTTTTGAGTCCTGTCAATCCACTGTAGGGCTGCAAATGCCATGTTTAGGCAATGGCGGAGCCAGGATTTTCAGGTGGGGGGGCGGGGCAACCCCTCCAGCAATGAAAAATGATAGGAGTTGTTAGTAAGGACTTGTCCGTTTTTTTATTCGACGCGTGTGCGTCGATGGTGCAGCCATCCATCGAGGGTTGAATTCAAACGTGTGTGATTGGCATCGCGCTCGCTGAAGGTGGATGCCTTAAGGGAAGTCGTGTACTGTATACGCAACTGCGCACAATTCTGAGTCGCTTATTGCGAATTATGGACTCGGACTATTGTCCTATCATCTCAGAGTCCCTGGCACTTAATAATATGCTACACAGTGCAGTGGGGGTTGCAAAATGCTGATTTATTACTAATAAACCCCAATGATCCAATCGAAATTATGGATTTCGATCAGATCATTGCAGGGGCACGTGCCACCCCCCTCCCCACTGGCTCTGCCAGTGTGTTTAGGCACAAGGGTCGTTTTGCCACGCTTTACCATACTGATCTGTTAGCAGTGGCTGGTAATTTGAACTCGGATTGCAGAGTTAATAGCGTAGTGCGCTAACCACCACTTCTGCTCCACTTCCACGCGATGATATGAAATGCGCCTTTGTTTAAAGAAAACTCGGGTTTCCATAATAATTTCCTCATCAATGAAGAAGTTGATTTTAAGCATTTGCATTGAACTAAAAGTCTTCCAGTTTAAAATGTGCCAAAGCACCTGACGACATGTACATACTTTCTGTTGTAAGGATATGTGAAGTCGTCTAATACAATATTGTGTGACCGTTAAATACTTTTGAAGACTACACATGTAGTGTCTTCAATAATTATTCGCACCGACACGTAACAAGTCGCCTGCTTTCATTCTAGATTTGAAGCTTTCGTGACGGCAAGGATTCCTACAATTTGTTTTTTGGTAAAGTCACGTAGGTAAAAAATAAAATAAATGAAAACGACTAAATTAAATCGTGACGTTTCGGGTGCAACACAAGCCGCCTTCAGGTGGGGACAACGTAGCGAAAGCACAATTCCTCGTCACAGACATCTCTTAGACTTGCCTGCTTTCACTTTATTTCACCTGTTCTTGCACCAGTTATAGGCAAAACTATAACTATGTGTACGCTTTAAAGCTTTCGTGACTGCAGGGATTCATTTTCTTGGTTCTTTCGGTAAAGTCACGTAGAAGGGAAATAATAAAAATAAAACTATCAAATATTATTGTATTTACCTTCTACGTGACTTTACCGAAAGAACCAAGAATATCTGTTCACTCGCATATACTTGACTTCTCCCTGCTCTTATCTATTCTGCACCTCCCTTATCCTGCACTCAGCGACTCTGCATCTCCACCGCTGCCCTCACCTGCGCTCCCTCAGACCCGCTCACCCGTCTGTCCCGGGAAGGGGGTTCAGCCAACACCCGCCCGGCGACGGCGTGAGGGTTGAGGTCCCGTTAACGGCTGCAGCGGCGAGATGTCTTCACTCTAGCTTCCCCGGCAACAACTCCCCTCGCTCACACACTCCCGCTTATATCCCCCTGCTCATTCCGAGTCCTCGCGAAGCTTCCACTTAAGCGCCCGTCGGCTTGGCACCTGTTACCCCATTAATCCCTTATCACCCCCCCCCCCCATCTCCTCGACGCCAACCTCCGGTCACAGCGTTACCCACCTGTTCGACCTCGGTTACACCCGCTTCTCCCCTTAATTATTGTCGGTTTGTCGGTGCAAACCTCCTGTTGCAACGCGCACACCTGTTTGCACCCGCTTAACTGTGCGCACCACGTATTTCTCTCCTCTACACACACGTTAGGGCCATGGTTGTGAGATGTTATCTCCCTCGGCTGGTATGCAGGTAGTGGGATTCACCTTGACCCTGTGTTTGTAATTTGAATTGTCTCCCTGTGGTCGTGTGGATTTTTATCTGGTCTTCCAGTTTTTCCCTCCTTTATAATCAAAATGCTTTTTATAGTAATTTGGCTGCTATAAATGTCAACATCATAAGCCACTTCGTTGAGCTATCATTTGTGGCCAGGTCTCTTCAGAAGAAGAGCTAGATCGCTCAGTGGGCCTTACCTGGTAAAATAAAAAATTGTAAAAATGTGAGAAAGCAGTAGACGGTGATTTTTTTTGTGTTTTCAAGAATGAGATGCTTGACGTGTTTTTAACATGCACTTTACCGCAAACATTTTATGAATAACATTCTGCAAAACTATCGGCAGTATTGCACCACTTGTACCCCAAATTTGACCCTTAATTTTTATTCTTTATATTTAGTCACTTTGGCTCAATCTTTAACGTCTTCCAATGGTCTTTTATGGTAGCTTACGCACGTTTTCAGATTGTGCATTTTATTGTTCTCCTGCAGTAGGATTCTTATAATGTCTGGTTGTGGACAAGTCGATGTGTGTTTCTTCGTATCTCCCTTTTTCCTCTAAAGCCACCAGCCCCGACCTGTGTAATTTTGTATCCGATTAACTACAACATTACTCAAACAGTTTCAAATATCGTACGTCTACATAAACACGCACATTTTAACAGGGACAAATTGTATAGTGGCCTTTAACTCGAATACGGTGCTCTTGCTGGCTAATCGTTAAATGTGCCCTGGCATTTGAAATGAGGAATAAATAAATATAAATTTTGGCTTGCACCTGCATATTTAAATGTGTGTATCCACTGTTGATGTGGTGTGTGTCTGTGCTTGCCATGCTGTTGGATTTTTGATTGTTGTCTTTACTGTAATGATATAGAGCCTAAATCTTGACTTAAAGCTTTCGTGACTGCAGGAATTCGTATTCGTTGGGTCTATGTGACTTTACTGAAAGGCCCAAAGAAGATGTCGAGCCTCTTTGTGAATCCGCTGCTGGAATTCACAATTTTGGTCGTGGGGGATTGCTTGACCATACTTCACGATGGTCAATGCTGATGTGATGTTGGAGTCTGCGCGGTGCCTCCTCGCCTCTGATGTTAGCTGTCGCCGGGAATCGGTCAGATTTGTTGCCCAAAGTTGCGCAGGTCAAAACAAGCCATGTGTTTTTAAGATGTAACATTTTGCGTGAAAGCCAAAATGCGTTCGCGCTGATTGAGCCAAATGAAAGAAATTCCATCCGCTGAGTAGTGGGAGAATTATCCCAAGCCATGCTACCTGGCTGCCTTGTTTATGCCATTTGCCTTCGTAACGGTTGGCTCCATATGGTGCAAAATAAGTTGTACAATCATACACATGTAACCCACGTCTTCCTTGAACAAGAGACTTTAGTTGGCTCTCACCTGGGAGGAAAATAAAGTATACCTACTTGGCTGCATACAATATGACCATTATACCATCCAGCCATGCTTCATGGTAGTCGGTCATCGTCGTGAGAGTGGTCTGAAAGTGAAACCAGCCCGTTGGACTCTGTGCCGCATCTAAGCGACACGCGATCCGTTCCAGCCGTCGCAAATTGAGTTACAGGGCGTGGGATACGGTGTGGCGTGTCTCTCGGTAACGTTGGAGGGGGGGGGGGGTAGCGGTGGTGGCCAGCAGCTGAGATAAGGGGTTGGTGGGGGTCGGGGGGGGTGTTGGTGGCGGCGGCAAGGCAAAACGCAAAAAAATCATCCAATCGGGTTTCTCCGACAGCTGGGAAAACCAGGTCGGCTTGGCGGCGCGGAGAGTGAGAGGCGGCACGAGAGGGCGACTTTCTCGCTTCAATTTGACCGCCCATAATGGCAAGTGAAAGGCTGTCGCCGAGCGTCCGCCTTAAATATTCGGCACCAATTTTACGTCCCCCCCCCCCCCCCCCCCCCATGGAGGAGGGGACAACTGTCGCGGTGGCTGGTGCGATTGTTCAGCGTTGTAGCCCGTGTGTTCCTCCTCGCTTGCGCCACTGTCGCTGGCCGGGCGCTCCTCACTGAGGAAAGCATGGGTGGTTATTTGCACTGTGGGTTATGTGTGTCGGAAGGGAAGAGATATAGGAGGTTTTGTTTATTCCAGATGGGTAGCAAAGTGGAATTATTTGAGAAATCTGTTTACACAAAGGACTTATTCCATTGTTATGCTGCAGTGATTTTATATAATCTAAAGCGTACAATATTTGTCTCGGATTTCTTTTTATATCACGTTTTATAATTGTTGAGGGGTGCCACGGTGGTGATTTTAACTACCTTGCCTGGTATACAGGAGGTTGTGGATTCGAGCCTGATCCTAACGCCTGTATATTTGGAGTTTGCGTGTCTCCCTGTGGCTGCGTGGATTTTTCTCCCGGTGCCTCCGGTTATTCCCTCCACATTTATTTGGCTGCTATAAATTTCCACGTGATTTAAGCCACTTTATTAGCTATCATTGTGGCCAGGTTGCTTCTCAAAAAAAGCTATATTGCTTGGTACGCCTTGCCAAATAAAAAAAAAATGGTTTAGTTTTGATTCATAAGAGTTTATGGTATTGTAAATTGTAACCTGCACTTTCACACAAGTTTATAAAAAAAAGATGTAATGACCGGTTATATATAATTACTACTTGTTAATCTTAAAAAGAGCCTGCATTTTCTTGCATAATTGGGCATGGGGAGCTCCTCTCCTGTTTATTACCCAGAGCCTATGGTGAGAAATCTAGATTCCTGCCCTACAAGTCATTGTAGTTGATGCTCCACAAGGTGGTTCCTTATTTCTTCAGCCCCAGAGAGACGAATCGCTGAGTTTACCTTCGATCGGGGATTTGAACTCCCACATTCACAATTGCGAGCCATGTGCTTCTGGGCCACACTGCTACACGGGCGGATATTCATATGGCTGTAGTACCTCATTTGGTGGCATTTATATTTGCATGCAAAATTCAAGCTCGGTGTCTTGGCATCGACGAGGTAGGTTCTAGATTAAAATTGGAGTTGTTTTATACAAAGTACAACCGCTTCTTTAGCGCGCGGAGTTTGATGGTTTTCGGCTCGTCGCCAATTATTGCACGGAGGATATAAAATTGGTTTAGCACTCGATTTAATTAAACCCGGTCTCTGATGGGTTATTTGAAAACCTGCCATTATTAACTGTTCATAAACTTCACGGCCAAAGACTGCATAACCAGGTGGTTGTTTAAGAGTGACCCTTGAAGGTGTTGTTGCCGAGAAACTTGCAATGTCCTCCTGGGTCGATGACGTCGTGTGGTTCTACAACTGGCATTTGTTGGTGGCTTCAGGTGTGTGCGTGCCCGTTTTAAAAAACGGAGCGACGCTCGCAATAACGGGCAGCTGAACGTGGCAAGTTAGTGCAGGCGGAGAGCCACATGTGCTGCCTCATCTGCCAGTCATCTCGGTCAATTCATGCCACCTGGGTCTGTCCCGTGACCTGCCGAGTGAGTTAGCTTTCTCGCTTCACGTGGCTTTCAAGGTGCAATTAGCCTGGCACAAGCGCCGTTGTGATTTCACCGCCACTTGGTGGCTAATGGCGGTTGTCGTTTTTGTTTAAGTGGGTTGTGAATTTATACATGCAGACCTGCCATGGCACTTTTAACAAAAGAACGAAAATATCCGAAAAGAGTTTATGCAATTATACTGGAGACTTATATTTTATTCCAAAAGTAAACATTTGTGCGACAAACCGAGAGAGTTGTCCAACTCGTGCTTTGTGTTGTGCGTGGGGAGAAAAAACCAGTGGATAGATGTGGACTGGGCGCGTGGTTAATTTGTTTTGGTTTCTTAGCATATTGCCGAAAAAGAAAAAAAAATGAATGCTTCAGCAGCATATTTAAATGCAAATAAGGCACCGCACTGGAACTAACGACGCAGTGTCAAAAATCAACGTATTAAAGCATTTTGTGTTGACGGCCGTTGACTAATGACGCAGAGGTCTCGGCTTATTTTCCATACTTTGATGGATTCCGGATTGGATAGCCACTGTAATGAGGTTGTAATGTAAATGAGTAGTGAAGGCCTGCCAGAGCTGGCTGCTAATTGAACCTCACGAACGAAACGGCTCGCTTTACTTTATTCTCTTTTAAATCCCTGCTTGGAGAAACTGTAACAATGTCCCGTTATTTATCGAGGAAAGCCTCGAAGACTCACGGAGACTCTGTTTAGAGCACCTTTATGTGCTTGGCTCATTTTTTTTAACAAGTATTTTTCGCATGTGGTGTTTGGGGGGAGGAGGGGGAAAAACCCCCCCCACGCTAACACCCGTTTTGTACCATTATGAGTATAATGATAATATTCATGCTTTCGGTTAATACTGATTTGCACAAACATGCCGAGAATCCACCTACTCCACTGCAATCTCCTCGCAACCTCGCAAGCCAATGTTCTCGACAAAAGCCTCTCAAGGCTCCTGTTCAGGAGCATCCTGCGCTGGAACATTTGGCCAATTTCCACTGGCAAGTGTTAGGCATTTGGCAGTAAATCAGAATACCTGAGATAATGATCAAAACTGGCATGAATGGCTTCAAGAATCCATATTCTGTACTGCCACCTCGCACCCCCCCCCCCCCCCTCAGCATCTGAAGTCTCGGGATTGCACGATGTCCTCTGCGTGGTTTGAGAACTCCGCGAGCAAAGCTCTGGATTGCAGGTGTGCATCGCCACACCCAGCAGTCGTTTCACAATTCCTGTTTGTAAACGTTACGGACACACAGCTTCCAGCGAGAGAATATTACATTAGTGTGTGTGTGCTTTCTCAGGTCCGGATTTTTTTCTTTCCGAAGCCATTCATTGTTCCTTCCTGCGCATCCATCCGTGCAATCATTTATTTATTTTCTGTTACAGAGTCATTTGTCCAACTGTTAATTCCTTCACCTGTTTAATTCCGCCGTTCATTCATCAAAGCATTCATGTAACCGTTAAACTGTTAATCTGCATGACCATTAATCCATCCAGCGAATTGTTGATTCTTTCCTGCGTTAAATAATCCATTCATCTCTGTGTACGTGCATAATTTAGATTGGTTATCCCATATATTAAGCCTAGGCGGCTGGGTGACTTAGGGAGGCCATCACCCATGTAATAACATTGGAGCGGTAAAAAAAAATAAGATTCATGATTATAATCCATGGTTCTAACCAAAGATTATGCCAGGTGTTAGGGGAGCTTTGTGGTCTGTGAGCCCAGTTGGCAATGATGCACAAAACATTGAATTGCGAATAAAAATACTTGAGTGGAGTGGTGGCGTGCACCGGCTGGCGTAACTGCACCATGCGTTTGGCATTGCGAGTTCGATTCCCAGCCGTGACGAACGGTCCTGGGCCTCCTTTTCCCACTGCTCTGCACTCTGGGAGAATTTACAAGGGCTGATTAACATGAGATGCCGCGACGAAATATTAGAGTAGGAATGAGTTTCAAATGGCATATTTTTTTCAGATCTTGCATCTTTAGAGCCTACTTAGGATTTAACGTTCTATTGTCGTATATTTGAGTAACTTTCCTTGTTTAGGTAGGAAATGAAATCGGTGTGAATTTTGAATATGAATAAAAAACTATTTTTAACCAAGCCCTGTCCGAAACTGTAATTTTAATGTAAATATTTGTATATTTAATTAACTTAAGCAGAAGCGAAATATCGTGCAAATGATGTCTGTGACGGCACTGTCGCGGAGAAAAAACATGAAAGTGGTGCCTATAAAGTGACATCACTTCCTGTGAAACGATAACTTTTGGCTCGATTGTCAGATTTTTTTTTTATTTATCTGAAAATCGGGAACACATCCCCCTACGTGCAGAGGTATGACAACCTACCAACTGATCTCAACCAGCGCAGTCCAAGATTCGAGCTAAGAGTCGGAGCACCGTGCTGCCCAAGGACAAATGGGGCGGTCCCATTTTCAATATCTAGTGCTGAGCCGGTGCTTGAATATTCCACGTTGTCACGGCAGGGACCACATCTATTTTTCTAAGGATGCGATCCCTGACTTTGTCAACAGTGTTATTTGTTCCAGTGAGATGATGGGCTGAGTCAACCCAGCTGTGATATTAGAGCGCTTCAACGGCAGTGCCACTCCACTTGAGTCGCTTACAGTCCCAAAAAAAAAGCATCTTCACTAGTCATGTGGATAGATTGGAAGATAGAATGATATTGCAAATAGGATTTTTTTTTTTTTGAGGCCGGGGAGGAATGAGCAAGTCCCGTGAACATTTTCTAGGCATTCGGCACATTAGTAATATTGTCAGTACGCCGTAGTATCGCCCTTTGTTTATAGCGTGGTTGCGAATGATGAAAGGTGTTTTTTTCTGTCATCACTGGCAGGCTATCGCCTGCCGAGAGACACGTTGAATTAGGCTGACAATTGCAGTAAATAACATACGTCGCGACGGATTACTTGGGGAAAGCGGCAGCGCATTGCGAGTCATTAAGGCAATCTATATCGCATTTTAGCAGGGGGTTGTGCGCTTCCAAAAGGGACACCATTTTAAATGCGTCTACCTCGCTCGACCGGCAAGGAAATAAAATCTGTGCTGAACTGTTTTCGCTGTTTTCTGGTCGTCGACGCTCGCTTTATCGCGGACATTGACGTCGTCTTGCCGTTTTGCCGTGTTCTGCCTTCGCCCCGCGTTGGCGGTGGAGGCACTGAGAGACTGTTACGGTCTACTATGCTTTGCACGCATTTAGCGGTTTGCAACTTAAGTGCCACCGCCTTGGATTTTGAGGCGGGGGGGGGCATGGTTTGATTTGAAATTTAGAAGATTGGCTAGCTGCAAATCCTCATGGTCAGTGAGCCATTTTGCACAGTTGATGAGTAGTTTAGGGTTAAGCCCGGTTCTTCGCCGGGCGAAGCAAATTCGCATTTTGATCAAGCGATTTCGCTCGCCAAAACACTGCAATCCCAACTGTCACTTGCTGCGGGGCCTGCACATCGAGTATAAATGTGATTGAAAGTGGTATCTGAACGCTGTCCCGTGCATCCCTCGTGTCGACTCGCCCTCGGAATAATGTGGACATCGGTGTCGGGCAGACGAAGGTGTCTGGTTTGGGTTGCTGGCCGCAGAACACCTAAATGTGCACCGTGCTGACATTATTAAGCAGGTGCAGGCTCACCGCGCTTGTCCCCCCCACGGCAGTCGGTGCGTTTCTAAGAGGTTGGGGTTCCTTTGGAATTGTCACCTTTACGTCGAAGACCGCGCGCGCTGTGTCTCTGCTGCAGCAGACACCGCTGTCGTGCGGCGTGTCGACTGCTTTAAGTGCGCGATCCATCACGCGGGCCGCGTGGCGTCATCGCTCTGCGCTGGTCTATTAATTGCCGCACGTGATTAAGTGCCCTGTTTATTTCGCACGTCTGATTACATAGCGCGTCCACCGCAGTACATTTTTTATGTTGCATTAAAGAAGGGAGAAAAAAGGCATTGGTGGGAGGGGAGGGAGTGGAGAGGGGCTGGAATAACTCCACCGTATCTGCACGCTCGCTATCGGCTTCCATTAGTGTTGCTTTGTTCCACCCGTGCGTCGACGGCAAGATGCGAGCTGCTTTCTCTTTTGTGACTTTGCCATGAAAGCTGTAAACATCGCGTGTGGAAATTTTTACGGAATTTCACAGGGTAGATTTTTCCGTGGTTTATTTTTTGTCACTAAATATTATGCAATAGGAACGTGCAAGGCCCTTTTTATCCGAATTTTACACTGCCGCAAGCCGTGCTGGGGGCCATGGCGAGCCATTCTGTCGCAGGTCAGGGGAAGGCGCCAGGTAGCTTTTCCGCTGCAGGAACAAAGATGCGTGATGTCGCACGCCACGGAATGCGTCGAGCCACGTGTGTCGGCGGTGCGGTGACGCTGTGTTTGAGTTGTTATTGACCTGGCGTCGGATGCAATCAAAGCGTCATCACCTCTGCCCCTGGCCCTGCTTGGCCCCGAGGTTGATTCCGATGTCTTGAGGCTAGCGGGCTCGGCACGACAAATTTGCCAGTGGGAAAACTTCCTGTACTTTGTGGGTCACGTGCTGGCTCGTCTCGGATGTGCCAGTGGAATAGGCCATTCGGGTTTTGTTTCTTAATTTGTATCATTCTTCAAATGGAGAACTCGTCAGAGGTTCAAGTAAATCTTTATTGATGGGGTCACTAAACTACAAGCAGTTGTGTATTGTACATACCTGGCCCACAACGTGGCCTGTCGAAGGTAGACTGGCATGTAGGTTGTTCACCTGTTTTATGCACGTTGAGTGTTCATTCACAGGAAATGTGGCACTTTACTCGTTACACTGATTTTCTTTCACATGGAGAAAATGTAATAAATAAGTAATAGGCTTGTCATTCTGCACAGGGCCTGTCTAACAAGTCTACATCATGATTGCTCAACTTAAGTCTGGTTTAAGTCCATATCCAGTTCAATTGAGCATCACAAGTGCTCATCTCTCTTGGCAGTTTTGAGCTCACACGGATGAGGTGGCCAGGGTGGATCGGAGGGCTCTCATAATTTGACGTATTGGAGCACCGAGCCGGCACCATTAGGGATCCTGGGTTCGGATCGAGGCAGCCAACCGTGCTTAAACCCAGTTCTCAAGTGCGCAGCGAGTTTGATGGTCTCGGGCCCGATTCGCCAAACGACTGCACGAAATAACAAAAAGGCCCCATCAATCATCAAATTCAGCTTTTCACAATTTAAGCTTCATTTTGTATGTTAGGTGATGTGCGGTGGTGCATTTTTCAAGGGGAGTAAAGTAGAGATGTGTGGGTAAGAGGCATGTATTGATGTGAAGACTCTACAAGTAGAGTCCTGGTGGGGGTAGTCTTGATGTTTAACATCTAATCTTGATTTGAAGCCTGACTCCCACCACCATCTGGCCCAGAAGAACTCACTCATCAAAACACTACACCATAGGGCCCGCTGCATCTCCGACCAGCGCCACCTAGCCAGTGAACTGGAGCACGTACACCAAGCCCTCAAGATGAATGGATACGCAGACCGCACAATCCGCAAAGCTGTATCCCCAACCATAGGGAGTCGACCATCTGAGGACCCAATCAAAACCATCACCTTGCCATACATAGCAGGTGTTACCAACATTTTTTCCAAAATCTTAAACACAAGATCCAGGTCCGATTCAATACAGTACACAATCCGTGATTTGATCCCATCTGTGAAGGATGTCATTCCTGACATGCAATACCCTGGTGTCTACAAACGACGTTATGTCTGCGGCAGCAGTTACATTGGGGAAACGAAACGACACGTCTCGGTCCGTGTTTGCGAACACAATGCAGATTTGAAACACGGCAGAACCTCTGCCGTGGCTGATCATTGTTATAACGCAGTGGGCTCGCACGATGTTGTTTTTTCGGAGACCAGGGTACTCTGCAAACCTTCGGGCTACCATCAAAGATTTGTCCATGAAGCCATCCAGATATATAAACAGACAATTTCAACCAAGAAGATGGGTATAAGCTGAGCAATCATTGGAAGGACGTTATTAACCAAGCAAAGTCGTAACTTGCTGTGGTGCTTCCATTCGTCCCTGCCGTTTGGCTGTTGTCTCCGACTCTGAGTTGCATTGCCCTGTTAGGTGCCTCTGCATTAACGAGTTGGGGGTCTCACTAAGATGGCCACCTCTGCTCCCTTAGCCTCGATGTATCGATGGTTCTGGCTGTGTGATGGGCTGTGTCACTGGCACGACCACCGTTGCAGTGGACGCGCTTGCATCTCGCAGCACAGTTGGCAGCGCCACAGCTTGTGTTACACATAGATATGACATTAATTTGCTAATCCCCCTAATCTCTTGCCATTAACATAGTGCTAATCCCACATTAACACTGCTGTTGTGTGCATATGCGGGGACGATACTCTTATGCGGCGATGGAAGCTCATTTCATGTTAATCTCTCCCTATAATCTCTCCCATTAAACACAACTTGCATGCTTGCGTCCGGGAATGGAATTCCTTACCAGCTCAGACCCCTGCCTGCTTGCCCTTCGCCACATATATAACCTCTTTTTGTAACAGCTCTCTTGCTGGTTTCAGCAGTTCCACTGCTGGATTATTTTTTCCGCCTGAGGATGACCACTTGTGTTGCGATTGAAACGTCGTGATAGATTATTTTTCTACCTACGTGACATTATCGTAAGAACCAAAGAGTGTGTTAACATCTATTTTGTATCTGGAATCAAACCACTGAAGCTGTGCAAAGCCAGCTTTGTTGCCCAAATCTGTAACCGAAAGTTTTTCTCACGCATTTTTTTGTTGTTGCTTGCAACAAAATGTGAGCCCTCCACACTACGCTGATGGACTTCGGCGGAGGGAAACATAACATCCGAAAATTCCAAATCGGCGCGACAGGACCGTACGTTTTCTTGTACGTTTTTAAACGTACTTAAACATTTCCGTAGCTGCAATGCAACAGCGTAAGTCGCATTGTGAAGGGGATAGCATGCATCTGTGGTAAAGAGTGGCCTTTGCCGGCACGGTGGCAGCCGCCTTGTTAGTTAATTTTATCGCAGCAGCACGTTGCACATGATAAATTTCACACGAAAGCTGCTATAGCCTATGAAATATCCGAGGTGCTCGGGAAGAGGGGAGAGTGGAGAGAGCACAGCCCGAGACACCTGGAGAGGGCTGGGATTCTCCCTCCTGAGATTCTGAACTGAATAACGATCCTGGCGTGGTGATGATACGACGGTAACTCCTATGCATGCTCTGGACAGTATGGTCCACCCCTTGGCATTTGCCACATGCTTATACAGAGTTATCTGTCGAGCACATAGGCTTTGTTACATCATGATTATCTTTTATTTTCATTGTTTTTTCCATGTAGTCGAGGACACCGATTATTTTCCCTGTAAGGAGACAACTGTGTGTTAGACAAATTTGATGTTTCTCACGAGCAGCGACAAAGTTTTACTTCAAGCCCTGCGGGCAGTGGATGGTTAGGAGTTAACAAAGGTGTGGAAGGGGGGCACCTGTAAAATGTATTGGCTGCCGCTCAGGGCCATCGATCCCCACCGTAAGTTGTCGTTCGAAGCCGGGGGCCGACCCACAATCCCCGTGGCTGCGCTGTGTCAGGCCCTGCCAGGCATGAGCGGGCGGTGCGGCGGGCGGCTACCCTGATGGTGTCAAAACCCCATCCCAGGTTTGTGTGGCGATGCCACCACCCTCCCCTTGGATCTGGTGGAGTTGTCTGTGGACAACCCGCAGAGGTTGCCTCTTTTAGGGGGGCCCTCCAGCAGCAGAGGATTATTTTGATCACCTTTTTGATATTTTGGAATGTCTGAGGCTCATCGTGGCAGAACGTTATGCCCGCAGAAATGAGGTCCCGGGTTTAAATCCGACAACCACCCATGATTAACACACGATGTAATAGTCTCCACCCAGTCACGAATGATACACAACCGTGTAAAATTTGCGGGTTTAAATAAATGTTGCATTGCTCTGTGTTAGTGGGGGAGGTGGGGGCGTGAGAAATGATGACTGAATCTGATGTATTGGATGATTTGAAAAGTGTGTTTTTGGTTGCCGGTCTGGGCTGTCGATCCCCGTAAAAACTGGTGAACGTTCTTTACAGAGCGCTTAAGGAGCGCCATCTCGTGTTGGGAAAGAGAGGCCCCTTGAATTGACGCTCAGTAACTGGGAATGGTTTGGTTTTATGTGTACGTGTTTGAGTGATTTGTTTACCTTTTTTGTACTTTGCACTATTGTTATGTTTTTTGTATCGTTGTTGTAACCATTCTTACCTGCCCCTACTGGATATCTGTGAAAAAACAGATTTATAGGTCATCGGATTCCTCCCAGTATAAATGAATATTCTGAATTGTGTGGCGTCTGCTTCCCCAGCCGGCATGGTGCTGTGCTATTTCTATGGGCTCGAGGATCTCCTCTCACCTGGTCACCTATAGCACGAACGATGTTGTACAAAGGACGAATGATGCTTCTCTTAAAGCACCAATTATGTAATTGTAATGTATCTATTACGATTTTTTTCTTTTAAGCAGGTAAGGCCCACTGAGCTTATACAGCTCTTTTTTTAGAAGCCACCTACCCAAAAATGATAGCTCTACGAAGTGGCTAATCATCACGTGGAAATCCATATCGGCTGAGTAATCGAATGCATGTTTATAAATGAGAAGGTAAAAACTGGAGGACCCGGAGAAAATAAAAAAATCTACGTGACCACATGGAGAGCATGCAAACTTCAAATATACAGGCGCCGGGGTTAGGATTGAACCCATGGCCTCCATATCAGGCTAGGGAGTTAACGTCTCGCTATAAATATACCCACGTTTTTGATAATTATGAAACAGACTTAAATACGCTTTTATACAAGACGTAATTGGTTCACTGGTATATGGCATGGTATTTTCTGCTTTGTCTTGTCAAGCTTATTCGATGTGTCCTCAATTATCGGCAATATTAAATCGTGAAAACAATACGGAGTAAGCAAGTTAAATGATCAAACATTTATAGATGTTGCTTTTCAATGTCACTTCTACTGCTCGTGCCTATGGTATCGACGACGATGTATAAAATACGCAGCGATATTAAATATCTTCAATTCCACTTGCCATGTGCGATCAATAGCTCTGGTCTGCTGCCCACGGAACACGCGCAGCTGTATATTGCACTCTTTGTCGGTGTGTTTATATTACTTATATACGTTTGATTTCCAGCAATACGCTTAAACCTATTCAATATTTCCTCGATTATCGACAACATTTAAAATGCATCGCAGGCATTCAAGATGTTGCCGACAACTATCCGCGTACCAAATACGTTTATGAAACGTGTCGTCAAAAAATCAAACCCAATGATATAATACGTCAAACGTCGCAATAATCGTCGCGCCGTGCCTGGCGTGGCCCAGCTTGCCGGGTGCCCTTCGGTAGCATTGCCCCGCTGTGCGGACGTTCGCGCGCGCGGGAGGCCGCCTGGCCGTCTCCGCTTGCGCTGCCGTGGTCTCCAGTGGGGGTGCCTGTTCGTGAAAACGTATTGGGGGGGGGGGGGGGTGGGAGAGCGCATGCTGGAATGGGGGGGCAGCTCCTTCAGTCGTCGCTTTAGTCTATCTTAGTTGTTCCCTTAGCCGAACCCAGGGGAAGTGGAATGGGACCCTCGTTAATATCGAGGAAGTCTCGGGGTCGCCGACTATCGGAGCACACCACCACCGATTGCGGCGGATGCGCAAATGAATGCTGACGCTAAACAAATGCGGTTTGATGGGCGCGTGTGCAAGTTGCGTGGCTCCTTCGCCAATACAAAATGCTTCCGTTGATTTTAAGCGACGTCCAGTCCTTTTCATTTCCTATTTTATTTACTCACTCCCAAAGACACTTTTTTTTCTCCCCCTCTCTCTGTCGCTCGCCGCCGCGCGCCTCTCCCTCGCTCCCTCCTCCGCGTTTGCATCGCGGTGAGTCTAGGAGAGGAGTTGCGGAGCATGCCAGATGTGGATGGGGAGGGACAAAGAGATGGACAGACGGCGCTTTTTACAAGTAGAGGCCAAGAGACATTGCACGCAGACGAGGAAAGAGCGACGGAGAGAGATGGGGCAGAGGCGTGGTGGGGGGGATGGAGATGAATGAAAAGGAAATGACATTGAGACAGGGACAAAGACACATAGGCAAATCGGTGGGTAAGTGGGTACGGAGAAAGATGATCGATTGGTAGGTGCATTTTGAGTAATCCAAACCATGAGCTACCTATTTTTTTCTGTAAGGCAGTGTTAAGGTTGTGATTTTATTGGTGAGTGGGCAGGTAGGTAGTTAAGTGGATGCGTTTATCGTTAGGTGTGCAAGTCGATGAGTAGCCAGGTCGGTCGTTCAGTGTAAATTGAGAAATTTTCCGAGGAAGCGATTTGTCGGTGTGCCGGATGATAAACAAAACGGCAACACGCAAATATTATCTGTAGTACCAATGTAACTTGTTACAATCACCCGTCCTTATTGATCTTAATTAGGAGAAAAACATTAATTGTGCAAAGACGAACGCCAACTGCATCGTGCGATGACTGCCATAAATTGTAATAATTCGATTCGGATTAAATATTCTTGGTTTCGCTGCTTCCGTCGCGCGTGCGTTTTTCAAAGGCTTCGAACAATATGTACGGGCCATGATTGCCAATTTTGGAGATTCGACCAGCATGGTGGAATTTGACGGTGGCAATGGACAAGAGTTTGTAACCGGCTCCGGTAAATCGCCGCAACGGTTCCGGTCGCAGCCCTGCGACCGTTTTTTTTTACATCTTGAGTGTGGTGCGGATGCCGTGATTGTGGTGGGGGGGGGCGTTGTTTGGTCAAGTTTAAGTGACGGTTTAAAATTTTTATTCTTTTGGTTTTAACGCTGCCAAACGGCAAGCGATATAACGTCCCCCTCATTTCCGAGCGAATGAGATAAGATCCAATTCAGGTGAATAGAGCGTGAAATTGGCCATAACTGGGGGGAAGTGTGCCAGCAGCCTGCTGTTTTATTTGACATTTATGGCCTGTAAGGGTTGGGGGGTTGTAAGCGGAAAGAGCTTCTCGCCTAATGTCGTGTCTCCCGGACGCATGATTTGGGGCAATCACCTGTACATAACGTTTGTGAGTATGGGCGTGGGGTGGGTGGGTTTTTGAGAAGATGAAGCTTTAAACAAAAAAAAACCTGGATCTCAAAACGAGACCGACTACCAATTAGAATGTGTTCAAATTCGAGATGAAACGGTTTCATCTCGAATGCCTTTTTGATTTACCATCTGGAATCATTCGCACGCTGCGCCTTGCGTAATTGAAGCGCTGTTCGGTGTAAGCATACACTTTTGCTCACGCGTAATTGTTGCCTCGTCAAATAATACAAGTTTTTTTTTTTTTGTTAATTTGCAGTAGCGGTGAAATGCATGGTCAAATCAAGAGCCAATTTTGAAGAGTGCCCGCTAAACCAGAGTGCTCCTCTCTTTTTGTTGGGGTGTAAGCCGGGGGGGGGGGGGGAGGGGATGGAAATTCCACATTCCCATGGTGGGGGGCCCAATCACTTCTGCAGGTAATTTCTTCTGACTTGCAACGTAGTGACGGTCATTGTCCTGACCCGAGAGGACGTCGATCGAGGAGATGCAGCGATGAAATTTGCTCGTGAGCAGCTGCTGGATGGATTGGTTGTCTCGCAGGATTGTCAGATAATCAGCACCTCTGATTAGCACGGTTGGCTACATACGGTGCAAATATTAAGTTCAACATATGCATGTGCATATGGCGGGGTAGCTTGAGGGGGAGAGCCCTTCCAGCAGTGGATCGATCATGGTTAACGACGACAACGATGAAGCATTGAATGCGTAATTAGACCTCTGTTCTGTTGGGTGTATGCATTTATATTGGGTCTTCTCCACGTCCCTTCTCTCGCCCCGTCCGCACCTAGCACTCGTTTCCACCCGGCAACCTGAATCCTCGTTAAGGGGACCCGCGCCATTAATTCGCTGCCGACAATTAATTTTTGTCCGATTTGAGCCGGGGGTGTCTCGACGTGTGTGTGCGCGAGCGCGCGGGAGGAGGAGAGCGGTGGGGGCAGAGGGGGGAGGAAGTGGGAGGGGGGTGGTGAAGAGTGCTTTCCGTGGGAACTCCGGCGTGCACACGCACTCCTTGTCCAACCATCGGTCGTGGTTCGTTTCCACCGCGTATGTAATGAATACGTATCGTCATCGTTAACCATGATCAATCCACCGCTGGACGAAGGCTTCCTCTCCCCCGTTATCTCTCGTCGTCCCGTGATTGTTATCGGTCCACATGGCACCTAGACACGAGCGCATTTCGGCGCTCTATCTCTGCGACAGACGTACCCTTGGGCGCGATCTATCCCGTGACCGTCATTCCGTCGTTATTCCATAATGAGCATAATAATAATGAGCATGAGCGGTTCCGTGTATATTTTGGATGGAACTGCGGGTGCTGATTTAACCTCTTGAATGACCTGTGATTTTTGTCCTTGTCTCAAACATCACCTGTTGGCCAGGGTATACGATGTTAAAGTCCAACATTTTTGTCCGCATTTTGACTGCAAAGGCTGCGGCCCTGAAGAGTGAGCACCGAGCTCGTGGCTGAGCCCGTCAGACGTGCCTCGTAACCCCCCCCCCCACTCGCGTTTTTTTCTTCGTCGTTGCATTCTCATTTGGCGCAAACGAACGAGCGTAATGTCCCCAACGTCAGACCTTCGTGGAAATTGTTGCATTTGGACTAACGGAGTGAACGACACTGCAAACTAAGCGGCGGTGAGGAAAGGAACAATACAAATACGTTCTTGAACACAGTTACAGAGGTGTTCAGCACCAACCATGAGCTCGCCTAATACAGCCGAGGCAGCCAGGGCAGCACCGGCATGTCCCAGGGCGAGCACCAGCGAATCTCTCGTGGGTCGAGGGGGGAGCATATTGCGAGAGATGTGGTGGTGCAGTTGACATCATTAATCTCACTGCAGTGTACTAATGACGCTTTGTGCTTGATCGATTCCCGTAAAGCGCCTTTCATTTTCACTTTGCAACTGCAGCCCGAGCTAGGCCGATGAATTGATCATTGTCTCATCGTGCGCGAGCGTGTGCGTGTGGATAGATGGATTGGTATGTTAAGCAGATAAGAGATCATTGAGACCAACGGTTATTTTTAAACTAGAGACGCGGAGGACACAATGGTAGCATGTCCCATGTGCATACATGCCAGACGATGCCAATTCCATGTTTCCATGGTGGGGAGCCAGTCGCTTAGAATGACCAGTTGTGATTTTGCAATGTGTTGATTGGGCTTCTCAAGCAGATCCAGTTTTTATTCCAAAGACGTTCACAACATTTGGTATGCGAAATAGTCATGGGGCCTGGCCTGGATTGACTGGATTGAGATCAGTTCCTGGTGTGTTGTGGTCTGCATGAGGCAATGATGTCTGCAGGCATGGTGTTGTCATACCACTCCTTCCAGTATCATTCCATACTTAATAGGTGATCGCTAACAGCACTTGCCCTGGCAGTGTGTTCGGCTATATAGGGAATGTTTCTATATTCGGTGACTGATACGTATCTACACACAAATGTGTTTTTTATGTATGATGTGTATTGACTGGTTTTAGGTAAACTGGTAACACCATATTGTGTGTGAGGCTTTATAATGTCATGAAATAAGATTAATGTCAATAATGGTGTGTTCGATCACAAACAGGTGTGTTGGTGGGGTAGCGAACGTCGGGCCCAATTCTGAATTTTTGGGCCCACAAAAACCCCGGCACATAATTTTTCGAGCAATATTCGATATATTCATATTGCCTAACACCGAATACTGATGTGGTGTGATGGAGTGGTGGCAGGTTCCTTATATATTTATTTATTTATTCTGTTGAGACCGTTTGCACGCCCTTTTTATATTACCAAATATTGCTTTTTCATTTCGCAATTCCTGCCCGTTCTTTAAGGATTCATAAGGCAAAGAGAATTTCGCTCTCCAGCCGAAATGGTAGAGATGAGATGTCATGAAACATTATTAAAATGAAGCGTCACACGAAATTGTAAAGGCCATATATGTGTATTTCAAAAAAATAGAAATAGAGAAAAGAAAAACCTCATTTTGACGTTGCATCTGTTTTTGTGCAAAATGAGGCAATCCAGATTTTCTTTACGCGAGTATTGTGTATTGCGTGTACACTCGCACACGTACATGTGCGCATCTGCGTGTCGTTTTTTTTCCTCCCACCCCGCTTTCCATTTGATGTTGATTCGTGCCGTGGCCTTTTTGCGAAATTTATTTATTTGTCTCTCTCTCTCTCCGCGTAGGTTCGTACTTATTTATTTTCTCTCTTCACGTCCCGCTCGCTCCGTTGGAGTTGCTTAATGCTGACAGCGTCGCTGCCGCGCATTCAATCTCCCCGCGCCGGCGCGAGGGCGGCCTCCCCGTAACCCGGGCGGCGCGCGCGCCTAACGCCACTCCGCCGCCTCGGCCGCAGACTCGAAGTGAAGTGTGGCGCGCGCTCTTATTTATCCGTCCTGACCGCGCGTCATAGCCCATCGCGCGTCGCTCCCTAATAAAACGCGGCCACGCCGACCGCTTTTCCAAAGTAATATGCAGAGTGATGAAAAGCATAACGCCACATCCAGGCGGCGTAGGAATCGGCGAGCGCGCCGACATTGCACTTGACGTGTAATCGCGCAGCGGCCTTCGCTGTGTCTCCACCTCGCGTGCCACAGGCGTTTAGTCAACTCCTCAGCAGCCCGTCCACCCCCCCCAACCCGCACGTCCGTCCACCCCAGCTCCTCGTGCCCCCCCGCCGCCCGCCTCGCCACTGCAACAACACCACGGTACTGCCATCAAGAGACTTTCCCTGCGCCCGGGCACAAGTTGCGCCCATGGCGCGGCAGTGGCCGTCGTAGCGCCGTGACACGTCGAAGGGGGGTGGCGGTGGCGACGGGGGCGTGTGGCTTTTTCAGGCCACGGAATGGACGGACGGGAAAGGTTTTTTGCTGCGGCCCCTGTGCTTGGCGAATTGGAAATAAGGCGCTGGTGTTTTTAAAGGCCCTGCCGGTTGTGGCAGGTGAAGAAATATAGCGGCAGCTTGTAGCAGGCAATTGGTTCATTTTAAATAGTTCACACGGCGGCAATTTAATTTACGAAGTTGAAATTTTCACTCCTGGGTTTGCACTTCCTGTGCATATTGGGATTGAAAGCAGACATCTTCACTTGGCTGTTCCCTCTTGTTATGGACCATATTTTATATGCCACTTGTATTTGCATGAACGAAAGGTGGGAAAAAGCACAATGCCTCCAACTGTTTGTAAATGATGGCACCACGAGACGGAGATCAACGCTGGAAACGAGCCGGGCACAACGTGTGTATCCACAGGGACGCCTTCCCTTGACTGGAGAGATGCATGTTCACATTTACACTGGAATATAGAAAATATATACCTTGCAACATTTTCGATTCCTAGCAACATTACGTTGTACCTGTTTTTATGTGCGTGTTAGTATGTTCATGTTCCTGAATGTTAATGTGCTACACTGTAGACCGCAGATGACACCGTTATTGTACCGTACTTCTACGCTCCCCTTCAACCAGCACTGACGAACACAGTGAAGTATGGTTTAATGACCCTGTGACACCTTCCCCACACCCCCTGTCCCACTGTATGTTGGCCTTCATCCAGCAGTGGATTAACAAAGCTGTACAGACGCATCGTGTTTGCTTTATACACATACTACCCGGCTTTGCCCGGGACTTTGATTCTTGTTTGATTCTTGTCTTTGATTAATACACGGCCTACGCGGAGGGTTGGGGGGGGTCAGCAGGCACACTGCGTGACGCTCCCGCATGCGGGTGACCTCACAGATGTGACGTCACCGCTCACGTGACGTGCAAAATATATCCATTGCGCACCCCCCCCCCCCCCCCCAAAATACAAAAGTATTTTTATACTTTTTGCATTGTGTACAGTCTGGGCGCTACCCACATGCCAAATTTCAAGTTTGTTGCATGTTGGGAAGTATGCTAAACATTTTGAACAGACTAGCATATTAACATTTCACTTTTTTATATATATATAGTGGACATCCATGGTGTAGCTGCACGTGGTGCATGTGTACTAGGCAAGAACACAAACGCGTGCGGTAGGTGGTGGTGCAAGTGCTGTTAGCGAGCACCTAATGAGTAGGCCAACACGGTGTAACAAGGGTGTGGCTGGGCAGCTCCACACCCGGCCGCTTTCGTCTCCCCCCATGCTCATGTTAACACACAGCACGAGGGCAGGTTCGCCACCAGGTTCAGATATTTGTCACCAATGTGAGTGGGAATCGAACTCTGGTAGCTGGGTTCGTAGCGCAGCGTGTGCAGACCGTTGCGCCGCCGCTTGCGCGCACAGACGCTCCCGCGGGGCGGGTACGAGTTGGCAGCTTATTCTTTCGAGCGGCTTTCTGCAGCCCGTCGGCCAAATTATTTGACGTGTCGCTTCAGACCCACGCCGCTTCGCTGTTAGTACGTAAAACTGCTTTTTAAAATAAGGTCAGGGAAATTTTGGGGCAAAGTAATGGCTATTGAGTAAGTTTCACTGCATATCAGAGTGCTCTCGTATTAAGGAGGATAATGAAAATGTGTTTCTCTCTTCACCCCCCCCCCGTCCTTACCGCCTGCCCAAATCTCTCCGTCACTGAAGCTGAGCGTCACGTTGCTCTCTATCTGCGTGTGCCCGTGTTATTTCGTACCCGTTGAACCGGCGGTGCGCGGTGTCTTGGAGGTAGTAGAATTGCGAGCCACTTTTTTGTTTCTGGGAGATGCTTTTGTGTATTCTCTGGTCGAAGATTGTGTATATCCGTGATCCAGTCGGTAATCCCGCACTAGATGTGAAGGTTTGGTGGATTGTACAAATGTTGTGAAACTCCGTGGGCGTTGAGGTGTCATACCCCGGCTCGCCAGGAGACAGCAGTACAGCAAGTGGACTAATGGTCATCGGTTTCCATCTGTACAGGGATGGTGTTGCTCCCTCACGCTCAGTGGGGCTTTCTCCTGGATTTCTCCAGTTTCCCCCTCGTATATCGTTACTATGTTTTTTTTAATTTTACCAGGTAAGGCCCCCACTAAGCCTATATAGCTCTTTTTCAGAAGCAAACCTGGCCACAAACAATAGCTCAACAAAGTGGCTTATCGCGTGGAAATGTATTGCAGCAGCCAAATACTCTAAATGCGCGTTTCTAAAATGTGGAGGGAAAAACCGGAGGCCCTTCAGGAAAATCCACACGACCACGAGGAGACCTCCAAATATCCAGCAGGTATCCAGGTCAGGATCGAATCAATTATCTCGCCACTGTGGTGAGATAATTGGCTGAAAACGTCTTTAAAATAAAAACCAAATGCAAGACCCACCTGTAAAGTCCGACGACTCCCGGTGGCTTTCTTAGATTAATAACTAAGGATAAGTAAATAGTCTGCAACCCGAGTTGTCTCGTTTTTTTACAACATTATCTTATTTTTCCCCTCCCCAATTTGTGCCAGTTTTGTGGTTGGTATCGCTTCGGGAGGTGGAGAATTCGAAAATCTCAGGGCATGCAAAATGTTGGAGAATTATCTACGAAAGTTGAATTTATTTTTCATGACTTCTCCCATAATATTCGTCAAGCTGCCTTTTTAAATCCTTTCCGCAATAGGAGTCGCACTTTCCCATACACTCTGCAATGAGATTGTTCACAACAATCGAGCCATTATTATTTTTTATACTCAAAGCCTAATTTAAATTAAATGCAAAACCAAATTTAATGGCTTTTTTCCCCATTGGTCTATTTTATTTCTTCCTAATAATAATAAATAGTTGAAGAACTTAAGTGGTACGTTGACAACCAGTGTGTTGGGAATCGGGCGCCGTTCCACATTGACTGCCACTCCGGAAATTTTTTTAAAATTCTTAATTCGATGCCATTCCCCAATCCTCCAACGGTAAAACTGAAGCCACTTACCAATGATGATCCCCCCTCACCCCTCCCCTCCCTCACCGCTTCACTATCCCGAGCCATGACGATGATTGTGTTCACAGTGAACGGACCAAAGAGTGCCGCTGTTCTGACGGTACATCCCACAAAGCAGCACATTGCCTTACCACAGAATGCCGAGGGTGGTGTTCTGTGGCACCCGTGGCACCATTGAGTCCAGTGTTTCTCTGCCACTTTGCTCCATGTATATCAAAATATGGCCAGGTGGGTGCAGTGATTTGAGCAACCGACGAAAAGTTTATCGAGAGCTCAAATCCCCAGCGGTCTGGGGCTCCTAAGACTTTTGAAGAAGGCTTTTGGTTGGAGATAAACATTGAATGTGGAAAGAGGTCGACGTACATGCGTGAGTGACGCAAATCTCTGCAGAGGTAGGCTCACGGAGACCTCTACTTCATGTACTACCATACACTACTGCTGGGCAGGTGCATTTTTCATCATTGCTCGGTTTTTGCGCGAGCCGCTAAAGCCTGTCCCAAGGTAGATGGTTCCATTACTGCCGCACAAAGCTTGTGGTGTGAAAGTGAGAAAGATCTAAATGAAAGGGATGCAATCATTATGATTATCACATTAATGTCTTTTGTCAAGGAAAGCTTCACGTTCTCAATTATCAGAGGGTCGTGCATTGGGATGTTTGGCCATTTGAATAGTGTTTGGCTTTATGTGGGATGAAACCATAGTACCATAAAAAAAAAACCTATGCATACAGAGATGGCCAAGGAGGTGGTGGTGGTAGTGGGGGGAATACCGCTGAAAGCTCGAGACGGATTGATCATAGAATCCATTTGCACTGCTGTCATTTCCTGGCCACTCCACAATGCACTCCCACAATACCTGCTATTTCCTGGCAGTTATTCCATCCAGAGAATTAACCAGGTTCAACCGCCCCCCCCCCCCCCCCCCTAGCTTGCTTGTGAGGTACGACAAAATCGGTTGCATCGGGCTATCTCGGTCACAGCTGAGAAACTCCACTGCGGATGCTTCTCGAGACCTTGCCAACACAGGGGGCTGTGTGCAGGGGGGTGTTGGCGTTCTGGTGTTTCCATTGCGTTGGCATCGCAGCGCCGACGTGGTTGACTTTCCAAGGCAGAGGCATTTGACACCGGCGGAGAATTCCTCGTTAACGACTGTCCCCCGCCCACACCACCGCCCCCCACTCTCTCTTTTCCCGTTACAAAGGTTACAGAGCGTGCGATTGAGTCCATCTGTGCTCTGCTGGAAATTAAACTCGCTCTCAATCGGGGCAGCCATGGAATCTGTCCGCCGGTCTCTCGGGAGACGCGGGGGAGTGGAGGAGGAGGGGGGGCAGGTGTCTGGAGCGCACAACCTGTTCCTCTGCGATCCTGTGATCACGGCGTAAGGAGATAAAATGTGCGAAATAAACTGAAATGGATGTTTGTGTACGTTTTACTTGGGGGGGTGGGGTTGCTGGTACCCTATTTACAGGTACCTTTTTTGTTGTCGCTGTTTGTGCAGTTCTTGATGCTTTTTTTTCTTTTTCAATGAGTGGTCTCGCCGTCGTGCTGCGAGATTGACACGGTTAAAGGTTAAGGTCGGAAATGACGCTGAGATAATGGAGGGTTTTAAATGCTGGCAGTAGTTTTTTTTTTTGGACCACGTACCTTCAAATGAGATGTTATTTAATACCACCGAGAAATGGGTTAAGGCGATGTGCATGAAGAGGGGGAACACCAATCCGAAATTAGAAAAGGTTTTACATCACTCAAGATTGGAAATGAGCATATCGCATGAATTGTAAACAATCGATCCTCTTACGCATGATTCGATGCATTTGTCACGAACCGTAAGCATCAATATTAATCAATTAACTTGTGGATCGTTACATAGAGAAATGTATCACCGAGCAGTGCTCATCTTCATTAGCATTCCAGATCCAGCGTTGAACACTCTATGTTCTTATGGCAGGGATACATCTGTTCACAAGACGAGCACTGCCGACTTAACCAAGTGGTACAACCTCGCCGTTTTCCCCCAACCCTAATGAGGATGGTGATGATGATTATAATGGGCTGAGTTGACGGCAGTGGGATTAGAGTTCGTGATTGGAGAAATCCTTTCTGTTCAGCCCACCGAACTGTTCATCATCCATTGTAATATATTGCGGCAACGACATCGCCGGGGATGTGTGCGTAACTGTTTATTCACTTACGGGCGTAACTCGCGCGGGCGCCGACAATATTGCATTAATAATTTACAGTCCCCAGCACAGACGCGGGCACCGCCTCTATCATAATCGTCATCATTGTAGCACGATCGTCTTGAGCACTGTCAATTCAGCACCAGTCTCCCGTGGCCACTGCAGCTGTCAGCACCGTGGCCACGGTCATAATTCTGTTTCTGGGGCTGCGAGCCTGCCTCTGCCTGCCTGGCGTGCGTGCGAGCGAGCGATTTAGAGACGACGCTCGAGAGTAGGGCGTCGTGATATGTATGGGGAGCCGGTACAGCCAAGTGTTACGAAAAAGCAATTGCACCTTCCAGTTCCAGCAATTACCCACAATTGGCGTACAGCTCTGTCCACCGTCGCACGAGTTATGGTTAGTGACAGGGCTAGGAGCAGCTTGGTAGGTGGAACTCTTAAGTGATTGTAGAGCCAGAACTTGATATGCGATAGCTGCAGCTGAGACGCTGCTTTCTGTCAGTAGCTGAGGTCTGTCTCTCCGTGCTTATGAACCGCGCTGGAAATTCTGTGCCTAGGACGTTATTTTCCTCGCAAAGGCGTACTCGGATCTCGGCGTTCATTTCCTTAAGTCTTGTGGGTTGGAGAAATGAACATGCGTTTTATCCAGGACGTTACGTGCGGTGTCTGGAACGCGGCAACTTCCTAACTCACCGAGAAAATTTCCCACACTTTTTAAAGCAGCCGTGGAATCTGATGGCCAAATCGCTTTTAGTAAGGTTTTTTTTTTTCAGAAGGGCCCCTCATATCTGGGAGACAGAGGCGGCAGGCCTGCGGGCACAGTTGGGGGGGCGGCGAGGGGGTACGGGTGGAGGAGCTCGGCAAGTGATGCGTCCCTTTTTGACCAGGGCTTGGCGCGAGGCTCGCAAGTTGCTCGACGATGCGCATGCATGGGGGGGGGGCGCAACTGGCCTGCCCCGGCCCTTCCCCCACGTGCCCCCCGCGGGCGGCGCAAGCCGTACCCTCGAATTAGACGCGGCGGCGTTTGACTCGTGCCGCCACGCCAGGTCACGCCACCGTCACTTCCTCCCGAGCCGTTCGTGCCACCGCCGTGAATATTTCCAGCGTCGTTGGGCCAAGTGGGCCCCCCCCGCCGCAACACGCGCGTGCTATTTAGCAGTGTTATTTTCAGAACTCTTTAGTGATCCCACGGCTTTGGCGTGGAATCGTTTCGGTGGAAAAACATAAACCAGTTATGGGTCGAGTTGTCGGTCGTGTGTCACTGCGTCCGTGCACGATGCGTGCGCGTGAATTGCACGCTTTGTTATGCATACGCCAATAAATGCGTTATGGTCATTGTCGTCATTGTGATTGTTTACCAAGGAAGGCCTTGCTGAGATCTGCGAATTTTGTTACAGTAGGGGGCCAATGTGTAATCGCAATTGAAATATTTGTGTACACATTTTTTGCATTGGGATATTGGGAAATACAAGTTGTGTTTTTTACGGTTTTAAGCTATGGGAGGAAAGGAAGAGGAGCCATGGAGATCAGCGAGGGAACCTGTCAAGTGCTGCCGCTGGTGCCACCGAAAAGGGTTGCGTTTGTACTATACACAGCTTCATAATAATTTTACAAAAAAATAAAGTTTACTTACGTATGGTGTGTGTGTGTGTGTGATATAAATGCACATTGAGGAAGAGCGAGGAACACCAGGTGATGATCATCTGAACTGGTCCTGGACCTCTCTTAGGTCGACTCGGCCTCAATTTAGTACTGTCCAGTACATGGTGCTGTGTGTAAACATTGCCACTGCTGACCACTCGCCTTGTGTACTATGCCGGCCTACATAGGTGCACTTTCCACAATAAGGTTACAAGGGGGA
Organism: Lampetra planeri; assembly: GCF_965212315.1. Classification (NCBI taxonomy): domain Eukaryota; kingdom Metazoa; phylum Chordata; class Hyperoartia; order Petromyzontiformes; family Petromyzontidae; genus Lampetra; species Lampetra planeri. Next base: position 9,346,836 of record NC_136126.1, read on the forward strand.
TCTTTGTCGTCTTGTATTTACATGTAATTATTTTAAACATTACAATATAAGTTTATAATGCATGAACAAATGTGAGCTGGAACTGGCCAGGTGCCAGTCGTGGAAATTAAAAATTCTTATGGTGGCTTGGAAAATGCAGTGCTGTCTGAAGATATATAATGCACATCATGGATTATCCTGCAACACAACATGTACGTACTAAATATGATTTTTTATACTTATGCATCGCTGAATAATGAGATATAAAACAGCATTTGGTTGTCTGATCGGCAAGGGTGAATTGATGGTCAGGGGATGTGACTGCACAAAGAAACCTGAAGATAAAGACACCTCAAATAGGCTAAAACAGATTTTTTTTTTGGGGGGGGTAATTGTTAGCGAGCACCTAATGGAGACCCGACACAGCACACGAAGGGGGCGGCTGGCCAGCACCATGCCAGCCCAGAGTTGATGTTTACACGCCGCAGCGAGGCCGAGTCTGCCTCTGTGGGAAAAGTCCCAGGACCGGCTGAGAGACTTGCCACTCCCATTGGGTGCGAGTGGGAATCGAACCTTCGGGACGCCGGGTTCATGGCGCAGTGCGTTTAACCGCGGCGCCACCGCTCCCCAAGCAACGACACGACCACAGGAACAGAGTGCATACAAAGAGGCACATCCTAAGTGTATTTACTTATAAACCAACACATTTGCATTTGAATGCTGCACATGTGTTTTATATATAAATATTTATTTTCTCTAAGTGCTTTTTACGAGTATCGTTTTGCAAATATGACTATACAGAGCTGGGCATTGGTACGTTTTTGGAGATTGCTTCAGGGACTTTGTAGTTTTTGTGATCACATGTAAGGAGTCTGAAAATGAACGAACATAACATTTCTCAGCATAGCAACGAAACGGCCTCTTGGCTTCCTAAAAAGCAGAGATAAAACGCCTTTTTATGCCACAGACTTCATAACCGGACCCACTTATTCCACGACAGCTTAAATACTCTATTGGAAATACAGCTGATTATCCAATGTATGGAGTTGAGTGAGCGATGGTTGTTTTGCAAGCGGTTGTGCCCTTGCAAAGCAATGGCAACGGGCAGCTCAATGTTATTGGGCAGTAGCTCTCTCCATGAACAATCTTGGTGCCAGAAATTGACGCGCAGCAAATGGACATCCCAACACCGAGGCGGGTTTTCCTGCGCGACTTGAGCACATTTTGAACGCCTTGTACGTATGTGCAGAGCCTTACAAATGTCGATTTTTAAGTTTCCAAAACGTTTTCTAAGCAGAAATAAAAAAAATTCGTTTCAGTTTTCCTTTCAAATGAGGTACTTTGCGACACGTGGGTTTATGCCATAGGAACCCAAGTTATTCGAAGCAAATGTAGTGCTAGAGTGTGTGTGTGTGTACATGGTTGTACGTGTATACGTGTCTGTGTGTGGGGAGCGGTGGTGTTGTGGTTTCGCACCCTGTGCTACGAAACCAGCGACCAGAGTTTGATTCCCACTCACGGCCAGCACCAGAAACAATTATCTGAACTGGTACTGGGCTTCCCCTCGGTCGACTCTGCCTCAAATGAGCCCCTGTGGTGTGTAAACGTCACCACCTAGGAAGACAAAGGCGTCCGGGCGTGGTTCTGGCCACCCCCCCCCCTCTTGTGCCGTGCTGGCCTTCATAGGTGCTCGCTAACAGCACTTCTCCAAACAGTCTGTTAGGGCTATACCTGGGGGGGGGGGTTACTTTGTCTGTGTGTGGGAGGTCGTGTAGCGGTCAGGGCACCGACACAACATTTGTGTGGTGATCCGCCAACCCTCGCTGCCTCTGCAGCGCCGCTGCACTGCAGGTTCCAGTGCAGCAGCACAGCCACCACGGCCCAGCGTAGTTGGCGCTTGCCAATAGCGGCCTGGGCCCTTACGGTTTACACGTGGGGGGGGGGGGGGGGGGCGGCCTGTCTGTGTGTTGTGTTGTGTGTTCATAACACGTATTCCTGAGACGTTAAACTAAATATTTATTTTCATCCCAGCCCGTGGCTACTGGGGATATTTTATCTTCATCCGTGAGCCTCCCATTTGAAAGCACTTAACCAGAGCCCTTCTCTCACAAAGCTCCTCTTTGTTTGCGTCAATACCGCACTTCTGGGCTAATTATTTCCATATTGATGCAGCCCTCGCCGACATAACTTTAAAACCCCCATGGGTTTTCTTGACCCAAACGTGCTGCGTGTAGACTGGCGTTGTCGCCGGAGAACAGAGGAAATGACAAAAGCATCGGCTGATTTATAAAATCGTTTAACAGTTATCAGATGTCACGGTAATGTGAAAATGCAACGCTTGTACATGCACGCACGATGCATAGTTAAAAGGTTCTGGGAATTGAATAATACAAATCCTATTGTTATTGTGTGTGTATATATCGTGCATGTGTGTACAAGCATTGCATTTTCACACATTTACACACAATATGGAAATATAAAAACAAAGACAAAGGTCCCTATTATAGCCTGAACAGACTTGGGGCAGGTGCTGTTAGCGAGCGCCTAATGAAAGCCAGCACCACGCCCGGCCGCCTTTGTCTCCCTAGTGGCGATGTTTACACACCGCACCAGGTACTCATTTGAGGCTGAGTTGACCTAGGGGAGGCTCAGAACCGGTTCAGATAATCGTCACGTATTTGCGAAACGACGTACAAGGGAGAGTGTTACTGTTTGTGTGCTCGTAATCGTGCAAGAGTGTTTGTCCTGTGGGTGGACTGCCCCGACTATGAAAACGTGAAACGTTCTCCACCATTCCAGGGCCACCAGCGGAGATGAGCACTGCGCCCGTGCTCGTAGGAGCAGGGAGACGCTGATTTTCGACGTCTGTGCGCGCACTTCCGTTAGAGCCAGGAAGATTCCTTCGGGAATCGTGCCACGTGCTTGCGATCCCACCCGTAATGATTCCAGCAGGAATTGCTGTTCTTCGAAAGGCAATTTCCACGTTAAAATATGCGTTCATATTGCATGCGTGAGTGTCTGTGTATGTGTATGGAGGAGGCTTGTGAAGGACGCTACTGGGCAGTTGGAGGCACTCGCCCTCCAACAATAATGGAGGGCAGAGGAGCGACACTCACAACAACGAACGGAGCGCCGGGTGGCTAAAATAAAGCAAGTTGGCACAGTAGGAGGCATAGGTGGTGCATCTGCCAGTCATCTCACTTGGTCAACCCATATCACCTGGGTCTGTCCCATGACCTGTCAGCAAGCCTTCAACACTTGACATGGCCTACAAGTGCACCTGGCCTGGCACAGGCACCGTGGTGACAATCACTGCCACTTCGTGACGAATGATGCCCGCTGTTGTACATGTGTGCATTAGTGGCGATCTGGGTATATGTTAGTGTGTGCAAATTAACGGGTAAGTGAGCATCCAATTATTTGTTAGTTCTCGTGGTGCCGGTGGTCATTCTGGTTGTCCGGTGGTAGTCCCAGTCATGCAAGTGGTTCGAGTGGTAGTCCCAGTGGTCCTGTTTAGTTAAAGGGCAGTAGTCCCGTTGGTGCCAGTCGTTCACATCACAGTCCCAGGGAGGTCTCTGAGGACCTGTGGAGTCCTTGCTCGGCTCTTGTAAACCAGCCTATACAGAGCAGCTAAGGCTACATGTACACGTGGCCACCCCGTGTGTATGCTAAGCAATAGCCAGGGCTGCATGTACACGTGACCACCCCGTGTGTATTCTAGGCTTTCGCCAGGTCTACATGTAAACGTGACCACCCCGTGTGTATGCGAGGCTATAACCAGGGCTGCATGTACACGTGACCACCCCGTGTGTATGCGAGGCTATAACCAGGGCTGCATGTACACGTGACCACCCCGTGTGTATGCTAGGCTTTCACCAGGTCTACATGTAAACGTGACCACCCCGTGTGTAAGCTAGGCTGTAGCCAGGGCTGCATGTACACGTGGCCACCCCGTGTGTATGCGAGGCTATAACCAGGGCAACATGTACACGTGACCACCCCGTGTGTATGCGAGGTACAACCAGGGCAACATGTACATGTGGCCATCCCGTGTGTATGCACATTAAACGTTATCTGTATTCTTGGCAGCGCGTGACATTTCTCAGTTGAGGGCTTGTTTCTCGTGGGTGTGCAACGCCGCTGGTGGATCCGCGCTTATAAATGGATAGGTTGTGAGGAATATACGTCGGATATAAATGAATGCGGAATTTGGCGCGTGCGAGCGTGTCAAAGATGTGTTTCTCATAAACTTCTGACCCCTCTGTGTTCCAATAAAGCACGCGACGGGCTCCCAAAAATAAACGGTGATTGGCACACTCCGTGGCAGATACACATTGCCTGACATTTAGTCATTCCGCTGCGATAAATTAACTTCCAGCTCTTAAGCTTGCCTGACAAACAGAAATACACGTGTGTGTGTATATAGGGTATACAGCAATCCATTTGGCAGAGACCTACATTTTTGTGATAAGTTTAAGCATGTTTTTTTTACTCTACAAAGTATTACAGTCACCCAACACATTTTTAAAGAGTTCTACTTTTAATAAAAACCCACACGCATACGGCAATATCGCTTTCACAATTCTGTTCGAGTGGGCCAGCAACCTGCTTGCTGCACTGCCATCTGCTGGGACGTCACTTTCCCCCTTACAGGTTTGAAAAGCGTTGGTGCAGTGATTCGTGCGCTTGCTGTGATCCTGGCAGCTTGCGTTTAAGTCCCCCACTCTTGCACAATGCCAGTGGCCAAAAATTGAATCGTAAAATGTTCCGGTTCACAGATCGACTTGGCCATACTTGAGTACGTGGTATGGTATTTGATCCAAAGTGCTGGAGGGAAAAAAAAGGTGGCCAGGCATAACGCTGTGCCCCCCCCCACCCTCTCCTTGTAAACGACCCTTGGCGGTGTGCCCCAATAGAATTTGCTCTGACATTCTAACCTGGGATCTTAGAGAGCGTGTGTGTGTGTTTACTCCCCAGTGTCAACATCTCCAGCTCTTGAGACTCTAGAGGGACTAATGTACGTGTGCCCCCCCCCCCCAAGGACCTCTTATCTCAAAGAGGAGGTCTTAGTTTGCCTGACGTGTTTGTGGAGAAGAGGAGAAAGAAAGGGAGTTTGCTGTTAAAAAGTTTTTTTTTCAGATAAGGTGGATTTTCATCGTTTTGTTTGATTGTTCGGTATACATGGCAGTGTTGAGTCTCTGAAGCGTCAATGCATTATTTAGTTTCTTCGCTAAATTACTATGCAGTGCAGATTAGAATTAATATTTGTATATGAATACATAAAGTATATTAGGCCCAGGTGGCACTGTATTAGAGCGTGTGGACTCGCCACCAGAAGTTTGCTCATTCTCGTGGGGGGGAAGGGGGTTGACTCAGCCTGTCATTCCCCCAGGGGCAATCAAATTAGAAACGCTGTAGGTGAATCCATGAGTGGTTGTCTTACTGAGAGACTGGACCCCCGCCATAGCAACGTGGAATTTCCACCACTTGCAGAGGACTCTTACAGCACGTGTGTTCACCGTCGAGCGGTCATTTGAGCCGCGAGTCGGTAATTTTTTGTGCGTTGTGTGTTGTCTTGCATCGGAGAGCTGAGAGGCGTCCTAGGGGGAAATGCCGATGGTCCATGGGCATGATGTCTTGCACGTATGTAGCAAACTCTGTTTTCGTGGCTATTGTGAACGAGGGAGGAGTTCTGAGCCCAAGTTGGCATTTTGCCATTACTGCCAACGTTCAAAGAGGGAAAACACCCTTGTTTTTTTTGGTTGAATAAATGGTTTGGTTCAACATTGTATCAATTAGCTTTGTCCTTTACGTCACAAAAGGAGACGCTGTTTTGGGTTTTGATGTAAATGTGTGACCCGCGACACCCGCAAGTAGTAGTAAATTGTGCAACTTGAGTCGTGTGAATGAACCAAGTGCTAGTCTTCGTGCCATCAGCGTTGTTCCCTCGAAGCCTTCCGAATCAGGCTTGCCGTTGGTCACAGCGATATTGTTTTTAAAATGCCACGGGGCTAAATATGATTTAACCCTGGAGAGAGGAAGACCACGGACAGACCGTGGCAGGTATGGATGGAAATGTTTTGAGTGTGGCGTTTTGACATTCTATTTAAGTGCCGTCTGCCTAAACGGACAGAGACGTTATCAATGACTCTTGAAGTCGCCTTCCTGCCCTCCAAGCGGTGATTTTAAGCATTTCCTATTGGTGGGTGCGAGTTCACAAGGCAACTCCGTACAGGCACAGACGGCGGCGGCGGGGGGGGGTCATGCAAATAATTACCTCTGCCACTTCAGTGTGGTCATTGTGCTGCCTTCGCAGTAAGCCGTGGTCTGGGTGCGCTCGCTCAGAGAGACATCACTTGGGGGGGGTGAGGGGTTTAAAAAAAGAATGTACTGCACTTTCACCACGTGGCTCGGAGGGCTCCACGATGGCCGTGTCGGAGCACTGAACCAGCGTTGCCTAGCCCCGTGGGTTTGAATGGCAATTTTGAGCCACCTGATGCGGTTACGGCAGATTCCCGAGTGCATGCGGTTGGATTTTCTTCAGTCTTGGCTACTAATGACGGCACGATTTAAAGCACCAAGCAATATTACGTCGATGTATGCACGTCGGACTTCTTTCGCGCTGTACGTAGCCAACCGTTTTGATCGGAGGTGCTTTTTTTAGGTTTGATGCAATCTGGTAATAAGGTTTGTCGACTACTGGACATGTGTTCAAGAGAGATTTACAGCTCATCGGATTCCTCCAGTATAAATAAAGATTCTGATTTGTTCCGGCCAGGCTTGAAGGCCAGCATCTTTCTGGCGATTAACGTGTGGCGAGGATTCCCCCCCCCCCCCCCCCCTTTGCAGAGCAGCAGCAACAGCGCCATCGCGTGGCGGGTTAGAAGGAGCTATTGAATTAACTTGGCAAAACCCATCTGTGGCCTCCCAGCTTCTCGAGCCGTTCGGCCGAAGCGCTCTGCTGACCGCAGGGGGTTCGAGAACGACGTTTCGTCACCGAATTCTGCATCGCCGACGGCGTGCTTACGAACACAAACGCGACGCAGTATTTATTTTCTAGGACGGATATGGGTTTTGCGCGCACACCATCTTTTGGAGTCGTTTTCCCAGTTTCCTCCGCAGTGCGAGTCGATTTGTTACCCGCAGGAAGGCGTTTTGCCACCCCCTAGTGACCGATAGAAGCAAACGGCGTGAAAACGATTGTCTCCAAATTAGCCGTGACGGTTCGGGGGGATCGGCGCCCTGTGCCCCTCCACAAGCGTCTTCATGCGCCCGTGACGGCGATGCCACATTAACAGCGATGCTGATGACGACGACGACGCCTTGTAGGTTGTCGGGTGGGAGGAGATGCTGATGAAGGGTACGGAAAGGGGGGGTCCAGGCCCAGAGACCGAACGGTGAAGTTTCACGGATGAGGTTTGTCGCGTGCACGCTGGGTATCGAGCTGCCTCAAAACAGTTGGTGGTGTTGTGGATGATGCCACACGATTCTTAAGTCTAGGTCTGGGAGCCGTATCTCAAAGCAATCTGCGGACGGGAGTATTCTCTTTATTTCTGGGAGCCCACTCTCGTTTTGTTTGCTTTGTTTGAACGTCATTGCTATTTCTCCACGTTTTGGATTTGGTCGCGGCCATTCAATAACTTTATTTAATTTCAAATTTGTACTCATTTTCTGTGTGATGTCCTTGTATAACCAGGTTTCCCCTGAAAATTAGTTTAGTATCAGTGGGTTCTCACCTTGATTTAACATTGCAATTCTGTGTTTGTATATACTGTACTTGTGATGTTATTGTTTGTTTCATTGATATTGTAATGAACTTACCGTTAACATAATTATTGAAAGTAATTTTAATTGACTCAAAGCAACAAGAGGGTCAGCTTAAAGTTCTCTCTGCTGAAACGAGCAATCTGGTTGGTAGCACTGAAACCAGTGGTGGAAACTCCACATTCCTATGACGGGGGAGTATATCCGCTCAATAAGACTTTACTACTCTATAGGATTGAATTATTTCAAAAACTCGGGTGGTACTTTGAGATTTGAGCAGAGCAAAGGAAATTGCGAAAAGTTGAGAAATAAATATAATGAGATTTGGAACCGTGCCAAATAAATCATGGTTCATGAAATGCAATAAGAGTTCTTCTCTTTTGATGGTCTGAAAGTGCATTAGGTCTCTGTAAAGCCTTGTACGCTGCAACCGTTTTAATAAGCATTGTACTTTGTTTAAGAATTTATGAGAAATGAGCCTGCTCAATTGGAATCTTCTCTGGCTGCAGATTAAAGTCCATCAATATTTTAGTGCGCCGAGTAAAAATCCAGCGGAGAAAGTTTTGCTTGTTTTATTAATGCTGCACATGCACGGCCCCGATGTGCAGTTAACGCAAGGAGAGAGAGAGAGAGAGACTTTCTTTGAAGGGCATATACCTCATTGCTGCTGCTACTACAGCGGGCCCTGTACTTAATAAGCACTGCCGATATGGAACACGCGCATGGCAAGGTCCTGGCGTCGGATCTCTGCGTGGGCACAAAAGATTATTTTGCACAACGAGTGAGACTGCAACAAAGTATTCTTTGGTTCTTTCGGTAAAGTCACGTATAAAGATAAAATAATAAATTAAATAATAGCATACGACGTTTCGATTGCAACACAAGCAATCATCATCAGGTATAATGAAATAGCGACATAAAATCTAACCAGAAAACTATAGACAGACATATAAGCAGACAGATATCACCAAGATACATAGCGAGAGTAACACAGGTACAGAGAGGGGTGATCGTCTCTGTGTGGTGGCCTTAAATAGACAGAGGGGGGCGGAGGCAGCGAGAGGGAGGGGTTAGAGACAAAATTTACATGTCAATGAGTACGAGGAGACGCGTAGAGAAGTACGCAGGCTTAGAGGGAGAAAGAAACACACTAAAATTAAATAACCTAGCAAAGTATCGAATTGACATGTAAATTGACATGTAAATAAATCATTGACATGTAAATGTTGTCTCTAACCCCTCCCTCTCGCTGCCTCTGCCCTCCTCTGTCTATTTAAGGCCACCCCACAGAGACGATCACCCCTCTCTGTACCTGTGTTGCTCGCTCTATGCATCTTGGTGATATCTGTCTGCTTATATGTCTGTCTATAGTTTTCTGGTTAGATTTTATGTCGCTATTTCATTATACCTGATGATGATTGCTTGTGTTGCAATCGAAACGTCGTATGCTATTATTTAATTTATTATTTTATCTTTATACGTGACTTTACCGAAAGAACCAAAGAATAATTCCTGCAGTCACGAAAGCTCCAAAATTAAGATTGCAACAAAGTATTACAGAGGAGTTAATCACGCGTCTTGCGGTGCTGCGATTTAGGGCACCATTTTCATCATGGGGGGGGGAGAGGAGATCTACTATTTCCTGCTCAAATGAGCCACTGTGACGACGTGTCGAGTCTCCTCTTCACATTTCGCAATCATGTGGCGAGGGTGAATCCGTTCACCGCAGAGTGGTACTCGTTTGATCGATCCCAGTTTTTTGATATTCATTGTCCCATCGGCGACGTCGGGCTTGCTTGAACCAATGCTGGTGAACTGCCGGATGTTTGTAGGCAAGGACCCTCTACATTAGAGATCAGCCCTTGCTATTAAAGGTCTGGAAGCTTGAAGAGCCCTTTCTTGTGTTGTTGTTGATAATGATGGTGGCGGTGTACGTTTGTGTGTCTTTGTGTGCTGGAAGTGCAGTGATTCGCGCATTGCTACGAACTCGGCGATCCGATTCCCGCTCACGGCCAACACGAGTGACTCGGCCTCAATTGAGTACCTGGTGCGATTGTGTGGACATCGCCACTCGGGGAGACAAAGGGGGTCGGGCGTGGTGTTGGCCACCCCACCCCCTTCGCGTACCGTGCGCTGACTAACAGCGCTTTCCCCAACAGTCTTCTAAAGCTATACGGGGGGGATCTTTGTTTCTATGTTGATCTTCTTTCGCACCATATGTAGCCAAGCATGCTAATCGGCGGTGCGTGTGTGTGTGTGCCGTCTTCCCCCCCCCCCACTCCTGTCGTCGCCCTGCGCCCTCCGGCAGGGCCATGTGGGCACAACGGCGACCAAGCGGATCGACGTGTACCTGCCGGGCGCCAACCCGGAGCACGCCCACGCCATGCACGTCGTCGTCATGGCCAACGCGCGCGTCGGGGACCTCATCGGCCTCACGTGCTGGCAGTACACCAACGAGGGCCGCGAACCCAAGCTCAAGTAATGAGCCCCCGTCGCCTGCGCACACACAGCCCCCCCCACCTCCCCCAAACACCTCTACGGCCACCACATATTAACTCGCCACGGTGGCGAGATGTTAACTACCTCGCCTGGTGGTACAGGAGGTTGTGGGTTTGATCCCAGCCTTAACTATGCATGTTGTATATTTGGGGTTTGCGTGTCTCTCCCTGTGGTCGTGTGGATTTTTCTCCGGGTCTTCTGGTTTTTCTCTCCACATTTAGAAACATGCGTTTGGAGTATTTGGTTGTTTTACATTTCCACGTGATTAGCCACTTCATTGATCTATCACTTATGGCCAGGTCGTTTCTGAAAAAAGAGCTGTATAGCTCCGTATGCTTTACCCTGGTAAAACATATATGTACATAAACACCGGCATAGCACGTGCATTTACCGTGCACAGATTGTAATGAACATATTTCTGCGAGCGTTGTGTTTCGTCACGTCATGCGCGTAAGAATTGAAAAAATTGTAAATGTGTTTTTTACGTCCCAAACGAACCAACCCACGAGCTTAACTCCTCGCTCTCGTACTGACCCTACCTTTGCTACCTCGCCTGGCTCTCAAGGCTTTCAGCAGTTGACGACCCACTGTGTCTCCCTCTCCTCGTTTTTCCTTTCTGACCATCACCAAAGCCTTTCTTTCCGCCACATTTGCCCAATACTCTTTGCCTGCTGGCCCCACATTAATTATTTTGGTTAAGCATGAAAAAAACATTTTCCCTAGCCCACTGGCAGAGCCAGTGGGGGGGGGGGAGGTGGCACGTGGCCCCCCAATGATCCGATCTAAATATTCAATTTCGATCAGATCATTGGGGTTTATTAGTAATAAATCGGCATTTTACGACCCCCACTGCCACTGTGTAGCATATTATTATGTGCCAGGGACTCTATGAGATGATAGGACAATAGTCTGAGTCCATAATTGACAATAAGTAACGGCAAAGCGGTTATAAGTGACTCACAGAATTGTGCGCAGTTGCGTATAGAGTACACGACTTCCCTGAAGGCATTCACCTTCAGCGAGCGCGATGCCGATCACACACGGTTCGAATTCGACCCTCGATGGATGGCTGCGCCATCGCCGCACACGCGTCGAATAAAAAGCAAGGGACAAGTCCTTACTTACTAGCAACTCCTCTATCATTTTCCATTGCTGAAGGGGTTGCCCCCCCTACCTGAAAATCCTGGCTCTGCCATTGCTCCAGCCGGTATTCCACACCAATCATAGCTGCCACGGTGCACATGTAGTCACCCATCTCTGTACGGCGTCTTGAGATAAATTTCTGTACAGACACATGAATGTGAGGTGTGTTGTGAGAACGATGGGCCTGAGATGGTAGTCATTACGACTCGCATTCCAGATGCCAGGATTGTTTCTTACCGGGTCATGCTCGTGTCTCTAATGTGAAGAAACAGGTGGTTTGGGCAGCAGTAATGCCCGTGTTAATTTACGGGTCAGAGGGCCGCGTTTTTAACGGAACAATACAACGGGGAGCGCCTCGCCTGTCCGCGTGGAATATAAGTGCACGTGGAGGGATGCTAGTAATTTAATGGAAGGATACGGTTGGTAACTTGGGAACTTGGAAAATAATATAGCGGGCGCAATTAAGGGAAAGGGAAGTTGCACGTGGCCAGGATGGAGTGGGGCGCGGATCTCCGGACGGGCGTTGGAGTGGCACCCAAAGGTCAGTGACCAAGAGGGAAGCCGAAAGCCAGATGGTGAGGTAGCCGTGAGACTGGCCCGAGCTGGGAGTGCAGGTGTCGGACTCTGCAACCAGTTTTCGGCTCTGGCAGAAGGAAAAAGCGCCACGGTGCCGAGATGTTAACTGCCTCGCTTGGTATATAGGAGGTCGTTGGTTAGAGCCCAACCCTGCCTGTTGCCTCTATATTTGGAGTTTGTGTGTCTCTCTCTCCATGGTCGCGTGGAGTTTTCTCCGGGTCCTCCAGTTCTTCCCTTCACATTTAGAAACATGCGTTTAGATCATTTGGCTGCAATAGATTTACACATGATAAGGGCACTTCGTTGAGCTATCATTTGCGGCCAGGTCGCTTCTGACAAAGAGCTCTATACTTCAGTGGGCCTTTCCTGGTAAAATAAAAGAAAAATGTTTAGAAAGAAGCAACGATGGTGACATGGCCGACATTAGCTACGCCAAAACTTTTTTTACCGTTGTAGAAAACGATCTGTGCTGGGTTTATACCCCCTTGGTATCTCGCAGCGGCACACCAGCGCTCCCTGGAGCCGTATTCAATGGAGGTCGGAGTCAAAACGGGCGGGATGGCACGAGGCGAGTGACTGAGTCACCTGGATTTGATTGAATTGTTGCGAGTCAGTCGCAGTTCGATTCGATCGTCAATCTTCTCTGGTTTTGCTGCTTCCTTAAGTTCATTTGTTCTGTTTTCTTTGTGCCGTTTCACTTAAATGCAATCGATTCTCACGTGCACAATTTCGTGCATGTATCGGGAGAATCAAAGTTTAATTTCATCACTGAATTGTAAAAAGCCTAGGTGCTTCACAGACTGCTCAACGACTTGAGAAGGTTGATGTTCCTTCCAAGTTAAAATGCAAAGGCTAACACTCGCCTGCCTTGCACGTGATGTTCCCCTTCACGTGCGTTTATCTCCCATCTACCTGTAGCAGAAACATTTTTACATGGATTCTTCAAACCTGTTATTCCCCCAAATTGCTTGTTTTAACCAGGGAGAGGCATTGTGGCTGGAACAAGCCGAGTATTACAAGTCGTGTGGTATGCAGATTTAAGAGCGTGCCTTAACTTTTACACCGGCTTTAGTTAAAAAGGCTCTCAGCAGTTAGTAATTACTGTAAATTGACCCCCATACACTACTTAAGAGCTCAACTCGGACGTTTATTTGTATTGCAAAGATAAAGATTGCCTGTCGAGCTATGTAGTCTGCTGGGGCAAGTGCTGTTAGCGAGCACCAGTTAAAGCCAGTATGACGCATGCACCGCACATTTACACACTACTCCAGGCACTCATTTATTTATCTTTATTGCGAGTCAACTTTAAGGAAGCGCACGACTGGTTCAGATGTTACTCGCCACTTATGCCGGCTGCGGATTTGGCATTAAACTCATACCATGTGCTCACAGCTGCGCGACTGCTTTATGCAGTAGATGCGCTCCGAATAAAGGGCGCACAAAGAAAAATTGCGTAGTATACAAGGCAGTCGCCCAACTCGCAATGCACCGCACGAGTTGCCTGTCGAGTAGCGAATACAGTACACTGCACAATGTTGTTGCGCGTCCGACTGCATAGCCGCAGGCGAATGAATTCAAATTTTGGTAGAAGTAGATTTGCTGCATACGCAGCGCGAAATCGCGCAAACCAAACCTGCGTAGAGCGAGGGAAAACCTGCACTTTTATTGTACACTCGCATGCACAAGTACACGCAAAGGGTAGCAAAAATATAAAAAAATCGGAATGTAAAAATCATGTACTCGCACTTATTTTCAGTGGCTGTTCATGTTGTTTATTGCGATGCCCTGTTGTCGGTGGCTACCGCTTACGTTTGAAGTCAAGTGCGATTTCAGCAGTTCAGGAGAGAGAATGGCCCACGCCATCGTGTGATGTGGAATTTCAACCACTGGCTTGGAGCCACGAATGAGGATGAGCACACTCGCACACTTGTTGGAGCAAGGCGATGATTTATTTTTTCCTGTTACCACTGCGCTGATTGTGATAACTAAGTTTTGGCCATTCCATATGAACAAGTCCTGGGCCTCCCCTAGGGTTTAGAAAAGCACTTTTTTTTTGCAGTTTTGTTCTGCTTATTTTTAGTTTTTAGTCTTCAGCATGAAGACTGTCAAGTCTTTCCAACTTCACACTACGTTTGCATCCGAAATCGTGTTTCTCAGCTGCGCCACAGCTGCCTCTGACTTGAAAACTGCACGTGTGTCCTAGAAGCTTTGGTTACGGAAACCAAAGAACAGCAGACTGGTAATCGTTTGCGATTGTTACGTGCATTTTTTTTACATTCTGAAATGACCCCTTTTTCTGATTTGCTTTTGCTTAGATAATTAGTTTCCCCTAATTAACAAGAATATTCAGCCCGCATACTTTGCTTTTCCTGCATTGACTGTGCAGCGAGGGAAACGCGCTTCTAAATGCAAACAGCTTAATGTTCCTGGGCTCTCGGTCGGTCAGCGGTGGTGGTGGTGGTGGTGGTCGCGGCATTAGCGGCAACGGTAGCAGCCGTTGTAGCAGCGGTGTGCGCACGCACTAACGCGTTAATTAGGCGTGAGTCATGCGTGCCGGGCAAGGCTGTGGGTCCCTGCGTGCGCCCGTAATGCGCCCCGGCGTGAAACAAAACTCTCCATCAGAGAGCGCGGCGAACGGTGCGCGCTCGCCGAAACGTGAGCCGCGGCGCTCGAGAGGGTGGGGCCGGCACGCGGGATCGCGTTACCGACGCCGTCGACAGCCTGGGGTCGTAGAGATGGGGGGGGGGGTCATGGAGATGGAGGGGGGGTCGTGGAGATGCCCCCCCTCTGGCCCCACCTGCCCCCTCTGCCTCCCTTTGCCCCCCCTGCCCCCCCCTGCCCTCCCGCCCTGCCCCTCCGGCCCCCCCTGCCTCTCCCATCTCTGCCCCCCCGCTGTGCTCCCTTTACGGCTCCCATGTCGGCCATCGCGAGGCATTATCGTTACAGATCCTCGCGGTTTACTGCGATGTAATATCAGCGAGAACACAATACGCAAATTGGCGTCAGTGGTTCGAGGCATATCAAACCTTGGCTAATGATAATAACGGATTTTGTTTAAGGATGTTTACGGGGTTTTTAATATATACTTTTAACTTTTAGGCAGTATTTTACTTGATTTGAATCCGTATCATCAGCAATAGTAAAGAAATAATGTATTATCCACCGAGGTGCCAATGTGGTTGGTAATCCATAAGAGGTTTTTTTGGGTGAGATCGCTTAATTATCGCTTAATCCACCACGACCCGGCACAGCCAACTAGTAAGGCTTGTTGCGTAGCGTAAACAGATGATATTGGTCCTGAAAGCCTATGCGTTAAACTGTTTAGTAATCGATTGACAATTGAAAGGTCACGTGTCAAATTGTGGTCAGGGTTTGACCTGAGCCCATCATACTACTGGGTCAAATAAATTGAGTATCACTTTTCAGGAAACCAGCAGTGCTTGTCCCGCGGAGAGGCTTCCCAGTGTAAATTCTCAGCCCCTTTTGTCAATCCACTGCTACACTAAGGCCTCCCCGCACCTTGATGGTCACGCGGATTACATGACCATACTTCACAGCACAGTGAACCCCACCATGGGGAGGTGGTGTGTACACGACTAGATCGTGGGTCTCGGTGGAGATGAGTGTCACCCAGCGGTTGATCGAGGCACTTGGCGATGATCATTACGGTGTTCATTGCCAGGCATTTCTCTGCGTCCATGCCACAGCCCACCAGTCGTTAAGTTAATCTTACACAATTAGCGCTTCCCGTTAGGCAAAGCCCCACACTATTTTATTTACCAGTTAAAGCCCACTGAGCTGTGAGCTCTTTTTCAGAGGCAACCTGGCCGCAAATAATAGCTCAATCAAGTGGCTCATGGGGAAATGTATTTCCACCAAATACTTTGAATGCAAGTTTTTAAATTATGAAGGAAATAACCGGAGAATCCAGAGAAAAATCCATGCAACCACAGGGAGAGAGGACAGGCATCCTCTTAGTGTACAGGTGCTCGGGGTTGGGATTGAACTCACGACCTCCTGCCACCTTGCCTTCCCCACCTGCTATCCATGAGCCTTGCTGCTTTTTTCTACTGTTACATTTTTGGCTAATGGAGGGGGGACCAGCAGTGTACAAGTGGAACAGAGAGAGGAGAAACAATAGAGAGAAGTCTTCTTGGTTCTTTCGGTAAGTCACGTAGAAGGGAAGTAATACAATAATAAAAATAAAACATAATAAAACAATTCTCACGACGTTTCGGCCACAACGCAAGCAGCCGTCCTCAGGTCATTCTTCACCTGAGGACGGCTGCTTGCATTGTGGCCGAAACGTCGTGAGAATTGTTTTATTATGTTTTATTTTTGTTATTTTATTACTTCCCTTCTACGTGACTTTACCGAAAGAACCAAGAAGATGAATCCCTGCAGTCACGAAAGCTTTAAATCGAAATTTAATAGAGAGAAGATTATAGAAAAGATAATTTGTTCTCGACTTGAATCGCAACCCCAGGTAGTTGGAATTCATCATGCCGCCGTGGGAAGCGAGTTGTTACTTATGTGCCCGTTGCTATTAATAACAAGCCACTATCACGTCTGATCAAGCACTCGAACAGTCACGCAATAATATTAAAACCATAATGCTACCAAGTAAGTGCCGAATAAAACAAAATACAGTAATTCTTCCTTTAACGGGGTAGATGCATTCCTGTATATACATTACAGGACATGAATAAATACATTCAAAGAAATAATAAATTATTTTAAATATATGCAAATTTGATTCGCGTATTTGCGCTATAAAATCATCCTTCAGTCATCCCATGGTAGGACAAAGAGCTGAGTTGAAGGGTACCCCCGCGTATACCCAAAATTCCCATACCACTCGGCCGCGCAGCTCAAGAAAGTAGTTCGTCATTGGCTGCTCTCAAACCGCGTTATAACGGTGCGCGTTCCACGTAACGAGAAAAGTGTTCCCGAATTGAAGAGCCTGTTTTATAGCGAAAACGCGTAGTGTGAAAATTCTTCAAGCTTACGTTAAAATGGAAGCAGGCCAGACAAAGGGAACAAAAACGCTACGAGTACATCCACGATGGGATTTGCCAAAAACAAACTGCTCCAATATCAAAACCCGAACGGCGAAATGAGAACGCATTCGATTGCATTCATATAAAAGCTATGATCAAACAACATCATTCAAGAAGCTTGTGTTCCATCATCCACGTGTAAAGCTTGTGCTTCAGTAATCCACATCCGCATGCAACAAAGCACGTGGTCTGCTTTTACATTCAAAGCGTCATCCCGGGGACAGTAAAACGATCTCAAGCGGGCGGATGGGGTGAATGGGCGGGCGGGCGAGCGAGCGACCGGGACAAGCTGGGCAGAAGCAATTTGCCACGTGGGAAAACCACTTTGGGGGAAAGTGTTCACACACACGCGCGGGGGCCCGGTTATCGGGGCGGAATCTGCTGAGCGGTGCGCGCTTGCAAAATGGCTTTGTCGTGTCCCACGACGACGTCGCCACCGCGCACGCCGGCAGATAACGCCGAAACAACGACGGGCCCTCCCCTGCTTTTGCGCATTTTTTGCGCGGACCTTGCGAAGTAGTGTCATTGCGGGGCCGAGCGCTTCGTAGAGGCGTCGGCATGCTCGCGTGAAACCGTGAAGGATAGGAAGGCCTGGGAAATTTAATGCCCCAACGATTCAGGTTTTGGTCGTATTCAACCGGGGAGATTAAGTGTAAAGCATGTATTTGAGTATCCGAATCGGAATCTTTATTTGTCCTAGAGAAATACGATGAGCTGTGAAACTCTTTTTCACCGATGTCCAGTAGGGGTGGGTCAGAAAGTTACAACAACAAACTTTCGGAGTGCAAAGTATAGGAAAGGTAAGACAATCACAAAAAATAACTAAAACCTAAATTTTATTTTACCAGGTAAAGCCCACTGAGCAATTTGTTTTTGAGCATTGCTCCTCCGCCACCTCTTGTCGATAGAAGTCAGCTGCTGCCAGTCGTCACATAATAAACGAATTCCATGTTTAGTTACATAGATTTTAGGGGCAAGTGCTATTTGTGAGCACTTCTCGAAGGCTGGCAAGGTATGAGGGGGGGGGGAAGAGCATCAGGTCTTGTCTGGCTTTGTCTCCCCGGTTTTTAGGTTTGCACATCCACACGAGGTCCTCGCTTTATGCAGAGTCAACTTAAGGCAGGCCTATGGCAGCTTCAGGTACCAGGAATACCAAGAAATGTTATCCACGGGCAGGAATCGTAGCACAGCGACTCAAACCACGAACCTATAGCAGCCCCTCCCTACGACACGCACCCAATAACCTGGGGTCTTTGGGTTTTAATCATTAATGCAGGCAATAGTAGCTAATGTAGAGTCAGCTGCAGACCGTGGGTTGCATGCAGGGTGCTATGCACACACAATAAATTAATTGGGACATTTTTATTTCATCGATTGCGCTGGAACAAATGATTCATTTAACGGTAGGCCACAGTTCAAAACGACCGCACGCTCGGCTTTTGTAGAATGTTGTGGTCTCCCGCCCGCTCTCATATCTCGCCCGTTAACACAGACTTTGTTCTGGGGGTTCCCTCCCCCCCTCCCTCCCATTGTTTGCTCAAATGTAACTTCTTTCTTTTGGTGTTGTAGTTTGAACCGCGCTCGGATAGATGTTATACGAGGCCTCGAGACTTTCGCAGATAACTCTTCTCGCCTGTGTTAAGGGAAAGCAAGCGGCGTTTGGCTTGATAGCGTCGAGTGATTTACGGCCGTTTGATGTGACGCGGGTTTGCCGACCCAGGCGGCCATGCTGAGATCACCCCCGTTGTGGTTGTTTTAAAGGAAAATTTGCCCAAAACCAAAACCTCCAGAATATCGTTGCACATTGCCTAACCTGTCAAGGTTAACATCATCTTGGACATCCCCCCCTCTCCCCCGTTAGCACCACGCCTCGCCGAAGCCACCTTCTCTCTAGCAGATCCCACAGTTGTTGTGAAGTTGCTCTTCCAGTATCCGACCATGTCCGTCCGGTGTTTGCTGAGCTGCATTGGCCTTTGGTTGCTGAACGAATGCGTGATCAGGTCGCACTCATTGCCCTTGTTTATTTGAGCACTTGATGGTTTCCTATTTAACCGACACATTATTTGGCGATGCGGCTCCTGCTGCATTGGCAGTGGCACGCACAAGCGCAGTTAACAAAAGAAAAAACGTAACACATTCATCAATAAGACTGTGGCCTTATAATAAAAAATATATAAACCATAGGTGACGTTTTGAGCGGTGACCCTTCACGATTGAACAAAATGCATCTGCGCACCCGATGCCCTGTCAAGCACCTTGCTCGCGGCTTCCTGCCAGCATCTTGGATGACTCCGCATCCATCCGCCAACCCCCCCCTCCCCCCCCGTGCAAACCAAATTGTATTGCTTGTTGCCACTGCGCAACACCCGGCGATCCCCAACCGATATGGTCACCGTGCAAAAGCGGCTTCCCTGCTACGCGGTTGCGTGGTGGCCCCACCCCCTCCCCGCGTTAGTCCCCACCCAGGTTGCGCTCCGGCCGCCGCGCCACCCGGCGAGATTGGGCGCTGATGAAGCCGTGAGCAGATTTGTGCAGCCGCCAAATGTTGCGCTGCTGTCTGGGCATGCCGCACGTCTGTCGCAGGAAAAGGCAGCACTACCACTGGTTTGACAATAACGCTGCTGTGAAAAGAAAGAACGAAAATATTTAATCGGAGACAATTTGGCCACTGGTCCTTTGTTATAGCACATGTGCGATTAACAAGAGCGAGCTGTTGCCCAAAATGTTCCCCCATTATATAGTTTTCCTTTCACGGCACTGTCATTGATGAATGTGTGGTGTTTATTATATG
The DNA here is from genome assembly GCF_965212315.1 of Lampetra planeri. Lineage (NCBI taxonomy): Eukaryota > Metazoa > Chordata > Hyperoartia > Petromyzontiformes > Petromyzontidae > Lampetra > Lampetra planeri. The sequence goes on from NC_136126.1 coordinate 9,366,648, forward strand.
TGCTTGTGCACCACTGCCAACATAGCAGCACCAAGTAAATAGTTTACCATCAGTTTGGTGGAATTTGGGTGTGCGCGTTCGTGCGTGCGTGTGTCTGTGGGGAGCGGTAGTGTAGCGGTCGACATCGGTGACTATTATCTAAACCGGTCCTGGGCCTTCCCTACGTCGACTCGGCCTCAAACGAGTACCTTGTGCGATGTGTAAACATCGTCACTGGGGAGACAAAGGCGGTCGGGCATGGTGCTGGGCACCCACCCCCTCATGTACCATTTCGGCCTTCATAGGTGCTACTCGCTAATTGCACTTGTCCCAACAATCTGTTGAAGGCTATTCGGGGGATCTTTGTGTGCGTGTGTGCGTGTGTGCGTGACCCTGCGTGTGCTCATACCCCTGGCAGCTGCTCTTGCGGCAGACACTTGCGTTCTCTTTCCATGATGGGTGGCCTTGCAGATAGCAGCCAAGCAGCTCTTAATGACTAATGCAGTCACTTACCCGTTCTATTGATCATTTTACACAGCTTTGAAACAGAAGTTTCCTAATGCCGCTTTAAGCAAATAAAACTCGGCACAAAGGATTTTTTTAAAATTATGTATGATAACGTGACGTTTGTATCAAGTGTTTCTCTGCAGATAACGCAGGTTCCCGTCATAGTTATATGGAATTACCACTTCTATCTAGGGGCCACCAAAGGAGGCTAGCACTTTCGAGTTTAAACATGTAGAGTTTAAGCATGGAGGAGATGTCCACGTTTCCTTGGGCTCGTCACTCTGGTCTCCCTTGTCAATGAATTCCTTTCTTGGGAGCCAGAATGGGAGCCAACTGAAACAGAAGATCTCAAGCGGGTGATCTGGGAGACATCCATTGAAAATTAAAAGGTATAAATATAGAGTGGAGCACTGTGAAGTTTCCTAAACAAAACAAATCGCGCTTGTTAGTGACGGTCGCAGCCCTCTGCCACGTGGTGCACGCGCGCTCGCACTCTCTCGTGAGAAGCCACAGTGCTGCGGTTTGCGCCCTGCACTGCTTTGAAAGCAAACCTGGGTTCGATTCCCAGCCACGTGCATCAATGGCAAGCACTCTCCGGACCTGTAATAGGTGACCCAGCCTCAACAGGCACCCGGTGGTGTGCGTAAACATTGCCACCACTGAAGGATTTCCTTGTGCCGGCGTGTTCGTGTTTTTGTTAAGCTGTTTTGTTTGTTAACCCGCTTATGTTAACCCATAAATATTATCTCTCCCGAGACCTGCTAGTAGCCATTGAGACTCCTCCATTCCACGTAGACCTAATGTGGGGAGCGGTGGTGTAGTGGTTAGTGTGCTGCGCTACGAACCTGGTGACCCGGGATCGATTCCTGCTCACGGCCAACACCAGTGACGATTATTTGAACCGGTCCTGGGCCTCCCCTAGGTCGACTCGGCTTCAAATAAGTACCCGGTGTGGTGTGTAAACATCGCCGTTTGGGAGACAAAGGTGGCCGGGTGTGGTGCTGGCCACCCACCCCCTCGTGTGCCATGCTGGCCTTCATAGGTGCTCGCTAACAGTATTTGCCCCAACAGTCTGAGGCTACACGGGGGATATTTTTGTGTGCATGCGAATGGATAGGGGTTGTGTAGCGGCTATCGCGCTGCGCCACGAACCCGGCGACCCGAGTTGGATTCCCGGTCACTGCCACCAACACCAGTGACGGTTATCTGAACTGGTGCTGGGCCTCCTAGGTCGACTCCACCTCGAATAAGTACCTGGTGCGATGTTTAAAACATCACCACTGGGGAGACAAAGGCGGTCCATTGTGGTGCTGCCCCCCCACCCCCTCGTGTGCCGTGCCAGCCTTCATAGGGTGCTGTGCTTTACAGCACTTGCCCCAAAAGTTTGTAAGGGCTATACAGGGTGGGGGGGAGCTTTGTATGAGTCCAAGCACGCGCTCGCGTAGCGTGCCGGTCTTAGTCCGTGCTCGCTAACCGCTGTGTGCCCCCCTTTCCTAACGATCCGTGTACAGTGCTGAACGGTGGCGTGTGTTCTTGTGCGCGCGCGTCTGTGTGTGGCGTGCCCGTCAGAAATAGCATGGAGACCTACTGCCTGCATATCGCCGAGGACGACGGGGAGGTGGACGCCGACTTTCCGCCGCTCGACGCCACCGAGCCGATCCACAAGTTTGGCTTCAACACGCTAGCGCTGGTGGAGAAGTATACGGCGCTCGAGCAAGCGAACAAGCAGTCACTCTTCGTCAAAATGTACGTCCGCGTGCCCGGTGGTCCGCCACGTGCACTTGTATCAGGCGCATTCACACACGTGGTCACGCTCACCCCTGTCCGGCCGCCGTTGTCTCCCCAGAGCCGATTGTTTACACACCGCACCAGGTACTCATTTGAGGCCGAGTCGACTTTGGGGGGAGGCCCAGGACCGGCTCAGATAATCATCGCCGGCGTTGGCCGTGAGTAGGATTCGAACTCGGGTCTCCGGGTTTGTGGCACAGCGCTAGCTGCTACAAAACTGATCCCCATGCTCGCACACATTCACACGCACGCACAAACACGCTTATACTCAAAGACTCCTGTATAGCCTTTAACAGACTCTTGTGGTAATTGCTGTTAGCGAGCACCTATATGAAAGCCAGCCCGACACATGAGGGTGTTGGGTGGCCAGCACCACACGCGGCCACTCGTGTCTTCCCAGTGCTTGATATTTTACACGCCGCACCAGGTATTCATTTAAGACTGAATTGACCTAATGATGTTGGCCCATTGCGGTTTGTAGTGCAGCATGCTGACCACTTCACTACCGCTTCCCCCGCAACCGCCATTCACCACTAAGTGGTAGTGACGTCACCTCAGCTCTTGTGCCGTGATAGGTGTACCTTGAGGCCACACACACACCCACGCACTCGTACACAAATACAAAGATGCTTGCAAAGTCGCGCACAACACGCATGCATCAACATACTCGTATGTCCACACACACACTTACACACCGCATTTGGTTCTGTTAGAGGGTGACCTCTGCAGGGCAAGATCAAGATGTTATCATGGCCCAAACAGCAGTGAAGCAGATGCAGAGCAAGCTGCAGGAGCTATGCTGCTGTGGCTAATTCCACAGTGTTGCTCTCAGAGGATGTTCGTAGGAAAATGCCGCTGGTTGTGAAACTGATATGGAGCACATCTGCCAAAGTTTGGCGCAAAGGCAAAGTTAAAGTGACGCAATAAGCAACATGTTAATGGCCAAATCAAACGGCACGCTTCCAATCTCGTTCAGTCACGAAACTGAGCGGGGTTGAGTCTGGATATGTGCTTGGAAGAGCGACCACAATGCATAACGGGTATTATAGCCTGCAGGGCTTCTGGTGAGCAGTACGGCGAAATAAATTGTTGTGCTCTACTTCTACGTTCCCCACATTTATACTCCCTCCCTGCCTTTTACCAACCTACACCGACCAGCATGGTGACGTATGTTGAAGTAATCTCCCAGCTACATGCACGGTCTGGGCGGGGCCCTCATCCAGCAGTGGATTGACAGTGAGCTGTAGATGTTCATGAACGGATGAGCAACATGCTCGTGGGATTACAAAAAGCGGCTTTGGGGGGGCGGGGGGGGGGGGGAGACAACCCGGCGCAGCTTTCGCTGAGATCAGATTCGTCCCAAAAACCCAAGCGGTCGGTGTCTGTGTCGCCGCGTTTAACTGTACCATCTCATCACCATTCCCGCGCTGCTCCGGCTCCTTCCCTGGTCATTCTTCTTAATTCCGGAGTTAACAAATCTCTTGCTTCCAAGGTCGACACAAGCTCATTCAGCCGTCTCTGTTGTGACAGGCCGTCACTCATTCGCGCATTCACATACTACTCATGGCCCCCTATTCATTTTTACTTCTTGACTCTTAAACTATTGAACTCCAGGCGTGTGTATCGGTGTGTGCGTGCTCGCGTGTGTTTTTTTTTTTACTTGTGATCTTGGGAAATCTACAATTCTACTTTCTCATTTTTCTTGGAACGTGCAACATTGATGCGTAATACGCTCAAGGTAAATATAATTTTTGTTTTAAATCTTCATTTCACCATTTAAAGCGACGTGTGTTCACTGTATAAAAATATGTTGAATGCATTCATTCCAAACTGGCAAACAAAGGATTCTCTATTTTATTTAGTTGGCATATTACAGACCGATATGATTGCACGAGCAGTCGTATTGCTGCTGGAACTCTCGGACAATAGTATTGGCAGACTTCTGCCGTTCGCTGTGGTTATGTTCCACACTGGAGAATATGCACAGCCCTGCAGCGCGCTCTGTGCGATCTCTGCGTTTCCCATTTCAGTGTTGCTCACACCGTCAAGGTCAAAGTACTCGCTCGGACGAGCATGGGGCAGCAGCGCTCATCCCCCACCACCCATTGGTGGCTCTGAGCTAGCGGTGGAAATTCCCCATTCGTATGGCAGGGGGTTAAACCACCTTTTAAGGATGAGGGAGGTCACTCGTCTTTCCACAAGGCACCGCTCGTTTTGTCAGTGACAATTGTGATGTGGCTGAGTCGCCCCCGCCACCGAAATTGGAACTGTTAACCACAGACCACGGCAACGCCGCTTGGTTTTTAATATATTCCAGTGTGGGTGGGTGGTGGGGGGGGCGGGATAAAAAAAAAATCAACAAAAATCTAAAAAATATGGAAAGAGAGGTGCGTTATGGCCGAGCTCCTCCCTGGTTTAATCAGCCGGGCAAAGGTGACCGCGTTGTGACGCACACCGTGGGCCAGGCACGCGGCCCTGCGACGGCTACAAATGAATGCCCATCCCGAGGGACCAGGAACCAGGTTTTGGGCTCCCGCGGAGGCGAAAAGAATTGGATTACGGCCTCCGAGCAGGGAGCGCATTACGCCGGGGCTCCGTGCCAGAGATCGGTCACCACTTTGGCCGCCTGCAGCAGATTGTTGTTGGCCTCCCGACACCCGCGTGTTTATTTATATTTTGCTTGTGTTTTATTGTTGTTGTTTTTCTGCTGCCGTTGCTTTAAAGTCTTCTTGCTGTGCACGTAACTTATCGTGGACCTTTTGACACGCAAGTGAAATGCGGCTGCCCTTGGCGGCGTGCGATTCGGCTGGAATGGAACACGGGCCACTTTTGTTTCGGCGTTAGAACTGCCCGCTAAAAAGTATTTTCTTTCCGACATGCGCATCGTTCTCGTCCCGCTCGTTTATACGTCGGGGGCACGCGACTTGTGTGTCGTGACCTCCGCGGGAGCGTTTGTTTCCATTTCAGACGCTTGCCTAATTGTGGCCACATTTAGAATCCATGTGAATTATATTGTATTGCTTAGTGAAGCAAACATGACATTCTGAAAATGAAATTTGACATTACAGACCTTCAAAGGACCTCTCTTGCATATAAAGGGTTAACCTTACAGAACCATCCACAGCGCTGTCTTAAGTTGCACAGCTGATTAGCTTGTTATGTGCTTGGAGCAAACACGCACACACAAGTGCTTGTAGAAGGGGATAACACGAACAAAAAAACCTGCATTCGTATTCGAAGCCTACTAGCTGCACTGCATCCTGCAGAGCAGGCGTGTTTTACGTGCACATGATGACGTTGGTGTGCTGCTCCAGCCCTGCCTGTGGATGTGAATGTATGCTTGCTATTCGTCACACCTCGTGGTGTGTAAGATACTGGAAGGGTATTTCATTGAAGGCCTTTAAACACCAAACTAAATTTCCCCCTTTTGTTTTGTCACTTCCAGACTTACCATCGAACATCTAACCTCCGTCTTTCCGTCTCTCTGCCCCCCCCCCTACTGGTTTGCGAACGATGCACGTGCAGCAATGTACCCCACAGTGGGTTCTCTCTCATCCAAGTGGATAACCTCAACGTATCGATGCGGGAGATCCTGCAGAAGTCCATGAAGAAACGCAAGGGAAGCTCGGCCTGGACGGGTGAGTCGACGCCACCGCCATCCGCAGAACCGCCGCCCAGTCTTACGGCGTCCGCTCGAATTGCCCGCCTTTGTCGAACGTAGTTTTGAGAGTCGGGTCCAGCACCTTTAACACCAGGGCTCTACGAAACATTCGGCCGCTATTGAGTCGTGACGTAACCAACACGGTGGCGTGTAGCATCATATCGACGAGGCTGCATTGTTGCAACTCGATTCTCTGCGCGACGGGTGGCCAAAACATTGCCAGGCCGCAGCGTGTACAAAATTCTCTGGCACGTGCCGTTGACGGGTACTTTAAGATCCGACCGTGTCCATTCAGTGTTCGCTGAGCTGCATTGGTTTCCAAATACATTAACACATTCCTGCGGAGGGAGCTGGTAGGAACGTTGGGTTGCTCGGTTAATGGCCAGGGTCAACGGCGGCCTGGTGTATTCCGCAAATATGGCCGACTGTGAGGGCGGGCACAAGCCGGCGTGAGTAGGTTAAACGTTGAGTTTTATAAGGGCACCACGGGGTGACCAGCCCCTTCCCACCCCCCACCCTCCCCACCCAGCCCCTTCCCACCCTCCCCTCCCCACCTAGCCCCTCCTCACCCTCCCCTCCCCACCCAGCCCCTCCCTGCACGACGGACGGACACAATACTCCCCTGTGGGTTGGTGTAACCAGGAGGTTCCTACCAGTATAAGGTCGCGCTCATTACACACAAAGTGCTTGCCACAGATGAACCACAGTCCCTCACTGATCTCGTCAAGGAGCATAAACCTTCACGCAAACTTCGGTCATCCTCGCAGCGGCTTTTGACGAGCCATTGAACAAATACGGTTGCCGCATCGCTGCGACCGTCCGGAATGTTCTTCCTTCGAATATTAGGAAGCCACTGGGGGCTATGCACTTTGAAATTTATATTGAAAACTCATTTCTTTAGAACAGTTTTTTTTGCGTTTAGTTTGTTGTCCTTCCTCCGCACCACCGATTATCACCGGTTGATTATATACGGTGCGAAAGAGGTTCAACATACAGAGGGCACGTAGGCTCATTAATCACCCTCTCTGTAGAGCGGAATGTTGGATATACTGCATTTATATGGGTTTTTTTATACATTAAAGTCCTCTACTTGCATTGTGAAGGATGCAAATTCAACCTCCCGGGCCACATTGTGTCCTCGCCACGCCCGTCCGTAGTTCCGCCCAAAGTCAAGTCAAAGTGACTTCTTCTTGGTTCTTTCGGTAAAGTCACGTAGAAGGGAAATAATAAATAATAATAAAACATAATAAAATAAAAATTCTCACGACGTTTCGGCCACAACACAAGCAGCCGTCCTCAGGTGAAGAAACAGAGCTGTCGGAAAGACAGCGTCCCAATGAACACCGCCAAGCTTGGCAGCGTATATTTAAGCTGTGTCGGAGGAGGAGAGCGCCTTGACAAAGTTTACATATCAACAGCGGAATTAAGCATATTGATGGAAAATACAGATATGGGATTAGTCACTCCTTGTGGAATGTGTAGGTGGTGGGGGGGGTCAAAGTCATATTATGCTCGTGTATTATGTAGGATTAGCAGTAATAAAGGGAGGGAAACTTTAATCGTAATTTGTGCTTAATTCCGCTGTTGATATGTAAACTCCTTTGTCAAGGCACTCTCCTCCCCCCAACCCAGCTTAAATATACGCTGCCAAGCTTGGCGGTGTTCATTCGGACGCTGTCTTTCAGACAGCTCTGTTTCTTCACCTGAGGACGGCTGCTTGTGTTGTGGCCGAAACGTCGTGAGAATTTTTATTTTATAATGTTTGATTTTTATTATTTCCCTTCTACGCGACTTTACCGAAAGAACCAAGAAGATGAATCCCTGCAGTCACGAAATTCTTAAATCGAAAATCAAAGTGACTTTCTGCTCAAATGTACATTGCGGAGGTGCTCCTCTCTCATAACTCTGAGCCAGTGCTAGAAATTCCACGTTCCTATGGTGGGGGGCGAGTATATCCATAGGACGACGTACCCACAAAGTGGTATGCATTGTATCAACTCTGGAAGGATGATGGGCTGAGTCAACCCCCATTGGAGCGTATCAAAGGAATTCCAACGGTGGTGTCATGTGAAGCGGTCGCTCGTAGAGTTTCAGCATTGTGGGTGGTTGCATTTAATGTCTGGAGTGATGTTGTTTTCCCGAGTTTTTCTATTTTTGGAAGTACAGATTTATTGAAAATAATCACTGCATTTTTTTTGTTTTACTTCAAAACCCATCCACAAATAATTATGAGGTGCATTGACGACTCTTAAAGTCAATGTTATGTAATGCTGTGATCTGTCATGTACAGCTGTGCCCTTTTATTTGCCCTTCTCTCGAAATCTGAAAATTGCCAGCAATTTTAACGACAATTTTCTTACGAAACTGCGGGGGTTTTTTAGATTCAGCTTGAGCGGGAATGTTTAAAGGTCATTACGTGTCTTTCGTTAATAATTCTCCGTATTTATTGCTGATTATGTCAAATAAATTCGTGCTTGTGAGAATAAATAATCTGGAAAACAACATCCCTTTTTATCCTATGCAGGTAGATAGAGCTGGTGAAACAGGTGGACATTGTCTGCTCTGTTTCAGCATCATCCACCCACACTGCCTCGACGTAGATGCAATCTGTGTGCACAACCGCTGTCATCCCGTGAATTTTGTGGCGTTGGAGTGAGATTGAACCTCTTAAGTATGTACGTTGAACTTCTTTTGCACCGTACGTAGCCAACCGTGCTAATCGGAGGAGGTGCGGGGGAAGGACAACAAACCAAACACAATAAGCATTCTAAAGAAATGCGTTTGTCAATCGAAAATTCAAAGCATTTCTCCAGTTGCTTGCTCATATCGGAAAGAATTTGCATCCCAGACGGCTGCAGAAGCGCATCTGAAAGTGCATGATGCAGTCACCGTCTTTGTTCGATGGTTAGCCAAAAGCCAGTGCTGCGAGGATGACCAGAATTTGCGTGACGATGGTTTATGCTCCTTGATTAGAAAAGAGATGCCCAAAAATAGCTCACGTTATTTTATTCTGGAAATGCCCAATGAGTCTCAAGACACGTTTTCAGGAGGTACCTTCAGTGGAATATGTGTCCAAATATATTTACGAGTATTTGGTGTGAGGAGAAAGTGAGTACCCAGATAAAAAAACAAAAGACAAAGATCTCCCGTTTCGCCTTAACAGACTGTTGGGGCAAGTGCCGTTAGCTAGCACCATATGAAGGTCGGCACGGCACACAACAGGGTCGGTGATGAACACTACGCCAGTGGCGATGTTTACACATCGCACCAGGTACTCATTTGAGGCTGAGTCAACTTCGGGGAGGCCCAGGACCGGTTCAGATAATCGTCACTGGTGTTTGGCTGTGAGCGGTAATTTAATCCAGGTCGCCGGGTTGGTAGCGCAGTGAAATAATCGCTACGCTATCGCGCTCTCCCCTACCCAGATAAATCCACGTATGTACATGCGTACGTACGAATGTGAGAACCAAACTCTGTTTAAATTCCTTCTGTATGGTGGCCTCCTAATCTCTGGAAAAACCGAGAATTGTTTTTGGGATCAAAACCTCCCCATCCTTGTCGTCTACTGGAAATCACTTTTGTACCTCAGAATTCCTTTCACGTTTACCTGCAGTCGGCAACTCTGCTTTGCAGACTTTAAGTTATAAACGCTTTTTCTTTTTTACAATATTACCAACCTCTGCTGTTTTTCACCCAATATTTTTCTGTACGTAATGCGTCCTACCAGCCTTTGTTGTATTCTCTGCTGGTTGTACCGTGATGTGTTGATGCACGAACTTGCCATTCGGAACTTGTCCACGCACAGTCCTTTTTAGGTTGTTAATGCTTTTTTGCCGTAACCAGGTTTCTATTGTGGAACCAGCTCCCCATAAATAATTAGCATTTATTTCCCAATGGGTTTTTTTGACGCGTGCCAAAAATGAAACTAGAAACAAACTAATGAGGGGACTGATCCTCAAAACGCTGTACAGATACTCAATAATCCATTATTCTCCTGGCCACCTTGCATTATGTGGAATAGCTTCAATGAAACTTCATTTCTGTGACATCGACAGTTTTTTTTTTCGAAGGACATCAACTTCCTCACTTTCACCTATTGCTACTTAATTTCATGATCATGGAGAAGTGGTGAGCTGAAAATCACCCCTGGCTAGGATTTGAACTCGTGATGTTCTTCAACTCGGAATCGATCGCTCCAACCACACTCTACATGGCTTGCTCGGTAGAGGAGTAATTTTTGTCAATAATCCCTCACCTGGTTAAATATAGAATGGAAGCTCAATTGATTTACCTCGGTATTTTAATAAATTCGTCATGAGGCTGGCATGCCTTCTGCCAATACAGTACGTTTTGGATTTATGGAGAATATAAATGTGACCACAGCTCAAGACGCTGAACAGAGACATAGACGAATGTGACCAGGGAAAAAATAGATGTCTTTATTTATATATATTTTAGGAAAGACAGAGGGGCGTAGTAGACTCCTGGGTAGAGAAGGGATAGGGTAGAGCTCTTGTCCAGAAGAGCATTTGTGCTCCGTGGTTGATGGACTCACCTGCAAGAGGGCTTTGTCTAATTTGTTCCACCTTGGGAGCCTTTTTTTTTAAGCCTTCGAGCCGGATGTAATTTGGGTGATTGGCAGGGTGCCCCAGCTGACGGCCTGGTTTCGTGTTCCAATTAAAGAATTCGCAGCTGGAAGGTCATGTCGTCAGGTGACCCGTCGTAAGTTGCCCGCTTGGAATCTCAAGTCCTACCCGTGTTAGACCCTTGAAGCTTATTGTATTTCCTCGCCTAACAAGCCGAGCAAGGCCAATCTATTGAATGAGTCTTGATGAAGGGTGGCATGCCAACGTCATTTTATTTATTATTATTATTACGTGGACACATGGATGTTAGCTTGTCTCTGGGCACTAATGTGTGCAGCTTGTGCCCATTGGCATCCCATTGCCGATGGTAACAAGTCCCACAAGCCCATGCTGGGTCTAGTCCTTCGACAGGACAGCCGCTGTTGACTTTCCGCAACCAAAAACAACTAGCGGTTTGTTAAATTTGGCCGAGTGAGCAACTGTTATACGCTCGGATAATGAGTATAAATGGCTTGTTTAAGAAAATTAAGATTTACATTTTGATACATTTGTAGGGGGGGGAGGTGATGTATGGTGTGCGTGCGTGAGCGATACATTAAGGTAATTTATTCTTCGCTCACGCAAGTGCTTGTGGCGCGTCAATTTAATGTGCTGCGAGTGGGCAGGAGTTTGGCGCAGCGCACAAAGCCAATTAGTGCAAAGACCATTACACTGCATCTTCCGTAATAAGGACCTGGCTTCTGGTGTGTGCCGCGTTTCGGTTTAGAGGGGGTCGGTGTCCACAGCGAGGTGGGGTGAACGTTCCCTCCTCCGCCATTCAACGAATCGCCTGCCGCAAAGATGCGCAATGTCGCGTTGGCTCGTCGATTCGAATCGGTTCTTTTACAATGGCAGTCAGTTTTGGACGCTGCCCCAGCGCTCGTTCGAGCTCGTGGAGCTCATGCGTGCGTCTTCCCATTCGCATTCTCGCTTCCCAACCCGTTAGCGACCCACATGTTGGTTTTGAAAAAATATGCACGTAACTCTAGCACGGGCGGTTATTTTTTTTTTGCGTTTATTGACGTAGCCGGTTGAACAGAAAAGACGGTGTTTGGAGAAAAAAAAATACCGAGGCTCGCTATTTTACGGCTGTTAATGATGGAATGATCGTCTGGCTTTAAGCTTAGTCCTGTGCTCCTTGAGACAACACGCTCCTGTTGTTATAGTTTTGTAAGAGGTCGGGCAAAGGTGGCGGCTGAAACGTGAGCCCATCCAGGGAGCGCAGACGCACGTTAGCATTCGTATTACTCAAGCTATGTCAATAAAAGCAGCGGGGGGGGGGGGAACCCCTATGCCGCTGTTATGTTTATATTTTTCTAAACGATATGTGGGCAGCTAATGGCTTGGACGCGATTTGTGATTGGGAAAACACGCATGTACTGACATGCGAGCGAGCGCGCGCACGCTCACTCGTGCTCGCAAAGACCAGGGATGCCTCTCTTGTAGCTGGTTTGCACTGCTGGAGCAAGTTGTATGCGCGGGCCAGTGTGACGGGGGTGGAGTGGGGCCACGTGGTCGGTCGTGTTCTCAAAGTCGGTGCTGCCGAGGCCGGATTCATCTTGTCGGGAGGCTCAACCTCGGTTCAGATCCCAGTTTCTGACAGCGTTGTGTATCGCGGCGACGAACCGGACGAAGCGCGTAGCGGTCGTATCGCAGTGCGCGGATCGCTGGTGCCACTGCTCCCCGTGCATGTACACACAAGGCGTGCGCACGCACAAAAGTACACAGGGTGACTTCTCGTAAACTTGGCAAGAGCTTCGTGTGTACGCGTTTATACTTTGACAAACGGTGCTGACCTTGCAAGCGGCGGTTTTGGATCGTTGAGACGTTAGTGCAGTCTGCCAATCATCGCATCCCTGCAAATGCACACACGCGTGCACAAAGTCCGTGGTTGAGGCAGCACCGACTATTAAAAAAAAAAATACCACGTCAGCACTCTGTACATTTAAGGGTTATATGGAATATAGTGTTAGATAGATAACCCCACGACTGACACGGGTGTGGTGGGAATGCCATCATCCAGCAGTGGATTGACTAAGGGCTGTTATCTAGGACAATACGTGACCTATGTATGTATATATATGTACTAGCCTTTTACTTGTCCTAGGACGGGTGTATTGCAGTAAATTTTAAACTTGCAAGCGAAAAGCAGACCGCGACGTGATATTAATTGCATCAATTCGTGTGCAATTTGTAAGGCTGCGGTGACACAGACCTATTTCATTTTAAGGTTATAATCCCTTGTTCATCACGACGTCCTTTTTACTTCTGTGTCTCAATAGCGTCACGGAGATCGCGTGACGTGAGGGTTCTGTCTATGTAGCAGAGGTGTGGACTCGAGTCATGTGACTTGGACTCGAGTCAGACTCGAGTCATGAATTTGATGACTTGCGACTCGACTTGGACTTGCATAACAATGACTTTGTCCCACCTATGAGATGTGGACTCGAGTCATGTGACTTGGACTCGAGTCAGACTCGAGTCATGAATTTGATGACTTGCGACTCGACTTGGACTTGCATAACAATGACTTTGTTCCACCTCTGCTATGTAGTGAGGGTTGTAAGTTGACGCCGAGGAGGGGGGAAGAGGCGCCTCGCCCCCCCATGTGGAGTGACGTCACCCGCTAATTATTATGAATGGGCGGGGGGTGTCCCTTTGGAGGACGTCACCTTATAATGATTATTAATGAGGGGGGCTGTTCGATATGGAGTGACGTCACCTGCTCATGATTATTAGTGAGGGGGAGGGGAGTACTCCATATTTAGTGACGTCTCCCGCTCATGATGATTATTAATGAGGAGGGGTGGGGGGGGGGGACCATTTGGAGGACGTCACCTGCTTATGAATATTAATGAGGGGGGCTGGTCGATGTCAAGTGATGTCACGAGCGTTAAGGACAGACATTCCTGGGTGATTAGAGTAGGTATATGGACACGAACCGTGGCGTTGGCAGACGTTATTGGATCCTGCAATTGGTGGGAATGGGGCTTGGGAGAGCAAAGAGTGTCGTTTTGGTGACAGGAAATGTTTACGTCCCACCAAAGTTGAATGTCCTCCCCACGCGTCTCTCTCCACTGCGCACTTCAAACCCTTGTGCTCGTGGGAGCTGGACGTCAGCGAGGGGTGTGGGGAGGCTCACCGGGCAAGACACGGCGAATTGTGAAACTCGCCCAAATGCCAGCGTCGGCCCCGCGTTGTCCGCTTGCGCGCGCCGGGTCAGATTGAACGCTTAACACACGGGGACCATGCGTACATTGTCGGTCTTTGTTTTTCTTTGGTAGCACGGCAGTGGAAATATTAACTGTGACCATCAACACCCCCACACCCCCCCCCCCCCGATACGATGAAGTCATCGGAACAAGTTCTGTGCCACCTGCCTTTGAGTACTGCATCGTGTGAGCGCAAAGCCAAAGCGTGCCTCCCTGCTCGATCGAGCAGTTGTGGTCCATTAGTCCAGAGCAGATATTTCATTTGCAGGTACCACCTGAGGTGGTGGCACAACCATTAGTGCTTCCAATTTCTTTGAAGGCCAATAACAGTGAACTATTTGACAACCACTTGAAATAAGTGGGTTATCAAACGATTTCCACTTATTAGCCACGTAAATAAATCTGTACGACTCCATAAAGTTTTTGCTGCCTTAAGTTGGGGCAATTTATGCTCTGCTGGCTCATGGATTTGCATCGCGGCGGCCGCCTCTATTCCTCTAATGCGATCACGGAGCCGGCGGTGGAAATCCCACATTGCCACGGTGGGGCGGGCGGGTGGGGAGCAGGCAGTCGCCTCGCAAAACAAGACTCCTGTTGACTTCACTCAAAAGCATCGCTCGGTTCTCTATCAAGATGGCCGGATGATAACGTCGATGGGGCCGAGTCGACCCTCCACGCAAATATTTGATCTCCCGCGACCTTCCCCCCCCCCCCCCACGGCGAGTCTAAAAGTTCCGACCATGGCTCTAACGGAGAGAGAGGGAGACCGCGGTATCGCCGCCTCGAATGCGGCCCACGGAGACGGTTTCGCTGTAATCGCTCCGGCTGGGAATGCGCAGCGGCGTTTGTAAGACGGCCGTATGTTTTGGCTGCGGGCCTGGAAAATAAATGCACCGCGGTTACATTTTATCCCTGGCCATGCCTGCGTTTGCCAGAGTCCGTCGCACAGGTAACGCGGTCCCCTAATATGGAGAAAGGGCCAACGGTGCAAACTCGACGTACGGGGCACGTCGGCTCTGCGTGTGTACGTGCGCCCGTGTCGTCTGAGTGCGCTCTTCTCCTCCTCCTCCTCCTCCGGAAATGAGCGTCCGTTATCAACGTGTCGTCTTTTTTTTGCAAATCGAATGAGTGTCGGAAGGTGATAGCCATGTACAGGCGCATAGACCCTTTTGTCACTCCACTGCTGGATGAGGTCCTGCCCATGGTTGAGTTATTTGTTCATACTTCACCACGCTGGTCGGCACGGCTCGGTGAAGGTGGTGGGGGAGGGAGGGGGGTCCATAGGCAGCGTTGGAACGGTACGCAGTGGATTTTGCTGCTGGCCAGAACGTAGCACAGCTCCACAGCCGCCTTTGACACCCTGGCGTGCATGATGGTCACCCCGTTCCATGTACTATCCAGGCTCTCAAACCTGCTTGGCTTCCGAGAACTGATGAGATAGGGGGGGGGCTATTACGGGTGGTCGAGGCGATTATAGCCAAAGGCCAATTCTATTCTAGCCTTGCATGGTGTGATGGCAGCGATGTGCTGAAGAAGATACTTATGCCGATGTCTGCCAGCCGCAAGAGGACTTCAGGAGAGACTTGGTATATGGTTGCCGTTCCTCCTCCTGTGTTGGATGAGCCGCAAACTGCAGCGGCTCACGATCCACAGTTTGGTTTTGCATGGCCACGTTTGTACCGCCGTGGCTCACGGAGGAGATGTGCACGTGGGCTTGTCATGGATGTTTTGATGCGGTTGATGGTTCCACCGGTGTTCTTTGAGGACGAGTGCCAAAACCCAGGGGGTGCCATGTTTGGGATGTCGCATGAGGACCATTGAAATGGATTTGTATACCTTCCGAGTGAGTGGATGTATAAGTGCTGTAGTCAACCACACCAGACATCTCAATTCACCACCTTCGTATTGTGGGTCGAGTGCTAAAGTGTCGCCTGGCCCCAGACATCCTTGGGTAACTTCAACAGTAAACCGTCGATATTTTACGAATGCTCGTCAACCCACTGTACAAGCGAAGGCATCGACCATGCCGTGTCTGTCACGGGAGACGTGTAACCGTACTTCATCAAGCTGGTTCATGCGGGATGATGAAGAGGGGGAGGGGGTTAAGGGACATTGAGACCAGGACCGTTTCGGGTGTCCACTCGCAACTGACGTTGGCAAAATGGCCAGAAAATGGGATTTAGGTCGCCGCGTTAGTGGCGCAGTGTGCTAACCACTGCACTGCCTCTCCACCACTTAGAAAATACCCGCAAGTAAATTGTATCAATCAATTACAATCGCTTCGTAAATACCGTTGCCATGGTTTCACTTCATGAAGTGGGAAATACATTTTTGTGACGATAAACAGGAATTAAAATGTCCCACAAAGTGGTTAGAAATGCAGTAGTATTTTTTTTTTAAAGCAAAAACAGCCAGTGTCTCCATGCTAATATACACACTGGGTTAACGCTGTGAAGTCATCCAATTTAGTACAAATTCCACATTCCTCTGGTGGGAACCAAGTCTGTCCAAAGGGTCAACAACCCCTGTGGCAGAAGTATTAAAGGCATACAAGAAGAGGAATGTCGCAGTCCTGGACTTAGACGGGCGATGGGAGTCGGCGCAGCAATCTCCCCACGCTCGCTCGCTCGCTCGCTCTCAGTGAACCCTTCTCAGCCCATGAGTCAAGACGGTCGGCTGAAGAGGCTACGGGTACTGACGTGGGCAGCGGCAAGTGGCGTCGCGGAATGAGGGGGGGAGGCTAATGTGTGCGGGGTGAGGGCGCGGGTCGTCGCTATGGCAAAGGCGTTGCGCCGCCGGGCTGTGCGGTCATCGCAGCGGCGGCAGCGGCCGCGTCGGCTCGCTGCGGTGCGGTGGCCGAGCCACCGCAAGGGCCCCCTTCGTCACCGATGGGTGAATTCGTTTCCCAAGGAGTCGCACGAACAACCCGGCCGGGAGGGACGGGGGGCGGTGGGGGCGGCTTCACCTGCCTTACCTTTGCCGTCGATAAAATAAGTCCACAGTGGTTGCTGTGTGGGGAGACTGACCCCCCCCCCCTTTGCCACAGAACCACCAACAGAGATGAGCAACACTGCTGCTTTTTAACACTGATGCCTTGTATAGGGGAGATCGTTGGACTTTTTTTTTTACTTTTAACAGGGACGTGTAAATAAATATCTGCAATGTGTTTTTGGGTTGGGTGCGTAGTTAGGGGTGACGTCTCAGACGGTTCTTCGGGAACAGAATGGAGGAGCTCGCGTGCGTCAACGCGCGCGGCACAACCTGAAAACACCCCACGGAGATATGCAGCACAACTGCGAAATGCTACGCTGTAGTAGTAGTCCTACGATGTTTAGACCGACATCCCCCCCTTGTGTGCGCACGCATTGTGCGTGCACTGGCATTGTAAACGGTTTTTCTGCTTTTGCCGGCACCGATGACCAGAAACCCCGATGCCGGGCTCCTGTATCTTTGCGGAGCTTCTTTCGCACCGTGCTAATTGGAGGTGTGGGGGCAGGACAACAAACTAACAAACAACAACAGCAGCAGCAGCAGCAGCTGCAGCAGCCGTGTCTGGCACGGCACATTTCATCGCAGTTTAAAAGAACTTTCGCGACATCGGCGTTGCTGCGGGAATGGCCTCCGCTTGCAATCTCGGTCGCACAGCACCGGCATTGCACCCTGAATGGTAATCGGGGATAGAGCGCTGCTCTGGCCTTCGTGTGCGAGCGGCGCTTCCATCAGAGCGCTGCTTCGCACTTGGGAATTAACAGCCACGGGCAGCTTCCAGTCTAAACATAATCGGCATCCAGGCAGTGGTCCACCGCTTGTGTCCAATGGAGATATATATATATATTTTTTTGCAAAAGGTTACGAATGCTTGGCCTGTCGGTAAAATTTCCACAAGGGCCTTAAAAGGTTCCCGTTTGTTTCCAGCGGCTGTTTTCTTTTTTTACGGCAGTGCTTTGAGCTTTTATTTGTCGCACACTTCGTGAACTACACAGAGGCGTTTGAGTAAATAGTTTTTTTTTCAGGTCGTCTTCAAGACGCCCGGTCTTGCGCCGTATTAACCAAAGGTCACTGAAACGTGCGCGGGGAATGACGATAATTTGTTTACCCGAGGAAGCTTCGCCGAGTCCAGGGTCGTTTTTATCAGGAGAGCCTTGCACATTTTTTTTCACCTTTTTATAAAATGCGAGGATACCAGAGTTCCCCAAGAAATCGCACACATGGGGGAAGAACATTGAATATCTTGCACAAAGACCAGCAAAGCCCGCTTGTTGTTACCACCTTCTGTTGAGGACAACGCAAGTCTGCACAGTGGCGTCGTGAACTCGGACCACGTTCGTACCAACGTTGATTAAAATAAGTACCGCTTTGACGAAAGTTAATAATCATAATAATTTCATTTACAGCTTTTTGTCAGTTGACCGCTGGAAGAAAGAACTCCCTGTGTGTCGTGTTGGTTACGGGGATATTTCACTCTGCTGGTTTGTGCAAGGGGGAGGTGGGGCAGCATTGGTTCAAATATCACTCGCCACTGGTGATGTCAACTGTGGCTGGGAAAATCGCACTCCTCAGGTTACTGGTTGCTAGTGCAGTGCGCTCATCAGTATGCCATCACTCCCCTCCAGGAAGTTAAAGGTGGTTGTTTATGTGGTGAGTGTTCCTTGCCAAGCCATAGGAATGTGGAATGTTTACCGCTGGCTCAGGGTCGCAGAGATTGAACACCACCCAACGCTCGGTTGGGCAAGCAGTGTTACTTTCTAATGAATGTACAAATTTTGCAGCGCTTTATGTATGCAGCCAGTACAGCACGGATGAGGGCCTCCTCTCGCCATGCCAGTGCCAGTCATGGTGGTTTGTTTGACCATCCTTGACCACATTGGTCAGTGCGAGGTGGTGAGCCTTGGACCCGCGGTGGTGAGATGTTAACTGCCTCGCCTGATATACAGGGGGTCCTGGGTTCAATCCTGACACTTGTATATTTGGAGTTTGCATTTTCTCCTTGTCGTCACATAGATTTTTTTCTGGGTCAACGTTCGTTTGAGAGTAGTTGGCGGCTATAAATGTAATGTCCAGATGATGATAAGCCACTTCGTGGAGCTATCAATTGTGGCCAGGTTGCTTCTGAAAAAGAGTTGTCTAGCTCAGTAAGCCTTGCCTAGTAAAATAAATAATGTGGTTTATATCACTCGCGATGGATGTTAGCTGTGGCCAGGAATGAAACCCATTTTATAGTTTCATAGTGTGCCGTGTGATAACCACTCTGTCACCATTCCACTCCTAATTTCCTGTTTTGTATTTTAACAGTCGTGCCTGTTGCAGTTTATCGGCTAGTGCGCTCAAATGACGTGGGCCGTCAAAATGAATGCAATGTTATTTCTGTATTTTTGGTTGTGTGAATATAAAATTATATTAATATAAAACCACATTGGCATTAAGTTGATCAAAGATTATATTCTTCTCCAAGGGTTGCTAATTAAGAGTTAAGTCTTTACGAGGAATTTACATCAATTGAATCATTTTGTTTTACACATCACACATCAAATGCACGTCTGTCAATTAGCGTGCAAATTAATTAGGTGACTTGTAGCGTGGAAAAAGCCTCTCAGAAGAAGAAATTTTCTTTAAAATATCACAGATTTATTTGGTAATTATTTTTGTCACTTCGTCACTGTTTCAAAGCTGATTCCCTCAATAAAAAAAAAATCTGGATATTTAACAATTTTATATAATAGTAAGACCCCCAACACACGAACAAAAAACATCGCCGTTTATTTTCACGTACGAACGAGACTCCCAAGCTTTCAATGTACATCTCCGCGTATTACTCAAGAACAAGAGAGCTTTTCCCAAACGCAAAGTTAACGTCATTGTAAAATGGATTCGTGACTGTGGCGACGAATTATTCATCTCGCCTCGTGTGCCTCACTTGGAGACGATCGTGCGTGGGTTTTAACAGCGTTTGGAAAATTGTCCCGTTTAAATTATTCCAGCTAAATTTTTTTTCCCCCCACCACCATCGAGTTATTGATTGTGTATACAACTTTGGTGTTAATTGGATTAGCGTTGTTTATTTCTAGATCAAAGGCCAGGGTTGTAGCTCAATCGGCAAAGCTGTTTGCTGCGAGGGCATCGATATCATCACCACCACCATCATCAATGGTGGTCATCACCACCGTCATCATTATAATAATTTTGCTGAGATGGTCAGATCTAACCCGTCTCACATCATGCAATTTGAATTCTCTGCTCGCATTACATCAACTTGGAGTTTTGTCCAAAAACATCAAATTTAATGGTGGTTACCTGGGAATCCAAGCCCGCAAAACAACTCAAGGCTGGTCCTGCATTACAGGGTTAACAGAGTTAATGCGCTGCCTTAACTCGTCTGGCAGCAACAGGCTTGGGCCTAAGTAATTACGTTTAGGGCATCTAAATTTACGCCTAATTTTTTCTTATTTTTTCCTCCACCATCGGAATTCTGCCTACGCGCGGGGGAGTGTATTAGGGGAGATGTATTTCCCAGCGGTGGAGTGTCGCCGTTTATCTGGCTATCGGGGAAACGCTGTGCCAGAAAGTAATTTTGCCATGCGCGCTAGTGTCGGGGAGATAAGCGCGCGCGCCGGCCGGCGGAGGGAGAGAGAGGGCACCCCCAGCGTTAGAGATAGCAGCCGGGTGAGGGATCTTTCCGCATTTACATTTAGATGAGTATTGATCGGCCGCCGGGGTGTTGCCGGCGCTGGGAGGGCTATCGATTCACGGCTGCGCGGACCGAGCGTCTGCGGGCGGTCGGGGGGTCAAGAGCCCCTTCCTGCCGGCGCGACGCGGCGCGACGTGCGCTCCCCTCTGCGCGGATGGCGCGCGGCCGGCGCGACGTGCACGCGCGCTTTTGCTCCGCACGCGGACTTGCACGTGAGCACTTTTGGAACGTGTAGCCCTCTTACAAGACCAACAGCAAGGGGTGGAATTTTCACGAACCAAGTCCCACCGCGTGTAGGTGTTTACGGTTGCGCGTGGTGAGAATCCTGCGCCGACTCCCATCGCCTAAGTCCAGGACTGAGACATTCCACTGGGGTTGTTGATCCTTTGGAAACACTTGGCCCCCACCATAGGAATGTGGAATGTCTACTACCACGGAGTTGGAATTAAACTAGATGAGTTTACAGCCTTAACCCAGTGTGCATATTAGCTATGGAGGCACTGGATTTTTTTTGCTATAAAGGATATAACGCCGACCGCTTTTCGCTCCCCGTGCTGGGAGCTTTTTCAGTTCCTGTTTCAAATACAGATGCACAAGTGTATACTGTGGTATACAAAGACAACAAAGATCCCTCGTGTCGCCTTAACATACTGTAGGAGCAAGTGCTGTTAGCGAGTAGCACCCAATGAAGGGTGGCACGGCACGTGAGGTGGGGTGGGTGGCCAGCACCACGCGCGGCCACCTTTGTCTCTCGAGTAGCGGTGTTCACACGTCGCACCAGGTACTCGTTTTGAGGCTGAGGAGTCCGTGGGTGCGCACACACACGTGTGCATGCACTCAACATATGCGCGTGACAAACCGGAATACCGTATGCGTGTACCCCAAGTGTGTGTTCGTGCAGACACGCACACCCATACACTCAAAAACTCTTTCAGTTCCTGTTCCGAATACATACGCACACAAGTACATAAACGGAGACAAAGAACCCCAGAAAGTCTTTAACAGACCGCTGGGGAAAGTGCAGTTAGCGAAGGCCGTCATAGCGCACGAGAGGGTGGGTAGCCAGCACCACGCCCGGCCACCTTTGTCCTGTGGTGATGTTTACACACCACACCAGGTGCTCATTTTATTCTGAGCCGTCAAGTATATACACACACGCGCATTAATATATGTACAATCGTATGCACAAAAGGCATCCTGGTTTTGATGTGTACACGTAAACTAAGGTTATTTCTTATGAGCACTGAAGCAGTGGTCATCCCCTGTTTCCATTGCTGAGCCAGTGGTGGAATTTCTACTTTCCTATGGCAGGGGCGAGTTTATCGAAAGGACAACCACCGTTGACTTCACCCACAGAGTGGTATTCATCTGTCGACCCCGGGGGGGTTGATGGGCCGACCGAACCACCGACATACGGATCTTCCGCTAAGCGACCTGGGCGCACCGCCGTATGTCGTTTGCTAACAAACTATTATCGGTTTACTTGGGAGTATTTGTGTTAAGATTATTAATCTATCGCGCGCGCGCACACGCGCGATCGTTGCAGAAGCCACGGAGGGTAAATGATGCGCGGCCGTGCGTGGACCAACGGGGCTTGGTTCCATTTATTTTGCCATCGATTGCGCGAGCCGTCCATTTGCCTAATGCTCGGCCGTGGTGGTGCGAGGCGCCGCTAAACGCCTCGCCCTCCTTCTCAGGGGTGGCGCGGCCATTAACAGGCCAATTATTACGTTCGGCGGAATTGTGTACATTTTTTTTTGTTATAGCTGTCGGAAATGATTTTCGCTTGAGCGTCTTGTTCGGCGAATAATTCGTTTCAACTGGCCCTCCATCCTTCTTGAAAAAAAAATATGCTTTTCATTTGCAGTCAAATGTTTGCTTGCTAAATCTGCTAATGATCTTGGAAGAATTAATAATTTACCATGTTATGGCTTGGAGTTATAAAGTACCGCATTATCTTGTCTTCGTGGACCCACTATATATGCATTATTTTTTTTATCTCCAGTGGATTTTATTTTCCAAGGAGAACCAGTGCCCTCTACTGGTCTGTCTGGCATAGCAGTCTGCAAACATTAGCAGAATCCTCACGTCAATTTGAAAACTGAAGATTCTTTTTCGTTTATTGGAAAGCAACATTACGCGATTTGGCCACACAAACTCGTGCACTGACACGTACGCAAGAACATGCACGGAACGAGTGCAAATACAAACATCCACCCCCCCCCACACACTTATGGATCGTAATTGATATTTGGGTGAGATCGCCGCGCAAGAAGCAAAATGTGTGTCGTACACCCTCCTCCACCCGACGCAGCCAAGGAATAAATGTGTCACGCCATGAACAAACGTGCCAATGTATTACGGCTTTCAGCAGCACCCACCGGGCGTGTGGGGGAGAGCGATCCGCAACATTGGGTTTACAGACGTTTCCCTGGTAGTTACAACCAGCAACATCAGGCAGGTGCCAGATATATCAGATTTCTGGTGGTGCTGCTGAGTCACTAATAAGTTGGTACGTTTCTTCACGTGGCAACTTTATTTGTTGGCTGTGAGCGGGGGTGGGGGAAGTGTACAAAAACACATTTGACTTGCGGAACCAAACCCCAAAAAGTCAGGGTCATGAAAGCCTACACATTAGAAATGCCCCATGGATCCCTAAGGATCGTGGGGGGAGGCGTGATGTTTGTGAGAATCCATGAATGCAATTTTCTTTCAAACATATATAACCTGTTAACAAACAAACTCAACACGTTCATCAATAACACCGTGGCCCGCAGAGGAAAAATATAATATAGGTGACGTTTCGGGCAATGGGCCTTCTTAATAGCCCGTGATAAAGAACGCCAGAAGAGAGACTGTGGACAATTACAGTTGGAAGCTCCACATTGCACCATTCGGCCTGATGAGAAATACACAAATTGTTTAATTTGGCATGTGAATAGTTGCCCAATAGTAGCTATTGAGTAACAGAAACACCCTTCAATAATCAGCCGCCTCTTGTATGTGGTATATTACGTTTACTTTTAAGGCCCACAGTATTATTGACAAATGCAAGTTTTATGTTACTTGCACTTGTTCACCACTGCCAGTGGAGCACCGACAAATTATTAACAACCTATCGGTGGGCTGCTTTGAGCTCAGAAGTGCACAAACAAACGTGGAGGAGTGGATGCACGCTTGGAATCGCACCGAGAGACAGAAACAGGACCCACATGTATGAGAAGCCGTCTGCACGTTAAAGGCGCCGTTCGGAGGAGCACGTGGGCGATGAAGGGGCACGCGTAACTGGGAAGGGAGGGGGAGGTGATAATAACCAGTGGGGGCGAGAATAACAACGGAGTGCCAGCCGAAGGCGGAAACGGCGCCTGGGTTGAGGACCACCGCGGAGATGGAGCGGTGAATTGAGCGGGAGCTGGATAAGATTGTGACGACGAAGGCTGTACAGGGGATCTTTGTCTTTGTTGCTCATTGTGGGATCGCCGCCGCACTGCGGGGGAAACTCTTTCGGCGTGCGTGCGTGCATTTGGGGAGTGGTCGTGTTGTGGTTGGCACGTTGCGCTATGAATCCCTGCAGTCCGAGTTCGTTTCTCGCTCTCAACCAACACCGGTGACGATTATCTAAACCGGTCCTGGGCATCCCCTAGGTCAACTCGGCCTCAAATGAGTACTGGGTAGACAAAGGCGGTCGGGGCGTGGTGTTGGCCACTCACACCCTCGTGTACCGTTCCGGCCTACATAGGTGCTCGCTAACAGCACTTGCCCCAACAGTCTGTTAAAGGCTATACGGGGGATCTTTGTCTTTGTGCGCACCTGATTGGCTCACAAGTGACAGCATCACATTTATCCCTCTAAGACTGACAATCTGGCTGTCGCCTGATGATGCTGGTTGTAATTACTGGCTTATAGTCGTACTCGAAGTGGAAATGTAGTGGGTTTACTCTCCAGCACACCGGTGTGCTGTACTAGTAACGAATTGCATGTTTTGTTTACGTGACAAACCTTACTAATTGGCTGTGTAGGGTGGTGGCGGGTTTTAATGACACATTTATATTTCCGCGATCTAACCCAAAAGACCTCTATTACGGATATCGGTCGCGAAAGCCTATAGTATTAAACCAACGCATGGTGTGTGTGTGTGTGCGTGCGTGCGTGCGTGTGCCCTGTGCAGGGCCTCAGTATCGGCTGGAGAAGCAGAGTGCACCCAACGTGGCCGTGGACCTCGACAGCAGCCTCGAGTCCCAGAACAGCATGGAGTTCTGTCTCGTGCGCGAAAACAGTGAGTCACCACACGTCGTCACACGCCGCCAGCGTCGCGTGCAGCGTGGCATGCAGCGCCGTTCCTTCATGTGGCCTATGAAGAGCAACTGTTCAGAGATTCACCCCGGAGATGATTTCAGCCACTTGGTTGATTTGTCTGAGAGTTGGAATTTCGGATGCACGACATTTCTTTGACGCATATTTCGGGCAGTGCGTCCCAGTGAATAGGCGGAGATCTCTGTGAGGAGCGGAGAGTCGGGGCGGTGAAACGACGGTGGAGGAGGACACTGCGGATCTCCTTCTGGGTGTGCAGCGATTGGTCGATTCGTCAATTAAATTGGATTTGTATGCTCGTCGTATCGTTGGCGTGCAAGAATCTATTATTTATTATTCTATGTAGGTGATATGCAAATGATGGGCTAATGGTATAATATGCTAACAAAACTGTACAAATGAACACAAATATTGACAATATTTGCCAGTGAGACGAAAATAATAGCCAACCTGGAATCGAATTGCCACCCCAAATCTTCACAATTGAGTCACCAGGGAGGGTGCCTCGTCGCATGCCTACCTGTCAGCCATCACTCGGGGAACACGTCCTCCAGCAACAACAACAGGAGGCAGAGCAGCGGCGTCCACGAACGTCGGGAAGCTAAAAGGCAGCGAGTTGGCAGCGTGGAGAGAGCGGGCGGTGCGTCTGCCACTCGCCTTGCCTGGTCTGTTCACCCATAACGCTCGGATCTGCCCCCTCGACCTCTTGCCAGCGAGCCTCTGCCGCTCCGCGTTACGTCAACCGCGCACCTGGCCCGGCGCAAAACGCGAAGCCCGCACCCCCAGCCACAGCATGCCCAAACAGCTTCTGTTTGACAAGATAGAGGGGGCTGGATGGGCACAGCACAGGTTAGAGTAGAGACTGGTTGATGCGGTACAGGAAGATGTGGAGCCGAATGGACTTGCCGATGACTGGATCCAACGGTGTCAAGATCGGCCTCTGTGGAGGAAGAGGCTCGTGAAGGACGCTGCTACTGGGCAGTTGGAGGCAGCCGCCCTCCAGCAACAACGGAGGGCGGAGGAGCGATGCTCACAACGAGTGGTGGGCCGGGCAGATTAAACAAAACAAGTTGGCACAGTGGGGAGCACAGGTGGGGTGCATCTATCAGTCATCTCATGGCACCTGCGTCTGTCCCGTGACCTCCTGACAACAAACCTTCGACACTGAGGGGCCTCATTGTTCACCTACCCTGGCACAGGTGCTGTTGGTAACGTCACTACCACAGAGTGGCGAATGGTGGCTGTTGTTGTATCTGTGTGGTATAGGGTGGTGTGCGAGATGAGAGAGCGTGGCACGTGTTGTTTGAGTGTGTCATGCGGTGCACTACATGTGGTGTGCACGCTTGCTGTGTATCGCGCATGCACCTTCACTTGTGTGCCTGATGTGTAAATGTGTGTCATTTTCATTTGGGGCGGCGTGTTTGTAATATGTTCTGTGTGCGCATAATGAATAGCTGTGGAAAATGTGTGTGTGTGTGCGTGCGCGTGTGTCGCATACGTTGGTGTCGCGGTTAACGCACTGTTCTACGAACACCAGTGGAGATTATCTGAACCGGTCCTGGGCTTCCCCTAGGTCGACTCGGCCTCATGAGTACCTGGTACGATGTGTAAACATCGCCACCGGGGAGATGAAAGCGGCCGGGCGTGGTGCTGGCCACCCACCCCTTCGTGTGCCGTGCCGGCCTTCATAGGTGCTACTCGCTAACAACTCTTGCCCTCCAACAGTCGTGTTAAAGCTGTACAGGGGATCTTTTTGTCTTTGTCGCATACATCTGTCATATGCGCACAAATGCACGCGGTGCCTGTGCTTGGCATGTGTTGCATACAATCGTCTTGCGTGCATCTATCACAAGCCGTGTGGCCGTAATTTTGAGCTGTGCGCGTATTCGCCACGGGAAACGCGCGCGCGGCATTAAATCTCGCATCCTTTGCTCATCCACAAGATGAAATGGTGAGCTATTGAGACACGAAATAGCATCGCCTCTTTCGCAACGGCCACCTCGGGTTTATTAATGCGCGCCTGCGTCCTCTGCCGCTGCGCAGGTTCACGCGGCAACGAGAGCCTGGAGGACGAGTTGCCGCTGGAGTTGGCCACGGTGCAGGTGTCTCTCAACAGCCACCAGTACAAGTCGTACCGTGTGAGCTGCGTACACAGGTTACGCATCCACACGGACGTGCAGCTCGGTGAGTCTGTGTGCCCCCACGCACCTCTGTTCCCACCCCCACCGCCTCGCCACTCCGGCCCGTCGCTTTGGGTTAGGGGCTGGCGAAGTGCAACGGTAAGACCGTGTGATGGAGCAAATTTTGAGCGTTGGTTGTGGAGGGTCAGTAAAAAAAAAAAAATATTGTGGAGTCTCTTTGCACGTGTCCATTGCCTATTTTACTTCTTTGCTTGAAGCTCTCGGCTTCCTGATATTCAGTCACTTAGCAAGTGGCACTGGTAAGGCCATGATTTATGCAAGGCTTTTCTCGATTTAAATATCCCAGAATGCATGGCTTGTTGCTGTTGCCATCTCTGTCCTCTGCAGTAGCAATCTCTGTTCTTATGTGCCTGGTCCCACATTTAATAATCCCAAAATGCACTGCTAGTGCTGCACCCCGGCAGCCCCCATTCATCATCGTCCTCCTTTGAGTGCTTCCCCACCGTGTGTAATAATCCCAGAATGCACCACTGGTGCTGCCCTGACATCATTTCAGTGTTAATAAAAATGTACCTTCTGTTGGACAATCCCATCATGTACCACTGGCTACTGCCCCTTCATCTCTCTCCCACTGATGTATTAGACAGCCTGCTGCTCGTTTCAAAGTGATGCCCACTGCACGCAGCACAAGGATCATCGTGATGCAAAGGCTTGGTTTGAAGGAAAGCCGCCAAACCCTGGACTCGGTGACTCAAGGACACTGACCAGTAGCCAATCGGTTCCGCTGCACTCTGCGTGCCCACCTGCATCAAGAAATTCCCAAGTTTAAAGTCACGCAAAGCACCTCAAAGATTTCTGCCAAGATCTTAAGCCATAACGGTGGGAACACATGGGGACTTAGTTTTGAAATTACCTGCAGAACAAGGTTCCCTCTAGCAAATGTACACATTCATAAAGACAAAGACCTCTAATTTGGGTTAATGGACTTGCAGTGCATGTTCCATTAGTGGCTAATTAGAGCTGGCATAGCAAATGAAGGGGGGGGGGTGGTAGTTTGGCCAGAACTATACCGGGCCACCTTTTTATCCCCACCGTTGATGTGCAAATCACTGCACCAGGTATTCAGTTTTAGGGTGAGCAGACAGAGTAATCCACTGCTAGATTCAGATACTAACTGGCCATGTGTGTTGTACACCATGGACAGGAATGGAATCCAGGTTGCTAAAATTGTAGTGCCGTGTGCCGATCGCTGCACCAACGTCCTGTACACAAAGGCACATGCATCCAGAGTTATGTGTAAACGCGCAAAGACAAAACGTAGCGCCGCGGTGGCGAGATGTTAACTACCTCACCTGGTATACAGGAGGTCGTAGTTTCGATTCGGACCTTGACGCCTGCTGTATATTTGGAGTTTGCATGTTCTCCCTGTGGTAGCGTAGATTTTTTCACCCGGGTCCTCCAGTGTTTCCCTCTATATTTAGAAACATGCGATTTGAGTATCTGTAAAGAAGAGCTATAAAGCTCTTTGGGCCCTTACCTGGTTAAAATAAAAAAGTGTATTTCTAGGCTCTTCGTGCACGTTCTCTTTGTGGCACGGGACACTGGGGTGCGGCTTAGCCATCACTACACCCAGCCACCTTTGTCCCCATTACAGTTGTTTATACACAGCACCAACAGGAAGTGATGTGAGGTGGCTGCAACCTCGGGGAGGCCAATGACAGGTGCAGGTACCCACTCGCCACCAATGATGTGCATGGCCGGCATTGAAACTAGCTCTCTGGGATCATAGCGTGCACATGCGTACACATACACAAACATACACGCATGAGCACACACACGACACACGTGTATATTTATATATATACAAAGACAAAGATCCCCTGTATAGTCTTAACATACTGTTGCGGAGAGTTCTGTTAGCGAGCAGCACCTATGAATGCCAGGACTGCACACGAGGGGGTGGGTGGCCAGCACCACGCCCGGCTGCCTCAGTCTCCCTAGTGGCGATGTTTTAACGCACCACACCAGGTACTCATTTGAGGCTTAGTCGACCTAGGTGAGGCCCAGGACCGGTTCAGATAATGATCACTGGTGTTGGCAGTGAGTGGGAATTGAACTTGGGTCGCCGGGTTCGTAGCGCAGCATGCTAACCGCTACACTACCGCTCATTCACATGCATACAGAGATGCACAAACACACAATGGCTCACACATGTACACACACACACACCAAGATCCCCTATATAGCTTATATGGACTGTTCGGCCATGTACTGTTTGCGAGAATTTATGAAGGCCAGCACTGCACACAATGGGGTGGTGTGACCAGAACCACGCGTGTCCACCTTTGTTGCCCCAGTGCTTATGTCTTCACACCTCACCAGGCACTCATTTAAGCCCTGATTTGACATACGGAAGGCCTAGGACCTATTCAGATATCACTTGATCCCTGATGTTAGCCATGGCCTAGGAACTGGGCCCAGGTCGCCGGGTTCGTGGCGCAGTGCGCTTTCCGGTACACTGCGACGACTCAAATGCACTCGCACACAGTGAAGTGTTCGCGCGTTGACACGAACGTCGCCAGGGGGATGGGGGGGGACTAAGAAAGTGCTGGGACACCTGGAGAGAGGGGAGTTGCCCCTCGGCCTCCGTGCCCCGCTCCCCGTGAGTAATGCGTCCGCCACCCGCCGCAAAGGTTGCGCTTCATTAGGAGCGGGGGGACGCGAAGGAGCCGCGTGATTTAGGGGCCGGGCGAGCCCTCCCTGCAGACACCGCTGGATAGGTCGACGGCGTCTTCGGCGGAAGTGCTGAGCGTGCAGCGGCACGTTCAGCGGCGGCGATAATAAAACGCTAATGGTGGCGATGGTAATCATCACGTTCGCTCAGGAGCGTTAGGCGGGGGACCGTCCGGTCGCGCCGTTGCCGCGCTGTCGCGGTGCCCCCAACGGGAGGCGCGCAGAGACACCATGTGGCCCTGCCTGTGCTCGCGTGTATACGTCAAGGCCATAGCCATGGAGTCAACATTGGGGGGACCAAATCTTCCAGAGGGTCTGGGGGTCCCAACCCAGAAAAAAAAATCTAAATTTGAAAAATAATTTCCTGCCAAAAATATTTCAAAATTCATTAACACATGGGATCGACTTTTTATTTATTTTTTACAATGTCTAATAGTGTCTTGTATTACCTTGCTCTGTTTTTACTTTTTTACCATTTCTTGTTTCATTGTAATGGCAGATATTAGGGATTAATAAAGTACAACCATAACCACAATCCTATAAACAGAAATCTACGCATTGATTTCTATGAAGACAAGTCCAGATATTGTGGCCAAGGTTTAGCAAATTGTTTTTATTTACATACCATAGCATATTTTTTATAGCAATATATTGGGGGAGACATTTTGAGTATATTTGAATATTGGGGGAGATGTGTCCCCCCCAATCTATATTATAATTATGGCCTTGGTATACGTACATATGTTGAACTACTTTTGGCACTGTACGTAGCTGACCCGTGCTACTTGGAGGTGTGGGGCAAGGACGACAAACACAACAACAAGCAGTTGTAAAGAAATTCGTTTTCAGTCGAGACAATCTTTTCAATCTCAATCTCACGGTGTCGTGGCATGGTCACCGTTCGGTTTTCTCCTTCACAGCAGCTGATGGTTTGCCGAAGTTGATGTTGATCTCTGAATAGTGATAGCCGTTTATGTATACTTACGGCAGTGTTAATCGAAAGGACACCTTTTTATAATGTACAATATAATGTTTATTTTCTCTCTCTCTCTCTGATATTCTACCATACAATAGAGGTATGTGCCAAGGTCAAAGTGTCTCTGTTTGCTTGTCTGACTCTTGATGGTCCCCACGAGCATTGGTCTGGCGCCGGTCTCCGTTCGGTAGGCCCCACATCGGTGTTGTAGATTCCACATTCTCATTGCGAGGACGAGTATCTCCCCCAATATAGTATCATTGTGAGGACCAGTTCCTCACCCAAGATAGTATCATTGCGAGAACCAGGATCTCCCCCAAGAATGTATCATTGCGAGGACCAGTTCCTCCCCAAAGATGGTATCATTGCAAGGACGAGTATCTCCCAAGATGGTTTCATTGCAAGGACCAGTTCCTCCCCAAAGAATGTATTATTGCGAGGACCAGTATCTCCCTCAAGATAGTATCATTGCAACGAACCAGTATCTTCCCCAAGATGGTATCATTGCGAGGACCAGTTCCTCCCCCAAGATAGTATCATTACGAGGACCAGGATCTCCCCCAAGATGGTATCATTGCGAGGACCAGTTCCTCCCCCAAGATGGTATCATTGCGAGGACCAGTTCCTCCCCCAAGATGGTATCATTGCGAGGACCAGTTCCTCCCCCAAGATGGTATCATTACAAGGGACCAGGATCTCCCCCAAGATGGTATCATTGCAAGGGACCAGGATCTCCCCAAGATAGTATCATTGCGAGGACCAGGATCTCCCTCAAGATAGTATCATTGCGAGGACCAGTTCCTCCCTCAAGATAGTATCATTGCAAGGGACCAGGATCTCCCCAAGATAGTATCATTGCAAGGGACCAGGATCTCCCCAAGATAGTATCATTGCGAGGACCAGTTCCTCCCTCAAGATAGTATCATTGCGAGGACCAGTTCCTCCCCCAAGATAGTATCATTGCAAGGGACCAGGATCTCCCCCAAAATGGTATCATTGCGAGGACCAGTTCCTCCCCCAAGATGGTATCATTGCGAGGACCAGTTCCTCCCCCAAGATGGTATCATTGCGAGGACCAGGATCTCCCCCAAGATGGTATCATTGCGAGGACCAGGATCTCCCCCAAGATGGTATCATTGCGAGGACCAGGATCTCCCCCAAGATGGTATCATTGCGAGGACCAGTTCCTCCCCCAAGATGGTATCATTGCGAGGACCAGGATCTCCCCCAAGATGGTATCATTGCGAGGACCAGGCTCTCCCCCAAGATGGTATCATTGCGAGGACCAGGATCTCCCCCAAGATGGTATCATTGCGAGGACCAGGATCTCCCCCAAGATAGTATCATTGCGAGGACCAGTTCCTCCCCCAAGATGGTATCATTGCGAGGACCAGGATCTCCCCCAAGATGGTATCATTGCAAGGGACCAGGATCTCCCCCAAGATGGTATCATTGCGAGGACCAGGATCTCCCCCAAGATGGTATCATTGCAACGAACCAGTATCTTCCCCAAGATGGTATCATTGCGAGGACCAGTTCCTCCCCCAAGATGGTATCATTGCGAGGACCAGGATCTCCCCCAAGATGGTATCATTGCAAGGGACCAGGATCTCCCCCAAGATGGTATCATTGCGAGGACCAGGATCTCCCCCAAGATGGTATCATTGCGAGGACCAGGATCTCCCCCAAGATGGTATCATTGCAAGGGACCAGGATCTCCCCCAAGATGGTATCATTGCGAGAATCAGTATCTCCCCCAAGATGGTATAATTACGATGACCAGAGGACACCCCTCCAAATAGGACTTCAAGTTGCGCGAATTCAACGATGTACATGAAGCGCACGAAGCACGGCGCCGCCCGGCTGGATGTGACTGCGTAATGTGAAACGAGCATCGTGACCCCTTTTGAGAAGGGGGTTGGGGGGGGGGTGAAAGATGATTGTGGTTTATAGTTTGAGACCGCATTTTCCAATATGCTGCTGCTTTGAAAAACCTGGGATTTGGAAGCACAGTCGGGGCATTTTATTTGTTTATTTAGAAAGCAGATGTTATAGGCAATGGCCTTTATAAATAAAACAACCGAATTCTACATTTTATTTTCAACAATAAACCAATGCTGCATTGATAATTTAGTTCACTAAACGTAGGCAGACTACAGCTTTCCCTGAAAACGCACTGGCCTCTTTAATGTCGCACGGCTACGAGCTCGCACTGTTTGTTCTCGAGCGCAGTGATCAACCCTTTTCGGGTTGATCTTCTACACCGCCGCCAGCGCAATCCCGAAAGTGTTTATTTGCATTCAGTGGGCCACCGCTCGTAAAGGGACGTAATGACTCTAAATTGGCTCTCACCTGGCCAAGTTAAAGACGACATCGATTGATTGAGTAGCTCTGAGCCGCGGCGGGGAGGGGGCCGCGGCTCGGCCGAGCGGGCGGCTTCCGCGGATTTCCCCCCCCCCCCCCCCCCTACTGATGTCCGCTGAATGATGGGCCTTTGGTGACCTTGGCGCTGGTGGCCAGGTTCTGACTAATGGGGCAGCCGCTCCGTGAGCCGGAAAATAAAACAAAAGGGCTTCACCTCCCCATGTCTTGACCGCCACTTATTTGTTTCCTGCCTGCAGTCCCGCGACTTGTTTTATTGTTTTTTTGTTTCATTACACTACTATCATTATTTTTTCCGGTCGGATGCCTTGCACCGCTCTCGCCGCGGTGCTGTGCTAAACAATAATAAATAAATAAACCCTCACGGGGATATTTGGACAGGGTCAAGGTGTAGAACGCAAATTAGAATTATTGTGAGTTGTAGTGTTTGCTTTCAGGTTTCGTGTACGTGCGTGTAATATTTTTTCACTTAAATGTAAATGCATTTTGGAAATGGTGGCGTGTCAGGCTGAATGATCAAATCGTAGCACCTGATGACATTCTGGATTTTATATCTGCTTTAAGCCACCTGTGATTACACCAGGTTCTCAAACGTAGTGAATTTATCACTTGATCCCAGTCACCAATGACCACACAAACATAACCATCATCACCTGAAGACGGACGCTTGTGTTGCGACCGAAACGTCGTGTTTTCTTTTGTTATTTTTTCTATCTACGTGACTTTTCCCGAAAGAACCAGAGCGTATATGGATTCCTGCGGTCACGACAGCTTCAAATCAAGACATAACCATCATATACAGCTTTCATAATAATCGGCCAACCCAACTCTACAGGATGACATTTGAAAAAACTATAAATCAAACGACCGAACTACTGGGAGCCACGGATAACGTCTGGTAGGAGTTCTTGCTACCGTTGGTAAGATAAGCAAAGCCCATGGGTCCACCTTCATATAAGAGTGATTGGTTTGTAATGTGACATTGTTCCGTCTTAAATTTCGATTTAAAGCTTTCGTGACTGCAGGGATTCATCTTCTTGGTTCTTTCGGTAAAGTCGCGTAGAAGGGAAGTAATAAAATAATAATAATAAAACATAATAAAATAATTCTCACGACGTTTCGGCCACAACGTAAGCAGCCGTCCCCAGGTGAAGACCAGGTCTGTCATTCAGACGCTGTCTCCCCGACAGACCTGGTCTTCACCTGGGGACGGCTGCTTGCGTTGTGGCTGAAACGTCGTGAGAATGATTTTATTATGTTTTATTTTTATTATTTTATTACTTCCCTTCTACGTGACTTTACCGAAAGAACCAAAAAGATTGTTTTGTCTTGCCACTTCTTAGTGGAAGGTGGCACTTTCTATACTGCTGCCCTGTCTGAAATTCCCTTCCTCTGGCTTCCATGCCTAGACTCCCTTATTGTTGACGTATAGGCTCATCACTCTCCCTCTTCGGCTCGGCATACGACCATGCCAAGGAATATCTCGCGTACTATTCCATGAAAACATTTACAGCACTTTATCCATCCACTGCTGGATGAGAAGGCCTCTGCAAGCTGCGTTGGTTGGCTAACATGCACCACGCTGGTGCAGCGGTGGGGGGGGTGGGCAGGGAGCCAACCGCTGGTGTAGATATCACTCCGCCGCTTGGCCACGGCCAGGAATAGAACTCGTGTATTCGGGATTCGTAGTGTCCCGTGTGTACCGCTGAGCCACGGCTAACACCCCTACAACAACAAAATAAGCGGAAAATACACCCACACGAAACACAAAAAAACGCAACTTTCTTTTTTTAACACATCCCGTCAGCCACATGACCTTCTTGGAGTGCAGTATTTCAGCAGCAGCGGTTTATTGCGAGCCAACTCTGCACTGGTTTGTCCACTCATTGTCTCGTCAGCCGAGTCGGGCTTCATTAAACCAATGCTGCCGAGAACCACCAGATGTCTAAAGGAAAGAATCCTCTCTGTTAGGTATGGGTGCCCTACATTCTTGACAATAATGTCAACCCAGTCCCTTCTCGAGCCTGTCGAGTTGTTACACCCCTCTTTCCTTCCTCTCGTGAAAAAAAAAGCCCGTTCAAATTCTTTACATGGGGCCCCATTTGCCTAATTTGTACCACAGTCTCAAGACATAGTCACACGTAGATGCTTTATTAATCCGCATTCCGTTGTAAATTGCCTCTGCTGGGGTAGAGGGTGGAAAACGCACATCCGGATGCAAACACAGCACGGATGCACGCAGGCCGTGTACTCTCTCCTGCCTCGCAGTCCCCTTCGCCCCCTCCCCTGCACGCTGCAATGATAGCTCCCCCTGCTCCATACCCCCCCCCCCGCCCTTTCCCACGACGCTCCAACATAATCCCTGCTGGTAAATGGAGTGCTGCTTGTGCTGCCACTTCTCGTTTGGGAGGCAGAGGAGCGTGCTCCAGCCGCGCACGGCGGTGAGGGCGGCCCTTTGTGTGTGTGTGTGTTCGTTCGCTCACACGCGGACGGGCGAGCGAGTTGGTGGGTGGGTGGGTGGGCGGGCGAGAGAGAGAGTGCGACCAGTAATTCCCCGTGCCGCCTGGCCGACTGATTGCCGGTTGAGTTTACCGAGATTTGCCACGCTGCTCGCTGACACATCTCATCAGATCACGTTGGGACATTACACGCTGGGTTTGAGGTTGGAAGAGGAGGAGATTGGTGGGGGAGAAAGTAGCAGCTGCTGCATCTAGGAATGCCTGTGTTGAACCGTATAGACGGTGGGGCGTTGGGCAGACAGCGCCGTAAAGGAAACATGCAATAAAAAAAGGAACATGTTTAATCTTCGAGATACATACTTGGGCTGTATAGCCTGGGCTCTTGGATGTCAGTTTCAGACTTAATAGCCAGAGAGAGATTTAAAAATCAGTCGGGCACCCTGCCGTGATGTCCCTGGAGTGCACCTGCAATTATAAAGTCTTTTAGAAATGAAGGTTCAAAGTTGTGTCAGGCAGCCAAACAGCATTGAGACTGGGTATGTAACCAGCAAGAGCAGTACTGCGTTTTTCGAGTTTAAGCTTCCTTTGGATATTAAAGACATTGACTGGATTTACAAAGGATGTCGATCAACGTATATCACAAAAAACACAGGTTTCTCTTTATTTATACGTGGGATTTATTTAGTTTTTATTTTCCAGCAAATGGCATTTCTCAAAGAATGTCGTTGTCCCACTTTTGCCACATCCTGAAACGCTTCCTCAAGTGTGAGAATTGGACATGGCTGCGACTGGACAAAATAGATCACGCCTTCATTTACGTGACCAATAGGCCTCACCTTACTGTGACCTCTCAATGGCTTCTTGACAAAACAGAATCAGCAGCCACACGCTCGACACTGTCGGACGGATGCCTGTCCCACTCCATCGGCATATCCCTCATCCTGCCAATGCCACAATCCACCCCACGCCCGTGCATGAGAAACGTGCTAGATGTTAACTTCCTCGCCTGGTATGTTGGATGTTGTGGATTCGATGCCGACACCTGTATATTGGGAGTTTGCACGTTCTACCCGTGGTCACGTGGATTTTTCTCCGGGTCCTCTGCTTTTTCCCTTCACATTTAGAAAGATGCATTTCGAGTAGTATTTTTTGCTGCTATAAATTTCCAGGTCATAAGCCACTTCGTTGAGCTGTCATTTGTGGCCCAGTCAATTCTGAAAAATAGGCTAATAGCTGTGTGGTCTTTACCTGGTAAGATAAAAAATTTGATTTATTTGCATATTTATTTGTAAGCGGTTTCTTTACATTTACTATACTTGGCACGCCTATTGTCTTTTTGTATTGTTTGCTGAAATGTTATGACATGCCCCCACTGGACATCTGTGACATCATCACATTCCTCCAGTATAAATATTCGGATCTCATTGCTCTGTCTCCACTGTGGTCATTCTCTCGGCCATGCTATCTCCTTTCACAACCATTCCATCGCCCAATTTCTCCCATCTGCCACATCCCTTCCAGCCGTGTGTTAGGGAGCCGCGGTGGCGAGACGTTAACTCCCTCGCCTGGCTTACAGGAGTCCGTCGGTTCGATCCCGACCCCGACGCCTGTATATTTGGAGGTGGTCGCATGGATTTTTCTCTGGGTCCTCCG
Organism: Lampetra planeri; assembly: GCF_965212315.1. NCBI lineage: Eukaryota > Metazoa > Chordata > Hyperoartia > Petromyzontiformes > Petromyzontidae > Lampetra > Lampetra planeri. The sequence continues at coordinate 9,403,760 of NC_136126.1, forward strand.
GTTTTTCCCTCCGCATTTAGAATCAACACGCGTTTAGAGTATCTGTGAAAAAGAGCTTCATAGCTCATCGGATTCCTCCAGTATAAAGATTCAAAATTCTGATTTGCTCATACGGCTTTAACGGGTGCTTGCCAGCAGCTCGGTCGTCCTCCAGCTAACAGCCTGTGCTTACGTCTGCGGCGTCGCGTGTGCCGGGCAGGTATATCGGGTGACAAGGTGGAGATTGACCCCGTGACCCCACAGAAGACCACTACCAAGTTCCTCTTCAAGCAGAAGCCGGTGTCGATAGACGCGGACCTCCTGTGCGCCTGCGACATGGTGGAGGAGAAGGCCCCAGGTACTCGGCACGCACGCACGTACTCGCCCACGCGCACGCCGGCCGGCCGAGTTGTCCTTCCGACAGCTGTTGTGAGCGCCAAGCTTACAACTGTTGAGATAGTGATCCACTGCCCATTGTTGCGAATTAGCTGTCATTTGACCAAATGGAAAATCTTTTTTTGGTGAATGCTTGGGGAGTCAAACTGGGTAGAGAAATTAGGCATGCAACGGCCTATAAAGTCACTTCCATTCTTATGCTCCCTATACCTGCGTCGAACCATAAGTGTAAAATTATTTTTGATTCGTACGTGCTGTAATGGGATCACATGACCCTTCCAGCCACTAGTGAGCTACATTTACAGCAAATAAAAAAAAAGATACAACTTTGAATGAAGCTCTCTGGTCAATTGTCTGGCAACGTATTTTGTTTTCATATGAGCATTGCGGCTCCATTGGTGGTTCTGACGACGAATGGAAATTCCATATTTTCAACAGCATACGGATAAATAAACAAATAATAAAAGTTATTTACAGACCTCTTTTTTTACTCCACAAATGGGTAAAAGCCCTCCCCATGCCACGTCAGTCGTGAGAGTTGACCGTACTTCACGTTTGGTCAGTGCAGGGTTGGTAAAAAGGGGTGTGGGCGCCCGCGACTGGTTCGGATACCGCTCGCCACCGACCTTTGTCGTGGCCGTGATTCGAACCTCGGGGTCATTGGGATCACAGAGCGCTGGCCAGCGAACGGCAGTAACATTGCGGAAAAGTCGTTGGAACGTTCGAGCAGGGGAGACACTTGAAACCGGTCCTGCTCTGCTCGTCGCGTCAAAGAGTTGACCGCGATGATGCCTTCCTCTTCCTGGAACTCTCTATAACCTCCGTCATCTATCCGCCCGCTCGCCCGCCCACTCACCCGCCCATTCGCCCGGCTCCCCACTCGCACGGTAAAAAAAAAAACCTGACGCTGCAGGTACCGAGCAGCATCTGATTGATGCTCGGGGCTTGGGAGGACGAGAAGAGCGTTATTGTTAGCGTGCGTTTGTGCCAAACCTGGACAATGCATGCAAACTTTTAGACCCAGTCACCTGTAAAGTCCCTGAATAGAGGAGAGTAGCGGAACCTGCATATATAAAAAACACAATCTTAGAGGCAGAACATTTTTTTTTGGTGGGCTCATCTCGCTTGTGTCGGCATTCCGGTGACCTTGGGGGTCGGCGATGGGCAATGTGGGGGTGCTCTCCTTTGCTTAAAAGTCTGGGAGGAGAGTGCTGCTTGCGCCGATGCCGGATGTTTATAATACAGGGCCTATTCGGCCCTTTTCTGATATCATATACGAGCCACACAAATTCATTAGTAGGTGTAAACATGACGGCGGAACTAAAATGGAGTAGAGTTGCCCTGTGGGGTAGTCCAGGCACTGCCACAGGAATATTCAATTTACAGCACAGATGTTGCCACTCTAGAGCATTGGAATGTTTGGCAATTGATCAGTTCCATCGTATATTTTTTTTTATTAAGTTCAACGTGTATTTTACTTTGATATATTGGAGGAACCCAGGGAACCTGGAGGAAACCCATGCAGAATAGAGGGAAGACATAAAAACTGCACCCAAAAAGGCACCTCGCAGCCCTTCTCGCTGTGAGGCACGAGCGTGACCACTGCACCACCCAGACGCCACAGAAGCACGACTCCTGTGGCTTGCACTTCCAGTGTCGGTCGCCGACACAGCGCGACTGTTTCCGAGCGGGGGGCGGCTTGTTGTCTCGTGGCACGATGCAGACGGCAAAATGGGAATATAATTTAAAAACGTGTTTTTCTTTCCTTCATGAAGGCCCACCGAGCGAGACCGGCGCGTTCTTTACTTTTTCCCCTTTGCTGTCGAGACTCTCGCCCGACGCCGGTGCGGCAATCGGTGCGAAGCAGCGGCCAGCGGCGGGCCTCCGTTACGCTGGCGCCCGATAACCTTTTCCGAGAGAGGGAGCGCGTCTCGCGGGTTTTTAACTTTAATTGCGGTGTCCACCCGCCACCCGCGACTGCCCTCGCGCCCGCCCGCCCACCCCCCCAACGCTGTTGTCCGCCGCGCTATCTGCCGCCCGCCAATCGCTGACCCATCCCGCGCGGGTGACGGCACGGGCCACGACAGCGGCGTGATTGATTGTCTCGTCTCCCCCGGATGCTCGAGCGAGAGAGGCAGGGAGCCAGGGGAGAGTGAGCGAGAGAGAGGGCGAGTGAGAGTGTGAGCTGGGGAGAGTGAGAGAGAGAGAGGCAGGGAGCCGGGGGAGAGTGAGTGTGTGAGTTGTGGAGAGATGAGTGAGAGGTAGTGAGAGATGAGAGTGTGACCTGGGGGGAGGGAGAGATGAGCGACAGAGGCAGTGAGCAGGAGAGAGTGAGAGAGAGTGATAGAGTGCGCTATGGAGATTGAGAGTGTGTGAGCTGGAGGAAGTCAGAGGATAAGTGAGTTTTAGCGGAGGAGAGAGGGAGATGAGAGTAAGTGTGAACTGGGGGAGGGTGAGAGAGTGCGAGTGAGTGTCGGAGGGAAGTTGAGAGAGCATTTAAGCTGGAGAGAATGAGAGGGCGCGTGAGTGTGTGAGCTGGGGGAGTGGTAGAGAGGGCAAGAGAGGCAGGGAGCTGGGGAATTGGAGAGAGAACAAGTGGCAATGTGAGTTGGGGGAGAGCTGAGCAAGAGTGAGCAAGTGAGCGAGGTAGAACGAAAGGTCAGAGACGGTGACAGAGTGAGGGTGAATAAGTGAACGAAAGAAAGGTACAGACTGAGAGTGTGCAGTAGAGAGTCAGAAAGTAGAGATGTACTGTATAGTGACAGTGCACTGGGGGAGGGGGAGTGAGAGCGTGCGAGAGATTTGAGCTGGCGAGTGAGAGGTGAGTGAGGGGGTGAGTGAGCTGGGGAGAGAGATGAGAGGGGTGAGTGAGCTGGGGAGAGAGATGAGAGAGGGTGAGTGAGCTGGGGAGAGAGATGAGAGATGGGAGAGGGTGAGTGAGCTGGGGAGAGAGATGAGAGGGGTGAGTGAGCTGGGGAGAGAGATGAGAGATGGGAGAGGGTGAGTGAGCTGGGGAGAGAGATGATAGGGGTGAGTGAGCTGGGGAGAGAGATGAGAGGGGTGAGTGAGCTGGGGAGAGAGATGAGAGATGAAAGAGGGGTGAGTGAGCTGGGGAGAGAGATGAGAGGGGTGAGTGAGCTGGGGAGAGAGATGAGAGATGGGAGAGGGTGAGTGAGCTGGGGAGAGAGATGATAGGGGTGAGTGAGCTGGGGAGAGAGATGAGAGGGGTGAGTGAGCTGGGGAGAGATATGAGAGATTGGAGAGGGTGAGTGAGCTGGGGAGAGATGAGAGGGGTAATTGAGCCGGGGAGAGAGATGAGAGGGGTGAGTGAGCTGGGGAGAGAGATGGGAGGGGTGAGTGAGCTGGGGAGAGATGAGAGGGGTGAGTGAGCTGGGGAGAGATGAGAGGGGTGAGTGAGCTGGGGAGAGATGAGAGGGGTGAGTGAGCTGGGGAGAGATGAGAGGGGTGAGTGAGCTGAGGAGAGATGAGAGGGGTGAGTGAGCTGGGGAGAGAGATGAGAGGGTTGAGTGAGCTGGGGAGAGATGGGAGGGGTGAGTGAGCTGGGGAGAGATGATAGGGGGTGAGTGAGCTGGGGAGAGAAGAGAGGGGTGAGTGAGCCGGGGAGAGAGATGAGAGGGGTGAGTGAGCTGGGGAGAGAGATGGGAGGGGTGAGTGAGCTGGGGAGAGATGAGAGGGGTGAGTGAGCTGGGGAGAGATGAGAGGGGTGAGTGAGCTGGGGAGAGATGAGAGGGGTGAGTGAGCTGGGGAGAGATGAGAGGGGTGAGTGAGCTGAGGAGAGATGAGAGGGGTGAGTGAGCTGGGGAGAGAGATGAGAGGGTTGAGTGAGCTGGGGAGAGATGGGAGGGGTGAGTGAGCTGGGGAGAGATGATAGGGGGTGAGTGAGCTGGGGAGAGAAGAGAGGGGTGAGTGAGCTGGGGAGAGAGATGAGAGGGGTGAGTAAGCTGGGGAGAGATGAGAGGGGTGAGTGAGCCGGGGAGAGAGATGAGAGGGGTGAGTGAGCTGGGGAGAGAGATCAGAGAGGGGTGAGTGAGCTGGGGAGAGAGATGGGAGATGGTGAGTGAGCTGGGGAGAGAGATGAGAGAGGGGTGAGTGAGCTGGGGAGAGATGAGAGGGGTGAGTGAGCTGGGAGAGAGATGAGAGATGAGAGGAGTGAGTGAGCTGGGAAGAGAGATGGGAGATGGTGAGTGAGCTGGGAGAGAGATGAGATGAGAGGGGTGAGTCAGCTGGAGAGAGAGATGAGATGAGAGGGGTGAGTGAGCTGGGGAGAGAGATGGGATGGGTGAGTGAGCTGGGGAGAGAGATGAGAGGGGTGAGTGAGCTGGGGAGAGAGATGAGAGGGGTGAGTGAACTGGGGAGAGAGATGAGAGAGGGGTGAGTGAGCTGGGGAGAGATGGGAGAGGGTGAGTGAGCTGGGGAGAGAGATGAGAGGGGTGAGTGAACTGGGGAGAGAGATGAGAGGGGTGAGTGAACTGGGGAGAGATGAGAGATGAAAGAGGGGTGAGTGAGCTGGGGAGAGAGATGAGAGGGGTGAGTGAGCTGGGGAGAGAGATGAGAGATGAGAGAGGGGTGAGTGAGCTGGGGAGAGAGATGAGAGATGAGAGAGGGTGAGTGAGCTGAGGGGGAAGGGGGGTGAGAGATGAGAGTGGGTGAGTGAGCTGGGGAGGAAGAGCGATGAGAGGGAGTGAGGCAGAGGAGCAAAATGAATGAGATGGGTAGATACAACGAGTGAGTGTGAGGGAGGGAGGACAAATGCGAGAATCTCAGAGAGTGTGAGGTGAGAGAGAGAATGACAGATGAGAGCAGGAGACACAGCGGCCGAATAAGAGTGAACAAGGGAGAGATAAATGAGAAGGTCGAGAGCGAGCGAGTAAGAGTTAATGAGGGAGTATGAATGAGAGCGAGGGGGAAGCAGAAAGCGAGCGAGCGGGAGATGGACGGAGCGAGCAAGTGGGAGAGTGATTGAGGAAGAGGAGGCAATGGGAGCTGCGGGGAGAGGGTGCCCGAGAGCGCGCTGCACGGAGGTCACGGGGAGCGCCCGCTCCGTCACACGCGTCCTCGCGCGAGCCCACCGCCAGGGTGTCGCTCGGCTCGCGCACGCGTTGGGATTCGCGGGGTTTTGTTTTTTAATTGAACGTCAGCAGCGAAAGGGTGGCAAGTGGCGAAAGTGTACACGGATGCATTTGTTTTGTTATTCTGCCCGTTCCGTATACCTACTTGTCTGCCCGTCTGTATTTCTGCCAGACTGCCAGTGTGTCTGTCTTTGTGTCAATCTGTCTTGGCCTGCCTTTTCCTGCCTGCTTTGTGTCTGTCTGTCTGTCTGTCCGTCTGCCTGTATCCGCTACCTGCCTGTCTTTTCCACTCTTTTTCCTGCGTGTCCTTTCTCTCGTGCCTGTTCTGTCCTCTGCCTTTTCGTGGCAGCGAAGAACACGGGCACGCACCGTCCACCTTCCCCGGTCTGCCGTGTTCCACGTGTGCTTTTGTGGTCTAGTTTCGACCGTGTCCTTCGTGTCTATCTGTCTCCACCCTTCCGCTCGGCACTGGCACCGAGGTGGAGTAAACAATCTCCTTGCTTGTACTCGACTGAAGGATATATTGGTGCGGGCGTGCTTTGTTTGCGTGCACTTTGCGCGCACACTGCCGCTTTCCTCCCGAATGAGGCTTATCAATGGTCTCGCGAACGTTCGCAAAACCGTTGAAGGAAGGAGAGGCAACCCAAGTGGAGTTCTATAAACTCTTCACTTGTAGCTATGGATAACTTCTGCGGTTGTGCATAATGGACAATGTTTTCCTTCGATTTAGAACATTTTAATCTCAATTTTAATCTCAATTAGAGAATTAGACATGTCCCCTGGTCAACAAAAACATCGTCAGCAGTGTACACAAAATATTGTTCATCTGGCTGACTGGCAGTGGATCAAGCACTTGAATCGAAGAGGGGATCGGCACAGCCCATCCCCAGGGGTCTACAGTTGCTATTGCAGGGGGCGAAACTGGCCCCCTGCAATAGCAATGTGGAATTTCCAACAGATGTGAGCAAGAGGGGGGTGGGGGTGGAGATGCTTCGACGTCAACACAAGCAACCGGTAGAATACGAACGAACCCAACTCGAATGCTCGTGTCCACTGCACCAAACGTAGCCTGGCCGCCCCAGAAAAAAATTCCACTCGCCGTGCGACACGGGCATAGCATGGCTACGCACGGTTCGCCAGGGTGGGGAGGTCGGGCTATTAATATTCACACGCGCGTGCACGCTCATGCGTGTGCGCGCGCTCGCGTGTGTGCGCGCGAGCCTCGATAACCCGCGGCAGGAGCCGGCAGCTCTCCGCCACTCCGCCGAGCCTCATTATGGTAATCTCCGGCAGGCGTCCGACGCGCGGCTGTGTTCTCGCCCATTAATTAATCGCCCGGCTCCCGACGAAAGCAGGTGGTCCTTCCACCCCCACACCAGCCTCCCCTCCCTGAAAGAAAAGAGGGAGGAAAAAAAAAAGGCCCCACCACCACCGCCGCCCTGACATTTAAATAATAGTTGCAACATGCTTCCTTATTATATTTGCCGCCGTTCGCCGCTATTAATCACGCGCGCTTGTCGGTGGCCCGATGAGATGTCAGCACGGCGCGGAGCGGAGCCAGCCAGCCGCACAACGGCCCGCTCGCCCGCTTGGCAGCGGCGGTAGCAGCTGCGCTAATAAACGCTCGCGACGACAACGCCGCCGCCGTATTCGCCACGGCCAGCGCCGCACCGTCCTCTCCCGGCTCGCGTGGTCGGCCGTGAGCCCGCGCTCGCTGCCGATGTGCGCCTCGCACCTCTCTCCGATTTTAGCACGGTTTGGCTACATAACGGTGCGAAAGTAGTTCAACGTTTACATCGTATATAATACATACAAACCCCAAACCCCCCCCCACCACCCCCGCCTTGCTTTGGAGGTACGGGGTTGGTGGATCGCGCAGAGATCGCCATGTACACAAGGCGTGCGGATCGCCTCGGCCCTGATGCAGAGTGGCGGGGGTGACTTTCTACAGTGTACAGCAAGGAGGTCGCCGACTCTGTGCAGAGTTTTAAATTGTCGTCTCCCTCGTACGCGTGGGTCTATCTCCTCCCGTCATCTCAGTGGCCTCTGACAGTTGCCTTCAGCATGACCCCCCCTGAACAGTCAATAAATATCCCCAAAGAAAAATGTTACTCAAATAAGTTGAATTTCTTAGAGAACACGGAGTTTTGAAAAATCTATAATATATATTTTTTAAACCTCACTTTGATAAAAACCTATCATGAATCTTCACAACTTGTTGAAATGTGAAGTGATTTCTCCTGGTTCTTTGGAAACGTGTTGAAAAAGTCTTTCCAGGGAAAATTAAGAATGTTTTGAGACACCACAAATGATGCATCAGCCATGATCAGTCCACTGAAGCTTGCTTGGAAAGCTGAATGGAGTTCAAAAATAATTCGCAAACAAACACCTCCATGAAAGACCCAACGCAGAAGATCGCTGGGTTTGATCTACCACGAAGCTCATGGTCCACCCTAAACCGCATCCGCTGCACAAACCATGGCAGTAGATGCGGATACCCGATGGTGCACAAATAGAAAATTAAAAACTCTCAAGTAGTGTGCGACTGTTGTCATCCAGAACAGACCGTTCAAGGTAGAACGACGCAATGTTCAATCCCACAAATACGAATCCACTCCGCTGCTCCTCAAGCGGTTATCTGACTTGAGAACCTGAATCTGAGATTGTAGTTGATGCTGTGCATCTGCATCAGCCGTACGAGAGAAGAAGTCCACTGCCGGAGGAAGGCCTCCCCAAGTCGCCGCTACCTGTCACGATGCACGCATACGTTAAATGTGTACGTAACTTCTTTCGCGCCGCACATAGCCAGCCGTGCTTATCGGAGGTGCGAATGTGTGCCCTCTTGAGACGGTGTTCAGCGTTCACATTTTTCTCTGAGAGGATTGAAATAATTAGAACATTTCCTGTAAATTACTCCAGAGCGGGGGTGCATCAGAAATAATGTTTAAAAAAACAAGATTTAACTGCAATCACTCTGCGGCCATGATGTAAAACTATAAATATAGGCGACGTTTCGGGCAATGACCCTGCTTCATAGCACGTATAATTCTACGTGACGAATGTGAGTTTTTGTTAATTGTGGTTGTCCGCTGCCAACGCACCAAGCATGACAAAATAATTTGTTTAACTGTAACAGTGATTATCACCGTGCGCTTTTAAAATGCACGAGGATGTTGTGCATTTAAGAGTTTAAAACAGCTGCACGTGTCGGGATGGCATCTGTCTCACTTACCAAGAAATTCGATACAAAATTAAGACTCGAGAAGAATTGAGTTAAATCTCGGTAAGAAAAAAAAAGGAAAATTAAAACAACACTCGCATCCCACTAAATCAGGAGGAAGCCTTTTTTTCTGTTTGCAATGATTAGGCACTGCCGAATTACTTTGAGCTCTTACCCAGCACGCACGCGAACCCTTCCTCGAGTTAATGCGTAGCTGTTCGACACCTCTTTGGGTTCCGGGGTGTGGGGGGACATTGTTACAAAACCAACGTCCCGTTCAGCAGCTTGTCCGTACAAAAACCCGACTACGGAAACAAGAAGGACGGTTCACATCGCAGTGCTGCGAGATATATGTACGCGGAACGTAACGTCGTGTCGAATGGACGTGGGGTGGCGCGGAAATGTAGGTGTGGCCTTGAGTTGGTCGTGGAAATTCCACATTCTCATGGTGGTGGCCAGTCTCTCGATAGAATGAGCACTGTTCACACCCCACAATAATGCGCTACACGTTTGTTTGACCCCCCTATGAATGGTACGCTGGTATAGGGAAACGGTAGTGCAGCGGTCAGCGCGCTACGCTACGAACCCGGCGACCCAGGTTTATTTCCCGGTCACGGCCAACGCCGGTGATGATTATCTGAACTGATCCTGGGCCTCCCCTAGGTCGACTCGGCTTTAAATGAGTACCTGATGCGGTGTGTGAACATCGCTACTGGGGAGAAGAAAGGTGGTCTCGGGCGTGGTGCTGGCCACCCACCCCCTCGTGTGCCGTGCCGGCTTTAATAGGTGCTCGCTAACAGCACTTGCCCCGACGGTCTGTTAAGGCTATGGGCGTGGGAGGCTGGGGTCTTTGTCTGAATAGTATGCTGAGTAGACCCCTGACCGGGATTTGAACTGCCCCCACCCTGCTGGGTGAGAGTCTTATTTGCTCTGCTCACGGAGGGAATTCAGAGCAATGTCTCTTCAGTGAATGACATGACTGATAGCACAATTTAGATACAATCGATGTTTGTGGAAAAGTTTTAAACATGAGTACATACAACTCTTATTTCAGAATTGAATGATCTTATTTGGCCATAAAGTGCTGATGGCAAGGGTGCCCGACTCACAAATCCATGTTGGTGGTTTACTCAGTCCATCGTTACTCCACTGTGGCTAAAGCAAGTACCATTTTGTGAGAAGTCAACAGTTGTCGTCTTTTGGAAATATTGTTCCCCACAACAATAATGAGGTGCTGCGGTGGCGAGATGTTAACTCCCTCGCCTGGCATGCAGGAGGTCGTGGGTTGGATCCTGGCACCTGTATATTTGGAGTTTGCACTTTCTCCCCGTGGTCGCGTGGTTGTTTTTCCCGGCTCCTCCAGGTTTTTCCCTCCACATTTAAAAAGATGCGTTTCGAGTAGTTTATTTGGCTGCCATGAGTTGGCACACGATATGCCAGTTTTGTTAAGCTATCATTTGGGGCCAGGTCACTTCTGACAAAGAGCTACATAGCTCAGTGGGCCTTACCTGGTAAAATAAAATTTACCTCCGTTTTTATCGTCGATTTTCCACCACAGGCTCTGGGCCGCTCACAGACGAGCACCATGCTCTTGCTCATTTGGCTGCCAAGGCCGGACCTTGTCAGCCTCGCTTCGCATAAGTTACGCTTGATTAAAAGTTGACAAATTGTGCTTCCGTGCTGCTACGCTCGGCCTAATGTCTTTGCGAGCGAGCGGCAGGCACGCAGGTGCTTAACGGGAAAGGTGGGCGGACGACTGGGAGGGGGGGGGAGAGCATTGGGTTGTAGGAGCGGGAAAAAGCTCCAAAAAAAGCGTTAACAGCGAAGGCACACACGGCGGGCGTGGTGCTGCGAGGGAATGTTTGATTAGTCGGCCAGATGGCGACGTGTGCAGGGCTCAGGAAAATAATGCGCTTTTTACAGACTACGCGCTGTCAGGCCCGTGATCATTGCATCGCGCCGCCACCCGCCGCTCCGATTCTGCTGACAATTTCATTTGCTGATTAATTGCGAGCACGGCACGCCACCATCAATCAGCGTTCACACGAGCGCCGGGTGGCGGTGGCTGCGGTGGTGATGGCGGCGGCGGCGGTTGCGGTCGACGCTGGCGGCAGTGATGGTGGTGGCAACATTTCTGCGCGAAAATTTCTGACGCAAATGTCATGTTTCTGTGCCCAAGTGGCCGGGATTACGGAGAGAGGAATGGTCAGTGACTCATTCGCAGCGGCAGTTACAGAAACATCACCAGCAGCAATAACGTTATATTCTAAAGAATTGCGGCTCGCAATTGGAACGTTTCAACTACTGTTTAGGGCTTGTTTCCGCTTTCCATCACTCGGGCATCAACAAAACGAGGATCACTTTATGCAGGTCAATTGTATTCATCCTGTTTCTCTGACGGGCCCTCGCCACAGGAACGTGGAATCTCAGACACTCGTTCGGTGTGAGTAGAAGACTCAAGAAGTCTCTTCCAGGGAGGGAAAAGACAACTCTGGTGGTGGTGGTGACGACAACAACGTGCATGTGATATACAGCACTTGGCAGATGAGCATTGGTGGGTCGCATTGGTTTGTGATGCTTAAAGACTTCCTCACCTGCAAGGTGGCCAGCGGATGGCGAGACAGTAGATGAGTTTTTGAAATCTTCTGTGTGGAGCTGTAAGTGGCATCCCCCTCTTGCGTTGTTTTCTTTCTCCGGGTACTCCAATTTGCTCCCAATGTATATAGGGTTGCCAAAAGATGCCAAATGAAGGACCCTACTGAAAAAATAACGTTACTTTTAGGCATTCCTGTATGTATGTATGGATGAATAGTGGTCATCAATGGATTAAGTGGGCATGAATGGATTACTAGTGGGAATGAATGGATTAAGTGGGAATTAATGGATTAATATAGGGAATGAATGGATTAATAGTTGGCATAAATGGAACCAAGTTAGTTAACAAAGAATAACTGTTAAGCTCCTGATCGACTTGGAACTAGGGACTTGCATTAGCAATGCATTCAGTCTCAGGCTTATTGCAGACACAGCATTTATTTAAAAAAATCATATTCCTTGCCTTCAAATGTGGCGGATTAATGGTATCAAGCCGATCACATTGAATTTGGGCTAAATTCCAGCTACGAGAATTCTAAATAAATTCGACGGTGGCGCGATGAACCTCGCTGTCATATGCAGAGCGGTTGTCAAAGTGCTGCCCTCTTTTGCGCGTGGATCACAGGTCACTCGAAGGGATCTCGAAAAGTAGCTCTGTGATACCCACTTCCGTGGGCTGTTCTCTGACACAAAGGGTTGCGCGCACCGCCGTGCGAGTGATCCAAAGGGGGTACTGAATTTCGTGGCGGTGTGATGCCCATAGTGCAATCGGAATTAAAAAAAAATGCGTGACTAAGCGACAAACAAATCGTCTTCACTTCTAGCCACTGCAGTAATACTTGACAATTTAATCAGCAGGTGATAAAATAAGTCTCGGGACTTGTTTTGGGAGGGTCCTGCGTTGGGGCGTTTGACCAACCCCTTGTTGGAAGAAAGACTGCTCGAAGAAAAACCCGCACATACGACAATATAACACTAAACGATCCCTCCACATTGGCTGGCAACCTGTTTGTTGCGTTGCCATCTTCAGCGTCACCTCGCAGGCTGGGAGCGTGGCAGCGCATGTTGATGAAATCTGCCCAATCTCAGCACCAAGCCCGCCTCTAGAGCACTGGATTACAGGCGTGCATTAACAGCACACCAGGCCATTAATTATGCCTCGTTAATGTCCGAGGAGGCAGATGTTGGTCGCTCATATGGAACAGAAAAAAAAGATACCAAGGTTCCTGTTTTGCTGGCACACAGCCACGTGGGCTGGTGGGGTTGGCACTCATTGGCCCATCGTTGCGTCTCGCACACGCTCAGACATAGATCTTCCATTTAACGTCAGAGACTTGAGTAGAAAGTTGTCGACAAACACCCGGCTAAGGCCACCGTGGAATGCAAGGGGGGGTGCGGTGTAACCAGCACCACATCCGACCACCTTTGTCTTCCTAGTGCCTGTGTTCACACACACACTGCACCTGGCACTATTTTAAGGCTGAGATGACCTAGGGAAAGCCCACGGCATGTTCAGATACCGCTCTCCATGGATGGGAATTGAGGTAAAGATGGCTGGGATTGTAGCGCAATTTCTCAAACCACTGTCCCGCCACTCTCCAAAGACAGACCCCCGTGTAGCCTTTACAGACTGTTTGGGGAAGTGCTGTTAGTAAGCACCTATGAAAGCCGACACCGCACACAAGGGGGTGGGTGGCCTGCACCATGCCCGACCACCTTTGTCTCTCTAGTGGTGATGCTTACACACCGCACCAGGTACTAATTTGGGGCCGAGTTAACCTAGGGGAGGCCGAGGACCGGTTCAGATAATCGTCACTGGTGTTGGCCGTGAGCGGGAATCAAACTCGGGTCACCAGGTTCGTAGCGTGGCGCACTAACCGTCACCGACACCACCGCTCCACACACTCACATACGTACACACTCCTTATTCGCTTACACACAAACTGTGTGAAATGCACAAACACAACGATCCCCTGTGTAGCTTTCATAGACTGTTGGGGCAAGTGTTGTTGGCAACGACCTAATAAGGCCTGCACTGCCGATGTTGGTAGTGTGGCCAGACCACACCCAGCCGCCTTTATCTCCACAGTGCTCATTTTAACACTCTGTGCCAGCTAGCCAATTAAGGCCGAGTCGACCTAGGGGAGGACCAGCGCTAGTTCAGATAGCACTTGCCGTTGATATCAGCGATGGCTAGGAATCGGCTTGTATCTCCGGATTGATGGTGCTTTGCACTAACCACTGCGCCACCACACACAGGCATTAACAACACACACACACTACAAAAGCGTGCAATCTTCGTCAAAGGCTCCCAGTGGGGCGTCCTCAAACATAAAAGTAATTAAAAACAAATGCCGGCAAACAGAACTGGCACGTTACTAATCTCTTCGCGGTAAAGCCTGCTATCCCGCCATGTGTGCGAGGTGCCAACCTGCAGGCGTGTCAGCTGTGCGTGGCAGTACGGCAAGCAGGTTGTGACCTATGTTGTGATTAATCTTATATCCCCTCTCCTAAACTTTAAGTCCTTTTCGGGCATGGGTCAGATTATTGGGCTTTCTCTGGCCACGAGCTTCTCTACTCTGTGCTTTTTTGTCGAGTCACATCCACTGTCCTCGTATCTCGCTCCACGGCATCCTCCATCTATCTCCCTCTACTCCTTCTGTTCCCCTCCAATTACATCTTCGGTGTCTCTTCTCAACATGTGTCCAATCGGCAACATTGCAGGACTGGCATAAAAAAAACATCTTGAGATTGTCGTTACCTTATCAGAAAGTCGGTGGTTTCCTACTTCAACTCGTGTGGAGGGGCACTCCTGTTTACATCCTTAAGTCACGGGTGGAAATTCCACATTCCTATGGCAGTTGCAAGTAAATGTACATAACAAAGGCTGTTGACATCCAACAAAGCTGTGCGTATTATTTTATACACCCTAGATTTGGTGATGGGCTGGGTCATCCCCCCCCCCCCCCGCTGTAGACATTTGAAATCGCAGCCTTTTGATTGCGAGCGGCGTGCCGCTATTATTATTAAAGTGGTGCATTAATCGACGCGACACTCCGCCGCCGCCTGAATGTGCGTGCAGCTTCACGCAGGCCGTCTAGGAGCAGCGCGGCGTCGTCGCTTGTTGTGAACAATCAAAATATCAAAATAAACAACGCGGCAGCTGCCAGTTATGTCGATGGCAAGCGGAGAAGTACTAATGTGGGAACACGACTCGACATGATACCGCTGCAATGTGAAGCAATGAATTGTTGTGTTTTTAAGTTTCCTGTTCAGTGGAAACAAAACATTTTTCCTAATTTTATTTCGCTTGTGCTACTGGCGTCTCGCCGTGAGAAACGCTCGCAGAGCAGTGCGCAAAAACCCTTCGAGAGGAAATTGCTCACGGAAGCGCGGGTATCACACGAGCTACCTAATGAAGTGACCTGTGACTCACCCGGACACACGAGAGGGCAGCACTTTCTCACCTGCTCTGCACATTTTCCTCACACGACAGCCTAACCTATATTTTACTTCTGAAAGCTGTAATTTAGCCGAAAGAAGAAGTGCCGGGACAAATTTTATGCCATGGGGTTTTTTTTTGTGTGCAGTCGTTTGTCACCAGGTAAGGTGCACTGAGCTATATAGCCCTTTTTGAGAAGCGACCTGCCCACACATGATAGTCCAATGAGAAGCGACTTGTCACGTGGGAATTGATAGCAGCCGAATACTCTAAACGCGTGATGTCGATTCGAAATGGGGAGTGGAAAAAATGAAGGACCCGGAGAAAAATCCCCGCGCCCAGGTTGAAAGACGCGCAAACTCCAAATATTCAGGTGTCAGGGTTAGGATCGAACCCACGACCTCGTGTATACCAGGCGAGGTAGTTCACATCTCACCACCGTGGCGCCCTCTATCCACCTGGATTCGAACACGGAATCTCAGCGGTGCACTCAAGAACTCTGAGCCAGCCAGCCACCCACCCTTATTGCTGTATTTATTTTAAACCCAAATGCCTGTTTAATTTTTTTTTATATTAGGTATCAATTGCCCTGGCTACGATAAAGCATGTGTACAAATTAACTCGCGTGCAAGACACACGGTGGATTTGTTGCATCGCAAAATCGTGAGATGGTGATGGCTGTGAGAGGCCTTCATCCAGCAGCAGATTGATCATGGCTCGTGTGTGGGGTGGAGTGGTGGCACAGTGGCTAGTGCACTGAGCCACCCGGGTTTGATTTTTGTCCGTGGCTAACAACCCGCACGGTAAAATATGATCAAACAACCCCACGGCTGATACGGCGTGAGCGCTTCCATGCAGCAGGAGTTCGACAAAAGGCTGCAAAGCGTTTTTTTTTGTACATCTGGGTACGTGAATGTACGCACATCAGCGCTATGATCCCATTGACCCAGATTGCATTCCAGGTAATGATAAAAATAATTGGCCGTTGGTATCTAATAACAAACTTAGCCTTCCCTAGTTCCACTGGGTCTAAAAATAATTACTAGCTGTGTTGTTGTTATGAAATTAAGTTCTTCCGAAGAACAAAGATGGGCCGGTCCTGCGTGTTCTTGTCCACACCTCCCCTTTGTCCGGTTGTGTAAGCTTTAACAACAGGAAGCTTGCCAACAATGTTGCTTGCCCCCTCGATGTGTCTTCATGGAAAATAATCATTGGTGGTTCTTTGTTTTGTGTGTGCGTTTGTGCAGCACACGCGATGTTCAAGCTTGTCTACCTCAACAACCACGACTACAAGCACCAGTTCTTCCAGGCTGATGCTTCCACCATCAACGAGATTGTTCTGAAGGTGAGCGCTTGCACTTTGTCGCAGGCTGAGCTGAGACGGTGCGGGACCTCCTCCGAACGCACCGTCTCATTCAGTGAACCGTGGAACTTCTATTGGCTGCCCTTCAGGCGCTGCCTGAGAGGCGTTTGTTGAGCCATGCCATCGACGTTCATCTTGAGCCCCCGTGAGCCGAATAAATCCCAGTCAAGTGCAGACTTGGATCGAATGTGTGTGTGGGGTTATAGGTCATAGCCACCTGGGTGTGGAGTCAACCAGGCTCAGACACAGGATGTCAGAGGTCCTGCTGTTCCAGCTTGAGCTTCGGCCTCGTGAGAGATTCCCAGTAACCAAGGCGTGAACATAGAACCCTAGAGGTGCTGGCTGATGCTATCATGTATGTTGAACGTCTTTCGCCACCGTAAGTAGCCAACCCTGATAATCGGAGGTGCGGAAGAAGGAGGACAAACTAAACACAAAAAGCAGTTCTAAAGAAATGTGAGTTTTCAGTCTAGATGATTTAAAGGTCCACAGCTCCAGTGGCTTCTTTAATATCGTAAGAGCATTCCAGACGGCGCAGAAGCGCATTTAAACGCTCTCGATGCAGTGACCATGTTTGTTTGATGGCTAGTCAATGATGACCGGAGTTCGTGTTATGGTTTATGCTCCTTGACGAGATGAGCAAGATATTGTGGTTCATGTTTGTAATTCAACCCCATGAGTGGGTCTTGGGCTTTACTATAAAACTGCAGAGATCCTGGCTGAATGCCCCAAGATGGTAGGCAGCTCCTGGTAAAGCCCCAGTGCTTGAACTCGGAACATAAGAGATCTCAGTGTCCCCACAATGTTCATCAGTAGCACCCTGTGAGATGACCAGTCCCTCCGCTTAAACCCAGGACTCGGAGGTGATGGCACATTGTCCCTGGTAGATTCGGTTGGCATCATAATCCTCTGGGCTTAATACTGGTAGGAACCTCCTGGTTACACCAGCCCACAGGGGATTATTGTGTCAGTACGTCTGTCGTGCATCCAAAAATGGGAGGGGTGGGGCTGGGTGGAGAGGGGGGGGGTGGGGAGGGGCTGGGAGGGGAGGGGATGGGTGGGGAGGGGAGGGTGGGGAGGGGCTGGGTGGGGCTGGGTGGGAGGGGTGGGGCAGGGTGGGAGGGGTGGGGCTGGGTGGGGCTGGGTGGGAGGGGTGGGGCTGGGTGGGAGGGGTGGGGCAGGGTGGGAGGGGTGGGGCAGGGTGGGAGGGGTGGGGCTGGGTGGGAGGGGTGGGGCTGGGTGGGAGGGGTGGGGCTGGGTGGGAGGGGTGGGGCTGGGTGGGAGGGGTGGGGCTGGGTGGGAGGGGTGGGGCTGGGTGGGGCTGGGTGGGAGGGGTGGGGCTGGGTGGGGAGGGGCTGGTCACCCCGTGGTGCCCTTATAAAAGTTAACGTTTGACCTACTCACGCCGGCTTGTGCTCGCCCTCACAGTCGGCCATATTTGCGGAATACACCACGCCGCCGTTGACCCTGGCCATTTACCGAGCAACCCAACGTTCCTACTAGCTCCCTCCGCAGGAATGTGTTTCATAACCTCCCGTGTCTCAACATGTCCATGAGTACCCTGTGAAGATACCCAGTCCCAAGACTTGAAACCTACATCTAAGCGGTGCTGGCTCCGTTGCCTCGACACTTACAACATCCTCAACCTGGTTCCAGGCCTTGAACCCGAGGCATCAAGGGGGCTGACTCACTCGTGATAATGATTTGTTTTTGACGTACCGCCCCGTATGCTGTGGCGCGTCTCACAACGCTTTACATCATGTCTCATCTCAAATGTCCGAAAAGGGCACCCCCCGGTAGCCGCTTTCCCTGTGGGCACGAGGTGACTCAACACCTGGCCTACACATGCGCATTTGTCTCCCCGTGAAGGGGGGAGATGTTTTTTGGTAATCCCAATCGAATCGTTTGCGGGTGGTCTTCGAATTTGGCAACATTTGTCCGTGATACCGGCACGCAAAAAAACCCTACTGTTGGGAATGAAGTTGAGGGGTCTTCAATGACTGCCGTGAGCAAAGCAGACGGCGAGTAATGTTATCAAGGTTATTACACATCGCAGTAATATTCAGGGCGGCCGCCGGAGTCGGGCGGTGAACCTCTGCAACAAGCGGCGATCACGTGACCGCTAGGCCACGTCACCCACCCCTGTGCAACATCCTCCTCTGGACATGGGCCACCTCCGTAAGAGACGAAGAATTCAAAAGTCGATATCCGGCTCATGTGAGTAATCAAGGTGGTGCTTATCTCCCGTTTACAACCCTGAGCCAGTGGTGGAATTCCACATTCCTCTGGCATGGGTGAGAATCCATAGGCCTACCACTGTTGACTTTCACACAAAGTGGTACTCGTCAGAAATCCTGGCTCCATGGCCCAGTGAATCTGTCTTCTCGGAGGCTCCCAGCCCCCCTTCATTTTACATCACCCTGCCTCTTGAAGATAAAGCGGTTGTTTGTGCCATGTATTAAATTATAAGAAGAAAAAAAAACAGCGAAAGAGAGTGTCACCTCCGTGACACTTGGATCATGGACACTCGGCTGGCAAACGCGACAGCGCGGGGAGGAGGGGGGGGGAAAAAAGAGTCTTTAATTAAAAGCGCCTTTCTGTGGCATATGCCGCCGCTTGCGCGCTGCTTATTAAACAACGGCAAAATTGCGCGCGTTATAAATTTTAATTAAAAATGGCCATATGCCGCTGACGGCTCGGGAAGTTTGCGGAGACGCTTGTGAGGTTTGCTCGCGCTCGAGTAAATGTTCCTGATGGCGGTGGCCCCGTTGGGGCCCAGCGATCTCCCTCCATTTCTGCCACCGCCGCCACTGCTGCTGCTGCTACTGCCACTGCTGCTGTACACACACACACACAGCCAAGCTGCTTTGGAGGGAGCTACAACGAAAGAAACAAATGACCGATGTTTTGTGTACACACCTAGGCTGTCTGTCACGGGCCCGCGCGACACGACTTTAAAGCATTGTTAACGAGACACAAACAATGGCAAATCTCAGCCACGTGACTTTGAGGTGTTACCTGTCGTAGCTTCCTCTAGTGGCGTCACATCCACTTTGGCTTCATTGATACGTGGGAGTTGATGGGAACTGATCCATGTCCCTGAACTTCTCAGAGCACGAGGGCACCAACCAGCCACAACTTGCAGGCAGAAGCATGTTGATCACAAGATTTGGACAAAGGTCCTTGTGAGGTTTCACTTTGTGGTTGCTGCACTTCGTGGTGATGTGATGTGCGGCCCTGATGTGTGGTAGGGAGCCTCTGATCTGATGAAAGTCTTTTTTTTGTAAACGCCAATTGCAGATTTGACACCAAATCTTGGTTTGGTATCGTACCACAGCTCGCGATAACATTTTCAGAGTGTGACCTGCCCGCTCGCATGCTACTCTCTGTCCTGTGCCCGTCCCTTATCAAGCGGAGGCAATTCCCACGGTGAATCGTGATAGAAGTCTAGTCTATCTGCGGTGTAATGATCCCATTTATTTATGCTCTGTGGCTTTCTATTTCTCGACTCCCTCACTCCAACCCTGAGAAAATAACCTGCAAATGCGTCCTGCCTTTCCCATGCTCCCAGTCTGTATACTTTATAAAGTCCCAATTCTGGGTATCTGTTAGTAAGAATTGCTATCTTTTTTGCCAAATATGTATGCAGGCAAAAGCAGGTGCGTAAGTGCTGCTGCGGTGGTGAGACGTTATCTCCCTTGCCTGGTACGCAGGAGGTCGTGGGTTCCATCCCGATCCTGACGTGGCGCCTGCTGTATATTTGGGAGTCCACGTGTTCTCTCTCTCTCCCGCCGTGGCCGCGTGGATGCGATTAAATAAGCAGCTTCGATGAGCTGTCATGTGTGGCCGTGGCCGCGTTGCCTCCTGAAAAATAGCTAATAGCTCAGTGGGATTTAGCTGGTTAAAATAAACGTGGTTTTTTTTTAGGGGTACTGGCTTCATACCTTGTCAAGGTCGTTGTTATAATGGCCACGAGGGTGGTGCTCATCTCAATTGGCTTTTTTAAGCTCGTAGTGGAAATTCCACATTACCTTGGCAAGGACAAATGTGTCTGCTGGGAAACCATTGTTGGCTTTTCCCCCACGAGCAGTCCTACGCCGATGATAACTCATTTTAAATTATCCTGGAGGGATGATGGGCTGAGCTGGCCCTGGCTTCAGTGTTATCGATCTCATGAATGGTGACACTGCAATCTGAGCTATATCCAGGCACCTCGGTATTGGCGTTTACTAAGGTATTGCTTAAATACAGGTGACGCTTATCTGTGTTTCTAGGGATGAGTTTCGGATTTTCAGATTTGAAAGACAACTTTGTATTTTAAAAAATATTTTCAGGCAGTTCACATGATGCAATAATGTAATGTATCTTCGCGCTACATTTACTGATATCACCTGACACCACTTTTAGGGGTAACATCATGGAAGTAATGGAACATGTGACGTCATATTATCGGATCGATCTTTACACAAACAATTTAATATTTAGGCAAGATTTTCTAAAGCCGAAAATTGGGAAAAACATCCCTCGTGTACGTTGCAATGTGGCCCAACCCAAGGCATCATGGTCGCACAGTTGCCAAGTATTGCCACAATACTTTATTCAATAGCGTTCTTGTGGAAGTAGTGGCGATGCTGATATCACGACACCTATGGGTTACAACAATCCTGGTAATGTGGTGATTGAATGCACAATCCATAAGAGATTTTTTTTGGGTTAGATGACGTAAATATAAATGTGTCGTTAAACCCACCACCTGACAAAGCCAATTAGTAAGTTTGCCACGTAAACAAAACATGCCAATTCGTTACTTGTACAGCACACTGGTGTGTTGGAGAGTAAATTGGTTTACTGTGTTGGGGGGTGGCGGGTTTAACAACACATCTATATGTACGCGATCTAACCCAAAAACAAGCTTCTTAAGGATAATATTGGTTGCGAAAGCGTACGTGTTTAACTGAATTCACAATACCTGCAACTTTTGCCGTGCAATTGTCCCATAATCCCCCCCAAAAATGCTCTTGTGCACAGCTGGGAACTGTAATTGGCTCATGCAAAAATGTGAAAGTGAAGCAACAACACAACTCTCACAGAGGATCAGATGGGAGAGCGACGGGCCCTCCTGACAACGTTGTGCTGTGTTGAAGGGGAATCCACATTATTGAGGCTGCCTTTTGTGGTGGTGAATGGTATCTGCATTAATGAAGCAAATGCCCCTTATGTGCCCAGGCGATTTAATAAGCCGAGGATACATCGCTCCAGCAAGCTGCAGCTTGCAATTAGTAATCGTGCGTGTGAGTGTGTGTGTTTTTTAATTTGAGGTTTTCAAATGCAATCGAGGCTCGTTTTACACTCTGGCTCGTGCCCTTTTTTTAATTCGAGCCAAGTCATCAGTATACCGCTCGGCCACCGAGAAAGAGTTAATAAGCTGCAATTACGGACCATTACCATAATTATCTCATAAAGGCCGTATGCCTCGCGCCGCGCCCCGGCTGCGCCTTAAAATTTCATTTGGCGGAGCTCGCCGAATATTGTCGCTCTCGCCGCGTCTCCCTCGCCGCGTCTCCCTCGCCGCGTCGCTCTAGTCGGTGTGTCCCGCAAGTCAGGGCGGTCTGCCTGTTCAAACGGGCAAAGATTGGTGATCATGTCTACCAAAGATCCTGAGCTAGTGGTAGGAAGTTGCACATTCCCCTGGCAGGGGACCATCACGGAATTAGGCGATCGCTGTTAGCATCGTACACAATGTTTAGTTTTTAATTTTTATAGTAGATGGATGGATGCATTTTTTTTGGTTTTACTCTGCCACCCTCCGAACTGCAAACAGTGCCACTCATCTTAATAGAAAATAAAGAGATTTGTGATTTTTAAACACAAAACTTAAAATATCACATCGGTTATCCAGCAACCATTTCTCATTGGCTACTGTTAGTCTGCCGCGCTGACGGCAGTGCCACCTGACTGCATCTCGAGAGCCACGTGCTCCATTGCAAAGACAGCAGAGAAGCGGAACTCTTTCAAACTGGCACAGACTAAGGTCTGAACTCGAGTTGCTAACATGAGTGGTATGAACAGAGTTGTGTGGCGGTGGAGGAGGGGGGTTCTAGTGAACAGAGCCATTAGTGCGGTGTAAGAGGCAGGGCCTGGGCGATAGAGAGAGAGAGAGGCTTGTCTTGGTCACGATTTCAGTTCAGATAACGTCGGATCGGTTTCCATCCCGTCTGATGTAAACCTATGCTTGGGGGCAAACCCAGCTCACGGGCTCACAGGAGCAACAGTGCGTGGCACTCATCGCTGCTGGTGGCTCCTTGACCAGTGGTCGAAGTTCCACGTTCGCGTGGTGGGTTGCTAGGTCTCTCTCCTGGTGGGCGAACGACTGACCGCGGGCGCGTTTTCATTCCGTGGAGATGTGCGACAGGCGAGAGTCGACTCCCGACCGGGGAATTGAACTCGCGGGCGGTCCCCGCTTTACGACCGCGAGTCGGGCTTCTTGTCGAACCGCGGGGCTGCCGACGCGGGCGACAAGAACTGCCGCGAGCCGCCCCCGCGCCTCTTAGGTGGCACGGGGGGCGGCGTTTTGCCGGCGGTGTCGGGGAGCGGCAGGGTTAAGGCTGCGCACCGCTCCACCCCCGGCGTGGGGGGGGAGGAGTGTCTCGGCGTGCGACGCCACGCCGTTTTGAGCGCCGCGCCTCGTAAACTTTACATGTAACCCACGGGACGCGCGTGACCTTTTCCCGTCCGTGCCCCGAGGCCCCCCCCCCACCCATGCCCACCCACGCGTGCGGTTGATTATCACTGCCCACCGCGTCATGGCGCTCCCGTGTTTACTCGCACTGCTTTTTACACGTATCGGAATTTGACCCTTAATGATTTTTGACACGGTGTTATTTGGGATATGTTAGTTTTTTTGGTTTCGTTTAGCTACCTTATCTTATGCGAGAACCTATTGCGGTGTGTATACATCAGCATTGGAGAGACAAAGGCGGCCAGGCATGGTGCTGGCCGCCCATCCCTGTTCATGTGGAGTCCCGGCCTTCTGTTGCCTACTCTTCATAGGTGGAAACTGACACAAATCGGGATATAATTGGCAAAACAAAGCGAAAAATTAAAGTCAAAACAAATGCAACAGTACAATCGCACTTACCCCAAACGGTCTATTGAGGATCTAAGGCGAGATATTCACTACCTTGCCTGGCATACAGGAGGCCGTGGGTTCCATCCCGACCCCGATGCCTGTATAGTTGGAGTTTGCACGTTCTCCCTGCGGTCGCGTGGATTTTTCTCCAGATCCTCCTGTTTTTCCCTTCCATATTTTTTATCGACCATGCGTTTAGGGTATTTGGCTGCCTCAAATTTCCACGCGATAAGCCACTTCCTTGGGCTATAATTTTGTGGCCAAGTTGCTTCTGAAAAAGAGCTACATAGCTCAGTTGGCCTTAGCTGGTGACATTAAAAAACACAACAATAAATTGTTTGTGTTTGTTGTCCTTCCGCACCTCCAATTAGCTCGGTGGGCTCCGTACGGCGTGAAAGAAATTCACACGAACATCCATTGTGCGTTTTCTCCTAAACGATCCTGACGATCCCCCCCACCGCCCTCGGTCCCTCTCCTTCCAACTCCCGCGGCCGCAGATCAACTACATCCTGGAGTCGCGGTGCAGCGCCACGCGGACCGCCTACCGTTCGGCCAAGCAGCGCAAGCTCGCGCGCAGATCGAGCTTCACCTTCAAGGATCGGCGCAGTACCGGCGAGCGGAGCAGCGGCAGCGGCGGAGCAAAGCCGTCGTAGCGGCGGGAGCGGAGGCGCGCGCCGTGGTGGCGTCGCCATCCGCCCGTCGCCGCCCGAGGTTTCCGTCTCGATTTAAAACTAAAAAAAAATTTGTACGCGTTTTTTAATTCCGTTTTCTCCCCCCCCCCATCATGTTTTGTCAAAGCGAATTGTCCACCGAATGTTGCGCAGCGGCAGTTTGGTCTGGGAGAGGTTGGGGGGGGGGGGGCGAGCGGGCGGGGGGGGGGCGCAGGGGTTTCTTCCCGGCAGCGAAGAAGTGTGCAGCAAATGGATTTCGAAATCGTAGCTATGTGGATACCCCGAAAAATAATTTGGGTCACGGCAAAAGTCGGGTCGGAAGTCGAAGCATTTCCCTACTCAAACGAGCAATTGGGCGGCATCAACTCCGTTCAGGCAGTGGTTGAAATTTGACAATCTCGTGGCGAGAGGTTTTGATATCCACCCACCAAGTGGCATCTGTTTGCAGGCTACACCCGACTGAGGTGAGTCTTTATACCAAAACCAGCCCAGGGTTTGTCTTGTTTAAGATGCATTGATCCATAAGGCCTACTGGTTAGTAGTGGGCGATGCGTTCGATCGCTATAGCATTAAAAAAAAAATCACTTTTGTATTTTTTTCCACCAGAGATCTTGGGTTTGATTCGTGTATTTTCTGAAAGGCCGTTTCCACTTGATATTGACAGAAAAATCGGTCACACATTTGCCGTTCTGCCAGTGTATTTATTTGTGAATAGAGCCCCACCGTGCAATCGTCCACAAAAAGGGCCTTTTTCGTAATAGCAGCAGATTTTCCAATGCCGTATACATCCAGGATTAAGATCCCCCATATACCGTTGTGCTGTTAGCGAGTAGCACCTATGAAGGCCGACACAACACACGAGGGGGTGGGTGGCCAGCACCACGCCCGACCGCCTTTGTCTCCCCAGTGGCGATGTTTACACACCGCACCAGGTACTCATTTGAGGCCAAGCCGACCTAGGAGAGGCCCAGGACTGGTTCAGATAATCGTCACCGGTGTTGGTGACTGAGCAGCAGTCGAACTCGGGTCTCCGGGTTCGTAGTGCAGCGTAGCGCCAACCGCTACACCACCGCTCCCCACAGCACACGCTGTAACAAACGTAATGGCGTGGCAGTTAATGCCCTCTCCAAATTTACGTGAAAATTTCTGATTTGGGGTCGTAGTTTTCTATGTTTTTTTATGGTCTTGTTATGCATTTAGAATCTAGTGTGGCCATCGGGTTTCACTGAAGCAATTGCAACGTATGTGGATAGGAAACCGATCGATTTTCATATGCACGATTTGACGTGCGTGTCATTAGTGTAAAGGTCGATTTGAATCAATTAATTGATACAACCCTAAAATAAAAGACCATTTGAGCAGCTTTGTTTTGTAATCTGGTTCTGCTTCTCATGAACGCGGCTGGAGATTTACGCCTTTTGCAACCGGCTTGTTAGGCATGCGAATGCAGATTGTTAGGATGACAAGCGGGATTGTAGAAATTCATTGAAATCTATTTTTACACTGACCATGTTTAAAATGTGTCCCTGTAAGAATCTGTAATTTACAATGTATGCAAATTATAATCTTGTGTCACACTTAGGCTAATGGAGTGTACAAGACTGTAAAAGTGAGACGATAGAACGGATGAGAGGAACCAATACAAAGGAGTGCTGAACAAGACACGCAATTATCGTCGAACTGAATTTGCGACCCCAAATTGTGACTTAGATTTTTTTGGATGGGGGTGAATAACGAGATGGCCAATGAGAGGCCTGGAAATTGAATCGTGAAATTCCCAATGAGAGGACGTGGAAATTGAGAATCCGTTTGTAATCACCAATCAAGTTGTCATGGGTTAAAGTATTATCCCCACGCTATTAATGAGTGGATGCTGATGGTAAATGTATGTTGGTGGGGGGGTGGGTTCATGTTGTTTCAAGGCTGTGAAAGTCCCAGCCAGATTCGTGTTGTTTTGTGAGCATCGGCATGGTTATGGTCCTGTTTTTGCAAAACCGATGCCGGAAACCAAGGCTCATTTAAACCCATTCGAATTGTAAATCCGAAATCTTAATTATATTGGAATTCCACACACGACTTATTGCAAGGAAGAAGAGTGCAAGTTTTCTCAATTTGCTTCCCCGTGTGCAGAATTGGTGTGCCGAAATTAAAAATCTACAGTATATGGCATTATATAAAGACAAGAGTTACGTTTTTGTAATGCTCTATCTGTTGGAAGCTCGTGGTGGAAATTCTGCATTCCTTTGGCAGGGGAGTGTTTCATTCACTGGACAAGCACCGTCGACAATCTCACAAGGCAGTACTTGTTTTATTGACTCTGGCGAGAATGATGATGGGCTGAGTGGACCCCTTGGCCAAGGATTTCACGTACTGTATGACCCAATCGTGAGGCACGTGCTCAGCGAAAGCGCCACCTGACTTGTTATTTTATGCGTAGAATTGATTGCGTGCAATCAATATAATCGGTGTCCAGAACTTAATTTGGATTAATTGTGGTTCAGCGTTAAAGGAATGGTAAAGTAATACTAACACGGACAACCGAGTTAGACGAGTAATGAACGCCTCATTGGGCCATCAATGGTTCAACAGGGACCCCCCCCCCCCCCCCGCATGGACGTTAATCATTTTGCTTTAGCCATGAAACAAAATTTTCGGTACTATTTTTAAAACTACTCCACACTTTGAAGAGAGACTGTCACCATTTTTTTTATAAGAATCAGGTTTTTTTCTTTCTCATGCCGATTACTACGATGACTTGAGTTTTGAAAATGTGGTGCTTGATCACAATGTGGTGACAAGAACTGCTGCCCCTTCCTGACTCTGGGTTTTGGCAAAATCGGCCAAATCGGCAGAAAGAAAAACAGAAGTTGGGTGTCGCTTTCCCCGCCAAATATCGGTAGAAGCTGCCCTTTATGCCCTTACACGAATTTAAGCCCTGTGCGACAACATTTTTAAGGAACTGTTCTTCAATGGCCTTCAATTGTCGAACCAAAATAATTTACAAAAGGTTTAGCAGACGGGACTGACTTTATACAAAACCGGTTCATCGATAACATGCCTACTACCACCCGTTACACTGCACTGCCAGGACCTTTTGATACAAACGTGTGTATTTTATACTGAATGTGCTGCTCCTTCAGATGAGTTCAGTCTTCCACTTGTGTTCGTTCTCCATTGATTTTTTTTTATTGTTAATATTATCGAACGTCTGAATTCCACGAATTGGACCTCCGGTTTACGGGGAAAGGGGCTTGTGGCGCTAAGAGGTTTAACTTTTCACTTCACAAGCGAACGGAACGAGGAGACAAACAAAAACCCCAATCCATTGTGTGTACGCTTTTATTATTTTAGATCCAGGTGAGGCTGTCTGGGCTGCAGGAGGTCACAGTCGAAAATAATAAGGGCAGGGTTTTCCGAATCTTGTCGCCATTTGCTCGTTTTGTTTAAAGCAACCAACGGTCGGCGCTCCGTCTCGGCATGATGCTGTGGCCACTTTTGAGTTAAGTGATCGGTCCAAACTAAAGCCGAAAAAAACACTGATGCTATGCCTACAAATTGTACATATAACAAACAAAAAACACAGTGTTGGGGAAGCAGTGCATTACAGTGATCACATTACCAATGGCAGGTCTTGTAATCCCGTATTAATACTCCCATTTTCATTGTCTAATCACATTACTGTTACTTAGCACGTGCACCGGTTGATTATTTTTGATTGTTAATTTTAATGTACAGGGGCGGGCGGTGATAAATGATGGTGTCGGCAGCTTGGGGTTAATGCGACGACTCCAGCTTCCCAAATATAGATTGCGTTGCAATGCCCGCGCCATAGCAGAGTGCTGTCATTTCTGAGATGAAAGCAACCCCCTTGTTGATTTTAATTAAGTAACGAAGTAATCAGAAGATTGTTATTTTTGGAAACGCCAAATACGGGATTACATTGCATTACTTCTAATATCTTGGAGTAATCGTTAATTGGAGTCCCCCACCCCAAGCCCCCAAACACTGTATATCACGCACGCATATCCACGTGCATTCATAAAGAACCTATATGTATATACACGCACGCACAATGTAACACGACTGTGTTTTACCCAGACAAACAATCAAGAATATACGACTCTTTGGTATAAATGTGGTGGACATTAGAATAAATAGGAGAAGCCTTATTAAGATACACTACTGTCAACCATGACAATAATAGACTGTTGAAGCAGGCGCTGGGAGTGAGCACCTATTAGGGCTGGCGATGATGAATCCAAGGGTGGTGTGGTCAGTACCGCATCCCGTCCCCTTTGTTGTACCCCTCCCGTACTGAATTGGACACCACACACTGCACCAGCTACATGCTGTCAAGGCCGAGTTGAGCCAGGAGAGCTGAAGGCCAGGTGTCAAATACCCATGGCCACGGTGTTGTGCACCGTGGCCAGGAATTGAACCCAGGTTGGCCAGGATTGTAGTGCAGTGCACGAATCACGACACCACAGCTGCCCCCCCCCCCCCCACACACACAAAGATCCCCCGTATAGCCTTAACAGACGTTCGGGGCCGAGTGCTGTTAGAGAGCATCTATGAAGGCCGGCACGGCGCAGGATGCGGGGCGCGGGGGCCCAACACCACACACACCTTTGTCTCCCCAGTGGCGATGTTCACACATCGCACCAGGTACTCATTTGAGGCTGAGTCGACCTAGGGGAGGCCCAGGACCGGTTTATAGAATCGTCACCGGGTGTTGGCCGTTCGTGTCGCAGCGTAGCGATCCACTGCACTGCCGCTCCACCCCCACGACCACCACGCGCGCAAACACTCACCGAGCCGCAGAGGGGGTGATTACTGTGAATATTAAAGCGCAATTGTAAGTGGATGGGGATAGCTGTTAGGGAGCACTCTGGCGTAACTACAGCCTCTCATCTGCGTGCTTCTTTCATCATTGTCCCTTCTGAGGTTGTCCTCTGTAACATACGCACCAGTCAAATGTTTCGTATCTCTTCCCCCCGCCCGCCCGCCCGCATCGGTATGTCTGTCGAATGCGCCCGGCCTCTGGGTTGTGGGCAATCGGGAAGCTGTGTGTACAGTCACAGAAGAAAGACATCGGCGTTAATGTATTATAAAGACGTGTGCTGCAATTTGCCTCTCCCCTTTTTTTGTGCAAAGTATCACACAAAAGACTTTGTCTTGTCAACCGTAAACGATGTGGGGGTGGGAAAAAAAAGGCAGGTGCGCTTGGCAGCTGAACATTTTGTTTTTGTCTCGCTAACGAGCACGTGGTGGTCAAACGCTTTGTGTTTTTGTTTGAATGAGCTTCATTCAACCTTCTTTTTAACGGTAACATGGGAAAGTCGGGGCCTGTTCACTGATGCGGGTTATGAATGCCCCCCCCCACCCTCCTCCCTTTTCATTCCCGGGTAGCATTCTAACAATGCGGGCATGATGTACACAGGCCACTTGTCAAACTGTGTTTGATATTGCTCAATCGTGCGCACACGCGCGCAATTAGCGGTTTTGTTTTTCGTGTAAAAACTAAAAGAAGCCACGTGAAATTTTTAGTAAAAAAATTAGTTTCGTCGGGAGTTTTGTTCACGATTTGATTGATATTTTAATATGCCAATATTTAATTTGGCAACATTTTGCGTTGTGCGATATTTCTCACACTACTCGCCTTTTGGTCAGTGGGGCAACACCACAAAACGTCAAACTCCTCGTCATGTCCAAGCGTTTCCGTGCGCAAATGAGCAAATAGAGCTTTGCCCATCTTCGTCGGTGGCCCTGACAGTTGAAATTTATGGCAGGAGCCATAGGACAACCACTGGTTGACTTCCCACAAAGTGGTACTTGTTTTATTTACCCCGGCGCTGGGGGGGGGGGGGGAGATGGGCCAAGTTTGACCCCTTTACATTGATTTAAAATGACGCGGCCTCCTGTTTGCGAGTTGATGGCTCTGGCACGGCGCTACGCAACAAATTTACAAACTGCAAATTTACAACAACAATGAAATATTTAACAGAGAGGGAGAGTTCCATTCCTCACTCGTTGTTTGTCAAAGTCTGCGTCTTCTGGGCTGTCTTTTTTTACGTTAATGTCGCTCAACGGTAATTTTTTTTAATATATACTGTCAATGTTCTACCCACTGGCTCTCCTCGGATGTATGGGTAGATCCTTTTGGCAGGGCACTACCTCTTGTTTTGTGCTGAACCCCCCTGTAAGAGTGGAACTCGAGTCACCCCATCGCCCTGGCGATGTATCTTGTTTGTCGCCCTTCTCAAACGGAAGGAGAAAAAAAAGCCCCCACCCTCCACCCTCTCCACATCGCGATGGCGCAGAGAAATAAAACATCGCGTCGCTTGGGTTTTCTCCGGTGAGGATGAGCTCTTTTTGTGCCCTCGAGGGCACAGACACGAGCCCCCCCCCCCCGTCGTAGCGGCGGCGTCGTCCGAAACGGGGTGGGGGGGCTGGGGTGGGGGGGCCCTCGCATTTCACGCCCACGCGCTCGGAGGAAGGCGTCGCTCCAACCAGAATGTGCTGCATCACTTGCGTCGCATTGTTGTTATTGTAATAAAGTGAAAGTGTCTCGGATCGCAGGTTGGGGGTGGCGGGCGGGGGGGGTGGAAGCCCCCCCCCCCTCCTCTCCTCATTTTTGTTGCTCGTGTGAAATGAATGCGTGACCACCTTGGCCCTCTTTAAGCGCCCTCACCTCACGACACCCCCGTACCCGGCACTTGAGGCCATTGTCTGGAGAAGACCGTCCCAGCGCTGTTCGAGTGTCACGGGTGACCACGGCCGCGTTGCTCCCTGATCTCTGTTCACCCGCCCAAGCGGCCCCCCCCCCTCGCTTGCAAGGGCCGTCGTTCATGCGGCATGGGTGACGGAAGCCTGTTCACGCGCAACGGATTTGAATGTCTACTCGTGACCAATGGACGCGTGATGGGGTCTGCGTTAGTGATGTGGAGGAAGCCTGCTCTAACTAGATTCGAAGCTTTCGTGACTACAGGAATTACTCTTTGGTTCGTTCGGTAAAGTCACGTAGAAAGAAATTAAATAATAATAGAATACGACGTTTCGATTGCAACACAAGCAACCCTTATCAGGTACAATTTAATTAGAACAAACATAGTAAACTTGGAAATATAATGCAATACAACACAGTCGGCCAACACAACAGTCAACACCCCACCTGGTTGATTTCGTTCTTTCAAAGATTGCTCAAATTAGCAATGATGGTTGCTTGTGTTGCAATCGAAACGGCGTATTCTATTATTTAATTTCTTTCTACGTGACTTTACCGAACGAACCCAAGAGTGAAGCCTGCTCCGGTTACTCAAAAGTGAAGGACGCCGCGGTGGTGAGATGTTAACTCCCTCGCCTGGTATGCAGGTGGTCGTGGGTTCGTTGCCGACCCTGACGCCTGCTGCGGTATATTTGGACTTGGCATGTTCTCCCCGTGGTCCCGTGGTTTTTTCTCCGGGTCCTCCGGTTTTTACCTCCACATTTAGAAACGTGCCTTTAGAATATTTGGCTGATATACATTTCCACGTAATAGGCCATTCGGTGATCTATCATTTGTGGCCAAGTCGCTTCTCAAAAAGAACTGTATATTTCGATTTAAAGCTTTCGTGACTGCAGGGATTCATCTTCTTGGTTCTTTCGGTAAAGTCACGTAGAAGGGAAGTAATAAAATAATAAAAATAAAACATAATAAAATAATTCTTATGTTTTTTATTATTTTATTACTTCCCTTCTACGTGACTTTACCGAAAGAACCAAGAAGAAGAACTGTATAGCTCTGGGCCTTACCTGGTAAAAGAAAAAAAACTGTTAGTTGGAAGGTCTCCTTGTGAAGCTCCCAAACGTTCTGGTTGACCCAGGGCAGTCCCGGTCTGAGAGCATGTCCCAGATTTCCGAAGCATCTGCGAAAATCACGTTGTCTTCGGTGTTCTGGCTCAATTCATTGTACAGGTAAAATGTGGGGCTAACCAGAGTAGAGGAAATCGTGAGGTGTAGTGGGTTAGGAGTAGTGAGGTGAGAATAGATTTTCCACTTTTTTTCTGGCAACAAAACAGGTGTTAAGATGTTAAAACAACAAACTGAACTCTTTTACAAGGAATCATGTCTGCATTAACCACAATACTTGTGGTCAGAATGCAAACAAAAAACGTACTCTGATAGCATATGCGTTGTCTTTGAAGCTGACTGGTCCCCACCAGAGACATCTTTCTTTAGCTGTCTCTGGTGTGACCCAATCGGTTTCAAAGACAATGCATATATTTCGACTTAAAGCTTTCGTAACTGCAGGGATTCATCTTCTTGGTTCTTTCGGTAAAGTCACGTAGAATGCAAATAAAAAAATAATACAAAAATATATTATTTTACAATTTTATTACGTTTTATTTTTATTATTTTATTATTTCCATTCTACGTGACTTTGCCGAAAGAACCAAGAAGATGAATGCATATATTATCAGAGTATGGCTTTGTTTGCATTCTGAATAGTGAGTGGTGAGATATCGTCAGGTGAGAAGCGGTAGCTGAAGGGTGGTGATGGTGGTGAGTTTCAAATGAAAAATCGTGAGGAGTTCCCCCCCCCCCCCCCCCATGCCGATTGAGCGAGCAGCAGCAGCAGCAGCGATGAGACCAGTACGCAGCACGTGGCCTCCACACCAGAGTTCAGCACCGAGACTGGGCGGGAGGGTGCAGCCCTTCCAGTTACACACACACCACACACACACATCACACGCCACACACGCCACACCACACACACGCCACACACCCCAAACAGCACACACACGCCACACACACACAGTGCTGGTGGCATAATCACCAGAAGACTGGTGTGTCCTATGAAGAAGGGCCATTGCCCGAAACGTCACGGATTATATATTTTTTTGTATTTTAAGGCCACTTAAAGCGGATGAGTTTTTTTGTGTGTTAGCGCGGGGACCAGTTTGCCAACGCATCGCCAAGTGAATCGTTTGAACTCGTGGATCGCAGCGCCTGTGCTCCCGCTGTTGCCAACTCGCCCAAGGATCTCTCAATATCGAGGACGACCTTCGCCGTCGCGGTGGTTTTCGCCTTTGCCGTGAATTGTCCCAAGGCCCGCATGGGCCGATGCGGGGACAGGCAGCGGATTCCCGCAGACCAAAGAAAACGATCCCCCAGTAGAGCCTTAACAGAGCTGTTGGGGCAAGTGCTGTTGGCGAGTAGCAGCACCTATGAAAGTCGGCACGGCACACGAGGGTGGGTGGGTGGCCGGCACCACGCACGGCCGCCTTTGTCTCCCCCGGTGGCGATGTTTACACACCAAGCCCAGGTACTCATTTGAGGCTGAGTCGACCTAGGGCGAGGCCCAGGACCGGTTCAGATGATCGTCATTGGGAGTTGGTGGCCGTGAACGGGAATCTCACGCCGTGCACAAAAACGTGCCCAATGCCACTTCTTCCGTGCCACCACACGGAGCCAACCGCGATAGTCGGGAAGTGCAGGGGTAAGGACCACAAACTACACAACAAGAAGAAGCCGTTCTAAATAAACCAGCTTGTTTTCACATCCTAGGACGGAAGCTGTAATATTTACGAAAAGGTTGAGCAAGAGTATAATTGTATCGTGTGTAAATTTAATGGCAGTGAATCTTGCACAAAGGTATGTCATCAAACATTTCACTGCGTTTCACTGTAGCACTGTATTAATGGCAGTGAATCTGGCAAAAAACGAAATCATAAAACACCTCAATTCATGTCACTGCAGCACTGTATATAATTGACCTTCAATGTTTAAATTCACTGCTCTGATACTTTATTATCTTCTGCTTTCGGTCGCTGGGTTGGAAATAAATTGTAATTCGATACAGTATCTGGAAAATCACCGAGAAATGTATATTTTAGCATAATGTAGAAGTATCATCAGACTTACCTTTTGTCTCAAGTTCTGTAGAAATAAAGACACCAAATCCACTTTGTTGCTGCGTAGAATTATTTATTAGATTCACTTTCAATAAAGAAACGTCAAACTGAAAGCGAATTTGCGAAAATAATTTCCGCCCGGTCTGCTTGAGTGGAAAAATCCACACGCTCATGAATATTAATTAGTGACGTCACGCGCGTTACACACAAACATTCTTGGCTCAATAACTCGGGGTTGTTCGGGGGTGCCTGTGGTGCCCCTCAACCATCTTCAGACTTCGGCCAGGAAAGTCACAAAAAAATTGCACATGAACGACGCATTCACGCAAGCACCCGATGCTCCGTTTTGAATTAGATAATTGTATTTCTTCATTAAAAGCTTCTATCATTTTACATCTGGAAGACTTCATTGAAAACGACATTTCGTGTGAATTTTCTCTCGTTAAGTAGATGGCCTTTCTGGGGGTTCGGTTCGATGCGGACTTTCACCTGTTTGGGATTGCGGGATCGAGATAAAGCGACGTAGAGCTGCTCGCCGTGCGAGAAGACCGCCATCAGCAGATCGATTCCAACGTAATCGAACGTCTGTCCCTGCGCCTCCGTCGTTCATGCAGGGGGCGCGTAGGTTTGCAGCGCCCCCTGCATGAAAACGACAGTGCAGCGTTCATCACAGACAAAGTTGTGCGCTTATATAAGAGTAGATGAGTTTGTCAATCTCGATTATGTAAAAGTGCAGCCTAGCTCCAGACTTGATAGGTCACCAGGGGCCTAAGTCTAACAGGGAGGCAAGTGCCTAAATATTGTACGAATCGCAGAAAAACAAACACATTTACGAAGTCATCAAACGTGTTTCATTTATTGACCCTACCCCCTGTGAAGTTAACAAATGCTCAAGGTAAATTCATCAAACGTAAATCGTTAACTACATAATTTATTCAAACCAAGTTTTGCTATCCTAGCTGTGGCAAAGTCACGGATGTAGTATTAATGTCACAACTCCGACGACGACAAGTTAAAAGAAGAATACGGAACCCTGCTAACGACTTCCACGAGGCTTCGTTCTTGTCTTCCTGCTTGTCTCTTCATCCTCCGAGTCTCCCCCACTTCTCGTGCTCTCTCCTTATATCTCCCGCAGCCCCCTTTCTCGAACATTCTTGTCTTTACCTCTATCCAATCCCTGTCCGTTCACTTTAACGGAGCCTTTCCGTTTTCCCGTTCAAACCACTTGCTCGCCAATCCCTTTAAAAGTCTGCACACCCGACAAGTCGCTGTAGAAAGCCTCTTTCTTCCAATCGGAGACCCGTTGATTATTTTAAAATAGCCGTTAGGCTTGGGGTCATTTTATTAGTAAGGGAAGCTATATTCTATGGTTTTTTCGGTAAAGTCACGTAGATAGAAAAATAACAATAAAAACAGTGAATAAAAAATATATATAAATAATACTGTAGCTTGGTTCTTAATCGGAGTGAGTGTACTGGCAGTCTATAATGTAGACTGTAGCCTGGTTATTAGGTTAGACTACCAGTACACTCACTCCGATTAAGAACCAGGCTATAGTATTATTTTATTATTTATTATATATTTTTTACTTTGTTTTAATGATTGTTTTTCTATCTACGTGACTTTACCCAAAGAACCAAATAATATGAATTCCTGCAGTCACGAAAGTTTTAAGTCAAAATTTAAGGGAAGCTATCTAGAAGTTTTCGTGACTACAGGGATCCATACTCTTTGGTTCTTTCGGTAAAGTCACGTAGATAGAAATTAAAATAAACTAAAGCACGACGTTTCGATCGCAACACAAGCGACCGTCATCGAGTGGAACAGATACAGCAGGAGAACCGCTGACATCGGAGAAAGAGCTGCTGCAACAAGAGTTTATATCGGATTTTGGTGGGCTCAACCCACTGGTAAGTGGGAGGAGCTAGAAAAGGAATTTGTACGTAAATGTAAATGTGAGAGATTATGAAGCTATCTCTTAAATAACAGGCGGTGTCGCGAGCAATAGAGTTAACATTTCGTAGGGGAAAAATAATTTTAAGCCAATGTGTAAAAGGGCGATGCTGTACAGGTATTAAGCACACAGATATATGCACATTTTCAATGTCTATGTTATTGAAAGCGGTTAGTCCTGCACAAAAATTGTAAATATCGTCAAATATTTACACGTTGCAAGATCCACGACTTGTGTCCACATCATTTTCCGGCGATGTTGCCAGAAAAAGCGTGTTTATTGTTTTTTAAGTAAAAAAAAATACAAATTATGAAAACTGAAGTTAACCTTGCTTTCCCAAGAATATATTCGTCTGAACCAACAAAGGTTCCAAAATCACGATTGCAACTACGGTTAAATGACGTATTTTTTTATGTTAAATGTCCGCTCAAAGGAAAATAAGAAACCCACAGGGGTGAACTCTGTATATTGTAACGGCCAAGAGAATGCGGAAGACTTCAGGCGGGAGTGACTTATTAGGGACCGTCCATAAATGACGTAACGCGATTTTTGACGATTTTTGACCCCCCCCCGGTCACACGGCGTCACAAAAAGTCAGACCCCCCCTCAAATATGACGTCACAAAGGTCTACCCCCCCCCAAAATAAAACATGCTTCAAATCGCTTTAAACTATTGTCATTGTAGTGCGTACTTAATGTGGCGCTGCACTCTGATGTTGTAGGATAAAACATTTATTAAAAAAGTATTTAAGTAAGTAGAACGTGTTGTCTATATTTATTTAAAGTTGCGCATTTCGATGTGACGTCACATTTCTCAACCCCCCCCCCCCCTCGTCACACATCGTCACAAATGTCTGACCCCCCCCCCCAGATGCGTGACGTCATTTATGGACGGCCCCTTAACGACACCGAGAGGGTGCCGCGATTCGAGTGGCTCAATGTCAATTCACACAGATTCATATTTAATGAGACGAAAAAATAATTATAATAAGACGAATTAACAATAAAAACTACCGTTGTTACTTCAAATAATGGACCGAAGAGGAAGAGCCGACGATGTATTTCTCACCTGAAGACGACCGAAACGTCGTGTTTCTTTTATTATTTTTTCTACCTACGTGACTTTACCGAAAGAGCCAGCGAGTATGGGATTCCTGCAGTCACGAAAGCTTCAAATCAAGACGTATCTGGGTTCCGCTAAAGTGGTCGATGTCGCCTGGCCGGATCGATTACTCATTTGAGATTCAGATTGGTTTTGGCCGCTGTAATCGAATCTCGACGAAGGATCAGGAGAGGATGACAACGCGAGGGCGGAATCCATCCGGTTCGTCGCCAGCTTCTGGTTCGATTCCGGCCGAGACGCCGGCTGGTAACGAGGCGGAGAAAAACCCCGCGCCTTGCCAGAACCACCACCACCAGAACTACCACCAACACTAGAACCACCACCACCAGGCCTACCACTAGGACCACCTACCACCAGAACTACCACCACTAGGACTGCCACTAGGACCACCTACCACCAGAACTAACACCACCAGGCCTACCACTATAACCATTAGGTCCACCGCTATAACCACCAGGGCGAGAACCACCACCAGGACTACCAGCAAGACCACAGCCAAAGCCACGGCGTGAATATCACCAGGCCCACGGACGACGTCGACCACGTGGATATTGCCAATACTCTCACGTGATTGGACCACACGCTACCAGCAGAGCACCATTACCCGTGTGTGTAGATATGGATCCTAGCTCGTGACCTGCAGCGTGTTGGTTGATGAACGCAACATGGACGAGACGAAACAGTCTGCTAATACAAGCGTCCTCAACGTTGATGAATCGATGAGTAAAGTTCACGGTCAACATTGCAGCAGCGTCAGAAGAGCGATAACGAGGTGGTTGGCCGGCGGTGAGCGAGTTGACTGTGGTGGAGTCAATTGATGCAGGATCATCAAGAAACATTGATTTTCGTTTACGTCTTATCAGGCACAGTGGATGGAGGGGTACCCCGATTGCGTTTAAGGTCGTGCTCAGGAGACCTATGTGTTCCATGTGCGCTCCCAACCCACCACCCACGAGTCAATCCTCCGCATGAGCATCACGGGCGATGTTGGAGTGCGACTGCCTCCAAACTGCCCAAATAGCATCCTTCATCAGCCTCCTACACAGAGGCAGATCTTGATACAAATTGGTGCCAGTCATCGGAAAGGCCACTCAGTGCCACATCCTCCTGGACCAACATCAGCACGTCACTTTTTTCGAGCCCGTGTTCACGCCCGTTTCATCAAGCTCTGTCGTTGAGTGGGATAGCTTTGGGGCCGTCCATAAATGACGTCACGCACCTAGGGGGGGGGGTTAGACATTTGTGACGATGTGTGACGAGGGGGGGGGGGGTTTGAGAAATGTGACGTCACATCAAAATGCGCAACTTTAAATAAATATAGACAACACGTTCTACTTAAATAGACTTTTTAATAAATGTTTTCTCCTACAACATCAGAGTGCAGCGCCACAATAAATACGCACTACAATGACAATAGTTTAAAGCGATTTTTTTTGGGGGGGGGGCAGAGCTTGTGACGTCATATTTGAGGGGGTGGTCTGACTTTTTGTGACGTCGTGTGACGAGGGGGGAGGGGGTCAAAAATCGCGTGACGTCATTTATGGACGGCCCCTTTGTTTCTGAGCAATGAATATGAATCACGTGGGTGAGCCATTGACATTAACGCTTCGTGGAATTGTTTACTGTTATCGGCCATACATGCTAGTTGCATCAGTTGTATGCATATAGAACTTCTTTCGCGCCGTACGTAGCCAACCGTGATAATCGAAGGTTAGCACCTCCAGCGGTTCATGCAAGTGAAATATCCGGTCCTTGGTTTATGCCTGAGAGAAAGGGTTCAGATGTCACAAGTTCTCCTGCGTCCGAGCAGAATTGAGGGCCGACTCAAGGCTATGAGAAGCGATGGGATGCTTGCGTATAGACGGAACCTGTGGTACAAGGTGGAAAAAGAGAAAACGTACGGGAGGATTACGCAGAAAACGCAACACATATACAGCGCGAGACACCTTTGATTGAGCATCTGAGACCGCATCCCAAGATGCCGTGCAGAGAAAGTGGAAACGTTTATTTTGGAGGAACAGGCAGGGAATAAACAGCACGGACAGATGGGAGTTCCAGACAAGACGAGCAGCGAGAGGAGGAGAATGAGAGAACGCCCATCAGCTGAGCGAACGTTTTACTGGGGTGGGGTGCTTCCACAGAAAAAAAGCCTTGGATGCTGGAGCGGAGATTTAGATGGGAGACGAGAATCAGAATCGCATTTATTTATACAGCAGGAATCCGATGAGCTATGAAGCTCTTTTTTTACAGATGTCCAGAGAGGGGGGAGGTATGAGAGTGCGTGGAGGAGAGAAGAGTTATGATGAGAGGAAAGAGAGGAGGTGTGGACAAGGGGGGTAGGTGAAGATGGTGAGCGAGGTCTTGAAACTGATCCGGGATTGGATTGGGATCCAGTGGAAGTACTTGGATCCGCAGTCTATTCGTTGCACTGCCATCGGCTTTGCAGGGCATTTTAAAAATGGTTTTGCCTAAAATAACCTTCCATTTGTATTCTCACACTCAGACCCCAGGGGTCGGGCCAGGACACGCTGCTGCTGGCGGGGCGATGTCGCTCGGCTGGCCTGGGAACGCCTGGGAATTCCACAGGAAGAGCTAGAGTCTGTGTTTAGTAGTGTATAGTGTAGTGTATAGTGTAGTGTATAGTGTAGTTTATAATGGTGTATAGTGTAGTGTATAGTAGTGTATAGTGTAGTGTATAGTAGTGTATAGTAGTGTATAGTGTAGTTTATAATGGTGTATAGTGTAGTGTATAGTATATAGTAGTGTATAGTATATAGTAGTGTATAGTGTAGATTATAGTATAGTATATAGTAGTGTATAGTGTAGTTTATAATATATAGCAGTGTATAGTATATAGTAGTGTATAGTATATAGTAGTGTATAGTGTATATTAGTGTAGTGTAATTTATAATGGTGTATAGTAGTATATAGTGTATATTAGTGTACTGTATAGTAGTGTATAGTGCAGTTTATAGCAGAGTATAGTGTATATTAGTGGTGCAGTTTAGTTGTGTATAGTGTATATTAGTGGAGTGTATAGTGTAGTGCATAGTAGTGTATAGCGTATAGTAGTGTATCGTGTATAGTGTAGTAGTGTATAGTATAGTAGTGTATAGTGTATTAGTGTATAGTGTAGTGTATAGTAGTGTATAGTGTAGTAGAGTATAGTAGTGTATAGTGTAGAAGTGTATAGTGTAGTAAAGTATAGTAGTATATAGTGTAGTAGTGTATAGTGTAGTGTATAGTAGTGTATAGTGTAGTAGTGTATAGTGTAGTAGTGTATAGTGTAGTAGAGTATAGTGTAGTAGTGTATAGTGTAGTGTATAGTGTAGTGTATAGTAGTGTAGTAGTGTATAGTGTAGTGTATAGTGTGTAGTGTATAGTGTAGTAGTGTATAGTGTAGTAGAGTATAGTGTAGTAGAGTATAGTGTAGTGTATAGTGTAGTAGTGTATAGTGTAGTGTAGAGTGTAGTAGTGCTAGAGTCTGTCGCCAGGGAGAGCTGTGGACGGCCACGACTCCACACGCTGCCGCCGCGACTCTCGCACGGACACGCGGACTGAGAGACAGCTGCAGCACGAGAACCCGCTTGCTGTGCTGCCTTTTACAGCCCGGAAAGTTTGGCCGTTTCACAAATCTGTGATCGACGAACCACTTGCTTTCACATAGCTGCAGTAGAGGCGTGAGCCACCCCACCCGGCTTCTTTCACGAAGTGGAATGGTGGATTTTCATTTGCTTGGTATAACCCTGTGAGCCATGCGTGTAGTCACTTTAAGATGTTTCTTGTTCTTGTTTTGTTGCGGTTGCAACCGAGTCAAGAGCCGCATGGCTCACAGGGTTATCTCCATATATATAAAAGGCAAAGTTGTGAATGTGTCTGTTCAAAATATTTAGCGTACTTCCCGACATGCAACAAACTTGAAATTTGCTATGTGGGTACTTTCCAGACTGGACACCATGCCAAAATAAAAAAAAATACACTTTTTGGGGGGGGGGAGCTAAATAATGCATATTATTTTTGCACGCCAAGTGAGCTGTGACGTCACATCTGTCATGTGACCCGCGCATGTGGAAGCGTGACGAATTGTAGTGTAGTGGTCAGCGCGCCGCGCTACGAACCCGGCCACCGAGTTCGATTCCCGCTCACGGCCACCACCGGTGACGATTATTTAAACCGCTCCTGGGTCTCCCCTAGGTCGACTCGGCCTCAAACGAGAAACTACTGTGGTGTGTGAACATTGCCACTGGGGAGACAAAGGCGGCCGGGCGTGGTGGATCCAAGTCCCGGGCGAAGCTGGGTAGTAAAGCTAGTACCTAATAAATGAAACTGAATTGGCTGTGCCCGTGCCAGTTTTCGTTGTTATCTCGTGCTGTGAAGCCAATCCAGGCTGGGCAAAGAAACGGTCTAACAGTGTCCCCTGCTGGTTAGAAATAGCTTCGTATATCGAGTATCGGTGGATTCATAATAATACATTCATATATGCTGCGTGTAAAAAAAGTATAATGCAAACTTAAGAGGATCAAGTTAATTTTAAAATGCACCGTCTTAAATTAATTTGATTACGAAACTTCAAATTTCTTTGATGAAGACAAAAAACGCTTCCTATGTCATAACATTTAGATGTTGAGATATTTTAAATGTGCATACGTCCACCTATCGCACACACTTTGGAGATAAAGGACAAACTATAAAGGTTGATGGATCACAGATTTATGAAATGACCAAACCCACCGCCAAATGGCAGAACAGC
Organism: Lampetra planeri; assembly: GCF_965212315.1. Taxonomy (NCBI): domain Eukaryota; kingdom Metazoa; phylum Chordata; class Hyperoartia; order Petromyzontiformes; family Petromyzontidae; genus Lampetra; species Lampetra planeri. The sequence goes on from NC_136126.1 coordinate 9,445,365, forward strand.
ACGTGGGTTCATGGACCCGGCTTTGGGACTTTCGCACAATGACCTCATACGTGGCTTATTTCGTCACTTAACACTGACAATGGCTGTGTAACGGCACATTCTAAAGTTTATTGTGACAAAAGTGACATTGAAATGAATAATTTTTGTTAAACAATTCATTAAAGTTGCAGCTCATTTCTATTAACACTAAATACATTTTACACTCTCGAGATAAGTAGCACAGAATCTTTTTTATTATATTTGACAATCAGATTGTTTTCGGGCTTTGGAATTATTAACATTGCCTACAAATGTATGTATGTGTAATAAACGACTGGACCACGATGTCTGTCCCAGTGTCCTTTATTATTCGGTTCGTGCTGTACACCCACACGGCTGTCTTTACTCTGTAGCTTCTCCACGGTGCTGACTCCAATGTCGGCCCGATCCACAACAGCAGCTCTGCTGCTGTTTCTCTCACACAGCCCCCCTTGGCTGTACTCTCTGCTGCTCTTCTCCCTCCGCAGCCCTCACAGCTTCTTGCTCTCTCTCTCTCTCTCCGCAGCTCCTCCTGGCAGCCACACCGCTGCCTCTAACAAGCAACCCCCTCTCTCTCTCTCTCCGCAGCTCCTCCTGGCAGCCACACCGCTGCCTCTAACACGCAGCCCTCCTGGCTGTCTCCTCCCCAGCTGCACACCACTCCGCAGCTTCCTCTTATCTTCGGGGTTGGCTCCCGATCGCCGTCGGCGCCCCCCCTCTCCACACTTGCCCGCGTGGCCTCACTCTTTTCCGCTCACACCCCGACTACTTTCCCCTTCCGGTTTACCCGCTTAAAGCCCCGAACCTTACCCCCACGTCACATGACTCCACCCCCCGTGACGTCACCTCCGGAAGGTCGCTTACGCCCGCATTACACCACCCTCCCCCGTAGAAAAATCCCAGCCGACCTCGGCTGACCAATAGCAAATCGTAATGCGGCGAACCGAGCTTCCCCCCCTAAAGGACACTAAGCATATAATGTAACAACAAGAACAACAACAACGCAATGAACATCAACGATCGTACAAAAGCATGCAATAAATACAACTGTAAGAAAAAAATAACAAGACAGCAACAATCAACGAAACGTAAGCGATTTGGAACGTGTGCGGGTCGCCGGCCCGTCCCGGACGGTCGGCGGCCCACTCGCAGAACGGGAACGCGATGAAAGTCGAGGAATGACAGGGGGTAATCCCCCTGTCGCAGCTGGAAGTCCACCGACGTCCCGTGTCCCTAAAGAGTTAGTCTTGGGCTTGTCCTGTGACCGTGCCCGCAGCTGGGTCGGAAGGGCTGCAGGGCTCGAAGGTCCCGCAGACCTGGCAGGCGTCCTCCGAGCAGGGCCCCTCGTCCCCCGCAATGTCACGGCCGGCCTGTCTGGAACAGGTACGACAGGCGCTCCAGCGAGATCAATGGACGCAGGCAGGGGAGAGTCAGCAGCAACAGACCCCGGCAAGGCAACATTGGGGGATGACGCATCATGTAAGGGAGCAACATATGGTTTCAAGCGCGACGTATGCACAACCCAGCGACGAGACCCAATCTGGACGCGTGCTGTCTGTGGGTTGGGAACCGCAATGAGGCGTACGGGACCATGCCAGGGTTTGTGCAATTTCGGCGAGGTCCCCGGACGTACCTGTGGACAATGAAGCCAGGCTAGGTCCCCAACCTTCCAAGGGCACTCCCCCTCAGACCGTCGCGCATATCGCTCGTTCCGGGCCTGGGCTTTGGCCGTAGCCACGCGGGCATTCTCCCGCGCCTCCGTGACTCGGCGAACCGTGTCCTGAATGTATTCAGGAAGTGGTTTACGAGGTCCCTTCACCCCAGTTCCCAATTGCACATCCACCGGCGGCACGTTTTCCCGACCATACATAAGGTAAAACGGCGAATATCCTGTAGCCGCATGAGGCGTCATCCTGTACGCCGAAAGCACCCCGGGGATGTGCAGATCCCAATCTGATTGTTGTTCACTCACGGTATGGCAAAGCATGGCAGACAACGTCCTGTTCAGCCGTTCAACCATACCATCCGTCTGCGGATGGTATGGGGATGTCCGTACTTTCTTAGTCCCAAGGCCCGCGCACACTTCCGCCAATAATTTAGAAGAGAAATTCCTGCCCTGGTCCGTGAGGAGTCTCTCAGGCGCCCCCTTATCCATAATATACCCAAACAAAAAGGCGTCGGTAATGGCCGCGGCCGACTGATCGGGCAACGGCCAGGCCATCGGCCAACGGGAGAGGTACTCAACCCCTACCAGCAAATATTTATTACCCCTCGCCGATGGTGGAAAAGGTCCCAATATGTCCAGCGCCACCAATTCATTGACTCGAGACACCTGAATCGACTGGAGAGGCGGCACGTAAGGATGTTTCGGCGGCTTACGTTGTGCACACGCAGGGCACGCGCGCACGTGCCCTACGACATCTGTCGCCATGCCGTGCCAAAAATAATGACGTTGCAACGTCAACAAGGTCTTCTGCACCCCTAAATGTAAGAGAGTGTCACAATGGAGGGTTCTAATCAACTCGAACCGCAAGGACGTTGGTACCACCAGGCGCCAACGTTCCTGGAACCCCTCCCGCCACATAAGCAGACCATCTCGGAGAGCGGTTTGCGGCCCCACAGCCGTACTCGGACTCCCATTGTCCTTAGCAGACCGCTTCCGCAAGGACACCAATGACTCATCCATCATCTGTTCCCGGATCCAGACAGACCGCGGCAGATTCAAAACCCCGTCAGCCGGTCCCGGTTCCATCGGAGTGTCCGACTTCTCGACGGCCAACGTGAGCGGCTGAGGGGGGTTTGGAATCGGCGAACACCTATGCGTCCCCGACTCACATTTACAAGGGGCGCGCCGCGGTAATCTGGAAAGTGCGTCAGCGTTCGCATGGCGCACTCCCTTCCGATGTTGAATTTGGAAGGAAAATTCCTGTAGCGTGTCCAACCAACGTGCCAACTGTCCGGATGGCTGGTCAATTTTAAGGGCATATTGCAAGGCCGCATGATCCGTACGCACAATAAAAGAACGACCGTAGAGGTATGGTCGAAATTGCCGTAGGAAAAAAACAACCGCCAATAGTTCTCTGCGAGTGACACAGTAGCGGGTTTCCGCAGGAGACAAGACTCGGCTACCATACGCCACGACACGCTCTACACCCCCTTTAGACTGTGATAACACCGCCCCAATACCTGTGTCACTCGCGTCCGTATCAAGAATGAATGGGTGATCGAAATCGGGATAATCCAATGTTGGGGCCGTGGCCAATAGATCACGCAGACTCCGAAAGGCCGCCTCCTCCGGCTGTCCCCAAACAAACTTCCGTCCTTTACCCGTAAGGAGATGCAAAGGCCTCGCAATCGTCGCAAAACCCGGCACGAATCTTCGGTAATACGAGGCAAATCCCAAAAACCGCCGAACATCCCCCACGGTGGCCGGAGTCGGCCAATCCCGGACGCACGCCGTCTTTTCCGGATCCGTGGACACTCCCTCAGCGCTCACGATGTGCCCCAAATAGCGGACGGACCGTTGCAGTAGGTGACATTTCTTTGGTTTGAATTTCAATTTGGCAGAACGCATCCTCGTGAACACTGTCTCCAGCCGCGTCAAATGTTCATCGAATGTGCGGCTGAAGACAATGATATCGTCCAAATATATAAGACATGTCTCCCACTGCAACCCCGTCAAAACGAGCTCCATCAATCTTTGAAATGTAGCAGGGGCCGCATTCAATCCCATCGGGAGACAGTTGAATTGAAATAACCCCTGCGGCGTACGGAATGCGGTTTTCTCCCGTGAGGACTCGTCAAGGGGAAGCTGCCAAAATCCCGAAGAGAGGTCCAGTGTGGAAAAGAACTTAGCCCCCGACAATGCGTCGAGGGAGTCATCCATACGCGGCAGGGGGTACGCATCTGCCACCGATATCTTATTCAATTTGCGGAAATCAACACAAAATCGCAATTTGCCATCCTTCTTCTTAACCAAGACGACTGGAGCGCCCCATGGGCTGTTAGATGGCGATATAATGTCCGCAGCCAACATGTCTTCCACTGCCCCCCGTACGTGTTCTCGCTCCGCAGGACTCATCCGATGCGAATTTAATCGAATAGGGGCAGCATCGCCCGTCTCAATGTGATGGTAAAGCAAGGAAGTGCGGCCCAAATCCAAATCATCGGAGCTGAACACGTCGGAATATGTCAACAACAATTTACGCAGCGCACCACGTTGCTCCATGGACAGGGAAGAATTTTCGTCACATAATTGAGCAACCCAACGATCATCCGAACTCCTTGGCTCGGAAACCCCAGCAACAACTCCCCGGCTATGTGGACAATCATGGGTCGCAAACGCCGTAGTGGCATGTGCCACAACCGTACCGGCCGGGACACGGACGTTTTCTCCCCCCGCATTAAGCACCTGTAAAAACGGTAATTGATCCGGCCAGACGATGGTCTGTGCCCCCACTAACGCCAACCCGGTTGTTATCGTGGCGGACGGTGACAACAAGACCCCTACTGCTCCTAGCCGATCAGGCAGGGGCTTCCGATACCGCAAGGGTATAAGCATCTGTGTACCAGGTGGGATGTCCACAGATGCGACGGACAGCGCCTGCACTTGTACGGCCGAAGCAGGTCGCCCCCAGGGCGACGGCAGAAACGAGATTTGACGGCCCCCCGGCAGTTCAATACAATTCTCATTGATTTTGATCAAAATGGGCATCTTAGCCAAAAAATCGGTGCCTAACAAACAAGGAACCGCCAAAGATCTCGATATCAACACAACACCCGAGGCCGACACATCCCCAATAGATATCTTAGCATCCACCTGACCCACGATACCCATGCTACCCCCGTTCGCAGCGACGCACGACCCATAAACCGGACGCACAGCCCGCGACGGAATGCCCAACAGATGGAAAATGACATCCGATAAAATAGTCGCAGACGCGCCCGAGTCGACCAAAATGCGCACGTCCACACCTTGTATGGACCCCGGTACAGTGGACGAACCCGTAGCGGCCGCGACAACTCTCCGTGCCAATTTGCGCCACTGCGTAACTGAATGACAAGGCCCCGTCGATGGCCTTTCTTTAACAACAACAATAGGATCGCGCAACACAGGTGGTGGGTGAGGTGGAAAGCCTTGCCGAGTGTCTGGTGCGTGCCGACATGCCTGTTTCGGAGGATCTTTAGCCGACTTGACCGGTGCCGAGGCCTCCTGCTGCGGCGGAGCCGGGAAGCGGGCCCAGCAGTCTCTGGCGTAGTGGCCCCTACGCCCGCAGCGGAAACATTCGGCCTCGTTGCGCCGAAGCGCAGGCCTCGCCTCCTGACGGCCTCGTTCTGGTAGCACCGCGCGCGGTCTCGGCCCGCCGCGTCCCGTCCATGGAGCGGAGGCAGCCGTCAGTTGTTGAGGGCCCCGGTCATCCGGAACATAGACGGCCTGCGCAGGGTTCCACCCCAGCGCCTCCTCTTCTTTGACGGGCTCCCCCGTCCACGCCGTCACTTGTTTCCAGCGACGGAGGTTGAATTGCGCATCGAGACACTTAGCAGCCATCCGGGAAGTTAGCTTCTCATGCCCACACACAGGCATGGGGATCCCTAGATCCCGAGACAGCTCCAACATTTTCCCTAATATGAGAGGCTCCAGCAGGTCCTGTGGCGTCTCAGGATAAGCTGCCATGGCCAGCTCCAGCACCGCACCCCTGAACGCCACGGGCGACTCCTCTGGTGCTCGTTGTCGTTGAGCGAATCGCCGATGCGCATCATCTGGTGGCTCATAAGCATCGGCCATTTCTTGAAAAACACCACATAAAGTTGCCTTCTTATCGGTCGCTATGGAACGGAAGAATCGGACAGATTCGTCGTCCAGGAGAGTCGGCAACACCTCCAAAGCCTCCGCATCGGTCCATCTTGCTGTGCGTACCGCCGCCAAGAAGCGGCAGGCGAACGCGCTCCAGTCCCCACCGACGGAAAATTCTTTAACTGTTGTAAGGTGGCGACTCCGACTCCTCTTCCCGCCGTCTTCCAATGGTGGTGGTTGTGATGGCAAATTCAAAATGGCGTCGGCCCGCGGCGTGGCCAAGATGGCGGTTTGGCGCCACGGAGCGCGCAAAATGGCGGCCTCTTGCCGCGTGGGCAATGGCGGCGGCAGGACAGGCAACGTGGCGGCCCGCGGAGCACCACTTGCATCATCCATCGTCCCTGGCGCGACGAGATGGCATAGATGCGCCAGGACGTCCTGAAGTGCCTCCAGTTGTACCGCCATCGCTTGCCATCGTTGATCCGCGTCTGATGATGTCGACGGACCCGCCACCGCGCCAACATCCTCCACACCCGTTCCCGTGGTCGCCTCAGCCTGGCTCTCCTCCACCACCCCAACAGGATCCGTGGTTGGAGGGAGTTCGTCGTCGTCGGACGAAGAAGCCGATGCAGGCGCCGGATTAACTTTCTTCCTCACTTGTTTCGACATGCCGTTGCACTTCCGACACCAGTGTAATAAACGACTGGACCACGATGTCTGTCCCAGTGTCCTTTATTATTCGGTTCGTGCTGTACACCCACACGGCTGTCTTTACTCTGTAGCTTCTCCACGGTGCTGACTCCAATGTCGGCCCGATCCACAACAGCAGCTCCGCTGCTGTTTCTCTCACACAGCCCCCCTTGGCTGTACTCTCTGCTGCTCTTCTCCCTCCGCAGCCCTCACAGCTTCTTGCTCTCTCTCTCTCTCTCCGCAGCTCCTCCTGGCAGCCACACCGCTGCCTCTAACAAGCAGCCCCCTCTCTCTCTCTCTCCGCAGCTCCTCCTGGCAGCCACACCGCTGCCTCTAACACGCAGCCCTCCTGGCTGTCTCCTCCCCAGCTGCACACCACTCCGCAGCTTCCTCTTATCTTCGGGGTTGGCTCCCGATCGCCGTCGGCGCCCCCCCTCTCCACACTTGCCCGCGTGGCCTCACTCTTTTCCGCTCACACCCCGACTACTTTCCCCTTCCGGTTTACCCGCTTAAAGCCCCGAACCTTACCCCCACGTCACATGACTCCACCCCCCGTGACGTCACCTCCGGAAGGTCGCTTACGCCCGCATTACATATGCAAACAAAAGTGACGTGTCACATGGTACCACATTTGGCGGAAAAATTGCAGAAGTGATGTCATGTTTTCGGACCAACCAAAAACAAACAAAATTTCAGATCATCCAAAATTTCAGATCGAGGTCCGATTTTTGTTTCGTATTGGGGACACATCCCGAAAAGGGGGTTCACATTCCACAACATGAAAATCAACATGTTGGGATTGTGATGAGGGCATCCCTCGAAACCATCAACCCACAATAACAGGAAGAGCAGGCGCGCTGATTAAAACTTGTGTTTATTTAATCATCGCTTCCCACTCACAAAATGACCAAAAACACATGAACATTTTTTCTTTAAAATAAGGGAAGTCGTGTACATCACACCAGAAGGTATCATCACGCGGGGAACAATTCACAGTATCTCCTAAAACAATGGCACATTTGTGTTGCGGTCCAGGATCTCTCGACATTTAAAAAAAAAATCCTCGTCGAGCAAATGTGTCTAATTGTGTGCGCGTTAAGTAAAATACATTCAGTCCTCGGTTGTTTCGTTTGACGCAGCGTCAGGCGCCGACAGTAATGTAATGCACCTGTGCCTTGCCACAGATTACAGCTTCGTGATGAACTTGCTGACACTTCGCTGCAAGACAAACGCTTGGATTTCAAGGGAGGGCTGCAAGTGCAAAACGCACAAACGTACGTGACACGGGCGGTCAAAACTTCCAGGTCGAGAAACCACAGAAGGCCTACATAAATTCTCTTCCGGACTACAAATCCACGTGCGCACACCAGGCAGTTTCAAGTGCAATGGCCATTCTTTCCTCTGCGCAGAATCTTAAAGAGAATGCCAAGAGGTGAAGCCACGCAACACAGATGGCTCGATTGTTTTATTTTTCCCAATGGGTCACACCAACAACTCCTACAACGAAGTTACAAACGTAAACGTGAAATGTCCATCGTAAAAAAATAAATTAACCCACCCCCTAACCAAAAGTGGGAGAGATTTGTGTTGAATGTACACGAGACACGGTGACACGTGGCTCTGTAGTGCTGGTTCCAGGAGAGGTGTTACCAGAAGTGAGTATGAATTAAATAGAACGACACCACGTTACAAAACTGGTTGGAAAATATAACTGATAAGGAACAAGGTAAGTATGAAATGGGAAGAATGTTGCATTTAAGGATAAATAAAATAACATTATTCATTGTGTTAGTCTCCTACAAAAAAGACTGCATGCACTTCTTACAGGACTGAGGAGTGGTGGGGGTTTGTAGTTACAGTTCAGAGGAGCCACGACTTTCACTTTGGGGTTTCCAGTTGCATTGGACACACAAAAGCAGATTGGGTTGCATTAAATTACTGCAATCACATTCCAGTTTGTTCCAAAGATGGCTTTCACCATTCTTGATGGGCGAGGAGGAACATTTAAAAGGGATTTGTCCACCCGGTTTAATTAAAACCTATCTGGGTGCATTTTTGGGTCATAGCAGTACTGGCTGAACCAACTAGTTGTCCGCGGAGAGTTTGCATTAAACAATAAATACATAAATAAGAACCCAAGTGTGTGTGTGTTTGCTGCATTATGTACACTGCGTCGTGTGGACCTAAAGTGTACAACCGAGAAACTCATCAAGCATGAAAATTGACGCTCCAGACAAAGCCAATGCTGTTTAGACGTCAGGCAATTTAACATGGCCTTAATCTATCCATTTAAACCCCTTGCATCAATTGCTCTGTTCAATGGGTTGGGTTTGTTTCCACCTCTTGAGTGTTTAAAATGCCGAAAGTGTTGCTCCCTCTTCACGAGACTAGATTGGAGTAAGTGCTTCAGTTACACGTCTGAAACATCACACAACAGCTCATTACAACAGTCCCTCGAAACTTGGCTTTTTTGCGAGTGACATTAGTATCGACAATAATTACCGCTTCAGATTGTTACCCGGGAGAAGAAATGGAGGACGATGCAGAGTTGCAGGGGGTTTGTGCCGTTCGAGCTGTAGCACAAGAGGATGTCACCCTGTCCCTCGTTACGTCTGTGACTCCCATGCTCTACACCCATGCAATCCCATTTGTTTACGGACGTAAAAAAATAACGCAAAGAATGGGCACTGTCAATACCAAATGCGAAAGGGAGATGCAATGTAAAAAGCCCATGTTTGGCACGAGTTACAGGGGTGACCCAAACTGGCCAATCATATCCTGATCTCAGCTTTATCCCAAACTCTATCCTCAACCCTAACCCCCCACCCAGACACTTAACTTGCTCTCTCTCTCCACGTGGTTCCCCCACAACCTCCTTTTCACCGACGATCGCCTCTCACTTCAGCGGTGAAGAGTACAACGCAGAATTTTAGTGAGGAGAAAATAAGAGGAAAGATAAAAAGTCAAGCAGACATTTCTTAAGCATTCTTTCATAAATGTAACTTCACGAAAATAAAACCAGATGGCCGGCTCAACAACTGAAGTACGCTATCGTCCGTGCACACACACACATGCACACGCTAAATTAAAACACTGTAATAAAGCCTTAGTTTCTCAAACCTATGCCTTACAGCAACTCGGTTGCAGATAATGTTTTATCCTTTTAATCCCCGCTTCGCTCGATTGCACTTTGCATAAGAAACTAAGTATCGTATGCCCCTCATGTAAGTAAAAAAAAAACCCACCCAAGTATATAAAAGTGTGTTGCGTGTACGGATCTCTTGACGGGCAGCAATAAGTCACATTTCTAAAGCCTGGCTGACAAAACACTGCTCAAAAGGCAACGGTAGTATTGTTCCCTATCTGCGATGGACAGTTACGCTTATTACTATTGTATGGCATCATCGGATTCCCCATTCGTACCCTTGTATAGACCTCTACAAGTGAAACTGATGCAGCCTTGAGGGGGGGGGTGGAGGGGGGTGTTGCACAACTCGCGGAGATGGGGGTATCACGTCCATCGGTCGAAGATCCTCCCAAGTAAAATATCACCACCCCGACTAAGAACATACGAGCCTAAATATCACCGCTGTCATCACCTTCCTCAATGACCCACGGCGTTTCGAGTTGGTGCAGCTTCGTAAAAAAGTCCATGAGAGAGACTGTATATGAACAAAAATCAGTACAGTACTGACACTTTGCCCTACCGCCACTAACAAAAGTTCAATGTAACCAACTCGGCTCACAGCCGTGCGTCCAAACAGTCTTGTTGATGAACAGTCCATGGCTCGGCGCAGGAAGCCTAGACTAACGAATGCAAAAAGACAGTGGAGAAAAGCACTTTCAACTGTGGCAGGAGCAATCAGGTTAAGAGTTCGTAAGAAACGCGTTTTGGTGCCGGGCCTTATGACATTCTTCACGAAGGATGCGCAACACCTTCCCTTTCCACGTCCGCGGTGGTGCCACACATTGGGGTGGGCCTGGCGAGGGCTCCATTCAAGCATCACGAGTGAGAGGCGCGATGGGGGGGGGGGTGCAAAGGTCGTCGTGAAAGGAGACGGACCCCAGACGTGGTTCACAGTTGAAGATCTGCACGAGCTTCCGGTCACAAACGTCGCCCCTTTCCCTGCGCGTCAGAGGTCCGGTGTCGGAGCATCCGTGGCGCAGTGACGCGACTGTAAACAGCGGCGATGCAGTACAACGTCGAACATCAACGTCGAGCACTGTCTATTGGGATTACATTCCTGCGTAAAAATACGGTACGTGTCACCCTGGGGATAAAGTATTGGATGGCACTGCACGACTTTATAGACCTCTTCAGTTTTCTAGAGAAGGCGAGTTTGCTCGTGCTTACGAATGACAGTGCAGGGCTGCCGTCTCTGGACGCTTCACAACTGGGAGGCATGGCTCAGCAACCCAAACTACACACTCGATGCAGTCCACTCTGTACCTCGAAAGCCAGATTTACAGCGCTCAAGGCTGCGTGGCTGAAATAAGAGTACAATTAAATACTTGTTGGCTCCTGCCTCATTTAGGATCAGTCACAATGAGTAGTTGGGCTGAAAGCCTCTCTCTTCGATTGAAAGGTTGCAAGGCAAACAAGCTTGAGTGTTGTAAAATCTTCCGGTAGAGCTCTGTGCTTGAAGAACCTTCATTGAAATTGGAGCTTAGCATAGATCAGTATTATTCTTGGCAAATACTTCCGAGTGTCACAGTGTCGCCTCCACCACACGACGAAGACCATCAAAGACAGAGTCTCGCTGACGCAATTGTTGTTACCGTAGTGCCCCATCATGCGTGGTCTGCATTGTAAATTTCAGTCAACCCCCAACTCACCGTAAATGTATGGAGGTGGGCACAGCTTCCCATTCTTCACTGTTTCAGTCACTTCCAAGAAGACATGTGAGGGCGAGCTGAATAAGTGTCGAGTCTCGTAGCGTTAATAATATTGGTGTGCTCGCAACAGCACAGCAAAACCTATTTCAGCTCATTTGTAGGGTTAGACCATTGTTCTTTTGTTTTGGTAACGGGACGCCACGGTAATTGACTCCATGAACTTGGGATCCTGCGACACTGCGGCACTTAACAACGTTACCCGCTGCGTCTCCCAGCGCCAACGCCATCCGCCCGCACCCAGAAAACCATCAGCGCAACGCATTGGCTTCATTGGTTCATTTCGAAAAACATTCCTTTCGCTTTTGAACGCTTCCAGCACCCTGCCCCGCTTGCCCCCCCTTCGCCCATCCTCCTCCGCGGTCATGCGGTCACGAGCGCATGGGTACTGTCACGACGCCCACCGTCTCCACGGGGAACTTTCTCGGAGGCGGCTTCCGCACGCAGTCACCGCTGGCGCGCAGGCTCGGTAAAGAGCCCGAGCGGCGACGCAGCAGGCTGCTGACGAGCACGCCGTGCTCCCTCGCACCGCCACCGCTGCCCGCGGCGCAGCACGCCCGCGATCGCTTCCTCCTGGGCATTCCCCGCTCCTCGCCGCCGCCGCCGCGAGGCCGCCCGTTCACCGCTAGCTTCACCATCTGCGTGCAGGCAGAAGAGGAGGCGGAGGAGGAGGAGGTGCAGGAGGAGGAGCCGCCGCACGCGGAGCCCGGCGGTTGCGACAGTCGTGGTTCGTGCCCCGCGAGCGACGGGGGACGCCCGCCAGAGCTGCTGAAGAGAACGCCTGCGCTCGACTCACCGGCACCCGACATGCCGGCGTTCGACACACCGTTAGGCACGAGTGCACCGTTCAGCTTGTGGTGGCTGCCCTTGTCCAATAATGCCCGGTCTTCGGGATCGACGCTGGGCGCGTCCGACTTTTCCGTTTTGCATGGCTTGGCTCTTTTCCTCTGCAAGGGGGGAGACGACATCAAAAGCAATATTTGTGAATAAAAAAAATCAATCAGTGCTCGAGGCTAGATACTGCACGTTGTGTGACAATTAATAAATGCAACACACAAATAGAGGCGCGGCGAGTTGAATCGTACAAATAAGTTGTACATTTTTATATGCTTACGGTAACTGCTTTTTGTGTTTAGTGTGTTGTCCTTCCCCCGCACCTCCGATTAGCACGGTTGGCTACATATGGTGCGAAAGAAGTTAATCATACATACAACTGATGTACAAGCGTGTATGGCCAAGTGAAGCGTTGGGTTAGGAAATGTGAATTACAATCCAAAGGTTTACAAGTTCAAATCTCAGTCAGGGATCAACTTTGCACATTGTTCTTTCAAAGCCATAAAAAGTAGTGCCACTTTCTGGGAAGACAATAGTGGCTGACATTTGTTACGTACCAGCAACGTTAAAGCTGTTCAAACCCTAGCTGGGGATTGACTTAGCCCAACCTCCCTCTGGAATCAATAAAACTAGCCTCCAACTTTGTGAAAAGTCAGCAGTGGTTGTCCTATGAAACGACTTTTCCACATGTATGTACGTATGTATGTGGTCCTTCTTTCACACCGTACGTAGCCAACCGTGCTAATCGGAGGTGGAATTTCTACTCGTGCATATAAGCAGTCAAGAAAAGATAATTTGCCCAACTCCCCCATTAGCTTGCAAACCTCTGATTAGGTCAGTACAAATTAAGTGCATTGTTTTTTATATTTAGGTGAACTGCTTTGTGTGGACATGAAAGGCAATGCAGGGTGCCACCTTACCTTTTTATGGTCCTGAAGAAACTGCAGCGGCTCCACGATGTACAGGTCATTGAGCACTGCGAGACAGGACAAGGCTGGCGTTAGCGGCGACGCTCGCACATCTCCGGTAACTAAAGCACGCGGCTGCTTGACGCTGCTTGACGATGCCTGTAGGATGCAGCCCCCCCAAGCCGGTGCACGGTGAATGTAAGTCTGAACAGGCTAAAGTCAACAACTACATAAATGAATAAATAAAATTTTCATTAAGACAGTGGAGCTGGTCAGGTGACTTGGGGATCCCATGATGCATCATGTGTCAGGGACACGGAACTGAAGCCATGAAAATTCTGGGTTTGACTTCATTTGACAGCAATTTGTGATTAAAACAGGATGTCAAGTGTATCGTGCTTACGGTCACATTCTGGTTCCCTGACTGCATAAAGTAATCACCTTCATCACTTACTCGGTGCGATACATCTCTTGAGGACTTAAGCATAAGTCAACCGACGGAACAACAAATTCCCTTTGCAGAGCACATCAATTAGACGCGGGAATCCAACCACAGCAAGTTGAAAACAAACCAAGCGGCATGTCGCCAAGCGGCAGCGACCCGCACGGCCTCACCTGGCGACCTCGTGAGCTGCAACGACCTGGAGCGGGTGACGCCGTTGGGGTGGAACGGAAGCTTGGTGCTGCCGCAGGTCATGAGGCACCTGCGGGGGCGGCACGGGAGCGCACCGCGTGAGCGCACGCAGCCAACACCACGCGCAACGTGGCGACGAGATGGAATTACGACTCGTGGTTTTTTATTGTTGTGTATTACGAAGTGGCAGGTCATATCGACGCCACTGGCCCGGCAGGACAGCGGATGTCTCTAATCCAGCACTGTTGTCGGGTCACACTGAACGCGTTTGTGATATACGCATACGCGACCTGCTGGCCGATAAGGACTGTAAACCAAGCGTAATACGGCGAATGGGCTGCAGACTTGTACATATGCATATTGGAGTGTTACCCCCACAAATGTGTGATTGGTTTTCCCTTCCGCACGCTCAACACTCGTTAAAGGACTTGACCAAACATCTTGTGAAGAAACGTCCTGCATAAAATGTCTTTATGGGTCAGAAAGTCCAAAGGTTCTCATGACCATGTTTTGTTCACAGCCCTGAGCTAGTGCTGGTAATTCTCCATTACTTTCGCAGGGGACGACTCTATCCACTGGGAAAAAACACTTTTCTGGGGAAAGTGAAAGTATTATAATGATGCACGTCTACTGCGCTCGCCCAAGCCTTTGCATAGTCTGCACACCGACTATAATTGCGTGTGTGTGGCCAGAGACCTTGGCACTTGCAGCATCGGATTAAGTTCATGGCAGCTCGGGTTTGTTAGAGTTTTGGACCCCCTAATTGTATATTCCATTCCTACTGTTTTACTGCCAACCATGCCTGATACTAAACTCCCCATTGTTGCTTACCATGGTTATTTAATTTCTGCTATTTAAAGGTGAGCTAATTGTAAAGCTAAATTAAATTTAAAATGAAAACTATTTTAATTTCGGCATATGACAAAAGTAACACTGTGGATTTAATTCGCCAAATTTTCATTTGCATTTGTCGTAGAGCTGAGCCGTGAGCGAAGGGAGGCCGGTACCCATGGCCATTCGCTGCACGTACATCAGTTCATTTATAGAATGTTCCTTTACTACCCCTCTTCCCCCCTTATGAACATTTTCACTCACCCCACCCACCCGCCCCTACGCAGGGTCCCCACTTGGTCGGGGCACCATGCCCTCGTGTACCTCTTCTATTACCGCCCTCGACGCGCCGCTCGGGAATTCCCGTCGATTTCTTTGCACCTCGCCTATCGAACAGCGACTCACTGTACCGGGGCCCGCGTTTTTGTTGCAATAAAAAAAAGTACTTTATAATTTTTTGGGGGGAGGGAGGGGGGGGTTGGGGAGCCCTCAAAATCCGACGCCCTGGAATGCAGGTCCTAAAGCCCCCGCATTGAATCCGACGCCGGACCGAACCCGTGCTGCGCTCACTGTGTATCGGGGTAGGATCCGCAGAGGCTGCCGTCGCCATAGGCGACATTCGCGGTGCTCTTGGTGGGCGCTCGGGGCCGCCGGCAGCGCTGCCAGCAGAGCACGAACACCAGCAGCACGCAGACCATCTCGGAGATGAGCAGCGACACGTCGCGCTCCGACACCTGCCGACGCAAACCACGCCACGCCCCCCGTCAGCGGAGAGCCTCGCGTCCCACCGCCAGGCACACGCCGGCTTGGCGAAAGAAAGTAGCCAGTTTAAAAGAGCACATCCATTGTGATTTGTCCGCCGCTGAATGTCGCCATGTCTATCAAATTCTTAAAATGCAACATTGCATTAAGCTCCTGTAAGTGAGCTGATTTGATTGCTGCTGGTGGAGGGTAGTTGAGCTACAACCGGCGCCAAACTTTAAACTGCAGCTTTCAAACCACTACACTCTTTATTTGCCCTGGTTCTCCTTCGTCGCTTATTCAAAGTTACATTTGATCGAGAGGTAATTTCCAACGAGCCCAGCTACCACTGGCTATAAAGTTACCCCAGCTGAACAGAATGTATCTATCTGCGTGAGTAAACAAACATTGGCGGATGTTCATCTTTGTTGGTGGCCCTAAGCCAGAAAATTAACCACATTCTTGTGGAGGGAAATAGTTTCAGATAAAGTGAGTTTCCCCCATGTCTGCCTTGCGAAATATGTCCTGAATCTCAATCGGCTGTCACCTGGTTCAACAGACGTAGATATTTGAATACTAATTTCTAGACAGCGACACGCAAGCAGAATGAATCAAAGCCTCTCTTGACTCGTGCACCACTGGCAACACTCACCATATTTTCACGGACCACCAACTCCAAAACATTTATTTATTCAAAATTAAAACTACCCTATCTGCATCAATTCCCCAGATGACTTCCCACAACCTTGCGGATCACAGGTTTGGAAGCACTGCTGTAGTGAATATATTTACGGGTAATATTATGCCCCACTCTACGTGACATAACCCGCCGTGAAAGTGATTCCAACCTGAACGGTTGTAGGCTGGGTTCATGCTGGACATGCTGATGCGTCTATTCGACCTTTCATCCATAAGACGCAAATGTATGCATACTTAGCAATCGGAACAGGCATTCTTCTCTTGACACGCACACCGCTCGCTCACGCCATGCATTACCTTTGCCTGCAGAGTCTCGGTGGCCTGGCTGAGGTTGTTGATCAGGTCCGACAGATTCCCCAGCTGCACCTGCATCTGGTTGATGGTCTCCGACTGTCTCTTGTCCTAATGCAATAGCAACGGCAGCACAAAAAGATGGGGCCTTAGCGGTTGGCTCCATGGTGATCCCGGCACCCCAGCGAGCTCCAAAAACCTGACAGCGTCTAAAAGCGGTTACCGCCCAATACCAGCAGACTTCCACGTGTGTGTGTATGCGTGCATATCAGCAGTATGCCCGCAAGTTAACCGGCAGGAAAGTGGGGTGGCAATGCCACTGGTTCAACTGCTTGTGAATAGAGAAGTGACATGATCAAAGATAGAACTAGTTGAGTGAGGATGTTCCAAACCAGTTTTAATTAGCGGCACGTATGTATGTAGAACTTCTTCCGCACTGTACGTAGCCAACCGTGCTCATGTGAGGCGCGGGGGAAGGACAACAAGCTACACACAAAAAGCAGTTCTAAAGAAATTAGTTGTAAATGTTCAGTTTTCAGACGATTCTAAGTTTCTGCTGATTTAAGCCGGCTTAAGCTTACATGGGGATATAAGAGGAGGTACGGTTTACAGTTCCCCCATTACGGAGCATTGAAGAAATGCTGCCCTGGTAATTCACTAATGTGCTGACCTGCTCCTCTGCAAGGCGAGAGGTGTTCTGTAACTTGATGATGGTCTTATTGAAAGCTTTCTGCATCTCCTCCATCTGCTTGCGATACCTGCGGAATGGAAGCACGGAACACACGCGACTATGTTTGAAGAAGGAAATGCACCGTTAACCTGCGAGAGTCAACTGCCAGACAGCCCATCGACGGGCGTGGCCTCTGCATTAATGGAGACGTAGATAAACGTGGCTATATAAAGTAAAATTTTTTTGAAATATGACTACTCGTAGAGTACCCGTTGCTATGCAATGGAATATGAGACAGCTCTCATTTTCGTGCTTGCCTCTTAATCCTGTACCCGGAGCACTAAAAGTAATCTTCTTTTTTACGTAACAAAATGCCAAGATACTGTAATGTGTTGTGAGGTTTTTACATTCTCGAGGATTAAAAAATATTCTGGCAAAAAAATTACATGAACAGGAGCACGAATTTAAATGTAAAAGCAATGTGAAATGAATGGCAGTCTTCTGTATTCGTTATTTACACCTCTCCGCTGTTGCCATCTATTATGTTAACTACCTTGCCTGGTATACAGGTCATGGGTTCGATCCCGACCCCTGCTGTTCTCCTCGTGGTCACGTTGATTTTTCTCCAGGTCGTCCAGGATTTCCCTCCACATTCATAAACATGCATTGAGAGTATTTGGCTGCTATAAATTTCCACGTGATAAGCCACTTCGTTGAGCTATCATTTGTGGCCAGGTCGCTTTTGACAGAGCTATATAGCTCTTAGTTTTCAAAGATTAGTTTTCATAGGAGTATGATGTCAAATGTTCCAGTAGCCTTCTGTTGAGAATGTGGACAAAAGGAATTCTCCATAGGAATCCCACTGCTGCCTCTGTGCAGACGAGATTAAGCATAGCCTTCTTATCTTATAATTATAGAGAACACACAACGTACAGTTTTGTGAAAACTCTGCAGGGGCACTTTGTGACAGATATTCAAGATTACGGCATCGTGATAACAACAATGAAGAGGATGATGAGAATGACGAACCACGACTACGGTGACGGTGCAAACAATAACCGGGATGACGAACGAATTTTTATTATTTTCTAAATGTTGAAGACGATGATGACAATAATGATGTGTGGGGAAAAGGATGTGCAGTGTGAAGGATTGTCTACTGCAAGGTGCCTTGGGAGTGATTTTTCTATGAAAGATTATTCTTTACGATGACGAACACTGTGGTGATACCCACGATGACGATGAGGGTGTACACTCATAATTATGACCATGGTGATGATAACGACCATAGCGAGAATAATGATGACAATGGCAACGCTGCCTCCCTGCTCTCCTTCATAACGAAGGCAGCAGATCTCCCCAAGGGGGCATCAGTGTGTGGCTTCAGTGACGGCACGGGTGGTGCAGAAGCATAAGCGTGTAAGTCAGCGAGCGGGCGAGCGGGCGACGTCCACCTCTGGCTAAGCTCCTCCAGGTAGCGGCTGCTGAGCGACATGTTGACTTCGAGGGCCTTGATGCGATTGTTGAGACGCATGAACACAGACTCCTTCTGGCTCGAGCCGTGCACGAGACCGCCCGGAGCGAGCGCCACTTCGCCGGCGATGCTCGCCTCCGCGTAGAACTCCGACGCCGCGGCCGCGGCTGCAGCAGCGGCAGCAGCTGCGGCCGCAGCGGCTGTAGCGCCCACGGTAGTGGGAGGCGATGCCCTGGTTGGTGCGACAGCGCAGGCAGCCGCGGTGACGGTTCCGGTCAATGGATGGGTGGCGGGCGAGGCCGAGGTCATGCGCCAAGTCGGCGTTTGGTAAACAACGGCTTAGCAAATGAGAATAGTCGACATTCTAAGCGCGACTGTTCGTTGGTAACGGCAGTGTTTAATTGTTACGCGATGTCGTAGCAAGTTGTTCAAACAGTGAACTCAATCAACAGGGAGATATTTATATTTTAAGTAAATGGGAATAAAGCCGCCCCAATGTTACGTTAATTGACAGTAACGTAATTTTGCTGCATTTAATGAGATCAGATGGGGCTCGAATGAGAACAAAGTAATTTAAATATTGAGTACATGAGAAGAGCATCGTTCACTGCTATCAATTGAGGAGGGAATTGTTTAAATGTGATGTCATATGAGGACAGAGTTGCAAAGGAGGCATGAAGCTCAACATTCAATTATTATCATTCTCCTTTCAAAAGTAAAAGTGTCTCCTTGCTCAAATGAGCTTAGCGCAGTGTTCTCATGCTCTCTGGCCATCACCCAGCGGTGAATATTAAACATTTCCATGATGGAGTTCGGTCTCTACCATGGACAACCAATGATGACTTCCTACAAAGTAGTACCCATTATATGCTG
Source organism: Lampetra planeri (assembly GCF_965212315.1). Lineage (NCBI taxonomy): Eukaryota > Metazoa > Chordata > Hyperoartia > Petromyzontiformes > Petromyzontidae > Lampetra > Lampetra planeri. The sequence goes on from NC_136126.1 coordinate 9,464,715, forward strand.
CACAGATGATGGGCCCAGTCGATCCAGCCTAAGTATAGGAACTCGCAACCTTCCAATTGAGACGTTCTCTACGATTAGGATGTTAATGTAGCCTCAGACTTGCCAGTGATGACAACTTACTTTCGATTGCACTGTGTCGTCTTTGACACCTTCCAAAACCCTGCCTCGTTAACGAGTCTCCCAATCCCGAGGAGTCACAAAAATGATATCGAACAGAGTGAAGGTCGTCGCATCTGAACACACCTGCCATTTCCTGCTCCTTGTACTGCCGACTCCTCCACTGCGAGCAACTCTCCAGCTGGGGTGGACGCTGGAAGAGTCCTGTCGACGGTGTCCACTACCCTGTCTCCAACCGTCTCCAACGTCTCAAAATGCTGCGTGGGGGGCAGCACAGCCACCGCTTGCGTTGCTGTGTCACCCGTCTGTTGCTGCACCTGCTGCTGCACCAGCTGCTGCGCCTGCTGCTGAGTCTGCTGCTGAGTCTGCTGCTGCTTCGGAGGCGTCGGCTGAAGCGTCTGCGTCTGCGAGGGCTCCACAGGAATCGCCGCCACCGTCGCAGCCGTTGTCGCGTTCAACACCGCGCCCCCGTCGTTCGTCTCGGCCGCCCCCAACACGGAGGAGGCGGAGGAGGCGGCAGCTTGATCCTCGGACGTGTCCGGCGGCGATGCTTCGACTACAATCTCCGTGCCCGTGGGAGCCGCGGCGTTGTGTTCCGAGGCGTGGCTCGGAGTGACGTCCACCGCCTGCTGCTCCTGAGCGACGCCACGCTCCGATGAGGCCGCCGCCGACTTGGCGTCCTCCGCTTTGGCCTCGGCTCGAGGTCCCGCCGCCTCCATCGGTCTCTCTCCGCCGTCGCCGCCCGGGCTCCGCTCGGCCGGGGAGGACGGCCGCTCCGTGCCGGCCTCCGCGTAAGCGGCGGCGGGGTGGGGTGGCAGCAGACAGCGCTCGCCCAAGAGCTCCGAGCCCGAAGAGGTTTCCGACAAGTTCACCTCGCCGGCCTCGGGCAACGTCCCCGCATGCTCTGGCCCAGCGACGCGTGCGGTTGCCGCCGCCGCCGTCATCGAGTCCTCGTCGACGGCGTCGGGGGCGGGAGAGGCGGCGCTCTCTGGCGGCGCCGGAGGTCGTGGCGCCCGCCGCGTGTCTCGGTCCCGCCACGGGAGGCACACGCGCAGCGCCAGCTCGGGGAAGCGCGCAGCGCACGAGCGCCCGAGCGCCGCCCCCCCTCCCCCGCACAGCGTGCGCGTCTCCGCGTGAAGCCACGCCGCCCGCAGCTCCTCCAGCCAGGGGGACTGGTCCTCCTCGGGGCCCAGCTGCGTCACGATGCTCACCGGGGGCGCCAGCCCTGGTGGAGCGGGCGACTCCGCCAGTCCCACGGGCTCGCGTTCCTCGTCGCCGCCACCTTGGGTCTCGTGTTCGTCGACATCGTCTTCGCCCTCCAGGGGAACCACCACGGGGATCAGCGTGGGGGGGGGCGATTCCAACGAAGCGGTGTTGTTGGCGGCGTCCGTGACCGAACCGTTTTCCGTCCGGTTGCCCGCAGGTGGGACGCTGAAACGAAACGACACGTTGTCTTGGTCAGTGCGAGAGAAAGCCCTTCGAAGTTCTGCCTCGTATGTAATGTTGTTCTCAACGTCACATTGACGTGTTCATGCTTAAATTGTTACGTACGCAATTTCCACAGGCGGCGAGGTGGAGCTGTTTGCTGATGTCTCGTTGCTCAAGCTGCTGATGTTATCTAAAACATAACAAAAGAAAGCCACCATAAATACCACACACCACGATATATATATTTTTTACAAAGTATATATTGAAGACAGGAATAAAGTGTTTTGGCAGTCCTAATAAATGTCAAATTGGTTGCCAACATAACTATCAGCTTTGTATTTCATGGACCCAAAACCCAAAAATGTTACCTCCCTGTACCACAAAGTTGTAAAATTAAAGTGTAACGATATCCCTTCAAGCCCAGTAAAAGTGAATTACATAATAGTTTCAAATGAATTCCTTCATCCGAGTAATTCGCACAATTCACTTTTATTTGTCGTAGAATTAAATCACGACGACAAGGTGGCAATTGCGACTGCTCTGGCCCAAGGACAGGCGAAAGAACAAACCTAATGAAGAAAATTATAATACAAAGGCTTATAGAGTTACCGGTCAGGTGAATGCAAAGTGAGCCCCACCAGAGAGCACGAATATCACAGGAATGTATTTTCATTTGTCTCCGGGATAGCCTAGTGCAGTGGTTCCCAACCTGTACCCCGCGGATCAAGAGTGCTCCGTCAGGCCATGGGGAATGGTCAAGAGAGCTGTTGCAGATACTACAACTTGTTTCCACAACACACCGTATGTTTCAGCCATCTTATTGACCGATAACACCCTGATATATAGAGGACCGCAGAGCTTGGAGGGGGTGGAATTCGTGTGGCTGCCTTTTCATGTGGTTCTTACTCGTGCTTCCGAGTCGTTCCCTTTTCTTTTAGAGGGTTAGTGAATGCTGTGCGGCGGCACAGTAAAAGCATAAATTACATATTATCTAGCTATTTTATATACTTATATAGTTATTAACTTTTTTTACAATGCAAGTAACTAAGAAGCAACGTGCTTGTTTCATGGCATCAGCATTTTATAAGCACTGGTCGAGACGTTTGAATTTTCAAAAACACGCTACTACTGGTGCATGGTGGTCCAGGAAAATGCTCTGAGGGTTTGACATTGATCCGCAGGTGCAGAGGTTGGAGACCACTGGCCTAGTGTTGAGTACAACCGTCACTAAATCAGCTGTGCACAACGTCTATGCTTTTATACCCAACTGCAGCCACCCTGGGAATCTCTCGCAGAACGTTTCATCTGACATGAAGGGGGAAATCGCGGGACATCGCTGCAACATCATTTATTGGCAGGTAACACATGACGGTGTGGCAGCTTAACGGCACAAACCAAAACACTTTTACCCGTAACTTTATTGGATATAAACAATAATGCGCGTCAAATGTGTAAAGCCATAATATAGCTTGTAACGTTTGGAATGGCTCAATGAGTCGGGAATTTTTTTTTGTAGCATGGTCCTCCTTGGTAAGTTTTGTCCAATTAATTTGTCAATGGTGTTAAACCTGGATAAAGCCCATGCATGAGAATGGACAGCGTTAACGGTGCACACGCATCACGCAGCTGACCTGCACGCACAAATAGCTCCGACCAATCGCGTCTCTCTATTGCAACAAGGGACGGTGTGACTCTCAATGGGCTCTCGCTCCGTGAGCAATACTGTGGAATGGTCACATTTAACGGTGAACTCACCGCGGGGAAACGTGGAGGATTGCGACCCCTCCGCTTCGTTGCTTCCGCCGAGCACCTTGGCCGCAATGTTCACCATGCTGAGGATGGCATCTAAAAAGGAGGGGACACGCAAGCGGGAACGAAACTAAGGTCATCAAAATTCACACTCTCAACGGCCCTGTTATTATTTTTCATCGAGGGATGAAGAAAGTGGAAATGGTAGGAAATTTAAATCACAGCTTCACAAGGCAGGAAGGGGGCACACTTGTCACAGTGCCCATTACCAGCTTCAACGTGGGGTCTTCCACACTCAAAAAGCTGCTTGAAAATAAAACAAAGATATGGAAATTTAAGCCACATTATCCTTTTAAAAAGATGAAAACAAAGGTATTCATTAACACAATGTCTCTCCCCATTTGTGGACACCTTCATTGTGTTCCCCAGCCATCTGTTGCACATTGGTCTGGGTTGATTAAATATTAAATGCATGATAACAGCACTGTTCGAAGAGAATGGAATTGTAAAAACGTGATGCGACAGAAAAAGGAAGGTAATGTAAACATCAGCATTCAAATATTTCCAGTCTCTATTCAAACGTCATCTCTGTTGGCAGCCCTAAACCAGTTGTGGAAATCTACACTCCTGTGACAGGTACCAGACTCTCCACAGGACAATAACTATTCATTTCTCATAATACGATGCTCATTCTATTGGCTCAGGAAGGTTGATGGGCTGAGTCAGCCCCTGATAGGGATTAGAACTCAACATTTTGTTTGTGGGTTGTGAATAAACTAAAATTAAACAATTTTTTATTTTAACAGGTAAGGGCCACTGAGCTATACGGCTCTTTTTCAGAAGCGACCTGGCCACAAATGATAGCTCAAAGAAGTGGTTTATCACGTGGAAATTTATAGCAGCCAAATACTCGAAACGCACGTCTATAAATGTGGAGGGAAAAATCGGAGGAACCGGAGAAAAATCCACGTGACCACGGGGATTACACGATCCAAATGTACAGGAGTCAGGGTTGGGATAGAACCCACGACCTTCTGTATACCAGGCGAGGTAGTTAACATCTTGCCACTGTGGCACCACCTAATAAGTAGTGTCACCCGACTGTGACTGGAGAAGGGGCTCAGGTGTCAGGGCACCGTGTCTCACCTGTGGCAGATCCGATAATATTTTTGGAGTCCGTGTCCATTTTGCTTCCATAATCGATGGGGTAATCTGGTGAAGGGCGATTAATATCAAAGTAACAGCATGGCATTAGGGCAATATTATCTTAGGCAGACACGTCATTACCACTGTCTTGTCAACAACACTGTTTTCTGAATGAATAATGTTAAACAAGCCCATGTTTCGGGCAATGGAACCTCTTTATAGCAGGGCAGTTCTTTGCGTTTTATTTCAGTTTTCGTTTTTAAATAGGACAAATTGTGAGGCTCCAGGAGGTGTGTGTGCAGCCAATCCGTTTGAACAGGGTCTTTCTAACCAGAGCCACGTGGACAGAGTTGGCAATACACGAGTCTTCCCCTTACATTATCGGAGCCTCCTAAGGAGAGGTGAGCGAGACTTCACTCAGTCAACGACGATTTAGTCGAGCCTCACTCAAGCTTCTTCCAATGTTCTTCTTTCATATGGTGCATTGCAGAGAGGCGACGTGATTTTTTCTAACGGGAAGTGTTACAGATGCTCTTCCAAATTTGAGAGCCCTTCCCGAGCATTTTGTAAACGACCGAGCCTCACCGGAGTCTTCATCGATGATGCCGGGCACCTCGGGGTTGTAGTGAGACTCGGCAATCTCTTCGTACTCCTCCACCATGCTGGTGCCAAACACCCTGCAAGCGCAGCACACAAACAAGAGGCAAATGTCTCTCTCTCTTAGCGAGGACAAGCCCTTAGCAAATCACGATCTTCACTGCTAACACGTACCCAAATTATACAGCGTGCTAATGGTGCAGGTAAAGTCCCTTCTGTTGGCAAGCACCAACCTAATGAATATCTTTATGAGATGCCATCGGTGCTTGCTAAGCACATGAATGGGCACGCACGTACACGAGTAAGCACAAGCGAAGGTAAAATTTATTAAATGTATTAGAAGCAATTGACCCCGATAATGACACTGCAAATGTAACCACTAACAAACATTCATCCTCATGACCACTCACCTGATGAGGCTCAGTGGACAAAAATGTTCTTTTCCAAAGTGGGACAATAGCTCCACCTAAAATCCAGACAATACAGCGTTAAAAGCAATGACACGACCAACATGCAATCTGCATGTCTGCAGTCAACCGTTCCATGCTGCGCATTCCCATCATTAATAAAATTAGGATCCCATACGTTTGTAATCTGGCCGGGTGGCATTGTGGTTGGAGAATTTGACTCTCAGAGAGTTCAAGGTTCAAATGACGTTTGGGAGTCAACCCAGCCCATCATTTCCCATGAGTCGATAAAAAAGAGCGACCACTTTGTGTTAAGTCAACGGTGGAGATAACCTGTAGAAAGACTGTAGAAAGACTGGTGCTTGCCATAGGAATGTGTAATTCCCACCACTGGCACAAGGCTGTCAACAAAGATGACCAAAATATACAATTGGTGTTTCAAAGTCACGAACAACAAACTGATTAACCATTTGACAAGGTACGCAAGGCTCAACAGCACTCAATTCAGATATGAGTGAAGTAGCACTTGATTGGAGATGTTATTTGTGCAGGACAGGAATACATCAAGGGGCTACGGCAATCTGAATACAGACGCTTGACTGAAGCAACGCTCCTCTGTTGTCGTTTTAGCTCCTCTTACGTTGCCCGACACTGCAAAAGCTAACAGAGGTGCAACCATGCACGCACGTGAACGGTAAACGCCGCGCGATCATCTTTGCCGTGCGCTGCGTTGAAAATCACTGGGGGGAAAAAGGAGCAAGCGCGAGAGCTCGCACGGCAGCCTCTGCTCGTGAATTAACATCATCCACAGCTGTTGTGCATGCAGGCGACAGTGCTCCCTCCCCAGTGTGCAGCGCCACGCAATAAAGCTGAAGCTGGGGACTGAGACCCACTTAAAATTACCAACATTGCCCGGTGGGTGGCAACACCGACGGTCAAAAAGGCAGCATGTGCGGTGCAGGGTGCATGCAGTGCTGGAGTGTACGTATGTTGAACTTATTTTGCATTGTATGGAGCCAACTGTGCTAATCGGAGGTGCAGGGGGAAAGGACAATACACTAATACCTACTTTATTAAGGGCGATATTAGCATGTAAAATCAAGATTGGTTGATTGATTTATTTGTTTTTCTTTCAATGGGTAATGTTTTATTACATGAGAGCAGCAACTAGAGTTTGACACGTGGTTGTGCTGAGTTTTGTTGCACGGCAAATTTATTTCAGCCAGGTAAGAAGCCATCTGTGACAATAAGTTCCTTAACAAGTGAAACCTGGGGACGAAATATTAAAATAACGTCAAAGAGTTAAAAGGTATTTTTCTACATAGACCACACATAATAATAATATAAATGCAGGAAGTAAAGCATTAATATTTATGTTAAATAATACATAAGGCACTCAAATAAAGTACTTGACATTATTTGTTGGGTTTATAGTTGGGTTTGGAGTAAGGCTATGCATGTCTTTCAGACCAGAGTTAGTCACACAGTCTGTAAGCAAAGGTGAACCTGGAATGCAGAGACCAAACATTCCAAAGTAGGTGCCTCCTTGGGAAACAGTCTAAAGAGTCAGTGGAGCTTAATAAGAAACACACGTATCAGTGCAACGTAGTAGTTATTCGTACGTGTAACAAGCATCCTTAAATCACTTGAGGACAAATGAATTGTGGGTAAATTCATAATTTGGCCCCAATTAATAGGGTTAGGAAATGGGTTGGCTTGTGAAATGAAGAAAAGGAAATTCTAATTTTCCGGCACTGGATTCGACTGCTCAAGCGGCGTGTGGTCTGTGTCTCATCTCACTGCATCAATGTATTTCAAAGCATCACCCATAACCACAGTTAATCACATTAGCTAATTACTTTACGCATTAGTCAATTAATTAGTTCGTCTAATTGCTCGCTCACACGTGTACTATCTTCTGGGATTATGCTGGGGTGTTTGCCACCTGCCCTAACCCCTAACCATGATATCCCCAGCAGATGCACTTCTTCTACTCAAAGCACATTGGATTTTTTTAAAAATCACAGCCAACTGCCTTCCACCAACACGGTGCTTTCCAAGGAGTCTGTTTTGCCATTTGGGATTACACAAAACATGTTCTTCTCACCTTCACCGATTGCCATTAAAAGCCTGCATTTCATTAAGTGTTAATTAAAGGAATACGCAACCCACACAACGAATTGGTCTTGTCTTGCAGAGACACATCTAGGCTGCGAATCCTGCACTGTCCAAACACCAGCAAGTAGTTGATGAGTTGATGAGCTAAAAAAATTCGGTTATTTTCAGGGACTGTTATTCAAAGAAACTGAAGTGATGCGACAGTGATGTCACTGCTGCAAGTTTGAGAATAACTTTAAAGTATGTTATTACTGCTAACCAAGCACATAACGCATGTCGGACAGCATGGGATACAACAGCCTGGGTGTGTAGTAGGGATTAAATCTCGCATTTCATGCATTTTCGATGTAACTATTTCAGAATTTGACAGGACAATTTCGGACTTTTTTTTAGATTGACATTACATCTGCAGTGTATACAGACTAACGAAAGTGATGTCACCTCATACCATGTGACGGCCATGTTAGCCAAGAAAAGTGTGAAAATGACTTCTTCACGTTAGTGACATCACTTCCAGTTTCTTGAACAATCGAAAATTTTTTTTTTTTGCCGGATCATCTGAAAATTTATATCTAGGCCACATGTTTTAGATACTTTTGAGTGCATAGCTACAATGGTGGTAGGGGGTTTAGGTTGCGTCTCCATTTAAAAGGTGAGATTTTAAAAAGTGTATTCACATTGCTTGTTTTTGTTCATTTGCGCTTAGGTCCCCAGCTTCATTGAGACCAAATTCACATCTTAATTTGCAAAAAAAAAAACCCTGCGTGCCCCCAGTATGCAGAAATTTCCGGATTCGTCAAACAAGCGCGGGGATTAACACCAGTGCACAGCTCAACAGCAAACGGATGCGACTCAAAAATACCTTTATGTATTTGGCGAACATCTGAAGACGGCAATATGGAGCAAAAGTCAGAACAGAAGGAAAAACACAATCACAAAGACACAACGGCCTCATGCTCTAAAGTTACTCGTCTTGGGAAAAGAAATTCGGTATCAATGCATTGCATGTTTGCATCATGCAAAACGGTCACAGTTGTATGGCGAAATGTTCTGCTTGTCACCGATGTGTCGATGTAATTGTTGTGTAAGAATATTCAGAATGAGACAGTTTGAGTGATTTAAATTTGCACGATATTCAAAGACAGTAGCCACACAGTGACAATATTTATCAACAAAAAATATTCCACCAATGCTAATCATGCGGTCACAGCACAGCTAAAATCCTGGTTCGGGGTTTATTCAGCCATCATACCTCCGGGGTCAATTAAAATTACCACCACTTTGTGGGAAGGTCACAAGGATCATCCCAAAGGGAGGATTGGCCTACAATGTGCAATTCAACCGAGCATAAGCAATGCTTAGAAAGACATTTATGATTTCAGCTGCCACTGCACGAGTCCGTGTCGGTTAGAAGGTCGTACAGTCCTGTGCCTGAGGCTGTCTTCTCCATTGACAGCTGCAAGCTCAGGGCTTACTCAGCAAGCTCGACTGCAGTTAACCGCAGTGGATTCTGGTGCGCCAGGACGCGTTTGTGCACGTGAATTCGCGTGCTTGGCAGCACTACCCAAGACTTTAAATTTTGGTAGAATATAATTACACGATGGTCGCAGCTGAGACGAATGTGGCAGCCACGGATTGTCGCATCACAAAACCGTGGGGAGATGGCGATGGCCTTCATCCACCGGTGGAGAGATCACGGCTGATTACGATGTCAATAATGATGGTATAATATAATATGACTTAGATTGAAATAGCGTCTAAATGCAGATTACTGCTGTTAGTCCCCGACTATGGGAAATTGTCGAGGCATGTAAAGCGTGCCGAACAGAACGTGACAGCTGCACCAATTTGCAGCAGAGGCTGCAACAGCAATACCTTGAGGAACTTGGCGAACATCTGCTCGTCGAGCGGAAAGCTCTGGACAGTCCTCTCATCGCGCGCGTGGAATTTGCCCAGCTTATTCCACTCTCTTGTCGGGTACCTACAAAACGCAGAGAATCTAAGGTCATCGCTTTCGCGTCCCAGCTCGTTCCGGGGCAAGTGTTGTTAGCGAGCACCTATTGTTATCAACCCTTTCCCGTTCCGATAACGTATGTGTACGTCATCAGCTTTTCTTTATCGGTACTGAGGCTCTCACAAGGCCGTGCGCGGGAGGGCGTGTGCTACAGTTTGGTGCCAGCTATCGTCCGGTTGTGTCACTACAGTTCTCTGCGGTGAGTACAATGTCTTTAAAAACAACGGCGCTACGCCTCTCTAAGTAAAATTAAAACCGAGCCGCTTGAGCGTTCCGAGATTCAACAGGACCCACCGTACAACTTGCAGATGTCTCGGAACATGAAAGGGTTAATAGGACTGGCATGCCAAGGGGTAAGGCGGGCCGGCACCGTTGATGTCCGCCTGCCCTTTATTTCTTTGGTGCTGTTGTTGATGCACAATTTTACCAGGCTATGTGGAGCAAAGAGAAACAAACCCTCCTAGGTGTACACGTCCAATTGCCACTGATTTGGGTTGCCAATAATCCTAACGTGCTGCACTTGGATCACGGTACAGTGCAATAACCATTTTACCATTGTGGTTATGTGTGTGTCTGTGGGAACGCATGTGGCCCTGGGCCTCCTCTAGGTCAATGTAGCCTTAAATGAGTACCTGGTGTGGTGTGTAACTATCAAAGGCAACTGGGAGTGGTAGTAGCCGCCTACCCCACTGTACCGGCCTTCATGGGTGTTCGCTAAGAGCACTTGCCCCAAGAGTCTGTTCAAGATTATATGGGGGACCTCTGTCTTTATATCTGTGTTTGTCTCTGTATGTTGTGCATGTGTGTCAAGGTTGAGCAGCAGCGCAGCAGTTTGTGCACTGCGCAACGAACCTGGCGACCCGTCTTCCGTTGCTGCTCATGACCAATAACAGCGGAGAATATTTGTACCGATCCTTGGCCTCACCTAGTTTGACTCGGCCTGATGCGGTGTGTAACATAGGCACTGTTGAGATAAACGTGGCCGAGCGTGATGTTGGCCATCCACCCCCTCCTAACCCTAAAAAGGGAACTTGGTGCAGTGTTAAGACCATCGATCCCAGGAAAACGAGGCATCCTCCACCATGGTGCTAGCCACACCACCCCTCATGTGCCTTGCAGTCCTTAACAAGTTCTCCCCGAGGCCAAACAGGAGATTGTTTTGATGTACGCGCACAAGATGCAGATATACAGGGAACGCTTCGCCAATTATGAAACCCGTGTCAGTCCACGAAGTGGGATGCCACTTTGGTTAGCAGCGTAAGTGCTACAGCTGGCTTACCGGTCGCTGATGGAGATGAGGAAGTCTTGAGGGGTGGACGAGAAGAGCTCGAAGTTTGCGATGTCGATCTGCTTCACTTGCACGGGCTCGCAGAGCTCAATCACAAACCTTGGGGAGGGACGGCGAGTGCACAGAGCGTCAGGATAGCGGCGCGTAGAGCTACAACAAGGGTTGAATACGCAACTTGGAAGAACAAATCGAACCGAGAAGGATGGTGGGGTGAATACGGGGGTCACATTGTCAGTAGCACAGGGCAGTGCAGCAAAATTCATTGTTGTGCTGTACTTATATGGTCTTACGTCTATGCACCCCACCTTCACAAACCCAGACTGGCCAACTTGGCAAAGTACGATAAAATATCCCCCACCAAAGGCACAGCGTGAGGAAGCTCTCATCCAGCAGGTGATTGGCAAGCAGCTGTGTGCGTATAGATTGATTTGAGGGAAGACAATACACAAAGCACAAATAGTTATTTTCTAGAAGATACAGCCAGGTGACGTGTCCCAGACTGTCCGCTAAGAGCTTAAAGCTATACTAATGAGGGTTTAGGTGGTTTATATGACAGGCAAGGTCAAACTTAGGGCACACTAAAAGACAAAGATCCCTCGTATAGCCTGAACAGACTGTTGGGGTAATTTTTATTCGCGAGTAGCATCTATGATGGCCGACACGGGACACGAGGAGGTGGGTGGCCAGCACCACGCCCGGCTGCCTTTGTCTCCCCAGTGGTGATGTTTACACACTGCACCAGGCACTCATTTGAGGATGAGTCGACCTAGGGGAGGCCCAGGACTTGTTCAGATATTCGTCACTGTTGTTGACCATGAGCGGAAATAGAACTCGGGTCGCAGGGTTTGTAGCACAGTACGCTAACCGCTACACTATTGCTCTAGCGACATCACTGTGTTACTGTCACTAGTCACACTAGAGTGACATTCACATTGATGTAGCTAGAGCTCTATGACAGCAACACTGACCATGACTTTAAAGTCTAAACAACACTTCGCACTGTGTTGAACACAATAATTTAGGCATATTTCAACAACATCAGAGGCATTTGCTTTTTTTGCATTGCATCTGAAGTGGCAGTCGCCTGTGATTAAACCAGATTTTCAAGTTTGTAGCCAGTGTAGTTATTTTCAAATCAGTGTATATCCACACTTTCAAATAAGCTGACAGTACACGCTGTAACTAGAAAGCAAATAGGAAATGTTTAATGACTAATGGTTCTCATGCACAAAGCCTGGTGGGTAACCGTACAAATGTCCGAGCACAGCACTAGCACGCAATGACCTACACATTTGTATTTTGCATTGCAAAGTTTTCAAGCATTGTCATAAAAAGCCCCATTTTTAGGAAACGTCCCATCTACTAAAAGGCAAAGCAGAACAGTGTATTTGCCAGTGTTCGCAAGTTTTGCATATGTTCCTCCTTAAAACCCCAAGGCATGACCTGGCAGGCTTCACAAAGTAATAAAAGCTCACACGATGATTTCACCACACCACCCTGGGGAAGGGGGCGGTTTGCCTTTTCTACCGGACATCTGTGAAAAAGAACTTCATAGCTCATTGGATTCCTCCAGTATAAATAAACATTCTGATTTTGATTCCTTTGCTTGAGACACATTAAGAGTCTTCCGTGCCGGTGGAACACACTCCGCATGCATGGCCTGTTGCAGGCTTAGCCAATGAGACCTCAGCGTGGACATTTTTAATTGGCTTGACACTTACTGGCAAACGCTGCGCCCGATTGGTCAATTGTGTGGCAGAAGCTTTGCAGGGGGGTGCGTCCAATGCAACACGCGACCCTTTAATTGCTTCTCCACATTGTGACGGTGCGTAATGACGGATGTCAATGCAGTTTGTCAGCGCAATGTATGCGGCCGTGTCAACTGAACTAAATAACGGCCATACATGCATGAGTCCATGAAGAAAAATATTTTTTACATGAACCAAGCACATGGATGACCAGCGCCGTGTCTCACAATTTTCAACTGAAATTTAACAGCGTCGTCCTCAACAGATTGAACGGTGTCACTAACGAGCTGCTATAAACACTATGCGACTCTGTATTTGCTATGTCACTTAGCTGGTGGTGCTATGGGCAGAGGTTGGCTCACAATGGGGAGGTCGCAAGTTCAAATCTCAGTCTATATTTGACTCGACCCATCAGATCTCCAGGGTTATTAAAAGCAGTACTACTTTGTGTCAAGTTAACCGTGGTTGTGCTATGAATAAAATGTCCTCCTGTCATGAGGATGTAGAATTTTCGCCACTGGCTGAGGATTGCCCATGGAAAATACTATAAGCTATTTTTTTTACGTGTGTGTGTATATGAATGTCTATTAAGGATGAATTTTTTATTTCATTATTTCAAATATTGGATTTGTGGAATTTTAGGCCCAATTAAAAAATGTATTTTTAAACATTAATTACTACATTTAAATTATAACGTTCCATCAGTAAAACAATAATTGCATGTAAAAATGTTTAAATTTCCATAATTTAATAACGTATTATTTAAATGATGGCATGTGACAGCACTTGGTGGGAAAATCACGGAAGTAGTAGCATGGAAGTGACATCACTTCCTGGGATGTCACTTCCGAAACAAAAACTATTTTTGGATCATTTGAAATTTAAAGGCTCACTTTTCAGATTTTATTTAGACCAATCTAAACTATGGAATACATCCCTTAAGTATATATATCTATAAATAGCCGTGGTTCTGTCGGTCGTCCATCGAATCACACCCATAGCATAAACTCACCATATTTTGGCACTGCATGGGTTGAGCATGTAGTGGTCCATGTTTTCCATCAATATTGCCGAAGTGCTCTAGAAATACATCGCAAACACAACGCAGGGCATCAGCTGTGTCTAATGTCACCATTATTCGTTATTGTTATACCAAACCTATCATGCCACAGGCAGAAGGGTTTTTAAACATCCAATTTCACATTTTTTTATTATACAAATCAATCTTTGTTAAAGTGTAAGACTTGACACATTTTCACATTGTACACGTAAAAACAAACTTCTGCGCACACTACCAGATATTACCTTTTGCAATTTGGAACCAAATCCCAGTACAGGGCAAAGGCTGTTACATGGCATGAAAATAGGTCATTCAACATCTACAAACAATTCCATTTTCGAAAAAAAACTCCTTTTCAGTTTTCAATTCATGGGGTTCATTGCAGTGGAATTATATAACGCAGGCTACTTGTATTACAAAGCCGACTAATACATCATGCGCACCTTCATATCAGACATTTGGAAAACCCTTAACGTGGAGGGGTGGAAAATTTCACGGGACCAGCGTTAAGGCACTGCCCCGGCAACGCGTTCATGGATTTTGACACACGCGCGCAAAAAATATCCTCGTGTCCACCGAAGAACACAACCGTGAAGTAACCGGCAATAACAGAAAATGAACGCGTGACTTTGAATCAAACCGACAGGCACGCCTTGCACGCAAAACCGAAAGGAAGACTTTTCTGGCAAACCGCCTTGCGCTGATGCTGACAAATGAAGGCAACTGCGACTCGCCTGGGAAACTCGAGAGATGGAGCCGAGAGAGGGTTGGGGGTGGTGGGGCACCCTACCTTAGCCTCAGGGTTTGTTGCAAGAATTTTCGCTCCGCACTCCACAGACGCGTAGTTGTTGAGATTTTTCTGGGTCTTTCTCACTTGGTGGAGGCTACTGTCAACGCTTTGTAAGGTTTGACCTGCAAATGCGCATGGCAGCACATTGGACGAGACAATGACTAGAATTAAGTTAAAATAAAAGCACGCTTGCCTCGGCTCATAGATTCAACGAGTGAAGTGGGGTGAGGATGAGCAAGACTGTAAAATACCAACGTACATTTCACATTGGGTAATCGTTTTTAAACTGCATAATTTTTTTCTGTCCTTGCAAAGTAAAAACTAAATAATGCTTGCGGGAAAAGGAGGGCGGGGGGGGGGGAAACAGAGAATTTCTCTGCTTGCTGCTTTGAGCAAATGCGAGATGGCAGTGACATTTGATTTATTAATTATGTGTACAGTTTGCCTTTGAGGCAGACGAGTCGAGAAAAATTACTATGAGTAAAAGCCAACACAACTAGTAGTCAAACTGAAATAGATGTAAGCAATGCATTGTTAAATAAGAGGTGCTTGTGAACTTTTGATTATCTTTCTGTAAAAGGGACTCCATACTTAAAAAAAAAAACTATTTTATTGACCACGTAAAGCCATCTGAGTTTTTACCTTTTTGGCCACACATGAAAGCTCATCTAAGTGGCTTATCATGTGGAAATTTATAGTAGCAACCAAACAATCTAAGAACGTGTTTCTAAATGCGGACAGCAAAACCAGAGGACGCGGAGAAAAATCCACGCGACCACTGGGAGAGAGAGAACACGCAAACTCCAAAGATACAAGCATCATCGGGGTCGGGATCGAACCCAAGAACGTCCTGCATACTGGGTAATTCTGTTTGGCAAAGTGTAAATATGTGTGGGGAGTTTCAGTCATGTGTAAACATTCCCATGAGAGACCTTTATCAGGTAAAGGGCGAGGTATCTTCAGATAAATTGCGGTGAAAACAGAGAAAAATATACGGGCAAAGGGCAGTCGTGTGCCACGTTGCCATTGTAAAACGGGAAAAAAACAAATGGAGATGTTGCAAGCACCGTCGTCTGCGATGTGGCCAGGTGGCACTGCAGTAGCAATCAGAATATTGTTTAAATCTCGGTCAGGGGTTATGCTTATTACATCATCAAACCGGTATCAAACGTGTCCAGAATTATGGGAAACTCAACAGCGCTCCGTCCTACAGAGGAACTGTTCAATAAGCACTTGAATTGTCAAAACACCTTAATGCAGGATTTTGCCCAAAACAAAAATGTGAGACTCACAAAGGCATCCTAGATATATACAGGGAACCATACTCTTTGGTTCTGATGACGGGGGGGGGGGGGGGGGGGTTGTGGAAAAAATACTTTTGTATTTTAAGTGGAGAAACAGATATATAAACAAGACATTGTCTGCTTATCCAATTTGATACTTACATTCTCCTCAACACTGCAATCGATTGTTTAGTGGTATGTACAAAATAATTATGCGTCGAACTAGGACCCATATTTTAAAGAGAAAATGCTTTACAACATTAATTCGAGCAAGCCTGACTCTGCTACTGAGACACTACGGTGGAAACCAGTACAGAGTCTGCTTGTCTTGCATCAATGCCACTGAAATAATTAACTCACAAAAGTCCATGGGGGGCCATGGGTTTGGTAAAAAACTAATTAGTGTAGTCCATGAAAACCTGTCCTGCTATTGGAATGCATCTCGGGCTCTTTCCCTCGCCAACCTAGAATTATCAGCTCTGTTCCTACGTACGCAAAGTCCTCCGCTACGTCCAAAATTATCGTGACCCACGGACCCCCCCCCCCTCCTCCGCCTACACGTTGATGTGCAATACGGGCACGAGGGCAGGGCAAGTGAGACACTTGCTTTGCTTCTCTTTCTCCTCCTCCATCACTTTCTTCTTCCACTCGTCGAAGGAGGGGATGTCTTCGTGGGGGCCGGGGTGCGTGTCTGCAGGGTCGCCGACGTGCTGGGTGGTGGCGACGCTGCTGCCCTCCGTGGGGGTCACTGGCTCTCCTTCCTCTGCTGCGGGAGCCACCTCTTTTTCATCGCCCGCCGCTGTCTCCTCGCCACCTTCGCTCTCTGCGTCCTTGGGGGCCAGCCGATCGTCTTTGAACGGAGGAGTGCTCGCGTCGGCACGGCGGGGCTCCTGCATTGAAAGATAATCAGTCAATTAGATGAACAGTGTCCCGTATTGAGAACCATCGAGTATATTTTGCAAGACAGACCTATGGCGAAAAGTGTCTCCCCACTAAAAACAGCAATGTGGTGATGCTCAACTACTATGATATCCTGAATATTTGGTAAAAAATTCCAATACTTCATGGGATCTATAGGATAAGCCTCAATTCGTACAATCCACCAAACATCCTTTCAATGTGATTGATGGCTTAGAGCAGTGTTCATCACTAATCAGTCTTTGTAGGGGGGTACTTTCGCTGATAAGACATCAACAGTGTGAGGGCCGCCACACATCTGAAACCATTGGGTTTGACAGCATGATGGGTGTGTTTTCACATTTGTGTATTGTCGGGGGCCACACTAAAGCCACCAAGGGCCGCTAGTGGCCCCCGGGCCTTGCATTGAAGAACACTGGCTCAGAGGCATGCACCACCAAGTCTGGCTAATTTTAAACATTCAATATTAAAAAGGCAATTCACACAAGATACACATCTTTACCAAAATATCCTAACGGTCACAATGGCGATTTACACCTTTCCGTGTTTTCACCAAATTGAGAAGCATGCCCCCCCCCTCCCTTACCTCTTCAGCCTTCGTGCCATCAAGCTTGGCTTCAGGTGCCACCTCCAGCTGAACGGACGCTACCAGGGGCTTCTCTTCATGCGTGGCCAGAACTGGTGGCAGCTCCTTCTCCGGCCCCTCCACGTGGTCTGTTGGGTCCTCTGAGCGGGGTTTATCCTCGATCCGTGGGGCATCGGGGGGCAATTCAGTTTCCCCGCTGGAGCTGCCAAGAGAGGACATCAATAGGCGACTGGCTGCGAGTTCTGGCAACACACAAGAGCTTCATACCCTGGCACAAAAACGAGTTAACACCACCACCACCCACTGTAATTCACCATCAGTGTTCATCATCATCTTTATTACTCACGTTTTGTAGATCACAATAGAGACAGAGACACAACTTTCAGCCTTATGGACTTGCCTGGGCAAGTAGAGTTTGCGAGCGCATATTCAGGATGGTGCAACACACAAGAGGATGATGTGGTTAACACCATTTCTTTTGCTCCACCCTTGTCTCCCAATAGTTGCAACTGGAATACAAACCTGTGCGAAGCATTCTCTATGTGTGAGCATTAGCAATGGGGAAAGAAAGGTGGCCACATCACCTCTTCATGCGCTGTGCTGGCTTCAAGAGATGAATGCTAATGACTATTCTATCTATTATCTATTTTTATTTTACCAGGTAAGGCCCACTGAGCTATGTAGCTTTTTTTTCAGACGTCGACCTGGCCACAAATGATAGCTCAACGAAGTAGCTTATCACGTGGAAATACATACCAGCCAGATACTCTAAATGCATGTTTCTAAATGTGGAGTGAAAATACACACGACCAAGGTGAGAGACACACACAAACTCCAAATATACAGGCGTCAGGGTATGCAGCGAACCCACAACCTCCTATATACCCGACGAGGCAGTTAACATCTCGCCACCGTGGCACCTCCAATGACACTGGCCTCACGAGTCTATCATATCTCGTATCTTACCTATAAATGTCATTTTATGTCTGTTTGTCTGTGTGTGGCCGAAACTTGCAAGGGATTTGGCTTGCAAACCGTGGGGTTTACGTTTAAAAAAAGTATCCAGGTACCACGCCATAAGCCCCGTGCTGAGCCAGCACTATTCCGATTTCGCGCCCATCACCTTTAAAGTAGTTTAATTAGCGATTTAGTGCTGTTTTAGGTTATTTATTAGCACGCGCTAAAGCACCCGTCTGCGCATGCTCGCCCCTACCAAGTCACACGCGTTCGGTGGGGGGGAATTCTCATGAATGTGGACAGTGTATAAGGTAAGACACAGATTTACAGCTCCCTTAAAACATTTAACATTACTGTTCACTCATTGCTATTACTGCTATTTAATATTAAATGATTTAGAGTTGCATTATTTATTTATTGATTACACGTGTAGTGACTGTGATTGTCACTGTGTGGTGCCGGGCTTACGAAGCCACGGTGGATAGTGTGCTGACATTACGTGTAGCCCGCTTATGGGGTGTAGTACCAGCCCTAGCGGGGTTTGGGTGAGTGCTGGCCAGCGCGGAGGCACCGCGAGCAGTGTGCGGTGCGGGCTCCCGGTGAGGGCGCGAGAGGGAGCATCAGCCAGCCAGGGTTACCTTGGGGCATGATACGCTGGTTGACCTGCTGACACGTGACCGGATGATATTGGAGGGGGACTACCGGTGGACGGGGGCCGCTGGGCGGTCACATGGTCTAAAAGAGCTCTCGGGAGCCTTCGAGAAAGAGCTCGAGAGATCTGGAAGGTGGACGGGGCGAAGGGCGGAGCCAGCCCCAGCCCAGGGGGATATAACGGGGCCCCGTGAGGAGCTCGGGGTTCTTCGTGTGCTGGTGTGAAGAAGATCCACGTAGGGGAGAAGAAGCCTCTAGCCACGTAGTCCGGGACCCAGCTTGTGGTCCGGGCCGGGATAGCGAACCGTGTCTAGTTCTGCTGTAGCGTGGTTAGATGGGCATTCGAGACCCGAGTGTAGATTGTGTGATGTTGTGTTAAAGTTACGTAATAAATAGTGTTGCTCCCAAGATAACGTTTGCAACTCAGTTGGACTCACTACACACACACCGCTCGGCACGCGCCAAAGCACGCATATGCGCATGCTGGACCCTACCAACTCACACGTGTTTAGAGGGGGCAATTTTCATTCGTGTGGACACAAGGTCACACACACACATTTTCAGCTCCCTTAAAACATTGTGTGTGTCAGTCGCTATGTGTGTGCATGTGTAAGTCGATGTGTGTGTATGTGTAAGTCTACGTATGTGTGTGTGTAAGTCGACGTGCGTGTGTAAGTCGATGTGTGTGTTTTTGTCTGTGTGAGTGAGTCGATGTACGTGTCTGAGTCGATGTCTATGTGTGCGAGTCCATGTATGTGTGTGTGAGTCGATGTGTGTGTGTAAGTCCATTAGTATGTGTGTGTGTAAGTCGATGTGTGTGCGAGTCCATGTGTGTGTGTAAGTCCATATGTGTGTGTAAGTCGATGTGTGTGTGTGTAAGTCGATGTGTGTATGTGCAACTCGATGTGTGTGTGTATGAGTCGATGTGTGTGTTTAAGTCGATGTGTGTGTTTGAGTCCATATGTGTCTTTGTGTGTATAAGTCGATGTGTTTGGGTGTGTGGGTTGATGTCTGTGTGTGCGTAAGTCGATGTGTGTGTGGGTCGATGTGGCCTCAAGGTGCACATGGCCTGGCACAAGCGTCGTGGTGACGTCACCGCCACTTCGTGGCGGTGGCGGTTGTTGTGTGTAAGTCCATTAGTATGTGTGTGTGTAAGTTGATGTGTGTGTGTGTAAGTCGATGTGTGCGTGTGAGTCCAAGTGTGTGTAAGTCCATGTGTGTGTGTAAGTCCGTGTTTGTGTGTGCAACTCGATGTGTGTGTGTATGAGTCGATGTGTGTGTGTGTAAGTCGATGTGTTTGGGTGCGTGGGTCGATGTGTGTGTGTCTTTTTTGCCTGGGCAACGCCGGGTACATCCCACTAGTACAATATATATACCTGGTGAGCCCATGCAGGAGAATGCAAAAGCTGCCCTGTTGTCCTGACACTGGCTGTCCAGTATTGTAAGGCTGTGCCAAAGTAAAAAATGTAGGGCTTTGGGTCTAGTTTAAATCCATTAATACGAAACTGAGCCAAGTAAAAAATGAAACGCCAAACAAAATCTGCTTACTAATAAGAGTCTAAGCCACAGTTGGTATCTGAGTTATGTTTTACAGTGGTGTTCCCCCACTGGCACACTTTCAGTTTGCTCATTGATTGGGGGTAAAAACAGGAATAAGCATTCAAATGAGTTTTTACGTAAAGGCGGACATTTCCTGACATTTAATTTTTTTAGGCTCAGGCCAACAAATGCGAAAAACTTAAGATCATCAATGGGGCATTGTTATAAAATGCCTGGCACCACTTTGCAAAGTCTGAGAGAATGTTTATTCAGCTGAGTGTGGAAAACGTCCAATGGCAAAAGCAGCCTTTATCATTTAAATTAACTCAACTGTATCCACAGGAACGCAGAGAAATTATTCATAAGGCTGGATTAATGTTTAATTTCTCTTCTGTGGGTAAAAGGTTTCTTTCCAATACATGCAGCAGTGTTCAGTTCTCTTTTTCCTGCATGTGAAGTTATTTGCCTATTTATAGTACTGTACAGTACTTGCAAATGTTGCTTCAAGACAAGTCTGCGTGAAATGTATGTAGAACTTATTTTTGGCACCGTACATAGCCAACCGTGCTAATAATGTCAACTCGTGTCAAGATCCTTGCCTATACACCACAACAGGAGAATGGACATTTCTTGCAAGTGTTGCAATATGTAACAATCTTCATGACACATAGCCACTACCACTACGGCTAATACATATTCTCAGAAGCAACATCTTTACATTGTAATTCCTTAAAAGTTGAAAAAAGTAATGATAATTTATCACGCTGGTCCTGAGTTAGTAGTCAAAATCATGCATTGCTCAGACAGTGACAACTTTTATATTTTTTACTTCTGATAAAGAGATGAGGCTCATTTTAATTACATAGGGGAGATAATAATGTTAGGCCTTTGTATATCTCTTGGCTGGGATTTCAACTCATACTCTCAATAATAGAAGGGCTGCTTGTCTGTCAATTGTGCTCAATTCCCCCCATTAAACGTCCTCAGTATTTCCTGTCAATGTATTTTGCAATTGAACATTATTTATCTTTAAAGCGTAGCTGAATTTAATAAATGCACACTGTACACTATACAGCATCAACAGATCCCAGCAAGCCGAAACATAAAGTGTAGATTACCATTAAATCCTCCATTCTTACGACAGGATTGACAATATTTGCAGGCTGTGTAAAAAAAAGTGAAATATTATTTTTTATAGCATTTCTCAACAAGCCAGAAGTTTCTTTGCAAATGAACAGGAAGTGACACTGGGGGCTGCTTTGCATAATGTGTCGACAACCTGAACGTGCACATGATGTCAAAAGAGAGTGGGGGGCGTCGTGGTTCTAGATACAGTAGAGTGAGACGCACTTATGTTTACGGTATGTATGTTGAACTTCTTTCGCACCATACGTAGCCAACCAGGCGAATCGGAGTTGCGGCGGGGGAAGAAGACAACAAACTAAACACAAAAAGCAGTTGTAAAGAAACGCGTTTTTAATATAGATTATTGAAATGTGCGTAGCTCCAGTGGCTTCCCAATATCGGAAGGAAGAGCATTCCAGAAGGCTGCAGAAGGCGTTCCAGACGGCCACAGAACTGAAAGGAAGTGTAATTTGCTTCCGAATTTGTTTAATACAAATTAAGTTGTCTAATAATCATTTACTGGTGTTTACTTATTTATCTTTATGAGGCCATGGTGGGTGTAATCACTTTAAATTACTTAATTAGGTGCCAGGGTACAAAGATATATAGACAACATATGTGTGAACATATTTTTACACAATCACTGGACTGTGATGGAAGCAGGTGTGCACAAGAGTGGTTCACTCTGCGTCAATCTACCAAATGAGCTCTTGGGAGACAGATAGGAATACAATAACAGGAAAATATCTATGGGACCCTTTTTGCCGGTATCAAGATGATGAAAAAACAATAGGCGTTACCCTTTCCGGCAATAACACAGGTGTTAAGATGATTAAACACCAAATAGACACACATTGCAAGGCATCCAGTCTGCATTAACCACACAAACCTGTGGTAAAACATGCAAAGAAACGTGCTTTGATAATGTATGCGTTGTCCTTGTGATGTTTACCTTTTGGCGTTCTGTGATCTAACACTGGTGAGACGAGGCCATAAATGAGGTGGTCTCTGGTGTAGGCCAATCAGTTCCAAGGACAATGCAAACATTATCAAATCATGTTCTTTGCAGGTTTTACCACAAGCTTGTGTCTTTAATGCAGACTTGATGCCTTGCAATAGGCATCTATTTGGTGCTTGAACATCAAACACCGGTATTATTGTTGGAAAGGGTAAAAAGCCTAGTCTTTTTCCATCATTAAGAGAACAACGTGTTTTTAGAGTCATTGGTGAGATTTTATGCACAGGGCAACCTGGTTAATCACAGGTAGGGGCCACAGACTTGACTTCCAAAAAAGCGGTTGTCAGTTTAACATGTAGCCTTTCGCAACCACTATTATCCATAACAATCGTTTTTTGGGTTAGGTTGCGTAAATATGAATGTGTCGTTAAACCCACCGCAACCCAACACAGCCAATTAGAAAGGTTTGTCACGTGAACAACACGTGCCAATTAGTCACTACTTCACACCGGTGTGTTGGAGAGTAAACGCACAACATTTACAATTAGAGTATGGCCTTTTGCTGGTGATTACAACCAGCTTCATCGGGCGATTAAGCCAGATTTGTAAAGAAATCCTCCTGTTTCGGTCTTCCTGTTTTGTCATTTTATTTGCACGAGTCGATTGTTGACCAGAATTTGAACTCACAACCCCTTCCAACTCTAAGTTGAGTGCTCAGAGCCCAGTGTCATGCTGCATCACACAGAGGTCAGGTGGCTGTCAGGATACAATCTGTGGCATTCAAGCGTGCCGGCTCGGTGCAATGACTAAGGGGTTGCACACAGTATGATTTACTCACGATACAAGACGATATCAAGTTTCGTGATGAGACAACATTATCGTGACATCAGTTGCTCTACTTTAAATGCGAATTAATTTTACTAAAAAGTTCTTCGACTGCAGTGCACACAGAATAAATTCTAATCCTACCATCAGTCTACTAATCATTGCAATTTGTCACACTTATGTCGACTTTCCCAGTTACACCATAATAAATTAGATCATGAAAAGAATTGTGAAAAATACGAATTCGGACAATCGCCAATAAATCTGGAAATCATTTTGCAAAATCATAGTTGAATGCAAAACATATATATATTTAACAACTGTAATTACTGACTGTTACTTAAGAATATATATTTTGTCAGGATATAATATATCTTACATATGACCGCATCTCGTAAAGTACATTAATATCGCGGCATTTTTTTAATGTTATTTAAATTCTTATTTTTAATAAGAACATGTTCTTTTTCTCTTAACTGTTATCATTCAACATGTTATTGTTAATTTCAATGTTAGGTTAGAAACAATTATGCCAGTGCCCTCCAGTTACCTGGGTGAAATGTATGCCTGTCTGTATGTTTAACTTTTTTCGCACCGCACGTAGTCAACCGTGCTAATCGGAGGTGCGGGGAGAAGACAACAAACTAAATACAAAAAGCAGTTCTAAAGAAATTAGTTTTCAATCGAGATTAAAAAGTGCATATCTCCTAATATCGGAAGAATGTTCCAGATGGCTGCAGATGCGCATCTAAAAGTGCACAATGCGGTGATAGTATTTGTTCGATGGTCAGCTAAAAGCCTCTGCAAGGATGACCGGAGTTTGCGAGATGGTTTGTGCTCCTTGAGATCAGAAAGGTAATATGCTTAATTTGTGGCAAGCACTTTGTGTGTCACGAGTCCGATCTTATAATGTATATTCGTTCGGCAACTGGAAGTCAATACAGCACGACGAGCACTGGCGGCACATGGTCAGATCTTGCAGTACCCGTTAGGACACGTGCCAGAGAATTTTTTATATGCGCCAGCTTGGTGATATTTTTGCCAGACATCCCGTAGAGAGAGAGCCCTCTCAGCCACCCGGTCACGTCCACATCTACAACGCGCAAACAAGGGCACCGCGTGTTCACAGTAGAGACGGTACCTGTCGAAAATCTTGGGAGGGATGGGTGGAGATGGGAGCACGACCTCCGGGCTGCCCTCCTCCCCTGCACCATTGCACTCGACAGTGGACGGTTGAGTGGCTGCCGAGTCTCCATATCCCAGGGTGCTCGTCATCCCAAGCTTCTCTATTGCACTAAAAAAGACACAAAGATCCCCCATTTAACCTTATAGACCGTAGGGGCAAGTGACATTAGCGGGCACTACCGCGCCCCACCCCAACCCCCCAACCACCCGCTGATATTCACACATCGTATGAGGTACTTGTTTAAGGTTAAAGGGGCGGAGGCCTAAGACAGGTCCGAAATGAACCCAGTTCACCGGGATTATACTGCAGGTGATGTAACTAATATCATGCCCAGCCACCTCTATACTGCCAATGCTGATGTTTTTGCACACTACATCAAGTAAAGTCAACCTCGGGGAAGCCCAGGATCGATTCAGGTATCGCTGGCTATTGAAATTTGTTGCTATGAAGGAGGGCCATTGCACAAAACGTCGCCTATTATTTACTTTCTCTTTATAGGCCACAGAGTTATTGGCGGATGTGCAAAGTTTTCTACTTATTTATTTGTTTGTTGGATGCGACAATGGACTTCTGGGTACCTGTCTTCTGTCGGGGGTGGGGATGAGGTAGGATGGACAGACACTGGCTCGGACTGGCCACCTTCCGAGGTGTGTTGCAAATTGTCGCCCGAGACCAGAGTCTCTGATGCGTTGGATTCACTGTGCATTGCACCATCATACGATGACTTCTGCGACTCCTGATGGGCACACACAAAAAATGGTGAAACCGTTGCAATGACCCAAAACAACAATCTGTTATTATTATTTTTTAACAAGAAAGCATGTCATCAATATTTGTTAAACATCTACGGCTTTCAATGTGTCCATAAACTCTGACGAATATCAAAATGTTTTTTTATGGTATCTCTAAATCATGCCAATTAAACTTAACTATTAAGCTATTTTGCCAGGTAAGGCCCACTGAGCTATATGGCTCTTTTTCAGATGCGACCACGCTATCAAAAATGATAGCCCATCGAAGTAGCTTATCGCGTGTAAATGTATAGCAGCCAAATACTCTTAAATGCATATTTCTAAATGTGGAGGGAAAAACCGGAGGACCAACAAAAAAAAATCCATATGACTACGGGGAGAAAATATATACAGGTGTGAAGGGTTGGGATCGAACCCATGACCTCCTGTATATCAGGCGAAGAAGTTAATATAATCGAAATGATGAAAGTAATTATACACAGGCCCATAACACATTTTGGGACATAAGTGGCTCTCCAGGATACCATAGCATCTTCTTCTCTGCAGCACACAGTTTTTGGTCAGCAAATTATCAATGCAGTAACGCATATTTTCAAGTCAAGTCTATATTTTGACGTGGAATCTTTCGAGGAAAATGGCAAGTGCAGAAAGGCATTCATCATTTACTGCAAAACATATTTTGAGTGTTCATATGAACTGAACCTTTTATGAGACATTCTTGGTCTTTTATACGGGTGGGAGTGTTGTGTAACGTTGTTGTTGTTGGACATGTGCATGCGGTTATTTTTGCTGTTTAAGATTAACACCAGGTGTGTAGTATTTATGCATTGGAATTACCGTCCAGTAGCAATAACCAGAGAACGTACTTTGACAACGCATTGCTTTTACACAGTCAACACACCAGTGGGCTAAAGTAGTGAACTATTTGTCTTTTGTCAACGTGACACATTTTTTACTGATTGGCCGTGTCGGGTGGTGGAGGGTTACGACACATTTATAAATAACGCGATCTAACCCAAAAACGTTTATTATGACGTGTGTATGTACGCACTGTCATCTCAATTACAAACAAATTTATTCGGCCAGTTACATAGGCGAGGGCAGCTTCATGCGGCAAATGCGAGTGTGACACTGACACTCAGTGAATGCAAGTGTGATGTTGAAACGCAGCTTAAATTAAACACACAACTCTCACCTGATTTTCATCCTCATCATGGATAAACACTTGCGCTTCACCAGTATAAGGATTATTCGCATTCTTGTTATCCAAACGTGCATTCATTTGCAAGTCCGGCTTTGTGTTCAAAGGCCCTCCCATGGGCACCTAAGGAATGCATTTTTCATGATAATAGCATGAGAAAAGCACGAGCACATTAATTCCACTTCAATTACTGGACAATGAGCGCGTAGGCACGTAACACCGCTGGGAAATTGTGCTCATGTCCAGGTGCCAAATCCTGTATCATCTAATATCGCTGCTTATGAGGTGATGTGCTGTGACTGCACAACACAGATCACTGCCGCGAAGGTTATTTTATTCAGGAAGATATATGGTGGCCTTCAGCCAAAGATAAGTGCTTAAGGCCACAAATGGGTAATTCATCTCTGCCACACATTCACCTGCCTTTGATGTGCTGTAACTACCAGTCTGGGCAGTTGGACGGGTAAGGTGGACGTGTTAATTTATTGGAATCCACTTCATCTCTTTATAACCTTCAAAGCACTTGACTCAATTAGAATTGTAAATACCCATCTCCAGACCAGGGTCAATAAATGAGTACCACTTAGTGGGGTAGTTAACAGTGCTCATCAAATACGCAATCAAGTACAATGTCCACTGCTGGCTTAGAAGCGCCAACATAGTCATGCGAACGGTTATCCATTTAAGTCGGTGGACACTTTGAATTTCGACTTTAGAAAATATTGTCTGAAAGCAGTGGGAAGCTAAACTAAACTAAAAATGTAACTATTTTATTTTAGCAGGTAAAGCCCACTGAGCTACATTTTTCAGAAGCGACCTGGCCACAAATGATAGCTCAACGGAGTAGCTTACCATGTGGAAATGTATAGCAGCAAAATACTCTAAACACATGTTTCTAAATGTGGAGGGGAAAAACTGGAGGACCCGGATAAAAATCCACACGACCACAGGGAGAGAGACACACAAACTCCAAATATATTGCAGGGCGTCAGGGTGGGGATGGAACCCACGACCTCCTGCATACCAGGCGAGGGAGTTAACATCTCCTAGCCACCGTGGCGTCACATTCGAGGCCAAGTTAGCGTGACTGAGGACCCCACTTGCAAAACTGCGAGCCACGTGTGATTGCTCAAAATGTTGGCCCCCCTCGGCAGGCCGAAACCAAACCCGCATCGCGGGGAGCGCAAGCGAGCCGGGCACAAGGCCATGGGGTGGCACCACGCCACCCACGCCCTGCAAATTCATGGCATTCACGAGGAGCTCGAAATTCGCACAGGAAACACGCGGGTTTCAAAATGCATCTATTAACAGGTGACATGAAGCAAGAGATTAATTACAATTCATTCCCGTCATTCATCTATCCATCTTGGTGCCACTGAGGATACAAATAGAAGGTTTTATTTTCAAATATAAAACCCAGTCAGGGGTAAACAAAGTGAGCTGGTAAAAAAATTGCACATTCTTAGGGACACCATTAGAGATGAGTGTTGCCTCATTCTCTATTGAAGATGCAGACAGGTTGCCTTTCTTCTACTATAAGGCAGTGCAATGCTGAAGACAGTGGTGGTATTGTATCAGTTTTGTGCTTGTTCACCGCTGTAACAGGACTCAAAATCAAAATGAACAGATTGGTTCGCTAACATGGGACTTTATGCCAGTATCAAATTCTGAAACTGATAGGCCTACACCAGACAGCCTTCTTCCATAGGCCAATCAGTTTCAAAGAGCATGTTTTGTTTGTATGTCCACCACCAGTACGTGTGGTTAATGCCGACTTGATTCCTGTTTGATTGCCAGAAAGGGTAAAACATATTCTTATTTTTCATAGATCGGTTCTGTTTTATCTGTTATTAAAGTAACATCGATCCATGGCAGAGCGACAGTTTATATATGTTCTTATGAATAGAAAACCAGCGATCTGCCTGCCAAATCCCATCTAACCACCATTATATCAAGCACAGCCATAACGAATCTGGAATGCCGGCTCCCATCATGCACTGCAAGTCATAACAGAATTGCTTTTAAAGTCTTACTGCATTCATATCACTAGGTGGTGGGGGGAGGGGAGCACTATTACGGGGTGCTCCTTAAAGTAACTTTAAAGATCTTGACTTCGTGACTGCAGGAATTCATATTCTTTGGGTCTTTCGGTAAAGTCACGTAGATAGGTGACTTTACCGAAAGACCCAAAGAATATAACTTTAAATGCTTCATTAAAAAAGACAAGTCGTCCTTATATAGTATACGGACGCCTAGGCTGTGCACCCCCCAGCTGTCTGGCAAGTTTTAAGCTCCATTCATGAATTATTTTTTTAATGTGCGGGCAGGCGAGTCGTCACAGTGCCCTCTATTGAGGTGACTGCACTGATGTACTACAACGTATGTAAGAGTGACGTCACGGCGCCATGACTCGAGCGTTATCAAACCCTAACCCCTGTATTTAACTTTAAAAGTATTTTTTGCTGAGGGCAAGTCTTAACCTGTTGGGACAGAATGGCACACACAGCTAAAGTATGCATCGACAATATAAGAGGTATGTATTCATGTCCACGTCTTCCTTCGTGCGAGCACAGCTTTGCGTTCCTCAATTACCTGCTCCTCGGCCTCTGGCACTGTGTCACCATCACCCGAGTGTTGCCCGCTGCCTCCAAGCGCCGGCCCCGTGTCTTCATCCAGTCCAGGGCAGCACCTGCTGGAGCAGCGGCAGCGACAGCAGCAGGTTTGCGCTCATTACACACAAAGTGCTTGCCACAAATGAACCACAATACCTTGCGGATCTCGTCAAGGAGCGTAAACCATCACGCGAACTCCGGTCATCCTCGCAGAAGCGGGTTTTGGCTGGCCATCAAAAAACAAAGACGGTCACCGCATCTGCGCGCTTACAGATGCACTTCTGTGGCTGTCTGGAATGCTCTTCCTTCTGATATTAGTAAGGCACTGGAGCTATGCACTTTTAAATCATCCAGTTTGAAAATTAATTTCTTAAGAACTACGTTTGCTGTTTAGTTTGTCCTTCTCCACACCTCAGATTAGCACGGTTGGCTAGGCACGGTGCGAAAGAAGTTGAACATACATACAGTAGCAACAGCAGAGGGGGCATGCGCGACGCATTAATCCACGCAACACGAGTGCCATCACTACCGCCGCCATCGCTAGCCCACGTTTGAATGCAGCTCCCAACTCAAACAAGCAAGGTCATGGCATTCACTTCCACTGGTGAACCTGAGCCTGTGGTGTAACGTCTACATTCCTATCGCAGAAGCCAGTGTCTTCCATGAGATTACCATTGTTGGCTTACTGCAATCTGAAGCTCATGTGATTCAACCGCCAGGGATTCAAGGCAAAATGTAATCCGCATATGACATTTAAGGGAGTTGCAACAACAAATATCACTTACATTTTTCCAGAAGATACATGCCTGACTGTCTAATAGAAGTATGAAGTTACAATCAAATTCACAATTATGGCACGTCAGTCATGCCAGGGTGACGTAATTTTAAAATATGATAACACGCCACTGCAGTAACATCAGTGCTAAAACAGGAGGCCTGAGTATACATTTAAAAAGCCTTCCCCCCCCCCCCATTAACAAACAGGCTCCCGTTGGACAACCGAGGATATACAGAATAGGTGCCTATCTACAAGATAACAGCAATTTTGGTGTTTTATCTCTTCTTTTGTTGGCAGTCGACAGTGATTGTCCTATACAGTGACACAGGAATGTGGAATATATGCCAATGGCTCAAGGCTATTAATGGACTTGAGAGCCATGCCAGCATTGTATGAGTGGGAATCTATGGGACCAATTTATTAGTTTTGGGTGCTTGTTTGCTCTGTCATCTTCACTCGAGTGCATGTGCACAGCCGCCGAGATGTCGCATCCGTTGCCATGTCATGCTAATTTGCTGGCTGCAGCCAAGCGGAAGTTTTGGAGGCCGGCGGGCAAAGCGTCCCCCCTCCGCCCCCCTTCTGGAGCGTTTTTTTTGCAAGCCCGATTGCTCCCGAAAATAGCGACGCGTGTCGCGACGCATGGCCGCCCCCTCTGCGTTAATCGGATCACGTCGCCCGTCATACCCTCTCAATTCCCCTCCTTCGACCTCCCCCCACAAACCTTTCAGCTTTGGCGAAGCCTGTGTTTTTGAAGAGTTCATTGGAACTGAGCGCTCGGGACGGAATCATCGAATTACCTGCTTTGACAAATGTACCGTGGCATTCATTTTATTGACCCTGGACGAATGAAAGGCTGTCATCCCCAAAACCAGGATTCAAACACGTACCCTTTAACTGGTGGTGATGCAGTTACACTACATTAAAACACATCCCATGTTTAAAGATCCCACTTGGATTATATATACGGTTTTTATAAATAACAGTACATTCTGTAAATGCACTCAATTCGGTCATTGTGGAATTAATGAGATTTTGTAAAGAAAACTAATATATACCGTGGCACCCCACTCCTGAATTATAAACATATTTTAAGGAAACACTGAGTAAAAAAAAATCTCTGAGCATATTTCCACAGCACTGGATACAGGGCCCAAACAGTGCTTGTCTGGCAGGTGATGATACAACCTGCGTCATCTTTCCACAGGGGTCGGCCTTTTTTGTTTTATTTTTCGCCAGCTTCGAATATCACCTTGCCCCGGCCCACACCAGAGACACGCTGCACCCAAACCAATCGCCCCTTCAAGGCCTCTATGATCCGTGGGATGCAGATCTCCTCTGAGATCCCAGGTCTCGTGCAGTGCTTTGAGATCGTCCATGAAAGATACTTTAAAATTTAATCAGGATTATTATTGTTGTTACGTGGCGCACTAACAATGAGAGGTCAAACAGTAAAATTACGGCAGGGCAGGCTCCTGACAGACACCCAGACCTTTAACATTTACAGCAGGTTTCAAATGACTGCACCCTCGTAAATAACATGCAAATGCAGCATGTTATAATACTACTGTTCGGCTTGGGGTATCTAGGTCAGCAGCGACACGCCACCTTCTGTGGACTCATAAGGTCCG
This sequence comes from Lampetra planeri, assembly GCF_965212315.1. Lineage (NCBI taxonomy): Eukaryota > Metazoa > Chordata > Hyperoartia > Petromyzontiformes > Petromyzontidae > Lampetra > Lampetra planeri. Next base: position 9,496,176 of record NC_136126.1, read on the forward strand.
AAAATGTTATCAGGATCAGCAGATTCTCCATTGAGCTCGCACACCCCCACCCCCTTCCCAATTATTTCTGCATGGAATTACCAAAGTGTGCCATCTGTTGCAAAATGAACAAAAAAAGACCCTGTGATGTACTGTGAAAACGTCAAGCATTAAGAGCTCCTCTACACTTGTACAGTATACTGTAGACACATCCAAATATGTCCCTCCCCCTCCTTACTGTTTGTTTCAGTAGAAACACTAAAAAGTAAATAACTCGATTGGACAAGGGGAAGTGGTCGACATCTTGATGACAAGAGACACGTGGCGCCTGCTTCTTGGGCGAGGCGATTCCAGAGTTTAGGGACCGCGACGTTTTTGACCTCCCCAAATAAATATTTAATGAATAAGCCGTCCATACAAAATTTTAATTGCTTTAAAAGAACCAATTAATTGATTACTTGATACCGATTTTGATACAGGCATGCATTGTCACTGGATCCGAGTACGTGTGCAAAATTTTGAATTGATTGGACAACAGAAAGTAGACAAAATTTTGATTACAAGATTTGACCACGACAAACAGGAGTCAAATTATTGGTTCTTTCGGTAAAGTCACGTAGAAGGGGAAAAAATACATCTTTATTATTTATTTATTATTTCCCTTCTACGTGACTTTACCAAAAGAACCAAGAATATGAATCCCTGCAGTCACGAAAGCTTAAATCAAAATTTGAACAGGAGTCAAGTTAAATAAAACCGTTGAAAAAAGGCCCAACACCAAAATCCCAAAGTTTCACAAACCCAAATTCTTAATGGTGCTGTGCTGCCTGCAGATGCCAGACATTATTGCACTCACGGATTTTCGATTCAAACAGTTGTTTGAAACAGCTTGTTGGTTATGCACATTTCGTCTGTAAGCGGACATTTTCTTGAGATGCAGAACTTCCTTGAATAACGTATTGCTCGCATCAAAATATATAGCTTAAAGTGACGCAATTTATCATAAATTCTACACGATGGACTATTGGTCAAAAAGCGCGTGTGTGTCCCCCCCCTCCACTCAAATGAGTGTTCATCCACATTGGCTCCTCTTGAGTTAGCGCTTAATTTCCACATTCACCATGGCGAGGACCAAAGTCTCACTACAACATGCCCTATGTTGGGCTTTCCAAAAAAAAAGCGCTTCTCCACATATCGATCCCAGACAGCTGATGGGTCCGACAAAGCCTAAGTAACAGGATGTGAACTTGCAACCTTCCAAGAGCGAGTCGTGGTGCGTTGTAACCGCAAACGCCGCATAGCTAGATATGTACGATTTTGTTAAAACAGCCGTTATCGCCTGGGAACACTATAACGTGGTCTGCCTGCATTATGCACAATGCAAAAACAATGTGGAAACGTGACACGCGGTACCCTTATAAAGTTTCTATCAATGGGAGATGATACACGGTCACACCCATGCTAGCTGGGTGGGATGATGCGTGTGGTATATTACGATAGGTCACATCAAACTGTTTACACGTCGAAACCAAATTGTATTGCGTGTCACACTATATAACCAAGCAGGGTGGCGCAAAGTTTATGTAAACTTGCACCGGCAAGCAGGACAAAGGAAACACAAGTTTACAATAAGAAAAAACAGCTGTTGCATATCACAATTCCAGATTAAAGTATGTTGCGGTGTAGTAAATTTTGCGATACCGGCATTTCACGTACCGCAATAACCTTCACCAAACATTTTCGTTGATACGCTTAGTCGCAGTGTGCCGCGTCCAAGGAGTGCATTACAGAAGACGGGATAACGAAGGGTGGGAGGTGGGTGGGGTGGGGGCATGTCGCCCTTTGTGCACAGCTGCCAAGTTCAAAGGTGGCTGTGGCGGGCCCCGCTCGCGTTACGCACAGCGCGCACGTGGCAAATTTGAGTAGCTCACGTGGGCCACACCTCCTGCAGCGTCCGTCAATTCCACGCATTTCTTTTCGCGCATTTCACAACGGTGGCGACGAACTACATACAACACGGCGGCGTTGTTGGATAGACACCTGGATATGCACACACCCTTATAAAGCTTCCCCCCCCCACCCCCATGTAGGTGTTAGCAGAAAGTTGCAGCAAGATCCTGTTTTGCGAGCGCTTATTAAAGGCCGGCACGGCACACGAGGAGGTGAGTGGCCAGCAACACACCCGGCCTGCTACCTTTGACTCCGCAATGCTGATGATGACACACCGCACTCAGTACTCATCTAAGGCTGGGTCGACCTAGGGGATTGGCCGGGAGCGGCACCCAAACGCGGGTCGCAAGGTTCAAAGCGCAGTGCGCTAACCAATATGCCACCGCTCCCCACGTACACTCACACACACCCACAAAAGCGGTGCCGTAAATGCTTAAGAATTACAAAAATGCTGCCTTAAAGCATTTAAAGTATAGGAGGGCTCAGGGTTTCATTTGTGACCTTTCTGCCAGCGATAAGGATTTTCACAAAACTAGAATGAAACATTGCAATGTAAGTTAATACACAGAAAATATAGTGTCCCCATTTCCACGTGGAATCTACCAGTGTATTCAATTAAAGTAAAATTTGCATGATCTATAATCCATATCAAATCGCGTATCTTTGTGTTAACAATCACGCATACGTATGCCCGTATATTGAATAAGGCCATAACATTGATGCTCCGGTGAACTTAGGCCAAATAACATGTTAATTAAAGTAATAAGGGGTTTATTTTTTGCTGTCGCAAAGATAAAACAAAGATCTTTGCATTCGCCGACCTGATTTCTTAAATAAGTGGTAAGTTTAGTTGCGAAATATGAAACAAAATCCATGACCTCCCACTGTCACATCGATGATTGATGAGCATGCGTGAAAAATGAAAACCTTAACAAAGATAAATGATGTAGTCGAGTTGACTCTCACACAGGGTTAGAGATCTGACAAACCTTCAGATTAAGAACCCTGCTGCTTTGTAACCTGGGATGTCAAGGTGAAATTGAACGCAGGTTTATTTTTGTTTAACATATGCCTCCCTACTTAAACAAGCCTGGTTGGGGTGGTTTTCATTATTCTTATTATTATTGACAGCGCCGAGGCAGTGATATAAGTTCCACGTTACTAAGACAGGGGCCAGTCACAGTACGGAACACCAACTACTGACTTTCCGTAAAAGTCGGACGCATTTTTTGACCACAGAGATGATTTAGCAAAGTTGTCCACTTACCAAAATGTAAGCTTTGTGAGACCTTCCCGTTATGAATTGAGTGATTTAGCCTCACTAGGCACCATCCAGCCTAAAGTACGTGTAGTCGTGATAAACGAATAATTCAGATAATTACAGCCCATTGGCAATCCAGTGCCGGATGAAGGCTTTCCAACGTCATATCGATCATAGGGGTTCACCAACCCACACTGGCCATTATGGTTAAGCAGGATTTATATTCTTGCAATAATAATGGAATAACTGTTTCTACAAAATATAAAATAAAATTAAATAACTCCCCTTCCTTTACATTTACAAATTGTATCTCCTACATATAAATATGAAAATCATAGATGATTTGACTGCACACACAACAAACAGTAATGCCACGAGCTCAATTCAATCGCAATCATTACAACTGCGATGGGCATAAAGTATTAACGCCGCGTGCGGCTCGCGCGCCCAGGCCCGTGGTACCTCGACGGTGAGACTCGTGACTTGAGTGAAGGGTATGGGACGCAGAGCAAGATGCACACAGCACACAGCGCGAGGTACGGCATTCCGGGCAGCACCCTGTTCCCCGGCGCCACGCGCTCTTGCAAACCCGCGCTCGGCGCTCGATGCGGCTCGCCCGGCGTCCACCGGTCATCTCCGCGGAGCGCGTGGTTTCTCCCGCAGGCGCACGCCGCGCAGTCGGCCCAGCAGCGGCGCACGAGCGGAGGGTTAACGCCCCCCATGGCTCTCGCTTGACGATGCGCGGGGAACTCCTTCATTGGCGCCTCCGTTCTACCACCGGGGATTGTGATGAGGGCCCGATTGCAACGACAACGTTCCATCCCATTGTTCAACGGAAGACGTGAGTGGAGAAGTCGGAAGGACAGAGCTTTTGACCGTTTGAGTTCATAAGTCGCCGCGCAAAATTGTGATGTCCTGCGACATGCTGTTGCTGTGCAGGGTAAGTAGTTACAAGGCTGCATGAGAGTTATGCACTGGCCATAATATCCTTGGAGAGCAGCAGGCAGCTTTAAACGTCAAGAGTCAGAATCGTCCAGTTCTATGAGACCTGTTAGACCTGTATGACGCTATCTAAGCACTCAGACACACCAGGATATATATACGTCCGGACACAAGCCCATTGACAAGCGGAATGAACCAAAGTAAAAACTAGGCGACAGATCAGATAGCTCCAACCACTCTTAAACAGCAACCGAAGCTTTTTTAGTTCCCGAAAAATGTCCAAAGCTCAAATTTACACTTACGTACAAAAGTTTTTTTTTCTCTTGTAATGTTTATGTAGTAGCAAAGCTAAACTATCGCTATTGTATGTTTGTGATTCTCCCCAAGGAACGGGTAATGGTTTGGTCCAATCGTTCAAAGGGGGCAGCTTCCAACGCGGCACTTTTTGCATCATCACTTGCCACGATCCCACGGATGACACACATACAAATGTTCACTGAAGTGGAACACCCTGTAATTCAAGGCAAATGTTGTGCTGCAATTTGTTTAAAAAGTAAGACCTCTATCTAGATAAATGAAAATGTGATTTGCCTCTTTTTTATATCTCGCTTGGTTGGAGCCATTTTGGGCAGAGCATTTGACTCACGAGTGGAAAGTTGGAAAAATTAAAATCCCGGTCATTGTCGACTAAGCCCATCATCCCTTCTTGGGTCAAAAAAAATTGGTACCACTTTGTGGGACATTAAATGTGATTGTTCTAGGGACAGACTGGTCTCTGCCAAGATAATTTGGAAATTTCCACCAATGCCTCAAGTCTGCCAATGGACATGAGCAGGGCTCCGTGATCATTTGCACAAGGAGACACCGACTGAAAACATTTGTACATCGTTTCTGAAGGTTCGTTGTCCGAGACATCAATATCTTGAAAATCTTCTGCGTGACAATCAAAATACACCTGTTATTACTTCAATGAACCTGTAATTCCTATTAGGATGACTGAAGCGGAAACTTTGGAAATGTCTCAGGCTCATGGCTACATATCGGCACACATACGATTACAAAAAAAAACATTACTGACAAAAATTAAGTCGCATGTAATTTTTTTCTGAATACACCCATATAGACCACTTTTTTGAATGCACAAATGTGCGGAGACTACGTAAAAAAATTGCTGCTCATCTCATTTTCGATGCGGACAAGAGGACTTGCGCAATCGTTTCATCCCATTATTACTGCGGACGGGATAATTAATTTAATCAGATTAATAAAATACCAGTTCCTCCCATGGTAATCTGTGAACAAGCACATCTGGCTCTCATGTGTTATTGAGACAATGTTTGCCAAATTTGGTGAAATAATAACAAAAATTCCCAAGCTATTACGTTATAAATGTGTCTGTGTGTCTGTGTGTGTGTATATATATGGCTGGGCGTGGTGTTGACCACCCACCCCTCGTGTGCTTTGCCGGCCTTCATAGGTGTTCGCTAACAGCACTTGCCCCAACATTCTGTTAAAGGCTATACATGGAATATTTCTCTTTGTGTATATATGTTGCACGTGTATTCTTTCCAACACTGACGGGGAATTTTTAAAGCCCATCCTGTGGCACACACATGGCATTTAAAAAGCCTTCTTTGGGCAGTTGTGTTCTTCTACAAATAATACCTACTTAGGAGGTAATGAGCTAGTTGACAGTTCCCAAAGCATGGAAAACATTTATACAGCATTCACAACACTCACTCACGCACACAAGATAAAGATCCCCCGTATAGCCTTAACAGCCTGTTAGGGAAAGTGCTGTTAGCGAGCACCTATGATGGCTGGCACGGAACACGAGGGGGTGAGTGGCCAGCACCATGCCCGGCTGCCTTTGACTCCCCAGTGGTGATGTTTACCACACACCACACCCCATCATGTCCACTGCCCCTTTATGAGAGCCTCAAATCCTCAGCTGTATGTGCTTATATACAAACAACACAATGGTTGTGATAAACACTGGGTGTAAACTATTGAAATGTCAGTTCTCCTGAAAAATCAACCAATCCAGGGACATTTCTTACAGCATCAACAGTCCGTCACTGTGAACGGGACTTTTAAACACGATTTGTCCTGCTACGTCAGTCTATATTTGTGTACTCTAACCTGCATTACAACCGCACCTCATCCAAATGTTGTATTCTGAGGAAAGAGGAGGTGGGGGGGAAAGAGTTGCTTCATAGAGAGATTAAAAGGCTCAGGAAACTCACAATGGCCAAGTTGGAGCGGTGAGTCAGCACCACTGACATCCTGCCGTTTGATTTAGCAACCTGATTGTCAACTGTGGCAAATTTCGGGGTCTCAGCCTGGTCACCAAGAATGCAGAAGCACTCATAATGATTTATATTTGTCAAGTCACTGACATTAATTAATGCCAGCTTTGGTAAATACAGATCATGTGATTAGTCGTTGACTGACACACAGCAAAGAATTGTATACAAAACACGAAGGACTGCTCTCTCGCGTTGGGAAACTAGAGGCCTATTGAAGTGACTCCAGGAATCGTTCTGTGGTGTCATCTTCCGGGGCCATTCCGCCAGTCAGACTCTGCTCCATGAAGGAGTTACATCAGCACACTTCTTCATTTCACGTTATGACTCAGGATATAATAAGTGTGATTGTCCGAACACGTTATAACAACAGTAATCAAGTAAGATGAATTATGTATATTCGCAGATTATGTAATACTTTTGAACGTGCTTTTGTCATCGGAAGTATTCATGCCGCGATAATAAAGGTAGGGGGCGGGTGATAGCCGTGCAGGAAGCAGCAAGTGCCCATTAGGGAAGAGTGGGGCTTGGATAGCAGCCTCTGCTTGGGACGACGAGCCTCGACTGACAAGAGTCAGGATGCCGAGCCTGGTCCCTTTTAATTCTGCTTTTATTTGTCTGTAAGTTTTAGCACGCACTTTTATCAAGCTGGCCAGTTTTTTTTAATAGTGTAAAATGTGTGTCGATAGTTTGAGGGCTAAATGACACCCAAACCACGACGGCACACCTACCCATGTGCAACCGTGTGACCACAACGGTAAGAAGCTCCACTGTGGTTGTGTATCACGTGCCAAAAGAGGCAAAGAGATTTGCGAGTCTCGATAGGTTTGTTTCATCTCCTGGTCAAATAAAGGACACCGACTGATGTGAGAAAACATATGGTATGTGACGCCAGCCTCGCTCATGATACCACATCGCCCGGGAGGCTCGTGTCTAATGCTCACGAATGGCCCCCACATCTCTGATATATACCGACTATGCCTCCATCACGCGTCCATTTTTTTAAAATGATACAGTTGCAATTGAATGACAAAGGCATACACAATGAAAGGTTAAATAACACGTAAGGCTTTCACGACCAATATTATCCATGCAATATTTGTTTTTATTCTACCCAATCTAACCCAAAAAAAATCTATCAAAGGTGAAATATTTAACTAGTATATTTGCACAATACATAGTTACGTGCCTGTCTCAGATGGACACATGCTAAGGTGAAATATTTAACTAGTATATTTGCACAATACATAGTTACGTGCCTGTCTCAGATGGACACATGCTAAGGTCAGCACTCTATGGACACTGACGAAATGTGGCCTTAAATGCTGAGATACAAGCAGGTAAAACCGAATGCCAAATTCTTCCTTGTTAACTCGGTGGAGTTTTACCTTGCTTGGGGGTGGCAATGCACTAGGGGCTCACATTAAATATTCATTGTGAGCTGCAAAGAAAGTTACAGACTTCTGTCTGCTGCTCACTGAAGCTGCAGGAATACAGTGAAGTCTTGCAGGTGAGTACAATAGAATGTTGTTTTATCAGGTTGCATCAACTTTACAATTGTCCATCAAAGGTGGACACATTCAGACATCTGTCATCCAAAACACGGTTGATCTATTTCCAAAAGCAAATCATCGGTTTTCTGGAACTCATTCAGTTGGCAGTGCTTCGCTGCGTGTCAAGGAGCGGCTCTGGGGAAGATGATACGGCAAATCTACATCCAGTAACTTCAAAAGGCATCTCTTACACAACACTCTCAAGCGTTCCTTGCCACCGTAATCAAGATTTGCATACGCAACACGAGGGAACATTCCTTCGCGCTCTATCCAAATCTGTCGACAAGTGTCAGTCATTTACCATAATCCGTGGAATGTAGCTGGTTTTATGAAGATTCAAACCGAGGTTCTTAATTGTGCTGGCTCAGCATTCCAACATAGCCGCATGGCCTTAAAATATCTTGTGTTTTTATGGTTACATTTATAAATTATTCAGATTTTCAGGTATGTCAAGTTAGATTGATTGCAATACTGTACATTATGATGCTTACAATACAAGGCATTATAAATTGCACGTGTGTGTGTGTGAAAATAGATAATTATTGGATCAAACGCCAACCCGTCAAGCGTGTGAAATCGTACCATGCCTTATTCCGTTTACGGTTTATTTATGAGTGAATTTTTAAATGTGGTAGTAAATATTATCCTTCTGTAATGAAAGTGAATGTAAACACGATCAAGACTCAACACGCCCACGTAAACATTTAACTCGCTACAGCCCAACCTTCCAAATGAGAGATCAAATTGCCAGTTGGGGCTTGTTCCATGCTCTGTGCTTGGGCGACCTTTGGAAAACACTAAGTTTAGGTTTGAGTTCTGTTTTCAGTGTTTTCCTTTGCCCGGAAAACAAGTCGTGTTGTCAGGTTTAACAATGAAAACCCGATTGCATTCAACGACCTCAAGCTATTTAGCACATTGGTTGCTACAGCAGATCATGTATATTGTGTTTTGTTTTTGAAGAGTGTGACTTATCTCTGATTGTTAAAAATTATGGTGGAAATATTATGATTGGCAAAACTGTACACTCAGTTTGAGTGTAATGGGGAGCATTATTGAAACGATAGTTAGTGCTGTGTTTGCAAAAGGACTGTCCACAGTCTGAACATAACAAATGTAGAACATAAAAAAATACTCAAAATAAAATGAACGTCAAACAAAAATTCGTCGTGAGGACTGCGAAATGCACATTAAACTAAATGTTTTATTCGGAATTTCGGAAATTATTCGCAACACACTTTCTGCCATACGTGTGATAAGCAACGTGTAGGCGGGTTACACACAGGCACTGGAGTAGCACCCAGAAGACGGAGATCAAAGCGAAGACCTGAAACAATTATCCTCTTGTGGTATTGCACGAGGAGAATTTGGAGGCTTGAGTGTCAACCGAGAGATCTGTCTGACGCAAGGAGGAGATGGCCAAGGTGTGGTAACATCAACGTAACTCCTCACAATAACATATTGACCTCAATCTTGAGGCCCTTGGGGGAAGCACTCAAAAGAGCGGCCAATTGAAAGCCGGCGCAGGTCAACTCCCCCAGTTTTGAGTGTCCGAAGCTCGTGTTATGCAAGGCTTAGTAGTGGCGCCAGCAGGTGGCGGGTACGGAACGACCCCTACAGAACACGGCCAACGGCGGGGACCTACGAGTAAAATAAATTCAGACATGATGTCCCAAATAAAATTCAGGCACGCGAGACATCATTAGTGAATCAAAAACACGTCACACTGAACGTGCCACAGTTGACCAATAGCTCTGCATGAAATGAAAACCAGATTTCACGGCAGCACGTGGGGGAGGGGTTAGTTTGTGTGCCACCTCTGGGGCCAACGCAATGCGAAACCAGTATGGACACAGCCCTTAACGCGTTCCAGGTGCAGCGCGATGGCGCACGTGGAGCATGCGGCAACATGCTTTGCCTCATTGTTGAGATGAAAGTCACGAGTCCCATGTTATACTACAACGTGTTCGTCGTAGTACATATATTGTATGGCCTGTGTTTGTACATGGTGGCTTCGTGGGCGCTCTAACTTCTTAAACAGGGCAAAGAGAAAGAGTTGGCACTAATTGTGTGGCCAATAACGACTGCCTCGTGAAATCAAACCTACTTATCCATATTTCTTCATTTGAATAATCTCATACATCATATTATTAGCTCAGGAGTAAAACTGTTTGTGATGCAAGTAAATTTTTTATTGAACAATGGCACAGTTTCTTGCAAAGGCATTGCAGGAATTGTCGTATTACCGCAAGGGCTGCAAGATGCCAGGAGATGCCAGTAAAGGAATCGGTGCGATCCACAGTTATATTTAGTCCCCTTGCAGAATAATTTTTTTTCCCGTGGACTGAATCTATCCATGCGGATAGTTGAGTGTTACTCCGTCGTATGCATGGGTGTATTCTGGTTTCCTTCTAACATGAAGGCCAAACATTCGTACACGATATGTGGCCAAAACAGACAATGTATGACCCTCCTAAAAGAGTCTATAGTGTAGGTGAGCCTTTCCCTTTGGTAAATAATTATCGTTCATATCATCATTAGAGCACAAAATCCACTTTAACGAAATAATTTTTTTTTACATCTATAAAAACTGGATCTCAGCCCAATGATTGGTGTCAGTTGTGTTAAGCGCACAGCGTCATTTGCTGCGGTTGAACATCTGTGATGATCTGCATAAAAAAGCAATATAAACCTAACTGCCAAAACAGTTGACACAGGAATGAGGCAACGGCAAGTCACAATTCGTAGACAGCGAACTCCGATACGGCAGAATTGTTCTGCACATATTAGCGGGATTGTGTGACAACCAATTCGGGGTTAGCGGCGTAATTTTAGCCACTTTAACTATGAACGTGGTCGAGCACATGCAGGGATTAATATGTGAACGTCATGGAAAGTAACTTGTCAAGATAGAGTGGTTAAACAGCACACTGGCTCGAGTTTTATGCTCACAGATGTGTCAGTTTAGCTTTCGCCCAGTGAAATCTGCAGTAAATAGAGTTTGTTTTAATGTTAAACCCAGTTTTCATAAGGTAGTCACCGATATGCCCTGGCTCAGTGACCATTGAGCTCAGAACTGTCCTGGACACTCCAGAAACTTAAAAAAGAAATAATTATTTATTTCCGCTCCTCGCTAAAAACTGACTTATTTTCACTTGCTCGCTCCACGGCCCCTTAATCTCCCCCCTCATTACCACCAACCACTACCGGCTCCCTCTTCATATTCTCATATGGCTATCACTTATTCCTCTATTCATTAAATCCATTCATCATCATTTACCGTCATCAATTTAGCTTTCAACCGAATTCACACGTCACAGATTCGCACCCATTGCTTCATCTATTTTATTCACCCCATCTCCACCATCACATTCACACGTTGTACCATTCTTAATTCTCGGTAAAGCGCCTTCATTAAGGCGCTATAAACATTACGTTAAGATAAGATGGGCAGGGACACTGTGTACGACCTTGCCCCCCCCGCCATCCACATACTATGAGGCTTACGCCTCTTAACTCAACGCAGATATTAGTGGTGGAGAAATACATTTTTCAAGTGTCCAGCATCAGTAACCTTTGACACTTAAGATATTTGCAGCAGAGGGGCCATGTGTGTGGGAGAGATGGATGGTTTCCTCCTTCTCCTCGTGGTGAAGGGACAGGTGGGGGGGGGGCAAAGCTCCTACCCATCATTAAGAGTTAATTATTATTTGACAAACATATCTGGAGTGCCCGGCACAGGAAGGAGAGTGCCATGGTCACTGAGGCTGAGCGTGTCGGTCACCATCGCATGAATAAATAACAAAAACACGTAATCCGCTCTATATAACAGGGCATTAAAGACACGGCGTTGTGATTTTCTCCACCATTTTATTTACCATCTTTTGCAAGAGAGGTCCCAGGTGCTAATGTCACGACGTTAAACTGTTCAATAATACTGATACGCATGCAACAATTCACCTCTTCTTGCGATTTGGAAAATAATCACTATTTGGAGTTATGATACAGAATCAATTTATTTTATGCTTTCCAACTAAGGATGAAGGCGCTCAATGTATTAGCTATGTCTGTGTGTCCATCTGTTAACCCTCTTAAAGATGATCCAATATAAACAAAGTCTCAGTATAAATTATGTTCAGGCTAACGAAAGGAAAGAGCCAGAACATATGAGACCGACAATACATGACAGTACAAATGAAACAAAATATTATACCTGACAAAACACATCTGACTTCCAATCATTACAAATATTCTAATTGCAGGTAAGGGGGAATGAATAATGTAATGCCTAGTCATAAGAATCCTCTGGGAGAGATTTCATCATTCTTTTTATAAGCCTCCTACTGGCAATGCTTCTGTGAGACTGGGGGGGAGAAATATATAAAGCATTATTTATATATTTCGGGGTACAGTATTTACATAACCCACTGCAAGCTATACATGTAGGCAGAACAGGAATGTGTGCATGCCACTGAGTTGCATGGAGACTAACGCTGTGCACATGAATAACAGTACAGCGGGCTGGCAGACATGATGCACTCGGTGAGAATTGTGAAGTGCAGTGCCTGTAATTCACCCGGCCTGGATAAACCGCCGAAGCATTGTAACCTGGAATTAAGAAAGGCTCTGCCTATCCCCTTACAAAACCAAAGGGGAGACAGATACAAAAGAACACACATCATCCCAAATTCCACAAAATTGACTTGACCATTATGCGGGCCAGGAAATAAAAGCATGGGCTAACTGGAGTCCCGCTCACTTGTCAGCCAAAAATAGACGGCGACTATCATTGAAAGTTCAAGTCAATGCGTCTCACTGCTCAAACGTTCTCAATCTTTGCTGTCTCTCTCTGTTCCTCCTCCTCCTTGTGCTCAATCCACGCGTTCGCTCTTTTTCACTTCTTGCCCCTCTTCGCTGGAACAAACTTCCCCTCCACATTAAACAGTCACATTCGCTCACGGGTTTCCATTCCGCACTCAAAACTCACTTATTTTCCCTTGCTCACCCCACGACCCCTTAATATCCCCCTCTCATAACCACCACCGTTACTTTTCCCTCTTCATATTCTCATTATATGGCTTTCACTCATTCCCCATTCATTTAATTCATTCATCGTCATTTACTGTCATCAATTTCGCTTTCACCGAATTCACACATCACAGATTTGCCCATTGCTTCCGCTCATCTATTTCATTTACCTCATCTCCACCATCACACTCATGTGCACTATAATTAATTCTGTGTAAAGCACCTTGGATAAGGCACTATAGAAATTCCTTTAAGAAAACATAAGAAACGCCTATGTGGTGCTGGTATTATTACCCAGGAGCGACCCAGACCCAGTGGCGAAAATTCCACATTCTTCATATGGCAACCACTGTTGACTTGACAATTATTGACATTTCCATGTATCTATCTAGGAGAGGTGATGGGCTGAGGCAACCCCTTGCCAGGATTTGAACTTGCAACCTTCTGGTTGCGAGTCAAGCGATGTGCAACACAGGGCCACCCAGCCTGACTGTCATGTAATTCAAAAAAATGTGAAACTGCGCAGAGGATGTTGACGCAGTGACTGACCAACAAACGCAGAATAATCGTAAAGATGCGGTCATTGCACGTTGTTTTTCGTAAGCCTGCTGTTTTTTCTTTTACTTTGTTCGGTACAGTGAGGCAGGCGGGCTGAACAGAACTGGAAAAAACTGAATATTCTTTGAAGAGTGAGCTTCTCTGCCTGTCATTGGTGCTTAACCCTTTGCCGTTCCGATGACGTCACATGCGTAAGTCATCAGTTTTTCTTCCGATTCCGTTCCGATTCAATACGTGTATATCATCAAAACAAAACAGGAAGAAAAGCTAAGATATCTTTATCAGTACCGAGGGACAATCACCCTGCAACTAGCAGACGTCTCGGAATGGGAAAGGGGTTAAGAGGCGTTGAGACGCCACCGCATCCACGTAGGTGCCAGGTGGCGTGAAGCCTGCTAAGGTTGGCTACTTATAGCACACTGTACCTCATTTCCGCAAACGTGAAAAAACACGCACAACAAATTACACTTAGAATTTTCCTGAGAAAAAATATCTAACAAAAACTTTTCTGTTCACAACCATGGTGCGCTGTTGAATAAATCTCAGCAAATATTCGCATGTCGTTAATGTATACGGGAAAGGGCATCGTTGAGCTTTCCAATTTTAATTGCTTGAGTTACGGTTTCATTTGAGGTGATAATTCAGTGCCTATAGAAACCCCAAAGGCACAGAGATAAAATTACAGAATCAGAATATTTATTTATACTGGAATCCTTACGCAAGTCAGCAACCTGCTACACTGCCTCCAACAGGCAGCTGTGCAACTCAGGCATTTTACATCTCAGAATCAGAATAAATATTTAGACTGGAGGTATCCGATGAGCTATGAAGCTCTTTTTAAAAGATGTCCATCTCTGTATGATCCACCAACTCTGCCCCCAGGTCACTGGATTAAAGGCATGCACAGTCACCACCACACCCTGCATAAAGTGTAGTAATGTACGATCCATAGTGACGATTATTAAAAGTCACGTGGAAGTGTCTTCTCTCTGTCAAACGAGCATGCAGAGGTGCTCACTCCCATGGGCAGTCACGAACCGGTGGTGGAAAAACCACAATCGAGCTGTTTTCGTGGCTTGTTTTGTCGTTCCGAAATGCGCGCGTCCAATTGGACGAGGGTTAACATCGCCCCCACCGGTGTCAATGTCACATCAACCCAGTTTAACCTGCGCAGAATGGAAGCAACTTGACAGCAAGGGCCGTGTCAACAACAGCTCTCTTCCCCCAGCAGGGCATTCCTGCGCGTGCGGCACACATGCAGACGTACACACACGCCGCTGGGCTAAATTTGAACATCAGCCGACTTCAACTCTGACGGCCTCATCGTGGAAAATACTTGGAAGTGATTTTTCAATGCCATGCAGAATTCCATGTGGCAAACCACACGTACACAGCACAGTATTTATACCCTTGGCTTTTGAGATTCCTGTCTTTTGGTTCTGCACCGTGTCGAATCTCACACACGAGCACTTGTCAACACCAGCAAAAACAATAACGAGGACAGAACAACTGGCTTGTACCTGTCCTCGTGTCTCAATTATATAATTATTCACACAACCTTCAGCCTTGTCATGTCCCAAAGTGATCCCAAGTGGGGTGGAGATTATTCTGTGTTTGGAGAACGAAGGGAGTTGCATCAAGCCTGGTCTTGCTTGGCCAATCGATTCGACGTGAAAAATTTGCAAGAATAACATCTTGTCCTTGACAACTCATTTGCAAATGGAAGAACAAAAGTCTTATCAAGAGGCTTGGTAAAGTTGCCAAGTCAACTTGCTCTGAAAAGTTACCATGTGTTTAAAAGGCTAGCACAAAACGTCTGAGATAAAACCACACCAGTAAACTGTGCGACTTATCTTGTAATATCTTAAGTGCGTTATAATCTATTGTCAGTGCATTTTTGTTAGCCCTCTTGAGGGAAAGTTGTTGTTGCATTGCTTATTGGTAGAGCAATGGCCATTTAGCTTATCTCTATCGTAACCAATCTCTAGCATTAGTTGTAGTTCCATATTTCTCCCCCAAAGGATTCCTTTTGTGAATTGGAAATAAGTAAAATCTGTAAATGACGAGAAAAATCCATCACTACCGAAAATATCATGGATAAGACTGATAGCTTTTATACATGCAATGACCACCTTTGTGTGTTGTTAAATTTGATTTCCCAATAGCATCATTTAAATTGGGACAAAATATCCAGAAACTACCTGGCACACCCCCCTTTGCATTACATAACAAATATGATTTATTTATATTTTTCTGACAAGCCTTGCCAATGTAAATTCCCCTATTGTCTTCCCTGGTTGCCGGTGGCCTTGATAAAACTACAAACATTAAAAATAAACGAGGACAGAGGAAAGTGCGCATTAAATGCCGGTAATTATACACCACGTACATGTGGCATAAACTTCATGTGATTTTAAGCAGCCCTGACATATTAAAGCTGTAACAAAACCAAAGCAAACATTTTCTGTCATTTATTGACAATGGGTACATGTGCCTGTCTGAGTGATGGAGTGGTTGAGTGCTGCTTTACTCACCCGAGTAGGCTGCACACTCTCTAATCAGTCATTTGGGATGGGGGGGCAGCTAAGGTTTTGGGGGACTGATGTACCAAACCAGACCAACGGCGATAAGTATCGCTTTGAGCGACGTGCGCAATGCACTTCATGTGTTAGGCAAGTCTCTGTAGTGCTTGGCATGGGATGATGCTCATTTGTCATTACGTCGCAGTGTGTCAGTGACCGCAGTATGAATACTTGTTATTTGGTGATAATCCATTGGCCATTGTGCAAAAACACAAATACATGTCTATGGGACCTTTTTGCTAGGTTCAAAAATGATGAAATGATTTGTATGTTTTGCTACAAGTATGTGTGGTTAATGCAGACGTGATGCCTCGCGTAAGGTGTTTGAACATCTTAACACCTCCTGGTTTATTGCCAGAAAGGGTAAAACCTATTCTCACATAAGTACGATAACAAACAACCCCAACGTGTTCGTCAATAACACTGCCAGGAAAAGAAACGTGTACAGTGGGCGACACGTTTTGGGCAGCAGCCCTTCTTCATAGCACATACATAGAGGTGTCCTCTGTCACCCTGAATGTAGTGAGTAATGTGTAAGTGTAATATGTTAGTGTTACTATGTTAGTAGTGGTGGAAGGGGTGATAAGGGAAGAGGGGTGGGTGGTGGGGGAAGGCAAAGACCAACAAACCAAATTGACTACAGAACAATATGGTTAATAAAGTTAAACACACACGACACAATTAATACATACGTAAACACATATACTGTACACGGGGCTTTTGTTACATAGGTTGTATGTGCCGGACTGCCAATTAAGCCTCTTACTTTTTAATTCAGCAAAAAAAAAATTTGGTAACTTGATTGGAAAATAAATAAACAACTACGTTTTCGCAAAACATTGATAAATTAACTAAAAGTAAACATGTCCACAAGACTGTGTGTAAGTTACAGCTCCGTACGATGATTTTGCATGGCTAAATCCAGTCAATCTAGTCATTTCTTTTAACACAATGTCCCTGAAACCATCTGGCTGGCCTTGCTCCCAGTCATTTTCATTGCAAATCCCATCGCAAACTTTGATTAAACCCCATATCAAACTCGTGGTATGCAAATGCTGCCAAAATATTACAATGCAAATTTTCGTACTTATTCATGTTTTATGTTCCAGCTTTGAGAGTAAAACAGAAGTATGCAATGGCAAATAATTTAACAGATACACACATGCTTGTTTTTGGAATGGACAGGACACGCACATTTTGGATAGTGGACTACAGTAGTCTGTGTGGATATTTGAGTGGTATCCCCTTTCATTGTGGGTTTCTTTCATTCTCTGGTTCCCTCCAACATGTAAATAAACCAGTGGTTCTTAACCTGGGGTGCGAGATGCCCTTTTTGGGGGTGCGAGACATGCCAGATTATTTTAGAAGGTAAATCATCGAAAACACTAAATAAGCGCAGGCAAGTAAGTACAGCTACTGTGTTTCATCAAACCTTATGCATTTATTAACATTATACATTTTTTTATGATTAAAGAAGAAAGGGGTGCAAGGCTGCAGTAAAGGTTAAGAACCACTGAAATAAATCACTAAAATGGAATTGGCCAAACATCAAAAAGTATGACTCTCCTAAAATTGCACCCGGCGACTCAATGATAATCAAATACCATGGTTACTATTGTTATTTATCAATTATTGAGCACACAGATTTTGTGGGAGCGGTGGCACAGTGGTTAGCGCACCACACTATGAATCCAGCAACCCGAGTACGATTCCCAGCCATGGCTAATTAAACGATGAAAAGGGAGTTTAACATCTCGCCACGGCGGTGCCATAGCAGCGAGTGATATCTGAACTGGGCCTGGGTAGCCCCTCTCGATTCCACTCCAGCACCCAAGCTTCACCAACCAGCACTGAGAAAGCATATTGGTCAAACTACTACCACGATTGACAGCATTCATCCAGCAGTGTACAATGGAGAATTTCTTAGCTCACTGAAGCACAAAACAAAGAGACATTTCATTTTAGGATCAATAAGTTCAAACCACCGAGCTGAAAACAAAGAACTTCAAAGTGTTTGACGGTGTATCTTCATTCAGCCACTGCAGACAGGGCTGAGAGCAATAAACATCTATAAAAAACAGGGATATAATTATTTTAACGTGCAGACCACAGGCCATCAAATCAACCTGTCAAGGTACTGGCTCAGGACTAATGGGGTATCTTTCCCCAGCGTCAGCTGGCTACAGCCTGTCACTGATTGTTATGTTATTGCAATTCTATACTCTCTTGAAATTGTAAACGAGGAAAACAATCAAACAGCCCTGAAAAGAACCAGCATATTCTAAGCCAATTCCACATTCCTATGTCAAGATCCAGTATCGATCTCCACAGGCCAATCACTTGTGACTTCCCACAAGTTGGTACACATATCAAGTATTGTTCATGATGATGATGCCAATAACAATAAAGTTTCAACTTATAAAGGTCCTGAAAGCAACAGCACGATTTAAAGTGGTGTGGTAACACACATTCTAAAAACAGGGTGAAGTAATTTTTTAAAAGTTTGGTTGAAGTTTATTTTATTTATTACACAGATGATCGCATTTAGCCAGTTACCCAGCTATTTTACAAAGAAAATCCACGATGCGTGAGCACAGCATAAACAAAATAAAGACATCAATATTGCAGAGAACTAGTACAAGGATATTAAGAAATAATATTGCACAACAAGCGAGGTATTTAGAAGTGGTAAACAAAACCCACACAAATAAAAAAAGCAATACAAATATAATGAGAGCTGGAGGCGTGAGAAAAAAATAGGTACAGGTGCAAGTAAAGCTCTCAATGTTAGTCTAAAAGTGACATAACACACAAAATAAAATAAAGACAGTGCAAACATGTGGGAGCAAGAGGCGCCACAAACATGGTAAAGGTACAAGTATGCTCCGCGCTTTGGTTTAATCGGGAAATAAAGAGGGGGAGAGAAGGGAAAATACACCAAGCTGTAGATGAGTGGCAACGGTATTCCAGAATGTGGAGCAGCAAATGAGAATAGGGCCGCAATGTGGTTAGATTGGTGTGGAAGAACGTGGATGGGCAGGGAGAGTTCCTCGCAAGCTTGGGTAAAGTACCGGAGCAAGGGGGTACAGAGTTGGCAATGCAGACAACAAGCAGGAGATCGTTTCCGATGGCAAGATTAGCAGGGCGAAGGTGTCGTCACCGACTGAACAGAGATCGGCTGCCAGTGTCATTAGGAGCCCTTGGATATAATAATGATGCGAGTTATTATAAACGTGCTCTTTACCGCTTAGACAAACAAATTAAGAGTGAGGTAGCACGTAAAAGCCACGCTGATATTTGTAGGTTCCTGACAAGATAACATCTCAGTTATATGTTGAAAATCCAACACCACGGCATTGACCAAATCACCAAAGGGGAAGCAGACGTATATGCAAAAAAATATGGTAAGCGAGTGGCTGCGTCAAAAATATCTGCCATTCAATGCGTTGCTGTTTCATTACATTAATGTACCATTGTGCACCGAGCAAGGCAAAGGGTAAAAAGTTACAGATATTCACTTAGCCTGGCATGCTCCGGATTAACATAATTTAATACAGCAGCCTCCAGACTTGGCACAAAAGGCAGCATTGTAATTCTCACCATGGCAAATGCTCTGTTTTAATGTAATCTGTGAATGTATGCTGTATTTGTGTGTACAGGATATGTACAGCCCTTTATCAATCGATCCACTGCTGGATAAGGACCTGCCCGTGGCATGCAGGTCATGGAGTTTAACACGTAGGCTTTCGCGACCAATATCATCCATAATAGAGGTTTTTTAGTTAGATCGCGTAAATATATAAATGTGTCGTTAAAACCCGCCACCACCCGACACAGCCAACGTGTAAGGGTTGTCACGTAAACAGAACATGCCGATTCGTCACTAGTACAGCACACCGGTGTGTTGGAGAGTCAAGCCACAACATTTACAAACTGATTACGATGTTCCGCCAGTAATTACAACTAGCTTCATCAGGCGACAGCCAGATTTCTGGAGAAGTCTTACTGTTTCGTTCCTTATATAGAGGCGTAGATGTGTTGACCACTCTTCTGCGCTCTTGCACAATGTGGGGGGGGGGGGATTCCTGAGGCAACGTTAATTATGCATGTGCATTATGCGAGCCCTTTGAACTTGTTCTTCCTGTCTATTATGTTTATTAAAATATCCCTACCAACGGTAATCCCTATTGAAATACGCTGCCCTTTGTAGGCATGCATTTAAGTAATGGATGATTTGATAATTCGCTTCCACGCAGCACTAAGACTGTAGCTATCCAAACGGTTAAAGTTATTTTGATTTCTTTCAATTTTGATTCTCTAATTAGTCTTGGCCAGTAGTAGCTAGTTTTGCACAAAACTTCAACATTATCAAAATCAATTGAGTGTCCTTGTTGGCACACGTGTTCTGCTACTGCTGACAGTTGCATTTGGAAGAATTTAATATTTATCTGATGTTCTTTTAGTCTCGTGCTGATCATTCGTGCTGTTTGCCCAACATAACATTTACCACACGTGCAGTTAATCCTGTCCACACCTTCTGTTGATAGCTTCGGTAATACATCTTTTGTACAAGATATTAGATTCTGTATTTTATGTACCGTGCCAAATCTGACTCGGATGTTTTGTTTTCCAAACATCTGGCTAGTTTATCAGTTACTCCCCGCAATGTACGGCATTTTCATAGTTTTATTTACTTGGGCAGTTTTAATGCTCTTGTTATTTGATTTGGTTTTGGTATTCGATGCCCTGTTGATTTGCGCATCATTGTAACCGTTCATTTGTAGAGATTTTTTAACATGTTGAATTTCACTTCTCAGACTGTCACCATCTGACACTTTCTTAGCTCGATGAATGAGTGTCTTGATAAGAGCAGATTTCTGTGCGGGGCGATGGTGTGACTCTGCATTCAGATAGGCATCAGTATGCGTTTTCTTTCGGTAAACACTGTGTGGTATTTTACCATTTCTACCCCGTCTGAGCAGAATATCCAAAAATGGTAGAGTTCTGTCAGCTTCCACTTCAATGGTGAACTGAATGGATGGGTTTTGCGAGTTGAAATGATTTAGAAATACGTTCAGTGTATCTTTGCCATGTGGCCAGACCACCAATGTGTCATCCACATATCTAAACCAAGCAGATGGTTTTAGGGTGCTTGAAGCTATTGCTTTTGTTTCTTAATCTTCCATGTACAAATTCGATGAGACAAAGGAGAGCCCATTGCTGCTCCTTCCTTTTGTTTATAGAAGTCACCTTGCCACAAGAAGTAGGTGTTCTTTAGACTGTGTTCAGCTAGTCTTGGGATATCTTTGGCTAAATCTTTGTTTGTCATCCAATGAACAAATAACTGGGATTCGCACAAAGCAGTTGTCATTTCATGGACCCGAAAAGATAATGGGACAAGTTAACTGCCGACTGGGATTTTAACTCCCTCTATCTAACCACAGCCGGTAAGTGTGTTAGGGCCAATAAATCCAGTTAAACAATTAGATTTGACCAGGATCATATTGGCCCCATATTCGCAGTTGCAGGCAGGGGTGGAGAGGAATTGTGGACATGGAGAGAGGGTTGAGGAGTGGGGGATAAAGTGTGGACTGTGCTGTTTGTAAGTGACGTTGCGCAAATAGCGGTGAAGTTGTCACCTCGAGAGCTGTGCACAAGCTCACAGAGTTCAGGCCTTTTACGCTTTTTAGCTACAAACATCGCACTTAACTTTTTTGCCGTCGAAAATGAGTAGTCTAAACTAAAAACTATTTTTTATTTTATCAGGTAAGGCCCACTGAGCTATATATCTCTTTTTACGAAGCAACCTGGCCACAAATGATAGGTCAGCGAAGTGGCTTATCATGTGGAAATGTATAACAGTAGCCAAATACTCTCAACACATGTTTCTAAATGTGGAGAGGAAAACCAGAGATCCTGAAAAAAAATCACATGACCACGGGGCCAAAATGCAAACTCCAAATATACAGGCATTGGTGTGGGGATCGAACCCACAACCTCATCCTCCATCCTCATTATCACATATATTTAAATTAACCTGTAATAAATATTCTCACGAAAGCCATTCTGTTATGCTAAAGGTTACTGGAAATCTTTGGGTTTTTTAATCCAATACTTCAGTTCACACGGGGAACCTTAGGGGTGATGTTTGCAAAGGGGCGGCCGTAACAAAAAGCACCTCAAAGCCC